>NC_060213.1:42122500-42759166 GCF_021130785.1 Homalodisca vitripennis
AATCTCGAGAACAAGATAAGTTGTAGCATGTAGTTTCGATATAACTTTATTTCCAGCTATCCCTTGGCTTGTCTGGACAAATACTGAGAAAAAATGGTTGAGGAGATCCGAGAGACTACGTCTCAGCCTTATTACGTATTACGTCAATGGTTAGTATATACAATCGGTTATAAAACTGTACTTTAATTTAAAATGAACATCAAATTTAAACGAATTATGTGCAATGTTCGATTTTTATATAATTAACAAAATATGATAATATTTGCGACCAGTTTCTTATTATTCCTTACTGTTGCTAACCAGTGACATGTGCTGTAGAAATAAACAAACAATGTGTTTGTAATTTGTTGCTAACCTATGCTGGAAACGTCTTTGAACCCCGGTAAAAAATTCCCAGTTCAGTGATTTATAGGCAAAGTCAGGTTATTCTGTAACGCTTTTCTCTGTCTGAAATTCAAGTGCTGTATTTGTTTCGTCTATAAAAACGTTATTAGTTTGGTTAAAGGAACATTAAACTTTAGAGTTTGTCATTATAGCTATGACAGAATATAACACTACAGTTCCATGGAGATTATGTGTATCAATCAAATTGTGACAAAACGGGTAAGTATTTTAACATGTAATAATATTATGTTATATCATATATTATATGAATGAAATTACTATTTTAACAAAATTTGAGATTGCAACTAAGTATAAACCACGAATAGAAAAATATACTTAATACATGGACTGCATTTTCAGTCACTTTTAACCAAGAGTTATTATAATCATGGCGATGAAATCAATTTTAAAATTATTATACAATAAGCAAGAGACTTTATGAAAGACAAGGCTAGAGAAGGCCACAGGACCACATGAAATTATTAAATATTAACTCATTCAAATAATTTAAATTCCAATGGAAAAGTAAAAAATTTTAGAAAACTATAACGTTCAATGCGTAACTTCTAAACAAAATACAAGAGAGAGAAAATATTTCAGCAAGAATCTAAATTGGAAGACGACAGCATTAAAATTGTAAATGCCAATGAATCATCATAATGGAATGAGTAATATTTACAGATTTTTTATAGAAGTGAGAGATCCGGGTTCGACTCCCGGCGGAGCAAGTACCTTTTGCGATTCAATGTTTATTGAAATTAAATAAGGCTATTGCCATTTATACAATTTGATGTAAATAAAAGTCGTTTGACAGGTATTTGGTCTTCCGATCATATGTTAGTTTGCATATTTAAACGCATTTGTGACAGATACGGCCAAATACAAAATAATTGAATCGGAAAAAGTAAGCGCTCTGTGGTGTAATGGTAGCACATTCACCCGGCAAGTGAGAGATCCGGGTTCGACTCCCGGTGGAGCAAGTACTTTTTGCGATTCAATGTTTATTGAAATTAAATAAGGCTATTGCCATTTGTACAATTTGATGTAAATAAGAGTCGTTTGACAGGTATTTGGTCTTCCGATCATATGTTAGTTTGTTTATTTAAACGCATATGTGACAGATACGGCCAAATACAAAATAATTGAATCGGAAAAAGTAAGCGCTCTGTGGTGTAATGGTAGCACATTCACCCGGCAAGTGAGAGATCCGGGTTCGACTCCCGGCGGAGCAAGTACTTTATGTGATTCAATGTTTATTGAAATTAAATAAGGCTATAAAACAATAGGAAAAGTGTTTATGGTACAATAAGTATAATTTACGCTAGATATTGCAATAATATCTGTAGATTTATTACAATCTGTATATTCTAGTAATTATAAATTTTTATTGTATTACAAAATATTCATGGTTTAATGTTACAGGCTCCTGACAGCTTATACGTGAGGGTGTATTACTTTTCCTTTAGTGTTAAATATAAGAGCCTGGAACAGGGCTAACCTTTTATTATTGTGTTAGTGTCCATTATATTTCTCATGGAAACTTGACAGGAAGTAACCTTTACCTTTCCCATCGTAAACTTCAGCACATAGTTTTTTTACCACTAAATGCAATAAAAGGTTTACTAAGCTTCTTGTCCTAAGTAAACAAAACAAAACAGACACATTTTAGGAGTGGAGGTTCATCATGCAACTCCTTTTTGGAGTTAAACTTACATAACACAAACAACTAAGATAGACATACTATTATTAGTTGATTTAACTGTTAGCTCGTAAAAAAAGGATTTAATAGCTTATTTAACTAGTTTTAACTAATTTTACAACACGTTTAGTAGCTAACCTGTCACTCCACAGATAGCAGTCCAAGCACATACTATTCTCGCTACTCGGTTTATATCTCTGGATGAGTTATCTTGTGTAACTAGTGCGATAAAACAAATTGCTAAAAGATTGAAATTACAATTACATTTTCCATTACCTTTATAAGTTTATGTACTTCTTTTTCAATAGGATAATTATCATTCACAAATACATTATTTTGCAGTTTTTGTGCCGTATAGGTTTATTTGAATAAAAACACAACGTAAATCTAGAAAATTACACTATGCCAAACAAAACGTTTATCGATAGTATTTGAAGGATAATCTCTCATTTGCAGTTATAACCTACGGTGGGGATAATGAGTGTGTTTTCTATTGACAATAGTACGGTGTTTTCTATTGACCTTAATAACTTATTGATATGATATTGAGTTCATTTGTAATACAATATACTGTTTGACATAACTTTTATGCCGTTTAATTTTGGAATATTTTTATACACTTTACATCGATATATGGTAAAAATACACATTTTGCGTCACTAATAATTGCTAACAATTCAGTTTGTTGCCGTTTTAATAAAGTATACACTATTTTTCGTATTTTTAATTGGAGGTTTATTTAGCTGTTATGACAATATTTAAAATCTGTAAAACTGTAAAAGTAAAAAAAATTATATTTATTTAAATTCTTAATATTATTTTGAAAATTTAAAAGCTTAATATATATTGTAAATTTTTAATTGATTTTGGTGCATATTATAAAATTAAATTATGTGTGGGTACTCTAAAAGGTCACTGGAAATGTTGTTTATGCGTTTAAGTAAACGAATTACTAATACGAATACAGCTATTTCTGACCACTACGACCAAGAAGCCGTCATTAGTGGCGTAAAATTAAAAAGGGAGCCCAATATTAAGCAAACAGTTAAGAGACCTAAGGCCTGAAAAACATTGCTCACCTCAACAAATCCCTTTCTAAAGAAAGATGGGATTTTCTAAATTCATTTCAACCCGTTAGAGCAGCAATTTAAATTGTTTAACGACACTCTAAATTTCCACATTAACATATGCTGCCCTACAAAAAAGATCAATGTTTGCGAAAAAAAAATTAAAAAAAAAACAACTGGATCACAGCAGGTATCTTGGTTTCTAGAGAGAAACTAAAATTCTTTTCTGAAATTTACAAAAACACTTCAAACGAACAATTCAAAATTTTTTTCAAGAATTACAAAAAAATATACAGGAAAGTGATCCAAGCAGCCAAAGCATATGATTGTCTCAAAAATCAATTCTCTCTTCCAAAAACGTTTCAAAAAACAATCTGGGGCATCATTGACAATAAAACAAAAGTCACAAACAAATCAAAATTTAAAATTGGGGAATAGGCTTGTAGAGGATGAAAACAGAGATTGCCAACCAGTTCAACGGCTTTTTTCGCATCCGTTGCTGGTGGGCGGGGGGTCCTCGGCCATCTGAACCTCAAGTATGCCCCTCGCGAAGACAGAGCCCCATAACGTCAATGGCGTTGGCTCCTGTAATTGAGGATGAGCTTCATCGAATTATTCAGCAGCTCCCAGCCAAAAAATCGAATGACCTCAATCTAATGTCTCCATGGCTCATAAAAAATGCTGCAAGCATTTAGTGAGACCTTTAACTCAATTGGTAAACTATTCATTCCAAACAGGAGTGTTCCCCTCTCTCCTAAAAATTGCTAAAGTTGTCCCAATTTTCAAGAAAGACGACCCATCTTCAATCACCAATTATCGGCCTGTCTCAATCTTGCCAGTTCTGAAGCAAAATTTTTGAAAAGCTTTTTCTTATAAGAATGCTTCAGTTTTTGGACGAACACAATCAGTTCTCCAGTGAACAATTTGGATTCAGGAAGAGCAAATCGACAACAGACGCAGTCGTGAGTCTTGTCGATATGATTGTAGAGGGGATTGAATGTCGTAACCACACAATGGGTGTGTTCTTAGACCTGTCCAAAGCATTCGACTGCCGTTGACCACGGTACACTGCTTGACAAACTTGAGTCTCACGGTATTCGAGGTTTGCCTCTTAAATGGCTTAGCTCGTTTCTAACTCACAGATCCCAGGTTGTCCAGATATCTAGTAAGTCGTCCAAAAATATAGAACTGAGTTACGGAGTCCCTCAGGGGTCCATCCTCAGTCCTGTGCTTTTCCTGCTTTACGTCAACGATGTAAAATCATCGCTTCTGCATGCAAAATTAGTGCAGTTTTCCGATGATACGACTCTCTTTTTTCAATGCAATATCAAGTGAAGTTTTGGAACAAACAGGCTTTTGTTGACGTCAACAACTGTGTCCAATACTTCCACAGCCTCAATCTTACAACAAACCCTTCAAAAAACCAACGTTTTGAATATAGCTTTGCGCACTGCGGGCATAACCAGTGTGGGCCTGCTATTTTGTTAGATGACTCCACACTGGAAGAATTCAGCTCTTCAAAATTCCTAGGGAATGCACCTTGACCAAGGGCTGACTTGGAATGAGCATATTGGACTATGTTTGCGCCAAAGTCTGCTCAGGTATTTTTGTTCTGAGATCTTTAGCCAAATACTGCCCGAGTCAGGTACTGATTACGGCGTATTATGGACTGATTTACCCCCATCTGGCCTACCAGAGTGGTCCTTTGGGGAGCTTGCGCAAACACACAGTTTCAAAGAGCATTCAGACTCCAAAAAAAAAGCAATTCGAATAATCGCCAAAATCAAATTTAGAGAGTCGTGCAGGGGAATCCTTCAAGAAATTGCAGCTGTTGACTATGCCGTGCCTCTACATTTTGGAAACAACTTTGTTTTGTGCGAGTAAATGCGCCTTAACCAGAGGCCAAGACATACACATGTATGAGACACGTGGTAGAGCAAACTACCGAACTGGGAGACACAGAACGGTAGTTTATGAACGCCTGCCCTCGCAGGCGGGGTGTTCATTTTCTCAACAAACTGCCCAATTCAATTAAAAGATACTCCAACGCCCAAGGCGTTAAAGACTCGCCTTAAACGCTTCTTGGTGTCACAAGCATTCTATAATGCAGATGAGTTTTTTTGGCATTCGACTGGGAGACCGCCCAATTAGAAAACTGACTCCGTTGTACTAAGTGGGTTGCATTGGCGATGTATGAAAGAGGCGTAACTGTGAAAACTGTATGTATGAGTGTGTATTGTTATATGAATGTCAGAAATTTAAAAAAACCATGGACGTTTGCCATACAATGTAAGAATTGTCGATGCAATAAATAAGATTTGATTTGAATTGATTTGAACATAATTTAAATTTTTTTAACTTTCTATTGTAAATGTTTAAAAGCATTCAAAATGTATTATGTTCTTCCCATTAGTGTTCAGAGTTATTGACGGTAAATTTTAGAAAAAGTCTCTGTTAATAAATCTGCCTATTAAAACGACCTTACAGTAGTACTTAAATAATGTTTCTGCCACCTTCATTGACCACGACCCCGAGAAGTCAAAACCAAACTTTTTTCAAATGATATATGGCTTGAAGAAATTAATATTCCATTAAAAAAAGCGTTACCTTGTTGAATTTTGGTAGGATAATTGTTTTTATAAAAATTTCGACTAGTTTCTGCCCCTTAAAGGTATAAAATTAATAACTATGTTTATTATAAACATATAGAGTATCCTAACTATTCTGTTGTGCATTCTCTAAACTTTATGAAAGGTTTTATCATATTTCTCTTTTTTTTACAAATATTAGGCGTGTAACAAACACATAAGACTATATTAATAATATTTCAGTTTTCATCATAATGTAGCTGATTTTTTCTGACTGAACCTTGAATATTATTTCATATACAACAATAATTCAAAACCTTATTTTACTGAATATAAACATAAGCCAGCAAACCTGTTAGTTTTTTAATATAAATATTTGATTCGGTAAGCCAATATAATAACATACTCAATAATAATATATGAACTTCCTAATAGCTTTTTCTAAGACAGGCGGTGTAACTTGTCAAAATTATTTTGCACGAGAAACTGAATAATTCACTTTAACTGAAAATACAGGTACGCAATATAGATCATATAAGCACGCATCTTAATTTTTAAATACTTAGAAATTTGTATTTAATTTATTGATAAATTCAACATGTGACATTAATATGAGTATTTAATATAATATTCATATAAAACATTTAGTAGAAGATACGGAGGGTAGTTATCCAGTAATATACACGAAGCAGAGTGACCAAATCTGGTCTCTATAAAATTCACTTCTTCTTTGTACAATTCGTGCCATACATATTTGACCATACAGCCCTTTGTAGCCTGACCCGAGAACTGCATAACAGAAAAGGTTATGTCGTGGATGTCCTTGCAGGTTTTTATGTCTGAAAATTAGATTACCATCTATATAGATTATGTTACTCATTTATTATTTAATTAACCCTGTAACTCTAAATGAAAAAAAGCCCACTAACTTAAATGTTAAATTCACATTCTGAGGAACCTGGAAATTAATATTGTCCTATAATTAAAACGGTAAACTATAAATATCGAGGATTAATTTCATAATTCATTATTTTTTACATTATATTGAATCTACATGCCGAATTTCATATAATGTTATAAAGAACCTGCGCTTCAGACATCTTTCAATTGTACGATCTTACATGCTTATTTTATACAATATAAGTTATCAGTATATTATTATAGCTTCAACCCGTACAAAATATAATATTAGGTGTTCTTTACGCACTCTAACTACACTCAGTATATATCACTGTACTATATCGAAAACCCCAAACAGCATATTTTCTAAATGTCCTATTCACTTTACACATCATAAACGTACTATATACTAAACATGCATAAACTGTAAGTTATTTGGTGAAATTACAAGACCTTGTTCATCTTGTTAATGGCATCCAATTTATTTTTATGCATTCTTTTCCAAATAATACTGCAGAGAAGTAGGTGAAAATAATAAATGAAGTTAGATCAAAATATTAGTGTACTAACACTGAAATAGAAGTGCCATTAGTAATATCACTAAGTATGTCATTCTCGTAATGGCAGATAATTAATTTTGAAGCAGAAATAGTTAAAATGCTCCTGACACAAATAAGTCTGTCAAGTTTATTCCTGAGAGAGCATCTTGCACTGCCACAATTTTACTTGGCAAGACTCACGTTATTGTGATTTCAGTTGGCACTGTTGGAAACTGGCCAAAACTGCACTTATTGACACTTTTTGCTCCATTTCCTGTATAATCCTTTCTAAAAGAAATGAAGTATAATTATGTATGTCAGTTACATCTTCTAACAAAGAATAAATGTCAGAATGTACACGGAAGTATTGCTTTCTTTTTCACATAATATTTCAAATGTTATCGATGAAATTTAAACTAAGTTATTTACCCAATACCACGGATAGAAGGCCTGTCAAAGACAAAGACTAGCGTATACGATATCGACAGCTGGAGATTAAACCAGATACTTGTGTTAAAAATCTATAAACGGATTTTCTACATGCAGGAAACCTATAACATCGCTTTTATTCTAAACTTTTATCAAACACTCTGGCTCAGTATTAATTTTCTCATCACAAGCGCTCTATGCGCCTCTCTGGATGCAAAACAATCTGAACTGGAATGAATTAAAGTACTGTAACAATTTTTTTTTTCAATAATACACTTTTTAATTGACTCATATACTAACTAAATATATTGTCCTTATAAATTACAAATGATTTACAAACCCTCCCGAAATTATATTTTAGATTCCAAATTTTTTTCCAGATGAGATAAACATACTTCATAATTTACCCGTAGATAGTATAAATAGCAAACTACCCTACCGTTGTAAGCACAAAACAATGCAATGTAGTTTAGCAAATACTTTATGGCAAATTACAATTATTTTAAAACGTTAATAAATAATTGAATTAACGAATATTTGCAGCTTAATTTAAGGATAATTTATTATATTTAAAAGGTGTCAATCATTTATACACACTTGGGCAATGGAAAAAACACATTAAATTTCATACCCTAGCTATACTAATGCTTAAGGTACACTGAAAAACTGACTAATCTGAAAGTTACGAGTAAAAGACTATTTTACCTCATGTCGGCCAGTTTTTATGCTGTTATTCAGTAAATAGTTTCAGTGTTCCATTATACGAATATACGGCTTGCAAATTTCATCTACTTGTTACAATATTTCGCTAACATAGTTGAAAACACGATTCAGAACAGAAATGTATCTATAGCAATAGCTTATTCCAGGGACCTATTATAGTTTTGTAATAAATAGGATAAAAATATTAGTTAAAAAAAAAAACGTTTATTCGGTACAAAATCTTTAAATTGTCATTTAACGTAGGCGAACTATTGGAATCTTATAGAACTTTGGATGGTCAAGTATAACCTGCAGAACCCATTTATAGATATAACTTGTTTTCTTCAAAGCAAACTTGAGACAGCTAGCAAAAGAAATACTTTAGGAGATATATTATTCTGAAAATAAATCTTTGGCTCATATACCCATATTATATATGCACATAAATCACACATAAAATTTCTCTGTTACGATAGCTGAGCATTTATTCTCAACATTTCAAAAATAAATATAAAATAATTCTAGCAGTGTTTCGTAATTATTTTATACACTATGCAAATACTATAACCTGATAATACTCTTTTTTTATTAAGTGTATTGACGTACAAATAATATTTTGACTTAATCTGATAATCTATTCTCTCCCCAATATTGATAACCCGATAACGTACTGTGTATAATACAAATATTTCACACGAGTTACTTTGTAAGATAATTCACAAAGGAGCATAAATACAAAAAAGTGCTTCATATTCCCCGGGCTGGCTTTATCGGCTTACACAGGAAAATTAATACTGAGAGTGAATCTGTTTGACGAATATTGTTTACAATAAAATCACTGTATTTAAATTTACTTTCGCGCAAAAAGCTCTTTTGATGCTTTTATAAGGGCGTCAGATTTTTTCTCTAGTGGTTAACAGTATTTTAAGTGAAAATACTTAGTTTAAAAGCCTTTCACTTTGCAAAATATGTTACTAGTTATCGTACATCAAAGCAACAATTTATTTCCGATACGTGTTTGTATTAAAACTTCTTTGTAACTACGTCGATAAATGTAACATGCCCTAAGGAAAATTAGACACAGACCAACAAGCATCTGATACCACTCTCATAACCATCATTATTGCGTTAATTCCTTGTTCCTATTTTTTTTTTTTTTTTTTTTTTTTTTTTTGTGAAAATAATAAAGCCAATTTACTTAAATTGATTTTATTTCAGAAATAATTATGTATAACAAAATAAAGATGGCAAGTCAAATTGCGCTTGATCCAATATAAAACTATAAGCGCAGTTAAATACCATGTACGATTTAAGTTGGGTCTTAATTTTTGCATTTATTACATTTTTCATTTATTTAACTTTAGGTCTTATTTTTAAAATGTTATTTAATAAAAGAAAACTCCAGTTAAATAATGGCAACTTATTTATGAAGCTTATTGGAGTTACATTTCATTGTAATGCTCTTTTTGTGTTCAATACAAAATAGCTTTTAATTGAACTTAAAAAATTAGAACCGAATAAAATTAAAACTTATAATAAATAGGTTATACTGTTTAAAAATGTTACTTTTATCACCTTGTGAGGTAAAAGGGATATTTTTATTTAAAATGCGCTTTGGAAATAATTATTTTAAATATATGTATCTACATTAATGTAAAGGGAATCTAATTTATTACAAAGTAATATCTTATTTGTACATATTGGAAATTACTTAGTCGCTATTATTATATATAACGGCTACAATTATATAAGATTCAAAATCAATTAAAAACAATATAAGTTAAGTATAGTTTAAGGTTATGTGTTTATTCTATAACATTTAAAACAAAATAAAAAACTATGTCATAGCATATCATTATCTTATAAAATCATATAAAGATGTAAAAAAATTGCCATTAACATAACTTTTATTGTCCTTTTCGGTATTATATGATTTACTAGAGTAATGAACTTTTTTTAAATTTATCGTAGTTCTTTGAAGAAACTTTATTTATCCACACAACTGGAAAGAGAAAAAGTAAGTTTTAATCATAATATACGAGTTGTTAATTTACAATGAACGGAAAGTTTTCTTACAAATACTAATCAATACTAGTCGTTTGTTAATTTTAGAATATAAAGTATACGGTATACTTATAAATATATTTACATCTATCCATATATATATATATATATATATATATATATATATATATATATATATATATATATGTGTGTGTGTGTGTGTGTGTGTGTGTGTGTGTGTGTGTGTGTGTGTGTGTGTGTGTGTGTGTGTGTGTGTGTGTGTGTGTGTGTGTGTGTGGGTGCGCGCGCGCATGTATTTGTTCTGTTCGTGTATTGTATCTGTAAAACTCTTTCGACTTATTACAGATCGAAACGTCAATATAATAGCTATTTCCATTAGACGTTTTGGAAAGGAAGTAACAGCAATAGCACTAGTAAGTATTTAAAATAGCACATTTTTGGTCAGTACAAAAAATTAGCTGGAGAGTTTTCTAATAATAATAGAAATGCATTATAGAACCAGATTCGCTAAAACTCTTCCAGTGCCAGTATTACTGATATAGGTATAAATTAAACCAAGATAGATTACACTTTCTTACAAAACCTTTTTTTATATAAACGTAAAAATACTATAAACATGTTTTAAGTAAATTCCTTATCATCCACAATTATAACGTATTAACTAAAATAAAACCTTCTTAATAATAATTCATTTAAATGGTGTAATGTAGTATGCCTCTCACAGATTTACAGAATTAGTCACGCAAATTCATCGAAAATATTGATTTTATAAGTATTGAAATTTGCTTACAGCCAATGGACATTATAGCTGAATGTTGCTACATCTTTTATAACCTGATTTACATATTTTTTTATTCATATCACATATTATTATCATAATTATTTAGTTCCCTATACTTGTATTATTTTAGAGCTTATATATATTCTGAGCATCTCTCGCTCTTATCTATTCTTACTTTTTACAACATTGAAAATCTACATTGTATAACTATTACACAATTTCAAAGATAATATTCATCATTTCGAATTCTTGCTCTCTTGTTTTATAAGTTCTGCATCAGGGAAATCCCTTAACAAAGATTTATAATTTGTTCATGAAAACCTTATTTATTACTTTTTATTTATTTAGTGAATGCTCAGTCGCAAAACAATATTTAGAATATTTCAAAGGTTACTTTTACTTGTTGGAATTTTGATTAGAAAGCGTATTTCACACGTGGGTTATTTATACTCATACACGAATAAGGTTAGATCTTCGTTTATTACTAAGTTTCATAAACAAACCCTTCATTGTCTTTAAATTGAAGTATTATAAAACAGAACCTGAAATAATACTTTTTTTGCTGATTAAAGTTACTATACTAAAGACACTATAATTATTATTATTTGAATTTACAAAAATAGCTTAAAAAATCTATAATTTAATATTACATTTAAAAATTAATTTTTGTGTAGGGGAGGGGTAAAAGACTTGTTACACATAAAAACTAGTTAATTAGTCATGTAAACATTTCCCAAAGTAAATCACTTCATCTCTACTCTTAAGAAACTAATAATCGGGGTGTGACTTTTAAGACACACGGTATTGCTCAGTTCTTAGCACTCGTGCAGGGAGACTGAGTCAGAAAGACAGATGATGTTACTAACGATCAGCCAATAGTTTTCAGGAATAATTTATCGTCAAGTATCATATCTGGATAATAAACTAAATTGATCCAAACAAAAATATTTAGTAGACTGTGGTTAAATTTGTTTTACTTTAAACTTGTTTTTTCCCACTTATCATTTATTTGAAAACCTCATAATAAGCGAATCTGAAATAAATTCAAGATAAAATGATTAATTCTTCTTGCCTGTATTAGCTCAAAGTGCATCATAATAAAATTTCATTTAGTTGATCAAAGAAGAAGAATGTTGAACTTCTTTTTAAACGAATACTTACAGAAAAACTCGAATATATTCGAAATAAAGTATACATCTTGACATCTATTCGCGATTGAATTTTTAATATCAGCTTACTTGCTTACTTTTCATACAGAATATCAACCTATAAAAATCTATTGTACCATAGATTCTAATTAAAAAATAATACTATTATTTCATATCACTTGAAAGTTTAAATGTTATTACTTATTTATTTATTCATGCTTCCATCACTATTACTAATAGTCACTTGCTGCAAGACTGCATACCACTTTTAACTATGGAACCTTTTTAGTACCTTATTATCCAGGGTTCATTTTCTTGCCAACCTACTCTTGATACACAACACAAGCCGCCTATCAATAGAGAGTTCATCGTATTCATCAACAACGTAAAGTGTGCTGTTCTAATAATTATCACATGTACGTGAAAACTTTAATGGCCATTCCCCACTTATAAGAATTTGTGTAATTTCTTTAATACAACATATTTAGTAATTTCATTAATATCTTATTATAAATAGTTTCATCCGTATTAAATAATCTCCGTCTATATTTAAAGTTTAATGTGCCATAATAAACTTATGCCATTTGTAACTATTGCCAAACAATTGGCAATATATTTAAACACACGCTACTGGATGCGGAAAGAACGGTGCTTTTATTTTTAAGCTTTAAGTTTTAAAACTTAAAAACTTGACTACATTGGGCAAACCTCAAATTCTTTGTGGGTAAGAATGACCGGTCACCGTTTTTCTATTACTCACAAAAACGATAAAAACCAGTAGCCTTACACGCTATTCACCATAACAAAAGCTTTGAGGATTGTTACAAACTCAAAGCTATAAGCAAAATAATCCTTGTGAAAACAGCTTTCGAAATGATTTAAATTTAAGGAATAATGAATTGGCACACACCAACTGATATTAAAATCGAAACAACCGTATGGACTTAACATTCGCTAAATTATTGTTTTCCACTAAAATAGTTAGATTGTGATCAATATTTACCTAAATTCAAAATTATATTATATTATTTTTATTATTGTCAAATTAACAACTAATCAAAACTCGTATACTTGTCAAAATTTTATTTACATTTTATAATGATTGTTTTATTTTTTCTGTGTATATTTTAAAAGTGTACTTGAAAAAGTTGTTAATTACAAAGAAATATTGTACGAAAAAATTTTTAGTTTTCTTTTGAAACTGCTCTAAGAGTATATATAATATATATATATATATATATATATATATATTTATATACAATTTAACGTAAATAAAAAGTCGTTTGACAGGTGTTTGGTCTTCCGATCATATGTTAGTTTGCTTATTTAAACGCATATGTGACAGATACGGCAAATACAAAATAATCGAATAGGAAAAAGGAAGCTCTCTGTGTGGTTAATGGTAGCAAATTCACCCGGCAAGTGAGAGATCCGGGTTCGACTCCCGGCGGAGCAAGTACTGCTTGTGATTCAATGTTTATTGAAATTAAATAAGGCTATTGGCATTTATACAATTTAACGTATATATATATATACAGGGGTGAGTGGCTCTTGGTGTGACAAAATTTATTGGGTTATAAATGCAATGTAAATGAGATACAATGGCGGTTATTAAAAAGTCTAACTCCAAAAATTAGGTCTGAAATGAATTATTTTAAGTTTTTTCTAAAAAACCCGTGTTTTTGTCACATCAAATATGTGAGGGCCAATCAGTTGGTCACCTAAGACTCCATACCAAAAATTAATACTAAAACGCGTTTGAAAGGATTGTTTCCCTTGTCCGGTGTGGGTTTTGTTGATCCCAGTGGTGCATATTATGACAATTGAAAATTCCTGCTCTTGTAACCAATGACTCATCCAGTCCAAAGGTTTTTCGATAACAATGACGCTGCTCTATGTCTCTGTTTAGCAACCAACAACAGATTTGTACTCTAGGAGCATAATCAGTTGCTTTCAGACCTTGAACAGGCGTAAAATGGTATGGATGGAACTTATTTTTATGCAAAATGTCCAAAAACTACGACTCTAGCAAATAATCTACTACTAACTTCTGGATCATTCCGTTTGTTATACTGAATTTAGAACTACTTCATCTAATCCTACATCATGTACAATGTGTCCTACTTCGTTAGGTCTTTTGTGAACTGTACCTTCCTCCACAAGACGTTGATGGAGTCTTGAGAACACAGAATGACTGGGAAGTCGGCGATCAGGGTAGCAAGCTTTGATACTCTCTTTGGGCAGCACGCGCATTTCCATCACAAAACCCGTAAATAAAGTGCATATCAGCGTATTCTCGAGTAGTGAACTCCAAGGCAGCCTACAATTGACTAAATTGAGCAGAAAAATATGTTTTTGGAAGTAGAAGTAATTCATGTGGACACTGGTCTTACAAAACAAGATAAGGTATGAATACTGCTGAAAAGTGATAAGATATAAGGAATTAAAACATTAATAAAGGATGCGACCATTAATCCATAACTAGCATTTACACATTACTTTAAACTTTTTTACTTTTTTTGTAATCTTCAATTCCTTGTTTTATGAGGCAGTTTCATAAAATATAAAATTAAGTACAGTTGTTATTAAATCGTGTTAATCTTTTTGTAGCTTGCATGTTTTGTAATATTTAAACCGATAAAAGTAGGTAACCGAATACTTAACTATGGTCATATGGCATACCGTTTTAAAGCCTATTAAATGGCAAAGTTTTTAATATAACTTGTCACATTCTTGTGTACAGGGTGTGTAAACAGATGGGGTTCAATGATATTTCAGTTTTTCTGAAACTTAGCAACTTTGCCATTTAAATAGACCTGAAGCTTAATTTTCTTTTCTTACCATTCAACCGATAACTTTTTCAAATATAAAATTTAAACGGAAAATCTAAAAATTGTGTAGTTTTTCTCACATATGTCTATAAGTTGCTGAGAAATATCAGATTTACGTACAAAAACACGGGTTTTTTAGAAAAACTTAAAATAATTCATTTCAGACCTAATTTTTGGAGTTAGACTTTTTAATAACCGCCATTGTATCTCAATACATTGCATTATAACTCAAAAAATTTTGTCACACCAAGAGCCCACTCACCCTGTATATATATATATATATATAATATATATATATATATATATATATATATATAATTATTATATTATATGAAACTTCTCCCATGTTATTTATTTATGAAAGAGGAAAGGAAATATTTACATTGTGCTTTTAGCTATTCAGGTATTGCGATAAAATAACTGTCCTGATTTTATTATTGTAGCAAAATGTTGAATAGTGGAAAGATTCTACACAAAATAGAATTTTTCAACCACACAAAGGTCTCTGAATTAAAATTCTAAAATTTTCAACTAAAAACTGTGTTTTAGTAAATATTATTTATTATTTCACACTAGGCTTATATAAGCCACGTTACTTTCAAAGATATGAAATTAAATGTTATTCTGAAACGCAACGAAGGCGTAAGATATTATAATCTTGGACTTTTAAATAATGGAAGTTGGTTTTTTCAACGGAGCAGAAGTTGTAGAGATTGAAAGGGTGTTATAAACTTTCAGAGTTTTTCATTTCACTACTCAATAATTTGAGAAACAAATGTAGATACCAGTTGTAGACATTTTAAAAATTCATACAAATTTGTCATCAAAGCTTTATGGCGGCATAACGTATTAATATAAATCTCTTAATATAGTATAAAAACAAGAAATCAATTGATAACACCCAAAACGTGTTAGCTCTTATTTCAAAAGAAATAACGCATTGTTTCTGTGAAACCTGATGAATGCTGAAAAACAGAAGTTATCGATGAGCATCGAAGGTGAAAAGGAGTGGCAGCCTCTGCCCTAGAAAGTGATAACTCAATGTTGGAACTGTTCAATATGTTATTTGTCGTCGAGAGATTTTAATTTTACTAAAGGGAAAATGATTGCTTGTTACTAGTAGATTGATGTTTTATTGAAGTGCATTACTCGGCACGCAATATACAAAACGGAATTGATTATATTAGTATTGGATTTAATAATGTCAACACGTGACTCAACTTATCGTCTAGATTGAAGAAACATTGAAAGTGATTGAAGATTATTGATAATAGGACTTTCTTGATTGAAGAACTGAATTAAATAATTTATTTATGCATAGTAGAATAACTGATACAAAAACTATCAATATTACGAATAGTTCACTATTCTGTAGGAATAGATTTTATCAATCACAATAAACATATTTTCCTTTTACCTAATTATTTATATCATAAAATATATACACGTATTAGAACTATGTAAAAATTACTTACACTCGTATATTTTACACTGATCTAAATACACTCACATACGCGTACGCGCCCGCATACACGAACACAAACACACAGACAGGCAACATAATGTAATTTTAACTATATTTTACGAATAACAATTTATTTAGTAATTAAATCAATTTAAATATAATTCAAGTATATACTTTTTTAAATATATCTAACTTATTTTTTGTTCGTTATATATATTTTCATGTTTATGTTTGTCCATAATTAAATGCTTAAATTATTATACAGTAATTGTGAAGGTATTAAGACATGTAACAGAACATTCTTTGCAGGGTAAATAATAATTTCCTTTATACAAATGTATGTGTTGTAGATTTATTCATAGTCCTGTATGATTTCGCAATTTCCCAAGTATGTAGGTGAGAGTATATGATAATTTAATTTAAATTCATGTTCTAGTTTTAGTTAAAAGAATTAAGTTTATAAAACATTTGTTCTGATAAAATGTAATATCTTTATGCCTTTTACTCTTTATTCTGTATTGTTTTTGTTATTAGGTCTCATCATATTATTCCTCTTATATCAGAAGAATTATACCTCATTTAATATAAGTTTATTACAAAAATTTACTGTTGAGTTCTATATTTCTGGATTATAAATTTTAGTTAATAATACGGAAAACTACATACAGAACAGAATTTTTTTTACATAAAGCTATATGCAAAGGCTTTTACAATATTTCACTTTACGTATATAATACATTTACCTATATGGATTGACAATAACTATTTTATATATCTGCTGGACCCAAATTTTAGGAAATCATTACATAAAGTCAAAATAATTAAAAAATGCTTACAACTTCTCTTTTGAATTCTTTTCTTGATTATTCATTCTTTAGTATGAAGCACATTAAATTTAGAAGCAAAAACCATTAATGGATTATTTCAAAAGTTCACCGTGCTAATTTTTATGTTATTACATATACAAGTTTATATTTTGTTATTATATTAATGTTTATACTTAATTAAAGATAAAGTTTTCATGAATTCATCTTCGAACGATAAAATTGCTATAAGAATTGAAGAAAATTAAATATAAATAGAATATTGTGAATACTAATTTCTAACCTTTATGATTTTTCTATTAAAATCACAAAAGACAAGTTGCAGTGTAAATGCTTGAACAATGTTAAAATATTTATTAGGATTACCTTTGTTATAGCTAAATATTGAAACAAAATATCACATAATTTAGTAATTCATACTAAATATACATAAGTTTTAATATATGATATCTTATTTGAACTGTGATAGATTTCAATAGATTTTAAAAGTTTAAACAATGGAAACAATTAGTATTAAAAAGACGATGTTTACTAAATGCAATTAAAACCATTTTTAAATGAGGTAAATGTTACTCGCCGAGCTAATAAAAGAAACGGTCCTGCTATGAAACAAAGGAAGGCTCCCTTAAATGAAAACTAAAGGCTATTGTCTCATTATTTTCAACGTTATTTAATTGATGACTGAAGTAAACAACTTTCAATAAATTCCGTTCCTTTAAAATGTTGGATTTCAGCAGTTTATATATAGAAACCTGATATTACTATTGGTAAATATATATAATTTTTCAAAACATATTGAAGCTCTGGAATATTACCAAACGAAAATTAGTATTACATTACTATTAGAGTAATTGATCCTTAGAACTAAAAGAATTTTACTGGCTATTTAAACGTAGTAAACTTGACTATACTCATACTGAAATATGGCATTCGATTGAAAATATATTACGTTTAAGAATCGGAGTAATGACAAGAAAGATTACAGGAAATATGTAATGACTGTTGTACTCGTACCGATGAACTGACTATCGAGTTATCCACATGAATCCCACCAGGGCAGACCAGGTTGATTGATTACCCCGCCTTGTGCAGCCCTTGCTGCATTGATAATCATCTCGTTCTGCTTAAACCTGCATCAGACACACCTCACCATGATTATGGTTTATATTGTGTAGCGGAAGGTAGGCCCAAACTCACCAAAGTCTGCTTAAAGGAGATTAACCAAATTCATCGTAAAATTATCGTAGACTTTAAAATGATACTTGAATTATGAATTATACATTTCGAATACACCCACCCTTTCATATGTAACTATAGAGTATGTGCTAAACTAAAAGGAATGAACATGAATTAGCCGTTCTTGCCTTCTCAAACAGTTGAGTCAACTTTTGATTGTGTTTTTGACCTTATAATTGTTTTGGCATGGTGCATACTATTGTATGGATATATTTTATGACAAAGATTTATTTTATCTTAATTAATTCGAAGTGCAGATGGGACCTTTGTCACATATGATATACGAGTCATTTTTTGCCGTTGAATTTGTTCATAAAAGAACACGTGTAGTATAATAACATTTTGCAACCATTTCATAATTGTCAAAAATATTACTTAATATGAATTTAATTTTGTATTCCATATGATTTGTTGTGATGTGTTTTGTACAAGCTTTGTCTCTTACAGCTGCTATTGAATTGTTTGATGTAATTTGCTTTTGCTTATTCAGTGAAATCAATTAAAGTTATAAAATAATTTTACAACCTAAATGTTTTCCAAGTTGGGGTATAGCAACAATCAGTTGATTTATGTAAAATTTTTTAATATTTTATAGTTTCATTCCATTTTATACCCTTCCTTTCTTATTGGTAATTGCGAACTTATATTAGGAGTATGGGTAAAGTTACGAGTTTATTAGGCACACCTACTAAAATCCATCTATTTGTAAAACAATCCACATAGTAAAATTCCAAAATATCACTTTTTTACTCTCACTATTTTATACTGTGGTGCTTTTAGTGACATTTATGGATTAAATATCTCAAGTGTTTCGTTAATAATGTTTTTTAACCTTTACTTCTACTCTACAGGGTATAGATTCGGGTGAGCGTTAGCAAAATGTTTACGTTGCTATTTTGGATAACCATTATTACAAGAAGAGTAAGAAAATTTGTAAATAAACTCAATACTCACATAAGAGATTTTAACGTTTGACATATTAATGCATTTAACCTAGCTACATTAACATAACCATTATATGCGACATAAGTGTTTAGTAATAGTGTGAGAGATGGTTATATTTAATCACATATATAAAAACTATTTAATTAACAAAGATTTGACTACATCACATACCAAGATATGTTGTGAAAAATTTTATATGTCGACTTTTTGACACACAATATAGCACCCAATAATGGGGTGTGGGAATGTATAGTCTCTGAAACTGCAGATGTTTGTAATGGTGCGTTGCAATATTCGACTGAATGAGAAATTCTCTCAGTATTTTGCAGTAGGCATGAGTAATTAATTACAAAATTTGGTATTTCTCCATTATGTCACCTGTTTTCAGCCTCTATCTATTGACATTTGGGCCAAGTACATACACCAAAAATCGTTTTTTTCTCATTGTCATCCATCTCCATCATTCCGTAGACTAAAAATAGCCTACACCAATTGCAGTTATTGGATTTACCAAAGGAAATCATAATACGAGTAAGTTACAGTACTTTGAAAATGAGGCAAACTGTACCCTACCGCCTAACACATTGCAGAGCGTTGAGATTTTTATTGGTTTTTGAGAAACGAGGATAATCATAAACGAACTAAAGGAGACATAGTAGGAAAATAAAGGGATACAACGAAGAATTACATTCTAAGAATGATATTGTTTGTCTGTAAGTTGTACCAAGCAAGTCTATGTGTGAGATGAGTCCATTTTGCATTAGGCATTATAAAACATATATTTAAAATAGTTTTACGCAAACTGCCGCTGATGCATAAATAGAGTGCATTCTCTTTTAGGTCTTTTCTTTGGCGCTTCCTCATAGCTAGTCACCAGGCAAGTGTTATGAGAGTGACTCATTGTCACACTCAATTGACACTCTACAAGACCTACTTCTCCCCGTTACAAGAGCAAGTCGCGTCGGAGCAGTTTATACCAAAACAAAACATTTTGTGACAAAGCAATTATACCAAAACTTCAAACTTTTTTTATTTTGGGAAAAAAATTTACGTTTCATTAGGTAGTATTCTTTGGTGAAAACAATGTAAACTGATAACCGAATGTATGTGATTGTTTAATTATTAACGATCAATTGTTTTTACATATCATATTAGTTACAAATTAAATAATTGAATTATAGGCCCTAATTAAATGCATTGGAGGCTATCTTTACTGTTACCATTAATTTTCCTTATACTTAAAGTATATATTGTGACTTACAAAACAGTAATGTAGATTGTGTATTGTTCATAATAAAATATTTCCCTTTCGAGTACTCTAAATTTTGGCAATACTTTAAAACGTAATTTTGTAACCCTTTCAGCTTTCGTTTAGAACCGTTTACGGATTTCTTTCACGTATATTTTAATAATAAAATTGAAAAGCTTGTAAATAGGTAAGGAATTATATGCATGATATAGTGAGCAGTTGATTCATAAATGTTAGCTCTTTCAAACAAACACTTGCCCATATACTTTTGTAACAAAACAAAAATCCATTGTCACACTCAAGTTCTAGAGATTACTGCCACAAACAGCTTCCGGCTGTACATGTTCACGTCCTGCTGATTACTTGAATTGTTTCAGCCATGGCGGAAACATATGTTTAAACAAAACAAAATTTATTTTTTTCAGTGGGTTATGCGAGCTTTTCTTAAATCCTGTGAAAACTGAATACTTCAAATTACTAATGCATATTAACTAGACACAGGTATTGTTATTTTAATTTTATCAGTAAAGGTTTTGCTTTTATGTAGCTAAAGCAATAAATAATTTCTTCTGGCTTTTCTGAAGACATTCTTTAAAATGTTATTAAATAAAAATTAAATTTGGAAACATATGTAAAATGTTAGTTGACGTCGAAATGATATATTAATACAACTGGCAACCAATTCACTGTGTCATTAAAACCAAAGGCAAGGCACTAGATGATTAGTTACATCGAGTAGAAGCTCAAGATTGACTGACTAAAGAATGTTTCAGTACTGAGAGATATTGAGTATTCACAGGGAATTATTGAATATACAGTGTTGTTTGTTACCACAGTTTTGCTAGCATTGACATATTCTGGTGACGATATATAAAATTTGTCATGAATTATTTAGTACAGGCAAATAGAGATTGTTGAAACCCAGTTCCAGTTTGCATTAGGTAAATTGGGAAAAAAACTCATATAAGTGGTATTGCTGGGTTCATTAGTAAAGAAAATACACAGAACTAAGGAAATTGATCACAAGGGTGTCAAAACTTATGGTTTATATTACTCATCTTAAGAAAATCATATAAACATGGGCAAGTATTGTCTTATTTAGCTAATAGCCAGAATATTGTATTTTTTTTATTATTGACTCTAGAGCTAGTTAGGTTATATAAACCAAATTTGGCTAATAGATATGAATAGATAAAATAAGAGTTTCGTAATATCATTGTTATATTTTTAAATATTAACACAATTGCGTCTGTTGAAAATGTAAAGTCAAACAAGAAGAAAAAGAGTAAAGTTATAAAAACTTGTACCAGACACAATCTATTGTTTGAAAAGTTTTCTTACAATTCAAACAGTATTTTTATCAACAAAATCCGTCAATACATAAGAGATCACGAGCACTTTAAAGATATACTTGAAAAAGCTGAGAGCCCAAATATGGCACAGTTGAGAGGTATCGGTTATTTTTTGCCCATGGCTAGTGAAATCGTGTCTTATTATTAAAGAAAATGACACAATCATACTTTGGTAATTTTCAATTCATCAATTCAAACCTATATGCCAAATTTGGTTTCTTAACTTAACCAGGCTCAGAGATAATAATTTCTTTATAAATAAAATAAAAAATTACGGCTAGTGGCTACAAGAGGCATTTCTCAACATATGTGTGTATGACATGTTTTTACATGATGAGTACTATTAGCAGATAATTTTGTGACATCCTTTAATGAGTAACCGGTGCATGTACTATCAGTCTCAATGAGAATGATAATAAGTTTTACATATATAACTTGTAAATAAAGTAAACTACAATAATATGTGCATAAAACAATATTTAAAAAAATAACGTTTGTACGAAAGGATATCAAAACCCACCTTAATTTATTACGTGAAAAATGTGTACTACACTAAAAGTAGTGACAAATATGTTTAACTTTATGTTATCCGATATTTTATTATTGGGAAATATGCAATTTTCTCACTTTGGGATTCATTTTAGTACTTCTTTACAGAGAAGTAGCTGCACATGACTAAATTCAAATTAGGTTTTCTATGTGATAACTTGAAACTCCATCTACGTTTTAAGATTAGCCAAATTATTGATTCTATAAGCTTTACATATTTTCTTCTTTCAAATTATATTTAATATATATTCCATATCATATTCACGGTATGTTAACGTTTAGCTCATTACTTAGATAACATAAAACCCTTATTACAAAGATTCGGAGAGGCTGGTAGTAATTAGAATAAACGATTAAAATAAATGTTTGTGAACTTTAAGGTACTTTCGGGTTTTTAAACAATATTTTTACCTGTTAAACCATGCATCAATCCATAATGTAGGGCCTCGTTAAATAAAATATATACATTTAAGTATAAAATGAATTTAATACATTACTAATGTTAAAAGTGGCAATGTAGTTTCACCTGATATTGCCTAGAAGGTAAAGTGGCAACAAATGTAAAGATGCAGCCAAAGCATCAGAAGTGACAGAATTGCGACAATCCGGGTTGAGTAGTGTTGACTCAACCTGAGTCCTGTATTCATGAATAAACGATGAGCTGTGGACTGCTACTGCTTGAGATCAGAGAAGAACTCCACGTATATCTCATTCCTATACGTACGTGTTGGCTGCAATAAATCATTAAAGATTATATTTATTTCATGTTATTATAAAATAGTTGGAGATAGTTTTACATTTATAATTGTAGAAAAATATATGTGGAACATATTTTTGTAATATCTCAACATATGTATCTTCATTTGTGTACTACTATTAACTTTTGTACGATTCGTATAAATTAAGTGTTTTTGAAGGAAACAGGATTTTTCCGGACATTTGCCATCGTTCAGTGAAACAAGAAAACAGTAACACTACGTTTCGAGATCTGCAATCTGATCTCTTCTTCAGGTAAAGAACTAACCTAATACATAATTACAAACTAGGTTAAAATAAACAAATCTTACTAAAGCGTTGTGGCACGCCTAAGTCAGGAATCACAACCTACATGTGGTTTTAAGAAGTTCATCTCGCATGAACCAATAATAACGAAAGGGCCCATTCCTGTTCCCCTTCCCTTGTATTTCCGCCATCTTGTCTTAGCCAGCCGTCACGATTGCCATTGGCTAGTCCTTCTGGTCAGTCGTAGGTGGTTAGTAGACGAGTGAAGACGTATTGTGACCTGTATTCCGTAGTTTAGTTTTAATGATTAGTGTGTTGTATAGTTTTGTATTGAGTGCATATCTTTAGTGTTAGTGAAGTTGACTAACAACATGTAGGTTGTGATTTCTGACTTAGGCGTGCCACAACGCTTTAGTAAGATTTGTTTATTTTAACCTAGTTTGTAATTATGTATTAGGTTAGTTCTTTACCTGAAGAAGAGATCAGATTGCAGATCTCGAAACGTAGTGTTACTGTTTTCTTGTTTCACTGAACGATGGCAAATGTCCGGAAAATCCTGTTTCCTTCACAATCCTTCCATCGTCAAAAATAACCTTTAAGTGTTTTTATCAAAAACTACTATTTCATTTTAATATATTCTACTTATGCTTCTTTAACATTGACTAATTATGAAATGGTAATGCAGCGATATGTTCTTCACCGTTCAGTAACATCTTAGCAAAAATAGACATAAAATGTATCTATACATATAAAAAATTACGTACATAATAACTTAAATTATATGCAACTTTAAAATAATGTTTTTAAAATATCTGAATTACACCTGTATCTTAAAGCATAAAAATAACAATATTAAAAGATCAGATCCTTATATTGAGTCAGTGTTTTTTCGGTTGATTTGGTGTATACTTTTCTGACAGAGTATCTACATATTATATTCCTGAATGATAGGATATATTGATAGTTAGGTATAGTTTTGTTTATAAAAATTGTATTTTACCGTCCCTTAGAGCGATAGTTCCTTAGTTTTAGATTTACTTACTAGCTAATATTTCTAAAAATATATGTAGATATCCAACATAGTCAGTAAGTAGGGGCAATCTTACAATTACAACTTTAATGTAAATTTTATATTTTTGTATATTCAAGGGAGGCAGAGTTAAAATAGTTATTTTCCATATAGCAAGTGAAACAATTTCCTCAAACCTATATTCAGTAAGAACTATCTATATCCAATATATTTTATTATTCATGAACAAATATATTTTATTAATTTTTTTATGACCACCTTGAGTTTTTTAATAATTGTGTGTAATTAAGTTAACAAGTAAAGTTTAATATTGCGGCTATGGATGAATATTTCACAAATACATATTTATTTAGTAATATTTATAAGGATAAATATATTTCCACGGAAGAAATCACCGAAATCCATGAAAATATATTTTATTTTGTTAGTATATCTTGTTTTTAACTTCCTCGTGATTATATTGATACAACACATGCTGGAAAAAATTAAAATGCAAATCAGATGTTTTTTAATAAAAATTAAACTTGCATGCATTCTATGTTAGAATAATTTTGCAAACTTGCCTGCACTTTACTTCTTACGAGTATAAACTTTATTAAGTCTCAATTAAGATCTGTGTTGATCCTTGTTTAATGTTAACACCTTGTTAGCAGTTTATTAACCAAGTATAAATGGAAATGTGGTTTGACTTGGAATGTATTTACATGTCAGCCTCAGGTACAGACAATTAAAAAGAAAACAAAACTGAAGCGTAAGAAAAAATAAAGCAGGTCGCTACCTAACGGATAATTTTGGAGTCTTAATAGTTAGATTCACTAGACCAGTAATACTATAATTTTGTTGGAAGAAAGGCAGCAATACCAAAGAACCAGAATACTCAAGCATTAGAAGTTTAGCTCAATTATCTATTAAGAAACAAATATATACAAAGTAGAAAACAAAGAAAGAAATTCATTAATAATTCATTCACTCAATGTTACATGATGTTCGTCGTGTATTGTTAAAACGAAGTTACTAAATCGTATTACGGCTATCCATAATCCGATATTAAACGATAGGCATGTTACCACATTCTTACGTTAACAACTGAGGAAGCCACTAGCAAATAGGCCGGGATATTTTAAGCATTTAATATTGTTAAGAACCGATACACTTTTGAAAAATAACACAATTTATAAATGGAAATATAAAATTTAACCACATACTTTTATTAAATTAGCGAATGCATTATACAACATTAAATCTGTAAGTTCGACGTTTCAAAATTGTTTTAAGTTTAGAAACAGAACTTCATCTATTCATTAAACTATTTTACTATACATGCCTCCCTTTTTAGTGTAGCAAACTAAAACATTCCAATCTATATTTTATTTTCTTTATTATTATGAATATTACTATTTTCATTTGCAATTTTAATCGAAGTACAAACAAATCTTTTAATTTTGAAATATATGGCATGAAATTAATTTAGAATTAATATTAAATTGTAGAATTAAATAATAGGTTATTTTACATTATTCATAAATATGATTATTTTTTCAAAAGTATTTACATTTATAATCACAAAATTATATTTAACGATGATTTGAACCAAATAAATAACGAACAATAACATTTCTGGCAAACTATAAAACATATATTCAGATAAACTGCAGTAGATTGAGTACCATAAAATTATTACGTTTAAAATTATTGTGGTTACATTTCTAAACATAGGTAACTTTATATAATATCAAAATGAAATGTTAGATTGTAAAACCTTAGACCATTGAAATACCCTTATTACCTTAAACTAACGCAGGTTATACTATTACTTAAATATTAAAGAAATTATAACTACATTTATGAATACAATTTACAATTACAACTATGCTATCAGCCTATAGATTAGAATGCAAAGTGTTTAAGTAATGTTTATATTATAACGTAAATAATTTATTAAACGACACCAAAAACTTCGCGTTCAGCGCCCCAATTTAAATAATAGTTACATGAAAGCCAATAAAAACCTCTTGCAATCATTTAAAAAATTCCAGCTAAATTTAAGTCGAACTTCGTTTACAAAACAGGCAAAGAGCTCAGCGAACTGCGGGGTGATGATTTATTAATCACTCTTAAAAATAAAGAACATGTAACTTAGCCTAAACGTGCAACTTGAGTGTTGTATTCCGTATTGTAAGAGTATTTCAAAGTGAGTTTTTGTTTGTTATCAAAATTGTATAATGTTATTCAGTTCTTGTCTAGCCGAACCTTTGTCGTTATTTTAAAAATAATAAATTACATATTGTAAGTAAAGGTTCTTAGTTGTATTAAATAACAAAATATATCCGAAAATTATAGAACAGTAATTTTAAACATTTTCTAGCATGAGGAGAATGACTGAGCATAGGTAAACTGTATAAAAAGTGGTTTATAACACTACAAGTCAATATTTGTATTATAGGATGATTATACTTGTCAGTAAGTATGATTACAATGTATCATTTGAGGGGAGGCGATAATACAAGGTTTATAATATTGATAATAAGTATTAAGGTTACATATATAGTTATTTTTATTTATTAAGAAATCTACGTCACACTAAATTTTAATGATAATTGGATTTATTTTTTATGTATTTTTGTACTAGGCAGTATAATACTTATTATCACTTTTTTTTAAAGAAACGTTTTGAAAGAATAACGAATTTTAATTTTATAATCTACACTATTACCTTATGGAAATTTATTTATTTTGGATAGATTCCTTCTCTAAAGTAGTATTATGTAGCATAAACTATTTATATATAACTTAAGTTACATTTTTTCGAACATGGATTATTACACCATTGTGATGGTTTTCTTTAACAATTTTGTAGTACTCACATAACTAAATTTTAAATTTATAAAATAAAATAATTATATTAACAAATTACAGTGCAAACAAAGGTATCATAAGACGATAATATCAAAAATACTTTTATTCTATTATTTTTTTTCTCATGTATATGTATGGGTCTGAATGTATATTATAATAGCTAATGTGGAATTCAAACAGATACTTTTGTTATATATTGCAATTTAATGAAATATTCCAAAATTTTGAATTCTTTGTACAAAATCTATTTAAAATTATATCTATATTAATAACATTATATTTAAATAATCAAACAAACAGTATTGTAAATAAATGAGACATTGTTACACAATTAAACTAATATTGTTATTGCGAAATATATTTAAAAGAATTATGTTTCAATAAAAAAATATTAGTAGTAGCACGTTTGCGATTTAGTTACTACTATTTCATAAGGGTTCCTAAAGAATTAAGTTCCAAAGTTTTATAGTGAAACATTCCTTATATTATATGCGCTGTATTTTTATGTTTATGAAACAGGATTTCATTGTATTTTTGCTATTTTTAAGTCAGATATGAAATCAACAACACTAATTAATATATTAGATTAGATTAACTAAGATTAGATCTATTATAGATCTGCAATCACATATCTTCTTCATTTAGACAAGGTGTTACTACGTTATGTGTAAGGTCAACAAATTTTAAAACCTAATGCTACTGGTTTCTTGCATCACCAGTGTCCGGAAATCACTCCTTTTTCACCTTCCTACTATACTCAAGTGTAAACAATAAACAAAAAGGTTAAATGCTAAAAGGGATAAATTTGAATAACCTCTTGAATAAGCTAAATTTTTAATATTTGAAATGGAACCTATTCCGAATCCGGGCCGGTCTGGAGTTATTATTACAAACTATGGAAAATCGTAGTGAAGAAAACTACATTCAATATTATGCACAAAGTAATACTTATTTATGGCTTGATATTCAATACAAGGCAGTGTGACCAACCATCAGGGGGAATAAGAGACTTTCTCCAAAGTGGATAGATTTATCTTTCCATTGTCTGCGATAAATAATGTATTAGGTTCTCCCTTTTGCGGGACTTGATCAAAGGCAGATAAAGAGATGTTTCCTGGAAGCGCTTATCTCTGAAGTGCTTCAATGTATCGCTACCCCTTAAAAGGGCAAAATGTTATAAGAAATCTTCTCTTGAATCTTTCTATTATTAGAAATTCATTGGTCCCGTATATTTTTAATTAGAAAATAAGTTTTAAAATATTTTAGAATTAAAGATTTATTTACGCTTGGTTGAGCAGTAGCGAAACCTATCCATACAAACAGCTGGAAAATGTACAATTTATCTTTCCCTATAATATCTCAAAAACTAACTGTAATACAGGTATTTAAACCTTTGCATGAAGCTTCATTTATACGTAAAGTATAATGTATAAAGTATATTGACTTCTACTTTAATAATGTTCATGATAATAGATGACATGACTACTGAGCGTTAATGAAATTTTTACATAGGTCTTATTGATAAGCACTACAGCAACAGAGAAATCAGAGAGTAAATAAACTTGTTACAAAACTGCTTACTATCAAATTATACTTTAACACGTGACATACAAAGCCAGTTAACTGAAAAAATGGCTACGAACTTTCATTTTGAAAGGTTAATGCACCTGAGCAAAGCCTGTTTACGCGATACGTTTTGTTATGCACTTATATATAACATTGTAATCTGTTTTTCCCATAACTAAAACCTAACAATTTGGTTCATCTAGAATGTTATAGTTCTTGCATACATTTATTGTATTAATATTGTAACATAACTAGTTATTAGTTTCCTATATATTTCCTTGTTATTTTTGGTTTCTTATTGTAAAATTGAGGACAAGTTTTTGTAAACTAACATGTTCAATTAATTGACTTTTTTTCGGTGACCTCTGAATATCTATAATCTGTAAGAACATTGTTACGGTAGTATTTATGGCTGTAAAATCCCGTTCATTTAAAGCACTAAAACGACATAATTTAGGTTCATTTATCAATTACAAATTAGTTTTTTTAACACTAATAAGTCAAACTTGTATTATTATTATTATTGGTTATTGAGAAAGTTTTAAATCTCATAAAAGGAACTGAGGAAAATGTTGTCTCAACTGAGATAACACGATGGAAAGAGTTGAATAGTTAAGTTGAAATAAAGAGAACTGAGAAGATATCACAAAATCACAAGCACCACAAAAATATCTAACTGTCATAATGTTAGATGATATTGTTCATAATATAAGTTATAATAAAATGCAGTTTTCCTTTTTAGTTCCGTAATAGCATTTCATCCCTTGCCCATTGATGTTTCCAAACATGAAACATTTAAGGAAATAGTTAAGATAAATTAGAACTTTTTCATAGCTGTGGAAGTTATTTCTAGTACACCAACTTAAACTTAAGTTAGTGCTATTGTATTGATTGTCACATCGGACAGTTTATTTGTAATTGTAAAAAAAAGCAAACCATAATAAAATTTTAGTATTATTGTTCTTTTAAATATCACAACTTGCAAGCAAATACAATCTGTCTTGTTCCAAACGACTGTCGTATATAAAATAATTCTCAATTTTCAAGAGTATCCCGAAAAAATATTCAGTACGTTCGCTTCTTCAGTCAATTAGCATACCAGTAGGATAACGGGTGTTTTATAACTATATTGGACTATTCATAACACTAGACACTATTACAGGTTGTTTACTATTGAAAATTGTAATTATTATTATTATTATTATTGCATTTGTGTTCCTGGTAGAAGACTTTCACATAACTTCACCAAGTATGACGCCTGTATTAAAAAAACCACCCACATCATCAAATAAAAACGTTATATGAGACGATAACTGTCTCTAAAATGCCAAACAAATTAAAAGTAGGTCCTGCAATTTATCTTGTCAATATCTTAGCTAAGTTCACTGGCCAGTATTATACAAAATTACTATTCGTTATTACTTGTGTTGACTGATTAAAAATGCCTGATATTGTGTTTTTTATGAAATTATGTATAAAGGCATTATGTGCATTGAAATGCTTAAAGAACCCTTTGATGTGTTGAGCTTTTTGGTATAATTCATACTCGTATATTAAGAGTTAAAAAATACATATCAATCCCAAGGGAATAAATTAATTTCCTCGTTATCACTAAATCTGATCACTAATTCTTACTAAACTGGAATGCCTTTCTAGTTTGTAATATATGTAAGACAGCTGTCAAATGTCTAATCATCACTTATTGCTTATCTTACAGAAAAGCCTGCATACACACACGGTGAATAGTTCGTATTTTTATAGTGCATTCTCAAATAATAAAAACATAAGATAAGTTCTAGATAAAGGGGAAGACAAAACTGATGTGACGCGAAACACTAAGTTATCAGCTAAGGAAACAACCCATCAAGACACAGCTGCAGGAGGACCGTGTGCTCTTGTAGATTGGCAAATTTCTGACGTTGTCCTATCTGAGACCTGCTGACTTTGCGCCTCAGCCGAGAAATGGTGAGGGGACAACGAGAGTTTGTTAGAAATTTAGTTTAATAGAAACTTCTATCAATGCGTTGTATAAGAACCTCTATAATCTATTTTAGAATAGACTTTATTTTTACAATTTGTCTCCAAATATAATAATAAATCAATATAACTTTTGAAAGGTCCTAGATTTGTAACAACTCATGTAAATATAGTTTACTATAATCCCGATTTTACGAGTATCTACTGCGTATATTCTAATATTTTTGAGTATATATATATATATATATATATACATAAAAAAAAAAAATATATATATATTCACCTTCGGCTCGCTGGGGGCTACGCCCCCAGGCCCCTAATTGGGAAGTTCGCTAAATGCGGGAATAAGCGGAATTCTGAGACAGGTTTAAGTCCGAGCATCAGATTAGGGATCTGAAAGTTTAAATTTTTATTGATTCTTTCCGGATTGAACCAAACTTTTTACTTTGAGGGCGTTTTGTAGCTTAGCTATTTATTAGAGATACGAGAAAAAGTTACTGGACCTTTCTTGCCGTAAATTCTTTCGATTCTGGCCTCGGATTTTAGCTATGATTTCTGGTTTTCTCAATATGGAGCTTGGGAGAAAATTCTGCACTGGGCTGCTAGTGTGAATTGTTGAATGTAAATATAATAAAAAACTAACACTAAGTTAGTATTTTTAACTTGTTTAGGGGGTTTAATTTGATCAGGAGGTTATCTAGTCATACCAGGAAATTCCAGGGGGGAGGTTAATGTTACCGGGTGTTAAGACACATGTAGGCCTCTTTTTGAGTGTGTTGTGTCTGTGAACATAATTCAAATCGGGGGGAGGCGGTAATGTTACCGGGGGTTAAGACACACGTGGGCCTATTTTGGAGTGTCTTACGTTTGTGAGCATAAATAAAATTCACTCTGTCCCTAATTACTATTGAACTTCGCTAACGCTCAGCCAATTCGCGATGTGCTCTAGTAGATTTATACTAGTCAGTCGTGTACGCAGTAATACAAACTAAATCTCAACTGTTATAAATTGCAAAATTTTTAGTCGGAAAAATAAAAAATCCCAAAAATTGCAAATTCACAAAAAAGATTTTGCCATTGGGAGCGTAAACAAGTTTACGGAAAGATATACAACAAAAAGCTACTGAACCTTTTTTGTAGATCGTATCAATATCTGTTTATAAACGTTTTGAGATTTATGCTAGTACAATTGGGTCAACCCCTATCGTCTCCAATAACAAAATATTTACGTACAAATTACAAAATATTAACATTTATTAGCCAAACCGATGGAGATAGGGCAAAAAATAACTAGACATATTTTGTAGATCGCATTATTTTATACTAACAGATTATTAAGTTGATCAGGGGGTTTAACTTAATCAGGATTTCGTCTACTAGGAAATCCCCGAGAGGGGGATTTATGTTGTGGGGGGGTTACAAGTACGCGATGTACTTTTGTGGGAAATGTGTGTCTGTGCTACGAGAATATGTGTACAGTAATTTTACAAAATAAAAAGTTGATCAGAGGGTTTAAATTACTTAGGAAATTATCATTTCATACTAGAGTGTTGACAATGAATCACTATTTCACTAACTTAATTAACCACTACTATGTCCCTATTTACTATTGACGCTTCGCTAACGCTCAGCCAATTGAGGATGTGGGGTTGTAATCACTCGTTAACGTAGTAACACAAGTTAAATCCGGAACCAGAACGGATTGCACAAATTATAGTCGCGTTATATTTACAACTCCTGAAATTGCTAATTACGACCAAGATTTTGCCATTAAAAGAGATTTTACGGCTTACTTAAGGATATACGAAAAAAAGCAAGCTGACCTTTTATTAGATCTCTAGATTGTCTAGTTATTGAAAATGTAGGATTTAGGTTATGAGCAATGGTTTGGCTACTACCGCCTCCAGAAACAAAATTCTTACGTAAAAATTATAAAATATTTCCATTTAAACAGGTTTTTCGGCCAGACCATTTAGGATAGGGCAAAAGCTATAAGACTTGTTTGTAGAACACGTCATTTACTAAAACTTATCTAATGACGTGTTTTGAGCTACGACCAAAGCTCAATCAATTAAATATTTCAAATTACATCACATAAATTATTTTAATTAATTATACGGCAACTGTTGAAAACTCAACCATTAGACCGTTAATGCCCGTAAGCTATAGGGGTTATTATTGTTCGTTGAGGAGATAAAAAGTTTAATTTCTGTTTGTCAATCTGCTTGCTTGATACATCGAAAACGAACTGACTTAAAGATATTTACTAATTTGATTGAAGCTTCATTTCTATACAAGAAATGTCTAACTACATGACGGTACATTTTATTCCATTGTGTTTAGCTGAATTGTAGTGATTAATTTTAATTGTTCCTATCGGTAATATTGAAGATATCGGGAAAACAGTATAATCAATAATGTAATGAAACTAAAACGTATTAAACGTTATTTTAACCTTTGACCTATTATGTTACTTTACAATTATTTTACATAACGTATACATACTTATGAAGGAACATGTTTCACTAAAATACATGACAAGTTGCAAGACATTAGCAGTAATTTTAACGCCTGACTTACATTATACATAGTATTATAAATCAAGTATATTTAGTATATTTATTTTATTATTTTTTCATAACATACATATGTAATGATAAATAGTCAAACTTATTCAGAACTCCATATAAATATTTTACTTGTAAAATATGAGTCTCTGAAAATTTATTTTGGCTATTAACCGATATATGTATTGAAATATTTTCACAGAAATAATATAGAGTACGCCTCACTGTGTGTCGCATATTAGGCTTTCCTTTTCTTGCATGCATGATTTTAAATCTATAGCTAATTTCATTCTTTATCTTAGGTGCACACCAACAGATATACATAAAAAATATGTTAACATCTTCCCCAGACAAAAGAGAATTATCTTAGCGTATTTATTGATAAACATTAAAGAAGCTTATTTAAATTCCATTTTCGGACCGAAACGGAAAAAAACTAATTTGCCTACATAGAAATGATGTTTCATGTAAAATTATTTTTTTTTAGAAACCTTAAATTCGTTCATATTATTATTCAGTATTTTAAGTAAGGAAAAGTTAAAATACATTTTGGGCAAAACAACAAGATTACTACAAAGTATTAGTGCACTGAAGTCAATTATTGTGGCTTACTTTTAAAATTGATCCTAATACATTTTCTATATGCGTTAAGAATTAGATTGCCACTTAAAAATAGTATATGATTGTGTTTTTTACGTATTTATTCACTCGGCAATTATCGCGCTTTTATAATAGATTAATATAAGTCTTAAATCGAAATATTCGCTAAAGCCAAATCTCATGCACTGACATGCACTATTATTATTTTCATAGTTATTGTACAGTCTTTAATTTGTTTTCGAAATTTCTTGCAGACATATAGACGTATAGACAGACAAGCAGACCAACTCATATATTTTTTTCTAAGCTAAAAGCCAGAAAAAGAAAAATACCTATAGAGTTGTTTGCCGTTGAATTTAGTTCAATAGAGTTGAAATTATTTCTTATTATTTTTCTAACGCATTAATCGCGTAAATAATTTTAATATTGAATTAAGTAGAACAAAATGTATGATATACAATTATGTATTTTTTATAGATATTCTAATCAGCATTTGTAGGCTAAGTTATTCACAATTATTAAACTAAACACTTTTCGAGACAAAGAACTGCTAACTTACGAATAGATTTAGAAAAGAATTAAATTTTAGAAATACAAGCAAAATGTCCGTTGTTACTTTATGGCTGTATCAAATTTGTTGTTACAAGTCGTAAAACAGGTTGCACAACATTTTATGATTTTGAATGTGTCAAGAAATTTAATTCAAATAAAAGTAATGAAAATGAATTCTCGACGTAATGACATACTGTACACATTCCTACACGTCGACTTGTTTTGATAAGGGCCCACAATTACAGAGCTGACACTGATTAAGCCCCACCATCTTGTTCTGGCGGAAACCCAACTAAATACAAGCCACTCTGCCACTTAATGTCTTGGCAAATTTATAGTTCAGATTGCTTCCTGTATTTTCTTTCAGTAATTTATGTAGTTTCAGGAATTACTGCAAGGAATAGGTTTGCTTCTTGTTTGATGTGTTTTGTTGTCACCTATATTTACAATTAATAATGCAATGTATTACAGGTGTTAAGGTGTGATTTAACTAAGTAGGCGTTATAACCATCTAAAGCAAGAAATATAATAGATGAATCTGTGGAAAAAGAGAGTATTTCTTTATATTTCTGCCAAATTTTGGAAACAATAAGACAGCTACTGTTGTCATAGTTGTATTTCTTAACATTCTTAGAATTATTTAGTTTTTTACACGTAAAGTAGGGTTTACTGCACTACTAGGGTAGACTCTGGGATTAAATATTTTATCAAAACAATAAATCTCCATTTCAGCTCTTATTTTTACAGATCCTCTATAAACTAATAAATACTTTTTTAATATTGTGAAACTGTAAATAAATTTTACTTTACATGTTTTCTAGACAGTATTAATCTATTCTTACTTGTGAAGTATTTAGTAATTTTTTTGTTTTACTTTGGTAGAAAAATCTCTTTAAATTTGCTTCATTTTTATCGAACATTAATGTTGTTCATATTACAATAATATTATGAAAGAAAATGAACTTATGATTCTGTTCTGTTATAGGTTAAAAAGATGTCCAATATTTAAAATATATAATTCAAACAGCGCTCATTGTAAAATAATAAAAAACGTGGTTTTTCATCATTAAACAGACACATATATATATATATATATATATATATATATATAATATATATATATATATATATATATATATATGAATAGGCTCTGCCTAATAAATCTGAAGTAATCTACACGGATTTTAATTATGCCTATTATACTTACATGCCTAAGCAGACCAACAAAACCCCATTATTCTCAAACCAAGTAAAACTTTCCTGTGGTGATACTTCTGAGTAATCATAGTGTACCGTTTTACTGGCACATGAGGGGTTAGCTTTGAAATTTAAGCTTTGTCAAGGTTCAAAAAGTAAACGAAAATCTTCTGAAATTTATAAAGTACAAAAAAAGGTACAAAGTTCTCACAGCTTGTCTTTTATTTAATTTTCAAAATTAAAAACTTACCCACTCTAATCTGATCTGGCATTCTTCACTTTAATTTATCTTGAAAATTCAAATTTATTCTGTTACTAATTTCGTTACTTTGCTTTAAATATCAGTAATATTTTTATTATAAAAATTCTTCTGTGTTAGAGAATATTAGATATTCTTCCGTGTTAGAGAATTAAATTGCTAAAAGCATCTGTAACAACCACAAAATCTTTTAGTATTTTTTACATACAATTTTATATACGTATGCTCACTGCACCAACAAGTTTTACATTGCCCAGATCAAAAGGAAAAGTTCCTAAATTCCCATTTAATTTTAATTTTCACAGTATTTCTTTCCGCAAGATTATTCAAAATAACTAAGATTGAATATTAACTGGACTCTAGTTGAAATTTCACTTACCCGCAGGTTTAAAACTAGTAAGCAGTTTAAAACTAGTTAGCAGATTAAAACTAGTCAGCAGATTCGCGCACTTATTAGGTACCGTTTTACTGGCAAATGAGGAGTAAGCTTTGAAATTTAAGTTTTTGTGAAGGTTCAAAAAGGAAACGAAAATCTTATGAAATTTATAAAATAGAAACCAAAATAAAACTTCTTCTTGAAAATAATCACTGTATTTAAAATTAAAATTAAAAAATTCTTGACGAAATTTAAGTTCAAAATTTGCAATATATTCGTCACTCAAAATAAAGGTACAAACTTCTCACAGCTTTTCTTTCATTCAATTTTCAAAATTCAATACTTTCACCCTCTAATCTGATCTGGAAGTTCTCCACTGTAATTTATCTTCAAAATTCAATTTTATTCTGATACTAATTTCTACTTTACTTTAAATATCAACAATATTTGTATTATAAAAAATTCTTCTGTGTGTTAGAGAATATTAGATATTCTTCAGTGATAGAGAATTAAATTGCTGAAAGCATCTGTAACAACCACAAAAATCTTTTAGTATTTTTACATACAATTCTATATACATGTGTTTCACTGCACCAACAAGTTTTACATTGCCCAGATCAAATGGAACAAGTTTCTAAATTCCCCTTAAATTTAATTTTCACAATATTTCTTTCCGCAAGATTATTCAAAATAACTAAGAATGAATATTAACTGGACTCCAGTTGAAAGTTTCACTTACCCGCAGGTTCGATGACGATTAGCAAGAAACAACTCTAAACACTTTCAAAAGGCTTTTAATCGTTACCACTCCTACAGATCAACTGAGACGGGAGGTACGGCACGTCTACTTCAACCCACCTCTCAATTTCGTTATCACACTCTCCCATCTGCGATGCGCGCCTCGCTGATAGAAAGCTTTTTGTACTGTCTAGTCCTTATAATTCATCTGGGCCTACTCCTTCCACCGGTAATCCAGTTACCCCAAAATTCACTATATAATACAATCGGTACACCACCCACGCTCAAAACTGGCATTACCGTGGAAGAGTCCTACTAAAAAAATATATTGTTCGTTACTTTAAACACATTCAACTACAAACTCATTCACACGATTACTCTTTACATACAATTGTATCAATCTTAAAACTAAGGAAGCTCCAGAGGTGCTGAGTGGAACCGTAGTAGGGCGCTGACACCCCCGACTGCGCCGCTCGGTACGCCCTGGCCTTAACTCATGACGAAACAGCAGGCCCATTGTTTGATTTCCTGAACGCACAGGAATTCTCCTAGCCACGTTAATCCACCTGCAGTCGCACTGCAGTCGTCATCATCCTAAACCAGATACTTCCTCAAAGAAGAGCATTAATTATAAAAGTATTAGGTATGTGCACAACATTTGAGAATAAGTAATTATACAAGTACTTGTTCTTCTTCCGCACGACATCGACCAATCTAGTGATTGTGCTGTGTCTTGTGCCTATTTGGATTACATATCAAATCTTTTATACTTATTGTAAGTAAATACATATTGATTTTAATTAGGTAAGCTTTATTCCAGATATTCTACAATAATGACATATTATCCAACACATTTTACAATAATCCTGAATTCGTTATTACAAAACAGTCACCTCACATGCCACAAGACACTTTTACTATTCTTTTAAAATCTAAGTTTATAACAGTTTCCTCTCACTTTCATCATTTTTTCCAACTACACCAATAATATAATTATCTCCTTCATTGTATACTTGGTTTTTATTTCCTTTTTATTTACCTGAAATTGATTAGTGCACATATTGCAATTAGTTTATGTAACTTTTAATTAACATCACTCTGATTTTCACTATACACACAAAGTCCCTACATTAATATTATAATTTTATTTACATTTCCATTAAACATTTACTTTCTCACCCATCTTCCTTTGTAGTATACTTTGTTATTAGATTGTTTATACTTCCTGCCAATCCAATATTTGTATACTTTCTTCATTTAATCATCTTCCTCTTTTATTTATTAGGTAGGCTTCCGGGTATCTATAATCAATAATAAACAAAACACAACAGCACAACCTTTTGTTATCAATACATTACCTCTTTAACTTCAACTGTGAAATATGGACCTTTTTTAATCATTTTTGGATTCACACTTTGGGCTTGTTAGGATACTTCATCCAGTTCACAGAGCCCAAGGGTCCAGTGTATTCATGGCTAATTTACTCTGAAAACACACTTCTTGCTTTGTTCATCTATAAACACCTCCTTACCAACAGCAAAATGATGTTCTGCATTCTCATCACTATATAGTTTTCCTCTTCTTATTGGTGTTAGCTGATCTTTTTAATTTTTTAATTGCTAGTAAACTGATGTGGACACATTTATGTGGCTTCAGACACACTACAAATAATTGCTTGTTGAGGTTTACTAGTCAACTCTTTATCCCATTATTGTTGGTATTTAGAAAAATAAATTGTTAACGTTTGTTTCAAGGTTCTTAACTTTCTCTGATTTATTTCCCCTAGGCACATAGAGTGTAATAAACTGATTGCACTATACCCCTATTAAACAAATAGTTCTTGAGTTCCACAATTTAAAACATTTTGCATTGTCCAGAGACTAAATATTTGCAACATCCAAAGTTTTTTAAACACAATATTGTCCAGGATTTTAATTATTACAGATATACCTTTGGCATCTTTGACTGCATAAAACCATACAAACTTGCTATGGTCCATCCATAATTATTAAAACATTGTTGTTCTGCATTTTATTTCTTACAAGTGGACGAAAATAATCAATATAAATGTCTGTCCATTGGTTTCTCACTTACATTAGACACTAACTTACCAAAATACTTTCTACAAGGCTTTTGTTTTAATACATAGATCACATTTACTTACTCTGTCTTTAATTTCATTTGCTAAGTTAGGTCGGTAGAAGATTTCAGTAATTTTTCTAGTGGTCTTAAATATACCAAAGTGTCCATTTGCATTATGATAATATCAAATACACATGTCCACAAGTTTATAAGGCAGGTGCACTATAACTTTACTAATGTTCTTAACCATATACATTACAACTACCTTACTTAAATAAAACTTTTCATTGTTATCATCATTGTTGATACTTAAATCCAATATTTAAAAATTTCCTGAGTCCTCACTCTGGTTAGATTTTTAATCTCATTAAAATGCCAATGGAAAGTTTTTCAAGTTATGTATATTACAGCACTGTTTATTATTAACATTTTTTTGTAAGATTTATCTACCATTCTTCATAATTATTACCTTACTTACTGGACTATTTACATTTTGCCTTTCATTCACTTTGTAACTATTAATATTTGAATTCCTCGAATTCACACAGTTCCTCATTATTGTCTTTAATTTCAAACACTCTTGAAACTAGTCAGCTACAGCATTGTCCTTACCTTTCACATGCTTAAAGTCGAATGGCAGGCTTTAAAAAATAGTAGCAACCCATTTTGACAACTTAACCAACCTTTAAGAAGTGGGACATCACCCACGCCAAAGCGTTGATATCCGTGACCAAAGTGAACTTTTTGATTTCTAAGTAGCTTCGGAACTTATTTATAGACCATATATCACAGATGATGCCTCCTTTTTTATATGTAGATAAGATTTCTTCGCTCAGTCCCTCACTGAACTAATTTGAGAAAAATAAGCTACAGGCTTATTTTTACAGTTTACATTTTGAATCAGACAAATCTACTTGCTGCTTTCGCAGATCCATCACAATACAGTATAAATGGACTCATTACAGTTTGTATAGCTAACACTGGTGGGTTAGTTATACATTGTTTTAATTTTTTCACAGTTTGCTTGGCACTTTTCAGTCCACATAAAGTTAGTATTCTTTTTCCTTAAATGATTAGCAGGCAGCATATTTTGCATACACTGGTATCAACTTACTGAAGTAACTTACTTCTCCAATAAATCTACTCACTTCTTTTGCATTCTTCGGGTGGCTCACAACCCGTTATGGCTTTTGTTCTGTCCTTGTCTATTTTTATTTCATCTTTACTTATCAGGTGTCCCTGGGAACTTTATCACTTTACACGCAAACCTCACCTTTGCAAGGTTGACAGTCAGGCCATGTTCTGAAAGTCTTTGTATTACGTTTCTTAAATGTACCGTATGTTTTTTCAATGTTATTTATTATAAATTACTAAGTCGTCTACAAAGTTCATAACATACTTTGTACTTCATACCATAAAGTACCCCATTCAAGTTGAGCTCATCACACCAGAACCTAGGTGCAAACCGTATGGCATTCTTTGGAACTCATAGCAAGCAAATGGAGTCACAAAACCTGTCAAGTGCTTACTTTCCTAACTGATTTTTAATTGGTAAAATCTGTTTGTTAGGTCCAATGTAATGTACACACTTACACCTTGCAAATAATGATAAGTTTCTTGCAAATCACCTTATCGGGTACTCAACTCTCTTCAATTTTGCATTTAACTTGGAATAGTTCGCAACCATTCTTGATTTATTAGTGCCTGGTTTTATTTAACAAAAATGTAGGACTAGCATAGTTTGATACACTAGGCCTAATTATATCTTGCTTTAACAGGTCATTAATGATGCCTCTTAATTAATTTAATTTAGGTGGTAACATAGGATAGGGTCTCTCTTCAACTGGATCTTTCTCACTTACCTCCAGTGTAACTTCATAATCAATAGCCTTACCTATTTTGTTGTGAAGACTGCAAGAAAATCCTTCAATAGTTTCTTCACACCTTCACTAGCTTGATGGAAAACCTATTTTTATGTTGGTATTTATATTACTATTGACTTTAGTGGAATTTCCAAATAGCTCTATCTTATTTTCTGGCTTGAAATTAAAATAGCAGCTATCTTTGTTCAAGTCCAACACAAGACCTGTTTGCGTCATAAAGTCAGCTCCAAGTATAACATCCCATGCAAGGTTCTTGCCAATTACAAACTTTATCTTCCAAGTGTACTCATCTTTTTTAAACTATTTGACCTGTCAACTCAATATTTGAATTGTCTGCACTAAAACATTTTATTTCGGTGGCTTTGGGCTTATTTACTAAGATTTAGATATAGATCATTTAGATAAGTAATAGGCTAATAGTTCATAGTGCTTCTTACTTATTAAGGTTAGGCTGCTTCCAGAATCAACAAGTGCCTTACTACTATTATTTTTTGCCAAAACTCACCTTTACTTCTGGTATTGCGCTTAAATAGTTACTGCTTCTTAATGTGTCCACTTTATTCACCTTTATCTGGGGAGAGATCCGATTAGTTTGCTCCTCTCCCCGATTTACAAGTTTTTTGGCTTCTCAGGGCTCATTTTATTTACTTGAAATCTAGGAGCAACTTCCTTCTTGTTTTTAAAACAATCCTTAGCATAGTGACCCATCTTACTACATACAAAACACTTCTTCGTTCCATTGTTGACATTTGAGGTTAAAGTTGACTTTGAGGTTATGTTTACAAACCCTTTGTTAACATACTGACTGTCGTCTGCTCTCCTTGCCTTGGTTTGTGTAACTTCCAGCTGACGTCTGTTTATTGAGATTATGTTTGGTCTTACTTTCTTACCTTGTTTTCTTCGTAATATACATTTTGCTCATGTATAAATAGCTGGTCCAGATCTTCAAATTTTTTTTGATTGCCACAAAATACTAGTCTTGCTCTTACATTAGGTGCAATACCAACCTTTATGATGTCAACAATCTCCTTCTCGGTGTAGTCATACTGTAGAAGCTTAGCGTTCTCCTTCATACTAATAATACAATTACTTAATCTTTCGTTATATTTTTGTGCTCTATGAACAAGATCCCTCTTCGAGCTTTCCTTTTGTCCCATAGGCATAAAGAAATTCATCAGACTTTTATGAATCTCAACAATATGCTTGCCACTTACCTTGTATTCCAGTAACGTTTGGTACAATGGCCTATTAGCATTCCCTATGCTGATATTTAACACCAATATCATTTAGTGGAGTTTCAGATACCAATTGTTGCATAACCCGAAGTTAATCCAGCAACTCAAATACATTTAAGCCGTTAGTCGGTTTAAATGCTTTTAGGTATCTTTCAATAGGATTCTGCAGTTTAGAAAAACTGGCAGACATCACACTAGCTACTTGCAGTGTAGGGACATTCTCTACATTAAACTTATCTATAGTTTTTTGGTTTAACTGCTCATTTAAGACTTCCTCTTCTACACTCAAGTTCAACAAACTTTCATTTACTGTTAATACATCCTCAGATGTCAACTTATCTTCACCTACATGTTTCTTGACTTCTTTATCTTGTTTACTACAGTTTCCAAAACAATCTTACTTTCGGGGGGAACCTTGAACATTTTGTACAAATTGTCTATTCTGGTTGAGTAGTGGTTAACCTTGACATTGCAACGCACGAACTCAACTTTACTTGTACTTTCATCATACTCGCTTGGCTTAATATTTAATAAATCTACTTGATTAGAGACGTGATTTACTTCTGCTGGAAATGACAATACTTCTTTTACATTACCATAGTTTCCTTTAACCTTTAACTCTAGCACATACCTTAAAGTCTTCCTAAGTTCAGCTACATTGCCATCAGTACTGTCAATACCACTGAACATCAGCTCATAAATTAATTCTTCCTTATTAATTAACTCAACATGTGCAAACTCCAGAATTGTTTCATGTTGAATAATAAAAATAAAATCAAAACTTCTTAAAATAAAAAATAATATTCAAATAGCAGTTCACTTAATATACAAAGTCAATTGAGGTTATGTTCATTGTTTACAAAACTGTTGTAAACAATCAACATGGCAGACTAGTAGCACTGACTTCCTGTTCTTGTTATAGTTACAGGAAAATACACACAGGTCAAATCGTGCACAACAAGTCTTTGCAATCGTATTCTTACACGAAAATCGAACACGTTCAGTCCTTCACAAAATTAAATAAAAATAAAAAATCTAGTTTTTCTTCACTTCAAAACTAATTAGCACTTTAAAACTAGTAAGCAGTTTAAAACTAGTTAGCAGATTAAAACTAGTCAGCAAATTCGCGCACTTATTAAGTAACGTTTTACTAGCAAATGAGGGGTTAGCTTTGAAATTTAAGTTTTGTGAAGGTTCAAAAAGGAAACAAAAATCTTCTGAAATTTATGAAGTACAAACTAAAATAAAACGTCTTCTTGAAAATAATCACTGGATCTTAAATTAAAATAAAAAATTCCTGAAGAATTTTAAGTTAAAACTTGCAATATATTCGTCCACTTAAAATAAAGGTAGCCTATAAAGTTCTCACAGCTTTTTCAATTTTTTATTCAATTTTCAAAACTTTCACACTCTAATCTGAACTGGCAATTCTTAAATTTAATATATCTTCAAATTTCAATTATATTTTGTTACTAATTTCTTTACTTTACTTTAAATATCAACAATATTTGTATTATAAAAATTCTTCTGTGTTATAGAATATTAGATATTCTTCACTATTAAAGAATTACATTGTTGAAAGCATCTGTAACAACCACAAAAATCTTTTAGAATTTTTTTTCATATTATTTTATATACATGTGCTCACTGCACCAACAAGTTTTACATTGCCCAGATCAAATGGACAAGTTTTTACATTCCCATTAAATTTAATTTTCAAAATATTTCTTTCCGCAAGATTATTCAAAATAACTAAGAGTGAATATTGCCTGGACTCTTGTTAAAAGTTCACTTACCCGTACCCGCAGGTTCGATGACGGCAAGAAACAACCACTACTACAAGAATCAACTGAGACGCGGAGGTACGGCTTTGAAATTTAAGCTTTGTCAAGGTTCAAAAAGGAAACGAAAATCTTCTGAAATTTATAAAGTACAAAAAAAAGGTACAAAAAATTCTCACAGCTTGTCTTTTATTTAATTTTCAAAATTAAAAACTTACCCACTCTAATCTGATCTGGCATTCTTCACTTTAAATTTATCTTGAAAATTCAAATTTATTCTGTTACTAATTTCGTTTACTTTGCTTTAAATATCAGTAATATTTTATTATAAAAATTCTTCTGTGTTTAGAGAAATATTAGATATTCTTCCGTGTTAGAGAATTAAATTGCTAAAAGCATCTGTAACAACCACAAAATCTTTTAGTATTTTTTACATACAATTTTATATACGTATGCTCACTGCACCAACAAGTTTTTTACATTGCCCAGATCAAAAGGAAAAGTTTCCTAAATTCCCATTTAATTTTAATTTTCACAGTATTTCGTTCCGCAAGATTATTCAAAATAACTAAGATTGAATATTAACTGGACTCTAGTATGAAATTTAAGTTTTGTGAAGGTTCAAAAAGGAAACGAAAATCTTATTAAATTTATAAAATAGAAACCAAAATAAAACTTCTTCTTGAAAATAATCACTGTATTTAAAATTAAAATAAATAAAAAATTCTTGACGAAATTTAAGTTCAAAATTGCAATATATTCGTCACTCAAAATAAAGGTACAAACTTCTCACAGCTTTTCTTTCATTCAATTTTCAAAATTCAAAACTTTCACCCTCTAATCTGATCTGGAAGTTTCTCCATTGTAATTTATCTTCAAAATTCAATTTTATTCTGATACTAATTTCTACTTTACTTTAAATATCAACAATATTTTGTATTATAAAAAATCTTCTGTGTTAGAGAATATTAGATATTCTTCAGTGATAGAGAATTAAGTTGCTGAAACAGCATCTGTAACAACCACAAAAATCTTTTAGTATTTTTACATACAATTTCTATATACATGTGTTCACTGCACCAACAAGTTTTACATTGCCCAGATCAAATGGAACAAGTTTCTAAATTCCCCTTAAATTTAATTTTCACAATATTTCTTTCCGCAAGATTATTCAAAATAACTAAGAATGAATATTAACTGGACTCCAGTTGAAAGTTCACTTACCCGCAGGTTCGATGACGATTAGCAAGAAACAACTCTAAACACTTTCAAAGGCTTTTAAAACGTTACCACTCCTACAGATCAACTGAGACGGGAGGTACGGCACGTCTACTTCAACCCACCTCTCAATTTCGTTATCACACTCTCCCATCTGCGAATGCGCGCCTCGCTGATAGAAAGCTTTTTGTACTGTCTAGTCCTTATAATTCATCTGGGCCTACCCCTTCCACCGGTAATCCAGTTAACCCAAAATCACTATATAATAGAATCGGTACAACACCACCCACGCTCAAAACTGGCATTACCGTGGAAGAGTCCTACTAAAAAAATATATTGTTCGTTACTTTAAACACATTCAAATACCAAACTCATTCACACATTACTCTTTAATACAATTGTATCAATCTTAAAACTAAGGAAGCTCCAGAGGGTGCTGAGTGGAATCGTAAGTAGGGCGCTGACACCCCCGACTGCGCCGCTCGGGTACGACCCTGGCCTTAACTCATGACGAAACAGCAGGCCCATTGTTTGATTTCCTGAACGCACAGGAATTCTCCTAGCCACGCTATCCACCTGCAGTCGGCACTGCAGTCGTCATCATCCTAAACCAGATACTCCTCAAAGAAGAGCATTAATTATAAAGTATTAGGTATGTGCACAACATTTGAGAATAAGTAATTGTACAAGTACTTGTTCTTCTTCCGCGACATCAACCATCTAGTGATTGTGCTGTTTCTTGTGCCTATTTTGGTAACATATCAAACTTTTATACTTATTGTAAGTAAATACATATTGATTTCAATTAGGTAAGCTTTTATCCAGATATTCTACAATAATGACATATTATCCAACACATTTTACAATAATCCTGAATTTGTTTATTACATAACATCACCTCACATGCCACAAGACCCTTTTACTATTCTTTTAAAATCTAAGTGTAAAACAGTTTCCTCTCACTTTCATCATTTTTCCAACTACACCAATAATATATAATATCTCCTTTGCATTGTATACTTGGTTTTTATTTCCTTTTATTTACCTGAAATTGATTAGTGCACATATTGCAATTAGTTTTATGTAACTTTTAATTAACATCACTCTGATTTTCACTATACACAAAGTCTACATTATATTATAATTTTATTTACATTTCCCATTAAACGTTTACTTTCTCACCCATCTTCCTTTGTAGTATATACTTTGTTATTGGATTATTTATACTTCCTGCCAATCCAATATTTGTATACTTTTCTTCACTTAATCATTTTCCTCTTTTATTTATTAGGTAGGCTTCCGAGTATCTATAATCAATAATAAACTAAACACAACAGCACAACCTTTTGTTACCAATACATTACCTCTTTAACTTTCAACTGTGAAATATGGACCTTTTTAATCATTTTTTGGATTCTTCACACTTTGGGCTATGTAGGATACTTCATCCAGTTCCTACAGAGCCCAAGGGTCCAGTGTATTTCATGGCTAATTTACTCTGAAACTTATCACACTTCTTGCTTTGTTCATGTTTTTTCTATAAACACCCTCCTTACCAACAGCAAAATGATGTTCTGCATTCTCATCACTATATAGTTTTTCCTCTTCTTATTGGTGTTTAGCTGATCTTTTTAATTTTTAATTGCTAGTAAACTGATGTGGACCACATTTATGTGGCTTCAGACACACTACAAATAATTGCTTGATGAATACTAGTCAACTCTTTATCCCATTTTGTTGGTATTTAGAAAATAAATTGTTAACGTTTGTTTCAAGGTTCTTAACTGTCTCTCTGATTTATTTCCCCTAGGCACATAGAGTGTAATAAACTGATGCACTATACCCCTATTAAACAAATAGTTCTTGAGTTCCACAATTTTAAAACATTTTGCATTGTCAGAGACTAAATATTTGCAACATCCAAAGTTTTTTAAAACACAATATTGTCCAGGATTTTAATTACAGATATACCTTTGGCATCTTTGACTGCATAAAACCATACAAACTTGCTATGGTCATCCATAATTATTAAAACATTGTTCTGCATTTTATTTCTTACAAGTGGACGAAAATAATCAATATAAAGTCTGTCCATTGGTTTCTCACTTACATTAGACACTAACTTACCAAAATACTTTCTACAAGGCTTTGTTTTAATACATAGATCACATTTACTTACTCTGTCTTTAATTTCATTTGCTAAGTTTAGGTCGGTAGAAGATTTCAGTAATTTTTTCTAGTGGTCTTAAAATATACCAAAGTGTCCATTTGCATTATGATAATATGCAAATACAATGTCCACAAGTTTATAAGGCAGGTGCACTATAACTTTACTAATGTTCTTAACCTTATACATTACAACTACCTTACTTAAATAAAACTTTTCATTGTTATCATCAATTTTGATACTTAATCCAATATTTAAAATTTCTGAGTCCTCACTCTGGTGATTTTTAATCTCATTAAACGCCAATGGAAAGTTTTTCAAGTTATGTATATTACAGCACTGTTTATTATTAACATTTTTGTAAGATTTCTTACCATTCTTCATAATTACTGACCTTACTTACTGGACTATTTACATTTTGCCTTTCATTCACTTTGTAACTGTAATAATTTGAATTCCTTGAATTCACACAGTTCCTCATTATTGTCTTTAATTTTCAAACACTCTTGAAACTAGTCAGCTACAGCATTGTCCTTACCTTTCACATGCTTAAAGTCGAATGGCAGGCTTAAAATAGTAGCAACCCATTTTGACAACTTACCAACCTTTAAGAAGTGGGACAACACCCACGCCAAAGCGTTGATATCCGTGACCAAAGTGAACTTTTTGATTTCTAAGTAGCTTCGGAACTTATTTATAGACCATATCACAGATAATGCCTCCTTTTTAATAATGTAGTAAGATTTTCTTCGCTCAGTCTCACTGAACTATTTTGAAAAATAAGCTACAGGCTTATTTTTACAGTTTACATTTTTGAATCAGACAAATCTACCTGCTGCTTTCGCAATGCATCACAATACAGTATAAATGACTCATTACAGTTTGGTATAGCTAACACTGGTGGGTTAGTTATACATTTGTTTTAATTTTTCAAAGTTTGCTTGGCACTTTTCAGTCCACATAAAGTTAGTATTCTTTTTTTCCTTAAAATTATTTAGGCAGGCAGCATATTTTGCATACACTGGTATGAACTTACTGAAGTAACTTACTTCTCCAATAAATCTAACTCACTTCTTTTGCATTCTTCGGTGGCTCACAACCCGTTATGGCTTTTGTTCTGTCCTTGTCTATTTTTATTTCATCTTTACTTATCAGGTGTCCTGGGAACTTTATCTCTTTACACGCAAACCTCACCTTTGCAAGGTTGACAGTCAGGCCATGTTCTGAAAGTCTTTGTATTACGTTTTCTTAAATGTACCGTATGTTTTTCAATGTTATTTATTATAAATTACTAAGTCGTCTACAAAGTTTCATAACATACTTGTACTTCATACCATAAAGTACCCCATTCAAGTTGGAGCTCATCACACCAGAACCTAGGTGCAAACCATATGGCACTCTTTGGAACTCATAGCAAGCAAATGGAGTCACAAAACCTGTCAAGTACTTACTTTCTTCACTGATTTTTAATTGGTAAAATCTGTTTGTTAGGTCCAATGTAATGTACACACTTACACCTTGCAAATAATGATAAGTTTTCTTGCAAATCACCTATCGGGTACTCAACTCTCTTCAATTTAGCATTTAACTTGGAATAGTTCGCAACCATTCTTGATTTATTAGTGCCTGGTTTATTTAACAAAAATGTAGGACTAGCATAGTTTTGATACACTAGGCCTAATTATATCTTGCTTTAACAGTCATTAATGAATGCCTCTTAATTAATTTAAATTTAGGTGGTAACATAGGATAGGGTCTCTCTTCAACTGGATCTTTCTCACTTACCTCCAGTGTAACTTCATAATCAATAGCCTTACCTATTTTTGTTGTGAAGACTGCCAAGAAAATCCTTCAATAGTTTTCTTCACACCTTCACTAGCTTGATGAAAACCTATTTTTTATGTTGGTATTTATATTACTATTGACTTTAGTGGAATTTCCAAATAGCTCTATCTTATTTTCTGGCTTGAAATTAAAAAAGCAGCTAACTTTGTTCAAGTCCAACACAAGACCTGTTTGCGTCATAAAGTCAGCTCCAAGTATAACATCCCATGCAAGGTTCTTGCCAATTACAAACTTTATCTTCCAAGTGTAACTCATCTTTTTTAAACTATTTGACCTGTCAACTCAATATTTGAATTGTCTGCACTAAAACATTTTATTTCGGTGGCTTTGGGCTTATTTACTAAGAATTTAGATATAGATCATTTAGATAAGTAATAGGCAAATAGTTCATAGTGCTTCTTACTTATTAAGGTTAGGCTGCTTCCAGAATCAACAAGTGCCCTTACTACTATTATTTTTTGCCAAAACTCACCTTTACTTCTGGTATTGCGCTTAAATAGTTACTGCTTCTTAATGTGTCCACTTTATTCACCTTTATCTGGGGAGAGATCCGATTAGTTTTGCTCCTCTCCCCGATTTACAAGTTTTTTGGCTTCTCAGGGCTCATTTTATTTACTTGAAATCTAGGAGCAACTTCCTTCTTGTTTTTAAAACAATCCTTAGCATAGTGACCCATCTTACTACATACAAAACACTTCTTCGTTCCATTGTTGACATTTGAGGTTAAAGTTGACTTTGAGGTTATGTTTACAAAACCCTTTGTTAACATACTGACTGTCGTCTGCTCTCCTTGCCTTGGTTTGTGTAACTTCCAGCTGACGTCTGTTATTGAGATTATGTTTGGTCTTACTTTCTTACCTTGTTTTCTTCGTAATATACATTTTGCTCATGTATAAATAGCTGGTCCAGATCTTCAAATTTTTTTTTGATTGCCACAAAATACTAGTCTTGCTCTTACATTAGGTGCAATACCAACCTTTATGATGTCAACAATCTCCTTCTCGGTGTAGTCATACTGTAGAAGCTTAGCGTTCTCCTTCATACTAATAATACAATTACTTAATCTTTCGTTATATTTTTGTGCTCTATGAACAAGATCCCTCTTCGAGCTTTCCTTTTGTCCCATAGGCACAAAGAAATTCATCAGACTTTTATGAATCTCAACAATATGCTTGCCACTTACCTTGTATTCCAGTAACGTTTGGTACAATGGCCTATTAGCATTCCCTATGCTGATATTTAACACCAATATCATTTAGTGGAGTTTCAGATACCAATTGTTGCATAACCCGAAGTTAATCCAGCAACTCAAATACATTTAAGCCGTTAGTCGGTTTAAATGCTTTTAGGTATCTTTCAATAGGATTCTGCAGTTTAGAAAAACTGGCAGACATCACACTAGCTACTTGCAGTGTAGGGACATTCTCTACATTAAACTTATCTATAGTTTTTTGGTTTAACTGCTCATTTAAGACTTCCTCTTCTACACTCAAGTTCAACAAACTTTCATTTACTGTTAATACATCCTCAGATGTCAACTTATCTTCACCTACATGTTTCTTGACTTCTTTATCTTGTTTACTACAGTTTCCAAAACAATCTTACTTTCGGGGGAACCTTGAACATTTTGTACAAATTGTCTATTCTGGTTGAGTAGTGGTTAACCTTGACATTGCAACGCACGAACTCAACTTTACTTGTACTTTCATCATACTCGCTTGGCTTAATATTTAATAAATCTACTTGATTAGAGACGTGATTTACTTCTGCTGGAAATGACAATACTTCTTTTACATTACCAAAGTTTCCTTTAACCTTTAACTCTAGCACATACCTTAAAGTCTTCCTAAGTTCAGCTACATTGCCATCAGTACTGTCAATACCACTGAACATCAGCTCATAAATTAATTCTTCCTTATTAATTAACTCAACATGTGCAAACTCCAGAATTGCTTCATGTTGAATAATAAAAATAAAACCAAAACTTCTTAAAATAAAAAATAATATTCAAATAGCAGTTCACTTAATATACAAAGTCAATTGAGGTTATGTTTATTGTTTACAAAACTGTTGTAAACAATCAACATGGCAGACTAGTAGCACTGACTTCCTGTTCTTGTTATAGTTACAGGAAAATACACACAGGTCAAATCGTGCACAACAAGTCTTTGCAATCGTATTCTTACACGAAAATCGAACACGTTCAGTCCTTCACAAAATTAAATAAAAATAAAAAATCTAGTTTTTCTTCACTTCAAAACTAATTAGCACTTTAAAACTAGTAAGCAGTTTAAAACTAGTTAGCAGATTAAAACTAGTCAGCAAATTCGCGCACTTATTAAGTAACGTTTTACTAGCAAATGAGGGGTTAGCTTTGAAATTTAAGTTTTGTGAAGGTTCAAAAAGGAAACAAAAATCTTCTGAAATTTATGAAGTACAAACTAAAATAAAACGTCTTCTTGAAAATAATCACTGGATCTTAAATTAAAATAAAAAATTCCTGAAGAATTTTAAGTTAAAACTTGCAATATATTCGTCACTTAAAATAAAGGTAGCCTATAAAGTTCTCACAGCTTTTCTTTTATTCAATTTTCAAAACTTTCACACTCTAATCTGAACTGGCAATTCATAAATTTAATATATCTTCAAATTTCAATTATATTTTGTTACTAATTTCTTTACTTTACTTTAAATATCAACAATATTTGTATTATAAAAATTCTTCTGTGTTATAGAATATTAGATATTCTTCACTATTAAAGAATTACATTGTTGAAAGCATCTGTAACAACCACAAAAATCTTTTAGAATTTTTTTTCATATTATTTTATATACATGTGCTCACTGCACCAACAAGTTTTACATTGCCCAGATCAAATGGACAAGTTTTTACATTCCCATTAAATTTAATTTTCACAATATTTCTTTCCGCAAGATTATTCAAAATAACTAAGAGTGAATATTGACTGGACTCTTGTTAAAAGTTCACTTACCCGCAGGTTCGATGACGATTAGCAAGAAACAACTCTAAACACATTCAAAGGCTTTTTATCGTTACCACTACTACAGATCAACTGAGACGGGAGGTACGGCACGTCTACCTCACCCCACCGCTCAATTTCGTTATCAAACTCTCCCATCTGCGATGCGCGCCTCGCTGATAGAAGGCTTTTAGTACTGTCCAGTCCCTATCATTCTTCTGGGCCTACTCCTTCCACCGGTAATTCAGTTACCTCAAAATTACTATTTAATACAATCGGTATAATAGGGTAAAATTTAATTTTGTCCATGTTTTGTAATGATTATCATTCTAAAAATTTGGAAGTACGACACATGGAAATCAAATATTAAAGAGCTATATTTGCCGCTGTCGTACAATAAGCTCTTTATCGAGCGCAATATAATGGAGAAGCATTACAGAAGTGATACACATAATTATCACTAAAACACTTTAAATTTTTATGTATCAATACGTGCATGAAAAATTTAAGGTATTTATTATGATTTTGTTCAGAATCGTATTCATTCAAAACTAATACTCATATCTACTATTCCTTTCAAGAGGCCTTGATATATGATTTAATCACTTTTTAGTACGTCACGTTCTATCATACTCAAAATCACCAATCCACATGTTATTTAATGAACAGATGTCATCTTTATTGATAAATGGTTCACAAACCCCTCCCATATTACACGGTGATGAAAGTTAAAAGCGAAATACATTTACATATTTACATACCTACATTTATCTCGTAGATATGAAACATTTAGTGTAAAAAATCTGTCTGAAGTGATTATATAAATTAACTGAGTGTAAAACATAAGAAATATTGAATGAAAAATTTAAACCTCCTCAATAACACAATAGTTAAAATAATTTAAATTTTTTTATACGAGACCTGTGACACATAGTTCTAAAGCTCCAGTATTTCATCAACTATTTGAATAAATAATTTTTAATAATAAATATGTTTGTATATATTGTAAACCCCCAAAAAAATTATGCGGCCTAAACATAACTTATTGTTGTCTTAATAAATAATCCGGTAGCTTAGATTCTTTAAAAAAAGGTTTAAAATATGAATATTGTTAGTTTTAATATTTGAGGTAAGTAATGAAGTATTTACGTTGTTATCGATAACCAATAAGTTGTTCGGTAAAGGCAAACTCTTATATTTGAAGAAACATAATATATAATAAGCACATTTTATTTGTTGAAAATACATATTGTTACATCGGGAAAATATATTTAAGAGCAGGTTGACTTCTTATTTCAGAGACAAAATTGTTTGTTTGAGAACAAACTTTTAATGATTTATCACCTGTATTCTTAGTTAACAGTTGTTTAACTTAGTTTAGAAGTACTGTTTACTGAAGCCAGCTGATTTATAAGTTTTCTATCTCCATGAAATAAATTTGATTCAAAGTCTGTAAACAAAAATATACAATGCATTTTATAGTTCTTTAAATGAGTTTTTAACATTTATACCCAGGAATAAATTTCAAGCATTTCAATTCAATATATATATATATATATATATATATATATATATATATAATTGGGTTATGTATTTTGTTTGAGATGGTATATCCAATAAAAAGAAATTTCTTCTTCCCCAACCCCCCCCCCCAAAAAAAAACAAAAAGGTAGGAAGAAATTATTGAAATCTAATACGCTTTTTATTTATATTTTAAAGAGATTTATCGTCGTTCATTTGACGACATTCAACTCCGAAATGTGTTGAAAGCTGAAAAACAGAGGTTCCCGATGTGCATCCAAGTTAACAAGAAGTGACAGGCTTAGCCCAAGAATCGAAGAGAGGTTTTAATGAGAGAAAAGGAAAAACGTTTTATTTGTTACTATAAAAGATAGATTGATGTTTTTTTAGAGTAAATTACTTAATATAAAATAAATTCACTCGAGTAATTTATTATTTGGCAAATTAATGTCAACACGCGTCTTGTAAATTCGCCTAGGTTGAAATTAAATAATACAATTGTAAGTAGTTATAGGCCATTGGTAATAAACATTTTCTCATTAAATAACTCACTCACTCGCCAAAAATTTCATACTTGAGAATTATCAAATGATTGTTGCTCCCCGCTTCTACAAGAATATCTTTAAAATGGTCAAGCCTTGTAAATAATACATTTTTGCTATTAAACTATATGTTAATTACATATTTTTCAGGAGCATGTCAAAATAATGTTGGTGTAAAATCAATCGTATAGTAGAAAGACAGCACTTGATAAACTACGTAATAAGTAATATAATCATAGAGAGCCAATGTATTTTTATTCTAAATAGAAATGTTTAAACGTAAAACCTTCATTAAGTATAGAAATCTTAACTGATTACATTGCGTTTATAGAAAAAATATTTCTTTTGATCTTTTGCTTAAGTATTGGCTTAGTTTGGTGTTTCAGAAAGCATAGCTAGGTTTTCTGGGTCTGACAGATCAAAAAATATCTAATATAAATATCAGGAAATGTTTGTGATATTATAGAAATAAGAGCCTAAAATAAAGATATAAAACACTTTAAACCAAAATAATAAGACACACCCATAGTATATTACTAACATTGTAGCTCTAAAACACTTTCACCCCACTACACAAAAGAATACGCGTAAAAAACATTAAAAAAACAACACTATTATATTTATTTTAAAATATCTATAATAAACTTTATACGTAGTTAAAAATATATTGCGAAAGATTTTACTACTACAATTTTGTGTGACACAATGACACATACGTGCTTCAATATGTCTAGGTGAAGACCATCGTTCTGACAAGTTTATGACGTCCCCTTGACATCACTGTTGAAAAAAGGGAATAGTAGATTTCACCATTGAAATCAATGACGCGTTCTGTTTACAATGGCATATCAATAGTGGTAATAGAGGCTTGGGTACTACACAAATAGTCAAAACGGGTGCGTGTCAGGTCGACATTATAATGTCTATTACCAGTCTGGCGGTATTATGTCCTTTACTTTTTACCCTTTCAGAGTCAGACAACATGCCAATGCAATATTAGCTTTTCTGAAACATTCTAATTGAAACTCATGCCATCAAATTATACTTTTATATTACTAAAATTAAGATTCTATTTGGATCGTTTTGTGTTAGCTAGAATATTATTCTTGCTATCTGCCTTGTACTCTTCATAGACGTAATGAGTTTAGATAAATAAAAAAATGTCTTCCATTATAATTGCCAGATTACTCATTTTTTATCTACAACATATCGTACGGATAGGCAAACCCTTTTTAATAGTCAACAATAGACGATGCATTGCTTAATTGGTTCAACTTTTATCGCATAGGGTTGCCTTACCTATAAGATAAATACTACGTACTCTTCATGATGAATCTTTGGAATTATCTTTCATTTAATTATGTAAATTAAACTATTTGCAGTTTACAAGTTCCAACGTGATAAGCTGACATTTTAAACAGATTAATTAACTAAACACAAAATAACATATTTAATTACTTTAAATAACGAGCGAAAGAATTTGTTTTTTTATAAAGCCTAATTGAATCATTTGGCATAATAGCACTTCTGCCGTTCAAGCTCTCACAGTTCAAGTATAATGAAATTTAACTCTCAGGTGTCTTGTGAAATCAAAATAAAATATAACATTGTTATTAAATTTCATACATCCACATATTTGTTTTAATAAATTCTCACTTTCAGAGAAAGGTGAAATATGACACATTTATAATGTCCTTATTAAACAAGCAGCACTGGTGAAGTAGATTACAATTGCAGGAAATAAAAGCTTTTGGGAAAATTTGAGTTTTTACACTCAACTAATTTGTTGTTTTCTTGATCAGTATAGTAAAGAAAACGCGCTAGTGTGCCCAAATATCTTACACTAACACTAAATTATAATATTAAGGGATGGTTTATTTTGACCAAATTTGACATTTCAACCAACATATTCTATATTTTATAGTCTATGGGATTACTAAAAACGCTACTATAGCACCACAAGTAGATTACAATGACCTCAAGTAGTCTTTTATTGACCTATGTATATGTATCATTTCCTATATAGGCAAAAATAAAATTTATGTAATAAATAATTATGGTAGAGAGTGTAAACAAAACTTTCATAGATTATACGTAGATTTTTCAATACATAGGTTACGTTTTAAGAATGTAATTTCTCAAGAACGGGTCTGAGTAGGTAGGAATAGTTTAAAAAGACAGCGGTTTGTCTTTGAGTCTATTTTGATAAGTAGTTACATTAGGGTTTGAACAAGTGACAATTAATTTCTCTATTATTGTTATTTGACTTTCGATGACCGTTGGTGATGAGGTAGTTTAGGTGAGGAAAGGTGTCAGTATAAAAACCACTACACGTTAATCACGCCATCTTTTTCGAAGTTAAGCCGTTTCTGTTTATAGTGCACCCGGTTTTTCTTTTCTTTACACACTCTGCGTGGGTTAGGGAGCAAATAGAACTTTCGTAGTCAAATTAAGATTTCAATATGGGAATTTTTTTATACACTAATATTAGGTATATTTTACAGAGATTATTAAAAAACAAAGGGAATTAAGGATTGGTATACCTAAACACTAAATTTACAAGATAGTTCAAGTTTTTGCAAAATCTCGTTTACGAAACAGTTTAAATGTTTTTATTATTTAAATGTTACTCACAATAAAAACTGTATACGTAAATGTACGAATAAATTTATATGTTCAAATTATCCAAAATTTATTAAATATTTTTGGGGGAAATATAATGTAACTACGTTGATTACTTTGAATAGAAATCAACAATAACAGGTCACGAATCCTCACATGGTACGAAGTTATTTTAAGCAAGGTTATATATAGGTTCGATTATAATAGAGACAATTACATTTTATTTTGAATTAAGTTGGATATCTTTATTTTAATAGGACTTTATAAGATTTTAACTTTAATTATGAGCCAAGAAGTTACCTTTAGTTTAATCTACTTTATTTCAAACAAGAAAAGCCATTCTTGACAAGAATTACAAAAGACAAGTGGTCGTGTAGCATTTATAATTAAATATAAACAAGTAACTTAAGGTAGGATTGGTTAGTTAATGAATTCCTTGTTCATTATTGAAGTTACTAAACTGCTGGTTAATAAAACATTTTTATTTAAGTTATTCGAGAAAGTATTCTCCTCTCTATAAATACCTAAAGTTTAAAACTGTAAATGGAGATGCAGCTAAACTAATAAACAAATATGTAAAGAGATTTTGTGGGTTTTATTGATCTCTAAATACTATACTTATAATTATTATATCTGGGAATTTATGGCAAAAATAATAGTTTGGATCGAAAGTAAACTACAATTGCCGAAACTAGGTTCATTTTTGTTTGAATAAAGCTAAATTATCAACAAATTAATTATATATTTTCTTTAAATAGAACGTAAACGGTTCAAGAGTACGAAAATTAACTTAGAGTGGTAAAGATAATAGTTAAAATCAGAATTTTTAAAATTAAAACAGACTTCTCAGTATGTGCTTAAACATTTTATTGTTCATACTACCAAGGCAAACCCTAGTATACCAGGTGTAATATGTGTAGTTGGTTTGAATAATGCACATACATTTTTTAATTTAAATATTATTCTAAGAAAAGTTACATTCTATGTCTTCAGCACTCAAATTATTCCAGAGGATAAGGAGACAGGATTATTATCCGGTGACCATCTCTCATGAAAAATGTATAAGCTTATGATTTATCATATTATGCAATAGGACATGTGTGCAAAAATGCAGTTAACTGCTGGTACGTTACCAATATTTTAATACAGCTAAAAAAACTAAATATTGTTTTAAAATATTATAACACGTATAATATTTCTCTCGAGTCAAGATTATAAATCCTGGTAACGAATTAAAAAGGGCAAGATTGCTCATTTATACGTGAAGACTTTTATTGGAATAATTACTGTTTTTAATAATAATGTATTCTAATTAACCCTTATAAGTAGAGTTTTCAAAGTGGTCGTGAGCCTTATAATTACTATAACGATTATCTTAACTTATCACATTAGTCAAATATTTTGCAACCAATTTTACGTTTTGTAACATTGCAAATTAAAACATGATTGTACTGTATTTCCTGGACAAGCCCACTTATGATATTTTTCATACTAACTAGGCATTCTGTTATTGAAGTACTTTACAGATGTTTAATGGTGTTAATGAAAAGTTTTTGGATTTTGTGGGCACAAAGTTTTGCTTATATAATCTCACTCTAAATTTTGATTCAGTATTAATAACAATTAATTTCAATATCTATAATAAAATGTCTAAATGATATGAAGAATACATGTTCAAAAGTGTTAGTTTTAAGTCTGTGAAACAGATTAAAGTTTGGAAAAATGTTTTTATAATTAATTATACAAACTAATAGATTTTAGTTGTATGTAAAATATAAGTGTTCACAGCAATAGTGATATACATAATGTGCGACAAATTTAAACTAACTAAAGGGTAATTATCTCTTAAACATTTAATGTTACCAAACTTTCACTAGCATGAACAGGAATTCTGTAGAGGGTGGCTGACATACTTCACTCTCAACTGATAATATGATAAGTGGGTTATCTGTCCCTGAGGACTCGCCGGTAAGAGACAGTGCTCCCTTGGGTAACATTGTTGCTCAGACCATCTCACATTTCCTGTAAATGTTTTTGACATTTAATTTTCAAAATATTATTTTGGCATTTTAACATGTGTAGCAAATTTATTTCATATTGATTTTAATGTCGTATTTGTCATGAATTAATGCAACCTCTATTGTGTTTACAGAAGTTTGGTAAATGTTATTTGAACAATCAATCTCTTCTTTAATAATATAACGCTTTAAGGCTTACATCATTTTGTATAGTGTTTATGAAATATTAAAATTTAACCAATACTAAAATTGGCTGAAGACAACTGAAGAAAGTAATCTCCTCACTAATCAGTTATCTTGTACTGAACTAGAGACAATACGTCTATTATCTAACCGTTGTATCTGGCATTATTTAAACTTTAAATGAAACTGTTTATTTTAGTTGTATACGACGTGTATGGAAACTAACGTTTATGCACCTGACAAACTTGTCTGAGCAAATAAAAGACACATTTTCACTAATCTGTTACGTTGTGAAAATAAAAAGACATATTTTTAATTGATTACCAATTATTTGAAAAACTTAGAAATTTTTACTAGGAGTATTTGAGAATAAATTAAATCTTATTTATTCTTATAATACGATATTAATAAATTCTATTTATTGGGCCAGTTTCGGCAAAGCCTACACGAAAATACAGTTACTGACAGTCTACTTGTCTAAACGGTACCTTGAGAATAGAATGAATAATTTGCATAATAATTAATATACATTGTGTAAATTAAGTCCTGATATATCGGATTGAAATATCAATGTACAACCTTCAATATACTTAATAAAGTACTTTTTTAAATGTTTTAAATCATTTCAAAAACAATTTCCTTCCCTTTCAAAAGAGAGGTAGGGGGTAAGTTTCAATTTTCAAATTGCAACCCTTTATCTTGTGACATCATATGCATCATATCAAAAATCGATTCAATGGAAACACAATTACACTATGAAAACACCTGTACTCATAATAACACATAATCCTCTTTTTCTATGTAACAATTAAAATCGGTTATATGCGAGATACGGTGTATTAACAAACCCCATTTATACATCCAATCTCATTGTAGCAAAATACGCCTGGAAGATAGCATAAGCAACTGACAAACTTTGCTGAAGACAATTGAATAAATTAATCTCCTCACTAATCAGTTAACTTGTACTCAACTAGAGACTAAACGTCTATTACCTTACCGTTGTATCTGGCATTATGTAAACTTTAATGAAGGCGTTTATTTTTGTTTTATACTACATGTATAGAAACAAATTTTTATGCACATGGTAAACTAGTCTGAGGAAATTAAAAGACACACCTCACTAGTCTGTTATGTTGTAAAAATAAAAAGACATACTTTTAATTTCTTAAAAATTATTTGAAAAACTTAGTAATTTTAAAAATGAGTATTTAGCACAATATTAAATATTCTATCTTCTTATAATACGATATTATTAAATGTAATGTGTTGGGCCATTTTCAGCAAAGTCTAGACAGGTATAAATTTACTGACAGTCTACTTGTCTAGACGGTATCTCAAGAATACACTGAATAATTTTCATAATAATTCATATACATTGTGTAAATTACGTCCTGATACACATGATACATCACATTGAGATATCGATGTGCAACCTATAAAAATGTATCGTGCGAGCGATTGGTTTTAAAGTCTCTCTGCTAAATCCCATGGTTAAAATGCACCGTTTACAACATATTCTTCTTTGTGTAAATTAATTTTAATAATGATTAAAAGTACACTTTAAATCTTTCTTGACATATCTTACGCTTTGTTAGGTTACACGTATTAGTTTATCACATATTAAATTGACAAATTACTGTGAATAGTTTGTGTTAACAATTATGTATTAGACGATTTTTCGTTTCTATCATTGTTACAAATAAGGGCGATGTAGGTACGTTCGCTAATGATTATCCAATCCAATGGAGCAATATGCACCATAATAGTACTGGATGTTGCTTGTGCATAAAGTTAAACTTACTACACAATTTTTCAACCCCTCAAAACATACGTTTCCCTAACGCTCAAGTCAAAATAGAGTTTCTAGTGTAACGATATATATTCCAGTATAATAGCTATTTACTTGGTGGGTTTGGTATAACTACAGGCAAAAAACCATAAATTAAAAAGAAAGCCAAGTTTGTCAGTAGCTTTTGCTATCTGCCAGGCGTACTTTGCTACAATGTGAATGTATGTGTAACAAGGTTTATTAATAAATCGCATCTCACATTTAGCCCATTTTAATTACATGATAGAAAAAGAGTATAATGTAGAATTTTAAGACAAATATTGCTCAATTTATTGATAAACTGTGGCAATAAATATAATTTTATCTATTTAGTTTTAATTATTCCTAAGTGTAGGTTAACATAGATATGTTCAAACGTGGTCATTGTCAATGGATTAATCAAATTACCAAAGAATGTTTAAAATGTATAAAAGTTTAATCAACAAAAAGAGAAGGCACTGACACGAAAGGTATCAATGGAGGGTACGGTTCATTCAATGTCATTGTTGAGTTTAGCTCGAATTCCCATTTCCTTCAGTGCATTATCTGATATCAGATACGGTCACAGACTGAAATATAGTCCTAAAATCTCTAGCACACGTCTGTCTGTAGGGATAACAAATGCAATTGTACAAGTCATGCGACATAGAAACTTCATCTAGAAACACCGAATAGCTACTGGAGGAAAACAGTAATTCTAAAGCCTATATGTCTCAGTTGTTGAAATTATGCAAAGAGTTTTGAATGTCTTCATCACCTATATTCTTTAAATCTACCTATGAACATAAATATCAGTATGCAGGATTTAAGCCTGTAACAGTGTCAAAAATGCCGAATAAAATAACGATTGTAAACTATTCAATGGATTCTTAGATCGTATTTTGTACGATGGCATTTTACGGCAAAATCTGAGTTTCTTATAGTCTCGGAACAAAGCACCAGTTTGCTTTGCACAAGTGTACAAACTAGTTGTTTTGTATAATTAATATCATTACTTACACAACAAAAAATTATTATATCTGGACACGCTTTGGTAGGGGTTTAATTATACAGTATTGACGGCCTTAAAAATTACGGACTTTTAATTTTAATAAATAAAATTTATTTCGTTTAACCTAAAAGATTATGCTTTCTATACAATAATTTAATAAATGTCGTACAATAAAATAAGGATTCGGTAATTTGCATGATCAGCTAAAATATGTAGGTTTTAATAGAGGTAAACACATACCGTGACAGACAACACGATACAACAATTAGTGTTTTTGATTGAGCATCAATTGTGCAATTGCTTACTAATAATTAAAATTCTGAAACATCCGGATTCTATAGTAAGCTTTCTTGCATCATAATAAGATCACGATAGTTCCCTACAAATGTCTTTACATAGTGTAATTATGGTAGGCAAGGTGTATTTTATAGTAAATAATTGTTTATCTTAACTGTCAATATGTTAAGGAAACAATTTTTAAACCATAAATGGACTGTAAATAAGATTTTTCCTCTGTTTGTACTAAATATTTGCCAAATTCATGTCTCTCGGACGTAAGTTGCTATTTGTACATTTAGTTTGAGATGTTTATTCTTAGTGTGTTGGAAGAATGAAATACCAATTTTATATATTCTAAGGTAATCTTTTTTCCCAGCCGTAAAAGATTCTGAAACATCAACTTTCCTTTCTGCTTGAGATATATGTTGTTTCTTGCAATTATTTCTATGCAGTGACATCGCTTGAATTCATCCCTTGTATTTATGTTGTGGGTGAATTAGTCAGCAGTATGTTTTAATATGCTTTGAAGTACAACGATTTATGTTTCCAAATTTATTTTAGTTATGTGTCATGTTTAACAATAATTTCTAGTGATTTTAAAATTGTATGAAGTAGATTGATTTGAATCCTTGTAACGCAGTTTTCTATTTTTATGAAATATAATGCCGCTTAACGTTCTTAATCCTAAGTAATATACCCTCAATAACAAATGCTGTACAAAGAATATTTAAATAACCATTTGTTAACATCTACTTATAAATGTATTAGCTAATATAATACAATGTTACTTCCTTGTCGATAAGTTTACGGATAATCAAGCAAGATTAGAAACGCTAGTTACAGTTCTCGAAACGTTCGGAGTTGTTGTACCAAATGGATGCCGTCTCTGAGAGCGAAGTACTTCACAAGTGTTATCTCAATGACTGTGACGAATCTGTCCATTGTTTCTTGAGTACAGTTTACTCTGCGAGATGTATACGGGCTATTATTACCCGTATTTAAGTGTCAAAGTAGCTGAGAGTAATTACTTTTGTCAATATAGTTTACTATATTACTACGGAGTTTGTTGACAATCAACCCGTATAGTCTGATGTTTTTTTAGTAAATACAGAAGAAAATACATTTAGTAAGTATATAATATGTAATGATGAAAAGTGATATATATTAAAAAATGTTCATATTATTTAAATACATTTTGAAATATACATAATATGGGAAACAAGTATTAGGACAGTTAAACTTTTAATAACTAGCAAATCTATTGACATTGTAAAATAAAAAAAAAAAACATTTTTGTTAAACTAAATGGAAGAATAAAATGAAAACAGGTATGATATCTTCTAGATAACCGTTAAAAAACATGCTCATATAAATTATGAAAAAACATATGAAATTCAAACCAAAGGCGTTAAATGATAAACCTAGATACGAAAAAAACCTAATTTAGTTTACTAATAATAAAATAAACTGAACATGTAAAGACTAAGAATGTTAAACTGTAAAGCTGTACATATATTTCGTTACAGAAATGCTAAATCCTAAAAAACGTTATAACATCAAGTTTTAAAAATATAATACCTATTATATGTACAACGATTACAAAGTAAACTAGCAAAAATATTTATTGCTGCGTAAAATCACTAATGCAGTGGATTAAATTTACATTAGCCAATTACATTTTGGTACTTTCCAAGCTTAATTATAAGATTTATTTTATAGAAAGAAAAATGTGGTAATAAATACTGCCTTAAAATAGAGTATGAAGATTTGCACTAGAAACTATTACTCTACATTGATATTAAATCATCTCTCTAACACCCTCTAACTTCCCCCTCACCATATCCGGGCTGAGGCACAAAGTCAGCAGAACTCAGACGGGATGACGTCAGCCATTTATCAATCTACAAGAACATACGGTCCTCATGCAGCTGTGTCTTGATGGGTTGTTACCTTAGCTGTTAACTTAGTGTTCCGCATCACATCTGCTTTGTGTTCCCCTCTTTTTACAACTTATCTTTTGTTTTATGGTTTGGAGAATGAAAAGAAATTGTTTAAGCTATTTAGCGTCTTCCTTTGTTCTGCCTTGTCGCTAAACTGTAATATAACATTATAAATATATGCAGATGTTAGTTAATATAGAAAATTCTATGTTTTTAAAAGCTCACTCAATTATAATATAAGATAACTAGTGTTCCTTTTCTGACGGAAGTAATGGGTAGATTTTTGGACAACCAAAACAGAAACAATTTATTCTTATGGGATTTACATGTAATCAATAATTCTGAAACCGTTATAAATTAAAATATAGGAAAAAACTTAGAAATTGTATAAGCAATTATTAATCTTACCTTTACATTTTTCATAGTTTGTTGTGCATTTATTCCGTTTGAAAGGGCTTGGTCATGGAACGAAATAGAGTAAAAAGCTGGAGATAGAGCTTAGCAAAGTTATTTACAAGTAATTTTTTTGGTTTTTCAACTTGCTTGGCTTATTTGAAAGGGTATCATTTCTAAAATTAATGTTAATATCACTTTGAAAAGGGGTGGTTTGGCTATAAATATAATACTTGGAGATTTTATGCAGAAATATTAATAGTGATGTAGCACGGTAAGTGCTATCATGATGAAATTCTCAAGAGGGTAATTTTGTCTATAATGTATGAATAAATGTAAACCTTTAAATAGTAACAGATACTGTACCTATTATTATTCAATATTTTAGTACTTAAATACTTTAGAACCTGAATAAAAAAAGCAATACTCCTGGTGCAATAATGAGAAAAACAAATAACATTAGGCAAGCCAATAAATATCGCAAGGATATTCTTGGAATTTGAAAAAAACAATTGGACACTTTATTGTGATTTTAAACAAGATACATTAAAATAGTATCCAAATATTGCATGAAAGAACAACTATATTAATAAATTGTTATTCTTTGAACATTTTATAACATATCCCTGTCTGATTTGACATTTAATAAAATAATATGAACACAAAATTAACTCACCTTGATGTAAAAAAATTTAAGGAAGTAAAATATAAGTCATTAAAAAGTGCTCGTTCATCCGAACTTTGCTCTTGAAGATACATGTTTTGGAAACGTCATTGTGGTAGGGAAGAAATGCTATTACAGACCTAAAAAGTAGAACTGCATTTCATTATAACTTGTAACGACTGTTAGCCCTGTTTGTGGTCCGTAATGTTTTGTTATATCTTCTCAGAACTCTTTATTTCAACTTCGTAAGTCATATCTTCCCGTTGTGGTATCTCATTCTTGTAAAGTTTTTTTTTAGTTAGTCCATTTTATCGGATCTAAAACCTGCCCACATGTGTGTCTTTTTTTTTAGAAACACTTCATTGTAATTTATTGTTCATAATACCACACCTATAATGTGTGGTTTTAGTGCACTCAACTGACAGATATTTATTACCGTACTCTGTCTGTCTGATTAATAAGGGTTTTCTTGCACACTCCAAATAACTTTTTACTCCCGAAATATTTAGGACAAATATTTTATCGGAATATTTCTTTTAAATATACAAAAAATTTACTAAGGCTTCTATTGAATATATATTATTTGAATGTATTTACGTGGAATATTATAAATCTATAATATTAGACCTCATTGCATGTACAGGATTTAGAAAGTCATAAACAATAAAAATGGGCCTACAGATATGCCTGATAAATAATAAAAATATTACTGGATAATTTATGTACATAAAACTATTATTGATATATATATCTGTATATATATATATATATATATATATATATATATATATATATATATATATATATCTATATATTTCTATATATATAGAGAGAGAGAGAGAGATTTCCTCGCAAGTAGTTTTGATCCCAAAATCGATTGAAACATTAAAACGTACTAAGTTGGGATTTTACTATATATTCATTATTTTCATTGAAATCCGAGGGTTAACATAAGAGTTCGCATTATTATCTGTAATTTAATTTATAAGTTTCTCACTTGTAATTGATATATACTGGCCACGCTGTAGGTAAGATCAAGTGGTTGTCAATGATATTTACAGGTGCGAATAAAACATTACAAACGGGGAGATAAAGATGGCTTCCTGTAAATGTGATTAGTTACACTTAACCAATCAACTATAAGCATCATGTAACAGTGACCACGTGGATCTTCTTTGCAAATATTCATTTTTGGTAGTTTTTATTGTTTGAATTTTATCCTTTGATAGTAGAATATAGTCATTACAACTAATTTGTTTTGTTAAATTTCATTTCACAAAATACAGTTTATTATATTTATACTATTTGAGTAAACGTAAGAAATAACATTGGTTCTGACAGTCTCCGATATTCCCTGTTGTTACCGCACTTTATTAGCTGTAATGCTTTAGTTTATTTTATTTAATCGTTTGCAAACTACATAATAAATTCCATTTAGACTTCATTGATAGACTGCGCTCAAAGCAATTTTTTTTAAATATCTCTATAATATTTAAACCAATCAGTTTTATTAGTTAAACAGCTACCTATATCTTACTTTTAAGATACTCATTATACCAAGTTTTTAAATTGAAAAAGTTTCTTCTGGTGTCAATTAGATTAAGTTAGTATATTACTCAATATGAATTTTGTATTGAAATTTAATAATGTTATTATTTTATATTGTTCTACAATAAGATAGGCCTTTAGTGGCAATAAAGATGCAAATGAAATCATTTAAATTAACATAAAGAAAAATATAAAAGCAAAATCTGTAAACATTAATACACTGCTTTCATATTGTTTGGATTTTTTGGTTACATATGAAAGTAAAGACTCAGCATCAAACAAATTGCAATAGATTACAGTAATTATGTTTACAGTCCATTAGTTACAGTAACTGTGTAATATTTATTAAATATATACAGTAGAGTAGGTTTTAGTATTTGTTACTTATTGGAAGACTATTAGATAGCAGTGGAATAGTTTAGGGAATTCAAATGCTAAAATCAATAACTGGTGAGCTTTGCAGTGACCCTTGTACCTGTCGTCCGATGTAAAGACTAAATATTTTATGCAGTTGCTCTAGATTTTTGGGAGTGATTTGGCTGAAACCCTCTCCACCGAACTCGCCCAAATGTGGAACTCTTATTTTCAAAAAACAGTTAGTGAGACTGACATCTCCATACCTAGTGAAAATGTAGTGAGCCAAATTATACAAAAAAAAAGTTATATAATTATCGTGGTACCCCTCCTGCGTGCTATCCTGCCAAGACTTGAATTGTGTGCCGCACACCTTCATCCAGCTGGGTAGCTATTGTACTAAACAATTAGATAGACATTTGACTTTCACTCTTTGTCTCTGTGGCATGAAATATTTTCTTGATTACAAATTCCCCTTTACCACTTGAATTCTGATATGAAGAACCGTATAGCAGAAGCGCAGGATGGCACCAGTGTCAGCTGTACTAGAGGGCCTCTAGAAGCCCTAACTTACAGTGCCGTGTCTACTCCAGGCGGAACCCTGGCCAACTCTCTACTCCAGGCCTTTCCACTTCTCAACCAGGTTTCTTAAGGGCCCCCTTCGATTTAGTGTTGTTTTAAGAAGCTCTTAGGTGTGTTTGAATTATTTTGTTGAACTCCTACCCAGCATTAAGTGGTCGTTCAAAAAGTGTCGCACTGTGTTTCCTCTCGGGCAGAGTAGTGCTGTCTTGTGTCTTTACGCCCTATTTCTCATACTCATTAGTACGTGAAATTCTTACCATAAGAGCCGCTTTGGAGATATATTCCGGTCGCGGTCAGGCAAAAGTCTTGCATTTTGTTCTTCTTGTATTCTAGAATTGCGATTTTTTCTCTCTTGGACAGATTTGTGCTGTCTTGGGTCTCGATGCCCTATTTTCTCGTTCATGTTAGCAGTATCACATTTGTTTATGAAACTATTCAAAACCTACATTATACTGGATAGTAGGGAAACGTTTCTTTATTCAGAACGCTACCAATCCCCTCTGTTGGTTCACACTTAATGTATAATCTAAAATAAAAAAAACACAGTTTTCTATGCAAAATATACTTTTCCTTTAATTGTATAATATGTTTTCAGTAGGCCAACACAGTACTACACTAGTACTAATTTGGTACTTTTATTTCATGCCTGTCTATTTTGAAACCACTTTGCAATATCGTTTATTTATGTTTAGCTTACATCTTAATATTGCTATGTTATGTTTTAAAATTGTTCTAGATATAATATTTCTAAGCGTGTAAATAAAACTAGTAGTAATTTAGTTTATAAGGAATGATTTATTGAGTTTTTTATAATTTATAAAATACCTAGAATTAATGTTCCAATGATTGTGTAGCCATAAACCGTATTTACTGTACAATGTACCGCAACGTTTTCAAGGGTCCGGCCACGATAGAATGGCCACAGTGAACTGTGGAAACCGCGCTAAATTGAGTTTGGAAGTGGGGCAGAACTGAAGAGTTAGGTAAATAAATAGAGAGCTTTGCCACCGAGGCTAATGTTTACTTCTCCCTCTACGATAAAAAAATTTTAATCTATTCCACATCGCGATGTAATCAACTTATTCATTTATCCCACGCATGTTTACATCAGTATTTTATTACAGTCAGCGTAGAAAATAATGTACCATATTTTAACATTAATGTCCCCTGCTATAAGTGTATTAATTTTTTTAAATTATTTTAACGTTTCAATTTTGATTTCATGTTAGAATTTTTCAGTTTAAATTCAAATTAGCCGTTACTTTTAACTTAAAATATATATACAAACTATAGTGCTGCTGCTTAGCACGCCTTTTTCTTTTGAATTAAATAATATCGTATTAAAGGACATTATAAACACTGTTGATATTCCAAATTATATAAAAACCTCGTAAAAGAAAGTGTTTGTAAATGTATAATACATACTTTGTTTATTCTGGAACATAAATCACCCGGTATGAAATCAAGTATTTCTAAATATATCTTATGACTTACTTTTGGACACGTATTAAATTCAAGGTTGTTTATCACGAAATGCCAATCTGAAGTGCCTTCACATCTACTTTGAGTGACCCTCTTCAGATTTCACTCTTCATTCATAAAATCAACTGGCAGACACTCTCCGGGTATTTGGTTCGTTGACATTTCAAAAGAAAGAATTTCCCTTTTTATCAAAGCTTTTCGCAAAGGTGAAGTTCCTACAACTGATCATAATAATTTGCTGAATAGTATAACATACTTCTCGTATGAATTATGAACTTTGACCGCATGTAAAAATTTCCATATATTATATATATATATATCACAGCCAAAAATGACATAACAATGTAATATTTTCGTAAATATAATTTTGTTAACAATATGAACAAATTATATATTCTGATGAAATAGAAAATGGTATTTTTTTACAAGACTGAATAAACTCATGATAGTATTATATATATATATATATATATATATATATATATATATATATATATATATATATATAGTTTATTATGTATTATTATATTCTTTTAGCTATATCAAAGTATAGAGAAATATACTATACGAACACATTGATATTCGCCATCTTCTATCTTAAAGGTGACGTTAGTATGATTAAAAACATCAAAGGATTATACGCTTTTGTAAAAATTAAATCAAAAGAGACGCAACCCACATTTCAAACGTACTATTTAGTTAGGCTAAAAAGGGTTGTTCCGAATTGAATTTCTTGTTGCGTTTAGCTCCAGTTCACCCTTCTTTTAGTGCAGCGTCTGGAATATGATGTCATATGTGTGACACGTAGAATTTGAAGTCATGATTGTAGAAATAGTTCCGAATCAAAGATAAGTTTTAGTTATTCTTCTCTATATTTGGAACATAATACATTTTAAATTAAATTAAATTATTACGTATTAAATTATTTGTTCATTAAACAAGTAATTACTTATTTTTCTCACTATTTTGACAAGCACTATAGTGATAGAAACGGCCGGAGTAGTTGTATCAGATGAATGAGCTCTTTAAGAGTAAAGGACTTCTTAAGTGTTATCTCGGTGACAATGACGAATCCGTCCATTGTGTCTTCTGCACAACTTACTCAGTCTCCCTGAGATGGATACGGGCTGTAATTACCCATCTTTAAGTGCCAAAGTTGTTGAGAGTAATTACTGTTTGTCGGTATCTTGTGCTATTTGTATATGAAGTGTTTGAAAGTCAATCCTGCCTAATGGAGTCCATGTTAAAAAAATATGTTTAGGAATTAAACGAACTGAAATCATAGAAAATAGTAAATATAACAATATTTATGAGTATTATATTATATTTCATTACTTTACTTCATTAACGTATATTCTTTTATTAATTTATATATTTTATAAAAACAAAATAGTAATATTCAAACTGTTAATAACTTGTAAACCTTGAAACAATGAATAGTGCATTTGTTATGCATATTTTAGGAAAGTTTAAATGAGAGATAAATCAATAAACAAAGCTCACTTACCAAATTTTAACTTATGAAAAAAACGTAATGAAGATATAGAATATATGAATTTATTTTGTCATTTGCGTTACAAAACGATATTATTATTTATTAACCATAAGTTGGGTCAAATAAACTTTTCAAAAGCAGATATATAGAAAAAGTATAATACATAGAACATTACAGTTCATAAAATAAAACTCTTATACTATTTTAATTGGGAATTTTAAATAGATTCAATATTACTTAGTACTTATATTATAATTAGAACATAATAACCTACAGGGAAAGGATAATATCGCATAGGAGTATTCTTTCAGTGCTATAAGTTAATAGTACCTTGTTTCTAGATGAAGAAAATATGAGTATATGTAAATAAAAACCCTATTTATATGGCTTTTTATAAAAAAACTGAATGAAGTGTACAAATTATTTAAATTTCCTTTCGGTCTAGTATACTTAAGTTATTACATTTTAATTTCCTTTGTAGCCCTGATAATGAAAATATGTATATATTTGGTATTTCAACTCTAGTTCAGTCTAAAGGCTTTTACTTCTGACCTTTATAATTTAATTTGATCCAAAATATTTTCAGAGCCATAAGTTTGGTTTACCTTTCTCGAATTAGAAACATCATAAATACTTAGAAGTAACTAGCTATAACATTCAAATGTGTCCATGCAGGCTTTAAATTATTATTAAATTACGTTTATAATGGAATAATTTAGACTCTTTATAACTAGAGGTCGTATCTCCCAGTGATCCCTCTTCATTAACCTTTACTGCGCGTCATATACCGGATAATTCAATGAATGGAAGCTATAAAAGGTAGTGCCCGTAAAGCGCCGGGATCCCGTATACTATATTATAGGTGATTTGTTGAATTGCTATTCAGGTCACTGTGTACCTCTATACAGCACTGTTACCTGAACATAATAACTATGTATAGTAATATACACATGTCGGGAATATGCTTTCGTTAGTATTATTTTGTAGTTTGAACTTTAAATTACAAGTACGAATAATGTTGGTATATTTTATTAAAGATTAAAATACAAAAAATAAGACGATTCATTAATGTAATGACACAAATATTCTAACACAGCTATCCTAGCTCCTTAAACACAAATACACACACAATTAAACAACTGACTCTGATTAAGCCTCGCCATTTTGTTTTAGCTAAGCCACGTAACTACAAGCCACTCTATCACTTAGTTTTTTGGCAAGCTTTTAGTTTAGAGTCCTCATTGTATCTAATTCTTCTGTTTAAGTATATTATCAGGATATAGGAAAGGCTGCAACAAGTCGTTTTGTTTTATCTTATATGTTTACTATTTTACTTAATATGTATATGTATATATATATATATATATCATATATATATTGTATATATAGATTTATTGTATAATTTCTGTTAAGATCTAATTAAAATTAAGCAGGCATTCTGAAAATTTTAAGATAGAAAAGTAATAGGATATCTTTTATTGTGAAACAGAGGCTTTAGTGTTTCGATCAACGTTATGAACTGGTGATACTAATACCGTTATTTTGATTGTATTTTTTACGGCTAAAAATCTGATAGCTTTCTGGCATATGGTTTAATGTTAACTGTATTACTAAAAAATTTGTTAAAAAACACTGCTTTTTAATTTTATATTTTTAAATTCTGTAAACTGTATATTCGATTACATTATTCTTTTCTTATAAAAACGTACGTAAATAGAAGTATTATATAAAACGTAATGAAACCGTTTAAAATTAATAACAAATTTAATAATTCAATGTTTAATTTTTAATGATTTAATTTTTATGTTTAGGTAATTAAACTGTCTTTTCGTATATATTACATATAAAGTAGAGTTACACATACATTCTTTCAAGAATTATTTTTTTGGATTGTGTTACAATAATTTTAATATTTTACTGTTAGAGCCAATCCCTTCATATAGATGTTACATTAAAATAACCAAAATGTATTATTTTTTCATCAACACACACACACACACACACACACACACACACACACACACACACAAATCAATCATACTACGCTGGGTAAAAAACTTATATTACTTACACCTTTATATCATAATGCCTAACTAGCATATCACAAAAATAAATAGGCATATAATAATATTAATAATAATTTTATTATATATATTAAAATGTGTGTGTGTGTGTGTGTGTGTGTTGTGTGTTTGTGTATTATGTTTTCATAAACAAACCCACATATATGAGTCATATTATGCTGGGTAAAATACATATTATTTACGTTGTTAAACGATTAATGCCTAACTACCATATTCACAAACATAAATGGGCAAACAGATCACTTTTTTCAAATTTCTTTTCATTTTTAGTGTGACAATTGTGCAGTCTTTAGAAAACAAGATAACTATAAATCAGAATGCTATTATTGACGTTACTCATTGTTAGTCTGAAGAGTCCCTGAAATCCGAACTGTGATAAAGGTAAAAAACAGGAGTTGTCGATGAACATCGGAGCTAACAAGAAGTGACAGGCTTCACCCTAGAAAGTAATAACTCAATGTTGAGAGAGCTGTCCAATCTGTTACCTGTCGATGAGAGATTTTAATTTGACAGAAAGAAAAATGATTGTCTGTTACAGTTAGATTGATGTTTTATTGACGTACATTATTTAGAACTAAAAATGCAAAACAGAATCTAGTATTTTATTATTTATTATTATAATAATGTCAACACGTGGCTCAATTTATCGTCTAGATGAAAGTTATAGAATACAATTGAATGTTTTTGAAGGTTATTTGTGATGCCGAGTTCTTCACTGAATAATTTACTTACAAATTTATTGATACATAATATAATAAACGGTATTCCTTAAAGAAAAATAGGAATATTGTGTTTAGGTCTTTACGTGAATCTGGCATTATAAAAAAATGAACTGAAGTTATTCCTTACATTGTTTGCCGTTTGAATCTTCCTTTATGTATAAGGAACATTGAGGTCGTTGGTGATACATGCCAGTTTATGAGATTTAGTTTATTTTACACTGACTATAAAACAAGCCGATATAGCAATAACAAATCTCATTATATATAAAGGTGTTAAATAACTAATTATAATCATATGCAATCCTTATATTTTACTTATTGAAAATTCAGTTTTCATCATTTTACTATAAGCTTTAAATTATGCATGTAAAATTTGAATAACCTGTTACGTGATACGTGATGTGATGTGTGAGGTTCTTGTTAGTACCCAGGAACAAATATTGGGCATGGTCACAGAGCTTACAGGCATTATAGGCAATTACGTCACGTTAGGAAAACATTACAAGCCTTATTCCATAAAAATAATTTTGCATTAGCTTTAATTTTATTTAACTGTGGTTGCGTGGTAATCTTAATATTTTAGTAATAAATATATACAATAAATGTATAACTTTATTATTTCCCTAATTATTGTACACAACGTCTATGTCATAATATTTAAAACCTATTCTTTGATGCAACATTTACGAGTCTTCGTTCATCAACAATATAGTGCATATCCACTGTTTTAACTATATTACTTACGGTACAACTAAAAATTTTTGTGCCACCCCTAGTCTAAAATGTAATTAATGTAGGTCCATTAAAATCGCAGTTTTATTATACGAAGTAAATATTATAAGGTCGAAATATATTTACAGTTATATCAATTATGTAAACTTTATTAGAAATATCAATAAGTGAAATAAAAATTGTAATGTAACCCTACCAATTGAGACATCAAACGCGATAGACTAAATATATTTTTTCGTTTCATAATATCGTGACAATTGCTATTTGCTGTTGGCCTCTTGTTAGTCGTAGGTGGTTGGTTGACGAATGCAGACGTATTTTAAACTGTATTCTGCGTAGTTCAGTTTTAATGATTAGTGTTGTGTACATTTCTTTATTTATTGCATGTTTTAAGAGATAGTGCAGTTGACACACAACATGACGGTTGTGATTCCTGACAGGCGTGCCACAACGCTCTGATATGATTTGTTTATTTTTGCCTAGTTTGTAATTTTATGTGTTAGGTTAGTTATTTACCTGAAGAAGAGATCAGATTGCAGATCTAGAAACGTGGTGTTACTTATGTTTTGTTTCACTGAACGATGGCAAATTTTCGGAAAAAATCCTGTTTCCTACACCATCTGTGAAATTGTTTTACAAGAGACGATGCAGTATAATCTATAATATCGGTTTGTATAAACCATAAGTGTCAGCTGATAGGTCGTAAGGTGTATGGCAATCCATTACAGTAAATGTTGTAGCTGTTACTTTTATAATCACACATTGGTGAGCATACTTTGTTATAAAAATAAGCATGTAATTGAGTTTCATGTTTGATGATTATACTGCCCTCTTTGCTGCTATTAGAATAGAGAAATGTTAATCCTTATTATGTTTAAACGTAGCATCTTATGTTTGGCTAATTTTTCTTTGTGACTTTAACATTTGTACCATGTGGTGCATAATTACCTTCAGTCACAAAAGAGTTTTATGATACGCATCCTGTTATATAGTAAACGATTGCTTCATTGTAATAAACAATCCAACAAGTAATAACATAAAAGCTATTTTACCGGGATGTTTTTACCATATCATTAGGCTTCAAATACAACATTATTTATAATACAATCAAAATGTTTTCTTTCATGAAAATATAAAAAAACACAATAAAATTTAATTACAGTGTGTTTAAAAGACAAAAGTGATACAAGTATCTTTAAAATGGTCTATATGTTATTAGAAGTTTATAAACGAAATTTTCTCATTCTATAAACAAAAATTCCGAACTAATATTAATATAAGTAAATAGAAAGAAGAATAGAAGTATTTGTAATCCATCTAACAAAAACCATATTTATATTTGGAATACTTATGTCCATTTCTAAAAATTATCTCTTTGGTGTGTTTGTGTTAACAAATAATAAAATTAAAACAAGCGAGGTATATCTGCATATGTTATTATAATGATGCTCATTGTCGTGTCACAGGCATTAACACATCACTATCGTTACCGCCATTAACATCTCACTACCCTGACCGGCATTAACACTGGCTATCTGGGCTGATGTGGTTGTTATCGCCAATCATAAAAATTTATCTCCTGTGTTATGAAGGGAATAACGCTTACCTAGATGTTTACTACTTTAAAATGATTCAATGATATTCATCAACAGTGTGCACCGAATGGAAAAAACTGAGTTGGATATTACTGACGGCGTAGTAGTAGGTAATCGATATTAGAAAGTTCCCTTATAAATTGAATATAACTAATATTAAATATTATTTAATTTAAATGTTGTTTATATACAGCGCCCTGAAAAACTGAGATAGGGGCAAATTTGTTTAAAACGAAATCACAACAGAAACAAAACAAAAACTTCAAAAGACCATGGCATATTTTTTAAATTTCAAAGAATGTCTTATTTTATAAGGTAATGGGTACTTTTTCGATGTTTTCTGAAATGACATAGAGCATAAGGAAACACATACAACATATACGTGGAAATATTGAAATTAAGGTATAGATATAATTGTTTACTACATTAAATTAGACATCTGTCATTTGGTCAATTTTGGTTGAATACCATCTAAAAGCGCTAAAATGTTTCAATACTCGAAGATTTTAATTTTATTAATTTGTTTCAATATAAAATCATTACATAATTGTATCATAATATGCACAATTTAGTGCACTACGATGACATTTTCCACAGAACGTAGCTGTGTTTAGAAGTATTGATTCAATCAAAATAGTCAATATACTGTAACTAAATTTTACCTTCCACTTACTGAAAACGAGACAAAATTGCTTCATACTATGCTGTGCCCATCGAATTAGATACATTAATCTGCATACTTTTATTACGCTATGAGTAAAAACAATAATTTTAATTGTCTTAATGGACTATATTGTACAAACAATGACGATCAATGTGTCGTTTCGATCTGCAGAGACAAATAAAAAACATAAATGTTCAAAACTGAGCTCATAATCTTCATTTGAGACGTCTCACGCACCGCTTCAAAATTGTCAAGATTTAATTATTTTGACCAAGACAATTCCATCGTACAAATAACGTGAATTCTTCTTGTTGCATTAATTATTGGCCATGTAGGCAAGCTATAATTCAGTTAAATGTGAATGAAAATGTTTTTTATTTTATGTACACATATCTGGACAAGAATAATTATTAAGCTTATGTTGTTTCCTATGTGACCTAATGAAATATTAAGAAACTCTGTGGCCTAGAAATCGTGAACGTGTTGCACACAAAGAACGGTTTGTCGACATAAATTATAAGGAATTACGCCTGTCGAAATCAGAATTGAATTTAAACATCTTAAATAATTCTAAGCGATGATAACTAAAATGAGTATATCTCCTTGAATATTATTTACATAATTTAGTGAAGAGGCAACTATCATATAATGTGAGACTTCACCCAAATGAACTTATAATCAAATATAAGCGTGAAACTGTCATAATAATAATAATATTTAAGTTATTATAAATTTAAAACTACAATTGACTTGGCGACCTATTCATTTTTTTGGACTCAATCAACACACAAAAAAGGCTTATAAAGTTAATAATGATCATTAAATACCTTCAATTTAAATACGAATATACCATACTAATAGGCATACCTGTTTATAAACACGTGTGGTTTAAGTCAATTAAATAGCCCATTGGTCTGAAGTGTTATTTAAAAGAACTGTAGTGTCATAAAGCACATTTAATCAGATGATATTTCCGCGTATTGATGATGTACAAAGCGGATTATTTTGATTTAGTTTAGCTTTTATCTGTCATTGTAATCTGATTAGTTTTAACCCACAAACACATGTAACGCTAATTTGAGTTTTATAAAAGCATAAGCTACATAGAAATGAAGAATAATATACATATTGTAGTGGTCGTCCTCTGCAAATAGTAATTGACAATATGACATAAACAGTCAAAAGCACTTGTAACACTTACAGTAAAATGTCAATGTAATAACTGTATTGTTTATGTGCGTATCGTAGTAAAAGGTTAAAGCACCAACTAATAAGGCTTAAACCTTTTAATTCTGTCTGTTTCACCATATTACCTTCAGCCCCCAAAACAATTCCCTTCCTGTGTATTGTCCTCCCATTGACTCATAAGGACATTTTCCAGGAAGCTGCTGCATCCTAGGAATCTCTTTTTCGGTGATGATTTATGGCATGGTCTATGTGAACATAAAAAAGTGTGCGACTTTGTGAACATAGCATCAATATTTTCCAAGAAAACGGAGATGAAATTTTACACAAAACTACAACAGAAAATTACTACAGAGTTTTAAAAGTGGGATTCTTTTATATTGGTTTTTTAGCTTTTAACAGAACATATAATCTTGAGTAAAACAAGATTTTCTCTTTTATTATCTACGCAATTTTTTAAATTAACGTGGCTAAACGTTTTAGACCTGTTTACTTCTATACCATGTAGGCGCCCAATCTCTAATATGGCATATCTGTTATAAAAGTATTAAAAAAAAAAAAATAGAAAGAAAGCAAGGAATAAAATCCAACTAGTTTTTAATTTAGTTTTTTTTTAATATTGACAATCTTTTTACTTTTAACTCAGAAACGTTATGAAGCCTGAACAACAGAGGTTCTCGATGAGTATCAAAGTTAGCAAATAGTGACAGGTTCGGCCCAAGAAAGTTATAACTCAATCAAAGAGGGAGCTATCCAATAATCAGTTACCTGTCGATGAGGGGATGTAATTTAGGAAATTAAAAAATATTGTTATTACTATTGAAGTCTGATTGATGTTTTATTAGTGTATATTACTTAACATAAAAAATTTAAAATAGAATGTGTATTAGTATTTGGTGAATGAATGTCAACACGGGCCTCAAATACATGCCTAATTTAAATTAGATAATAAATTTGTAAAAGGTTACAGGCTATAAATAACATGACTTTCAATTAAATAATGGGTGTTTATATATTTTATTGTTCGTGGTAACAAGGAAACCTCTACTATGCCGTGTATAATATAATTTGTTCGACTAAGAATTTGTTCTTCACTCATACAAACCTCAAAAAGTAATAGTAATTTTTGTTTAGAATTAAAACCTTTTACCTATGAAAGCTGTAATATGTACCTTAAAAAGGCTACCTTTAATTAAAACTATTATAGGGTTTATCCAATAATATTGTGCAACGGAGTAAGAACTCCTCCATTCTGTCTTATAATATTAATAAAAAATTAAATTCATGAAGCTATTAATTAAATATTGCATATAAATTTGAGTATTTTATTGTTATTCATAACTAATACTACATTATTTGACTTCAGTACTCTAATTATTCCAAAGATGATTAGAAGACTGGATTATTTTCCAATGGCTATCAGCCATTAAAAAAGGGGTGCATATGACTTATCCAGTTATTCAATAGGATATGTGTACAAAGTGCAGGTATCTGTTGGTAGGTTGTTAATGCCTGTAAAAATTTGAAAATAAATGTTTATGAATAATATTGGAAAATAGGAATACTATTGAACAAAATCAATCCTCTTTTATCAAGATAACAAATAATGTTAACGAATATAAGACACTATTAGTAAAGTCTTTTATTGCAATCATAACTATTCTTAATAATATGCCATTCTAGTTGACACTTATGAGCAGAGATTTCAAAGAGGTAGTAAACCCAATAACGATTTTAAAAATTGTCTTAAAATGTCAGATTAGTAAAATATTTTGCAAAATATTTACGATTCCTAACATCGAAAATTAAAATAGTTTAGTACTGTACTTTTTTGAATAGAGCCACTCATGATATTTTTTTCAACTTACTAGGCATTTTGTTATTTAGGTTCTTTAACAATTTTTAATAATGATAAACAAAATATCACAAGTTTTTTTTCATCACTTAAGTTTCTTGAAAGACGTTTTACTTATTTACAATCTAGCTCTAAATTTTGATTTTGAGTTTTAATAACAATTATTTCCAAGCTGTATATAATAAAATGTCTAAATGATATAAATAATGCGTTTCAAAAGGGCTTATAGTTTTATATCAGTGAAACAGATTACAGTTTGGGAATCTTTACTTCCTATTTAATATACAAACTATTAAAATTTCGTTATATGTAAAAGCAAAGTTTAAGACAAAATTTTACACACAATTTGTGCCATATTTAAACTGAAAAGAGTAATTATCTCTCAAAAATTGAAAATAGACTTTTACTTGCGAAAACAGAAATTCTGCAGAGAGTGGATGACATATTTTACTCTCAACTGATAACGTGATAAGTGGGTTATATGACCCTGAGGGCTCGCCCGCTAAGAGACAGAGCTCCCAAGGGTAACATTGTTCCTCAAACCATGTCAAATTTCCTGTATAGATGTTTTTGGCATTTAATTTTCCATAAATTTTTTGACATTTCAACTTGCGTAACGATTTATTTCATATTGTTTTTAAATATCGTATTTGTTTATGAATAAATTTAATTTAGCCTAGATTGAATTTACACCCGGTTGTTAAATGTTATTTGAGCAAACAAATAATTTATTTATAATCATTACCCATTAGAATTGCATAATTTTGGGTTAGAGTTTTAAAATATTAATAATATTCAACCAATACTAACATTTCCGTTATGTTATGATTTGTTTGCATGTAGTTTTAAACAAATCTATCTACCAAATAGTTATTATACTGGAATGTGATAACACTAGAAAGATGTTGGTGTAGGAACAATAAAACACAACGTACAGATATTTAAAGTTAATAGTTTTCTTTAGTCGCCAAAAATGTTGAAATATCAGCTTAATTGCTGCTTGATATATGTGTTGTGTAGTGATCCTAATTATGATTATTTACTTCGATTTGGTTCATCCTTTGTACTTTATGCTATTAGTGTATTAGTAAGCTATGTGTTGTATTATGTTGTAAATCATAACATTTTATGTATAAATTTATTTTAGTTTGTGTCATGTTTTTATGCATATTTAATTTTAAGTATTAAGGATTTTAACATTTGAGGAAGAGGATGGATTTTAATCCTCGAAACGTATTTAAAATTTTAGTTAATTAAATTTTTATTACATAAATTTTAGGTTATATAATACAATTTTTCTTACGTGTTGGTCAATTTAACTTTTAGTCTAGCAAGATTAGAAACACTATCGTTCAGTGAGGCAAAAAATCTAAAATATTTTTAGTATCACTGAACGATGGCAAATGTCCGGAAAATACCTGTTTCCTTCACAATCCTTCCATCGAAAAAACAAACCTCAAAAAAAATACAGGCACTAGTTAGAGGTCTAAGAACGTTTAGAGTATTTGGACCAAATTGATGACGTCTCTGAGAGAGAAGAACTTCATAAGTGTTATCTCAATGACGGTAATGAATCTGTCCATTGTTTCTTGAGTACAGTTTACTCTGCGAGATGTATATAGGCTATTATTACCCGTAATTAACCGTCTAAGTTTCTAAAAGTAATTAAAATTTGTCTTTATAACTTACTATCGTACTATGAAGTTTTCTGGCAGTCAATCCGATATGGTCTTGTGTTTTAAAGTAAATTCTGAACCAAATACATTTAGTAAGTAAATAAAATGTAATCATGAAAAGTGATTTTCTAATTATTTTATTACATTTTGAAATACTACATAATTACCATATTATGAAAATGTAAGTTATATATTTCCCTCATCCGGAAACTACGTACATGAACCTACTAAGAATCTAACTTATTTTAGAAGAATGTAGGATATCCCACTTAGACCGTATTGGCTTTCCTAATATTATGTATTTATAAATATTTTATTCATTGGGACACTTTAGGCTTTTCAGTCCTGCGTAAGTATATATATTTTCTTCATTGATTCTACAATAATAAGTCAAATATGGTACTTGTAATATCGTAGAGCAAAACTATGTGATTAGTGATGAAAGTAAATAGGTGTTGACAGAGATAGGTTTCCGAATTCTGCACATTTAAATGTACTTTTAATCAAGGCAACAAAGGAAACTCAGCTGTGTAGTGGGAAATATAATAAACGTGACCCAGAAATGCTCTGACACGTTCAAAACTTGTTAAAAGTAAGGTTAAACTCTGTTCGTCTTATTTGTAACAAAGAAGTAATATGTAACTGATGTACTCTTAATTTGTATAAAATGATATAAATCTCAATAATATTAAATCATGTGTGATTTTACATATTTGAAGGCCTCTAAGGATTTTGAGTTTCATGTACGAAACTAAGGGTTGAATTAATTTTATAAAAGGAAACATATCGGCCTTCGCGCAAGATTTCTTACAGTTCCTAATGTAAAGGATATTTATTGTATTAAAATTCGTCAGTGGAATTAATTCAGAACATCAGTTAACTATAAGTTATTCAAATTCTATTGTGACTATATATTTGAAGAATAATTCTTGATATTAAGTCTTGAAAACAGGTCACCCTCGGACAAGTTTAAATTTTTTAGAAGTAACATGTAATCCCTTAATTTCTACCTCAATGGAAAGACAAAGCTCCAATTAAAATATATTACTGATAACATAATCTTTTATATAATACAATTATTATCTAAGTTTGAATAGGTATAAATAATATGACACACACACACACACACTCACATATATAATTATAGCTAATAAACATCTTTTTATATATTAAGGTCACTCCATGACAGAACCAAACATACTTATGCAACTTACTAAATTTGTATCATGAAACTAACGTTTCGATACTAACCTTTAACAACAATTTCTACAGATTAATAATATATAGCCAAAATTGACAAATGTGTTTTTTAAATATATATTTTATTAAAGTTTTAAGTATTAAAATCGAATAATATTGTGAAATTTCTTAATACCGTCATTACTAGTATTAAAGTATAACGATTACAAAGCAAACGAGCCAAAATATTTGTTGCTTTGTAAAATCATTAATGCAGTAAATTATATTTAAATCAGCTTTAAAAAATTTTAGTACTTTCCAAGTTTAATTAAATGAATTATTTTATACAAAGAAAAATAAGGTAATACATGCAGGCTTAAAATAGAGTATAACGATTTTTACTAGAAAGGATTACTCGAAATTGATATTAAATCATCTCTCTAACACACTCTCGCCGCCATTCACCATATCGGGGCTAAGGCACAAAGTCAGCAGGTCTCAGATGGGATGACGTCAGCTATTTGTCAATCTACAAGAGCACACGGTCCTCCTGCAGCTGTGACTTGATGGGTTGTTTCCTTAGCTGTTAACTTAGAGTTCCGGTAAGTCAAGATGCTTAAGACTGTTTCTGCTGTTCAATTATCCTGTTGTAAGATAAGGTGGTATTTTGTTTTATTAGGACTGTGTTTTTAATACTTTTCATAGATCTTAAAATAAATATACTATCTAATACCTGCAAAAGTATGCAAAGTTCATTTTGAGAATACGCTCTAAAATATTTTAAAGACATTGTAGTATGTGTCTTATTTTAACATCAAAATAAAACGGAAGCTAATGACAATCAATTCCGTATACACCTTTGCTAACTTTGCCTTTGGAAAACTGTTTTGAGAGAAAACGTGCCTAAAAATAATATTAATGAAAAGTTCTTAAAACATAAAAGGTACAGTATTTACACTTTATTGCATTTACGAACTTTATAGCGTTTAGGCATAATTATTAGTAATATTATTACGCCATTGACACATACAGCCAATAGTTTTGTGTTTTTACATCATTACAATCATAATTCAGGTGCAATGGTTGAGAGAACCTGTGAACGACACGCATAATGCCGTGATCGTGGCAATGTTTACTTTCATCTCCCACTATAGTTCCTTAAAAATGAAATAGTGGTTTTGAACGTAAAATTAACAATTATAATAATTAATAAAATAATTAATAACTAATATAAAATAAATAATTATTAAGAGCAAACATTCATATTTCTCCAAAAATATATTTTTTTGGTCACGTATGGATTAAAACTTATACTAAAATGAGTAGAACAGAAGTATAAAATTTAGACAATTTTAACTATATCCGGACACAATCTCTGAACACAAGGGATTTATACTTTCAAAAACAAATGGTATAAACAAATTATTAAACATTACTGAGTGTTAAATTGATGAATTAAATTATTTTGAAATATTCAATACGTAAAATAAAACGTATTTGTATGAAAATATTAAATTTGAAATAACTTCTATCTTTAAGCTTGATATTTCTTATATTTATTGCAATGCATCACAAAATTTCTAACACAATTATCATCTCTAGATATAGCACTCTAATTTTACAGACGCATCTTTCCTCGAAGTATAAAATTCAAAAACTTTTAACTATATCCGGACACAATCTCTCAACACAAGGGATTTCTACTTTTAAAAACATATGGTATAAACAAAGTAATAAACATTACTGAGTGTTAAATTGCTGAATTAAATTATTTTAAAATATTCAATACGTAAAATAAAACGTATATGTATGAAATTATTAAATTTGAAATAACTTCTATCTTTAAGCTTGATATTTCTTATATTTATTGCAATGCATCACAAAATTTTTAACACAATTATCATCTCTAGATATAGCACTCTAATTTTACAGACGCATCTTTCCTCTTTCTTGACGGAAAGACGGCTCACCATAAAGGGCTTTCTGGCCTTTGATATGTCTGACCCTAGCCGATCACTAGATAATTCTACCTTCTTGGAAATAACATCAGATACAAAGTTATAATCACTTGCATAATCAAATAAAGTTCATCAGATAATTTATTGGATTACAACCAATCAGATAAATTATTTATTCTCCACACTTTTTCATCATGCATCATGTGGAAGTGACCTTATACATAGTGGCTTTCTTATTGTTCATTAGGTTTCTTCAAATAAATTACATAATATATTTTCGAACTAATATACATTTCGTAATTAAAACAGTATTTTTCCTAATGTAGTCTTAGGTGAATGGAATTGCATGTATTCCAGTCGTAAAAGTTAAAGCAAAAATGTGTATCGTGTGTACAGTACAAGGTTGGTGATACTGATACAAAGTTTAATTATTTTTCATAAGATTAGAACGAGCGTTATCTGTAAGACTTGATACTAAACCACGGTTTTAACATCTTAATCTGCTGTACATACTACTATATATCGTGGTATCAATTTATTTTTGTTTGGGGCACATTTACAAAAGGTTTTTTTTAACAAAATTATATTATGAATATTTAATGAAATATAAATGAAATAACTGGTCTTAAACCGAACAAAACTATTTAGATGAAACAAAATGGGATTACTCTCCATTACGTGTTGTGCAATATGACTCCCATTATTGTTATCTGAGACAAATGTCAACACTTTCGCTAAAAATTAGCAAAATTTCCTGGAGACGAATTCAACACATGCAAAAACATATATGCAATGAAGCCTCAAACTAATTTACAGATATGTAGGCCATATTATTCTCTAAACATCCTGCGTACAGGGATATACGAATTAAATTTTTACAGTCCCTCGAGCTTTAATTAATTTTTATTAACGATGAGTTAATAGAGTTGTTTCTCCAGCAGTATAAAACTGGAAAATTATTTTAGGAACTTTATAATGAGAGTAAAAACTTGAGTGTTGGTGTAAAGTACAGCATCTCATAAAGGATCCCAGTATGAGGTGCAGAGAGCAGTCCTGTTTATGATTCGGTTATTGTCGCTTTACCAGCCGGTTACCTGGTCAAAGACCTATTCATATCTCGGTCATCTGTATAATAGTGAATAAGTTAGAAACCTTGAAACTGTGTAAAACGTAATGCTTCATTAGGCTTTATGAAAATGAACGCTGCAATATTGTACTATTTACTTGCCTTTATTTACAAGTGGACATAAATTAAAATAGTAACATTGAAATTGTCGCAACATTAAACACAAACATTAAAAATAAATGGTATTGACTCGATTTGTTATACGCAGGAGCTGATTAAATACACTCGAAATTTATTGAAGTAAAAATTAAATATTATTCTCACTGAAAAGTTTATGGCCTAAGCTTTACCGCAAGTATATTTCCTATTGTTTAAAATTCGATATAGTATAATAGCCTACAAACGTTAATATAAAAATGTACTTTTATAATTTAAATCAAATGAAACCTATTAAGACATTTTATTAAATAAAATAGGTTAAGTATACTCTTATAGGGTCAAAAATAAATTGTTTTATATTGTACTACTCCTCAAAATCTGTAATTTCTATATAATGTATTCATACACTTCCATGCTTTAGATATAAAAGTTGATCACAATCACAATATTACAGTATAATTAAAATAGGTTCTCCTTAAGTAATAAAAACACCTGTAATACAGAATGCTGCACTAACTACATGGTTATAGGATAATGTTTCAAAAAGTATCAATATTTGATCTATCGTACAAAATAGTAATAATTTCAAGTTAAAAGTGATGTGGCGGCTAGAATTTTCATGGCATAGCTCAAAGCCAATTTTTCATAAAAACTGCCTTATAAGTCATAAGCGTTTATTGTCTGTGAGCAAAACACATACATGCAATAGACAACGTCAATGGTCATCATAATATTGATCGATGAGATACAAAACAGTACAGTATACACTAATCATAGTTTGATAGAAAATAGTAATGTAAAAATCATTGGTGTAATATTTGATAATTCATTGTCTTGGCTATTACTTGTAGAAGCTGTTTGTATTAGATTGTCCACAGTTATATTTTTGTTAAGATCCCTTATAAGAATTGTTCTAGAGAATTATTAAAGAACAGCTTACTTTGGATTCTTTCAGTCTGTGATAAACTATGGCCTAACTCTGTGGGGAAATAGCTGTCATGTTAATAGGATATTAGTGTTAGAGAAAAAAGCTTTAAGAATAATAAATAAGGCAACTTTCAAAGAACATTGTAAACCATTATTTATTAAATTTAAGATTTAGACTGTGATAAACTTGTATATTTATGTATGTTTATTGTATATGAAGAAGAACTTAAATTTATGTTTAGTTGTACATAATCACAATTCCAGAAATAAACTCCAGTTATAACTTCCAAATAATCATGGACATCCCAATTTGGGCTGAGGGAAAGATTAATGTCGTAGACTAACCAATAGTCAGTAGAATTGTCGTATTATACGTATTATAACAATAAAAAGAGTTTATTCCAGCGTGGTATCGTAAAACTGAGTAATTTTATATAACATATATATATATATATATATATATATATATATATATATTATATATATATATATAATAAATCTACGTTTCATCCTCGGTGATAGCAAAAGGGCTGGTAGTCCTGTATGAGTGTCGGAGTACGTTAATTAGTTTAGAACAATTCACGCCTATGATTGGCTTGAATGACCTGCGATACAAATTTAAAGACGGTTCAAATATTTCAGTTTTAATTAAACGTATTACTTTTCTCGTTTAATACCTCAAAATTTTAATAAAAAATAATAAAATTTTTTCGTACAGTATATTACAAATCATATTATGGCTCATTCCTCATTCAGGTATTATCGACATAAATAATATCTCTCTTTTTCTATTATTTTGTTGATGTAATAATAAATATTTTTCTAGTCCGAGAGACAGCTAATGCTATGCTCAGCTTATAAATATAAACCGATTTATTTTAACGAATTAAGTTTTTACGCCTATTAAATATATAGCTTCAAAATATCAATGCACTTTTATGTTTCTTATGTAATGCATTGGTTTATTGATGTGGATTAGGAAGTATTAAGTTTAAGAAAGTACATTTTATGTAGATGGCTTACGTACAGTCTATTATGATTCTAGTAATAGCAATAATAGTTCTGTAAGTGTCTGGAGTAGATGAATGAGTTCACAGGGAGTAAGGGCACTTCACAAGTGTTATCTCGGTGACGGTGATGAATCTTTCCATTGTGTCTGGAGTACAATGTTCTCAGTTTCTCCGAGATGTATGCGGGCTATTATTACTCGTCTTTAACTGCCAAAGTTACTAATACTAATTACTCTTTGCCCGTACCGCTGGATGACCTGTTCTTTAGTTAGTTAAAGATTGATGGTCTTCCTTTGCCACAAAACTCTTATAGATTTAGACCAATTTAAATATTTACTAAACAATAGTCGATTACTATAAAAATTTAATTTTAATTTCTTTCAATAATAAAGAAATGTTTTGTAATGGGTGGATAAAATGCTCCTATAATTCAAATTCAAATCAAGCTACGCGTAAATATTTGTTTTCAAACTTTAGCAAATATTTTAATTGGTAGACTTGAAATATTTATTTGTATTTCCCTCTTAAGAACGACATATAAGAAACGAGGTGAACTGTAGATTTTAAATTCTGTATTAATATCCTTGAATATAATATCGACTCTGGCTGAGCCTTAGCAAACTGTTTTACTTCGGGTTGATTGGTAATTATGACAGCAACGAAAAATTAGCTGAATGAAATAAATTTGTAAAAGAACTGAATATATGACTATTTAACATATAAAATGTGTCATAGTAATACAAGTAGCCCATTTATGGTTATTTGGGTATAGCCTTCTAGTTTTGAATGCAACCTTGGTAAGGCATGTTACGTCTCACGTGGGTGTAGCTTACTCTAATCCTATATCTATATACACTTGGTCCTATTACATTGAACATTATATAAACTAACGTTTTATTGTATTCTTCTAAATTATAGCTAATTAAATTAGATATAACTGACCAGTTCTGTAGTCGCAAGTCAGAAAAACTTTTTGTTAGTTGTTAACAGTTAAATAGTTAATAGTAACTTAGATTCTATTTTAAAAGATGATTCCCAAATGTTTTATTCATCAAAGAGTAAACTATATCGTTTAATGCTAATTTATATATTTTAAACAAATGAACAATTATTATACGTTTCATTATTTATAGTTTCTAAAATTTAAACTAGTTAATTTGAATTGACTGGCATTCTCTGTAAAGGATTATCCCATATTTATACTTGAGATGCCTCAATTATTGTTTAACATAAAACTAACTGTTATCAGTCAACTACGATCAAAAGTCAAAAGGAAAAATACAACTGTTTATCAGCAAATTAGAGATGGAAGTAAAAGTCCAGCATCTGATTTAGAACTTGTTGAAACGCACTTCATGTTGAATATAATTCTCTTTAATAAAATATTGTATTTGTTTACATTTACTATTTGAAAGTAGCCTTCAAATTCGTCCTTACAATGAAGTGAACATATTCTGTCGGATATTTGGATTTTTCACTAAATGTATAAAAACTTTTCATTAGAAGTCTATGTTCTAGTCGTTACATGACTGTTATCGCAATTAAGGTGTTTACAGACATATAATATAGCTAGAGATATATGATAGTTTAAGACACTGATTGCGGCGGTCATATACTGACAATATTCCCGCTGTTCCCATGTTATTCGATACTAGTGGGGGAAGTGGCGCAAACAAATGTGTTGACAGACTGAATGAAATTATCTCTCTGACTACCACCTTACACCAACAGTACAGACCACCCATCAAAACTTACTATTTTTAATTCGTCGCTGTCGCTGGTATAGAAGTAATATTTTTGTGATAAGTAATGACCTTAAACTGAAGCCATTACTTATTTAACACTAATGCGCAGTATGCATAACTGGTGAGGGTGGTGACACAGATGTATGTGGCGTGAGACAGCGTGAAATTATCACCCCACCCACCACCAACTGGCCCGCGCACATCACCCATCAAGCTTTACTTTTAATTCTGCTTTATCTTCGACATCAACAGACTTTCCACCAATAGTCTTTCCACCAATAGTATAATAATAAATTTAGACCAGAACAAATGGACTTTACTACTGAGTTCACTAGAATGCAGAAAGCGGCACTTTTTTACATCCTCAAGGAATATTTTCTGTAAGTAGAGTTCTGGTATTGCAAGTTATGAAAACAAATCATCTTGTGTTTTAGAACAGAATTCGCTTAAGCTGAAAATCTCATGGATTGGACGTAAAAATAATAAAATTCAATGTGGTTTATCTGGAAAACCAAAGTTTCCTGTAATATTGATGTTGTAAAAAGAGTCCTTTTTTATATATTTTACATAGGTTAGGCTGAATGTGTCACATATAATCCAATTAAATTTAATATGATCACGTTCAGTTTGCTCAATTCCTAGCCTCTCATAAAAAAACTTTATCATTTCACAAATAAATTTAAACAATTTCCATTACGCTCCACCAAATCCCATTGAATGAAATTAACTACCGTCAATTGTTTTCATTTATATTTAGGAATAAACGTTTACGAACAATTTAGATTAATTTTAACATATTTATCTAGACATCTTGCAAATTTTTGTCTAAACCTGTTACTATTTCACAATATTTTATAAATTAATTTTTCAACACAGGAAGTATAGCATTTATTTGTTCTTAAAGTTTCTCAGTTATAACACGATTATCCGTAACAAGAAATTTAAAATAGTTTATACTTTTACTTAAATCCTATTGACTGACATACATAACATTCAAACTCAGTATTGCTCATATACCTTCTAAATGTCCATAATATTTTCTAGACTTTTTACGTATACACAAATGGACAGCCATACAACGAAAACATGTGTTAGGCTTCTCCATCTCAAAGCCAAAAATAAGCAGAAAATATTTTACAGAAAAGACATGCATGTGATGTTTGTGTAACCTCCGCATACGATGTATAAACTACGTCAAACAAATAAAGATAAATCGACACTGTTACAAGTGTTGAACATTAAATACCACCAACAATGATTTAGAATCGTTTCGTAGTTGGCTTTTTACTTTAAATTAATCACCTTTTACACGCTGCTTATAATGTTTTATTTTTGACAAAAAAACTTTTAATTTAATAAATTATTCTATTACTGTTATACTTTCTATTAATAACTAATTTTTATAATTTATATGATTGATTGATTATTTACAGAAAAAAACATATTCTCAAGGCTTTGATTTCTAGCTCCCTTATCTTAAAATTGTTATTAAAATATTATTATTCAATTGCTTTGGCCCGGGGGAAAATTAAACATCACAGGAATTTTCGTAAATACACTGAATGATATAAAATAAACTCTGTACAGTGAAGGAACAGGTCATGCTAAATATATTTAAATTCAAATATTCTTGTACTGTATTTTGAGCTATATATAAAACAGTGACTATGATATTATTATAAGAAATTATTTGTTTAATTTTCCTCAATCTGATAAAGCGGTTCTAATTACCTTTAGAACCTAACATTTGTTAATAATTACAGCTAATAACAACACCTAGGTGAACCTTAATAGAAGCGACAAGCTACAGTTTTCACTGTGTAATTTCGTAAATACTATTTCATGAAACAGAACGGATATTCCCTTAACGTTTAAAAGAGAGACTAACGTGAAATCTTAGAAGGGTAAAATATTAGGACTACGTAAAAAGGAAGTTAAGTTGTTGCAATAGGCTTAGAATTGCATGCACACCTTGGATGTTTTAACATTTTTAAGATTATTTTCTTGTGTGCATCACACTTAAATAAGTACTAGTTGTGTTGTTTCTAATACGAAAATGACACATGTTACAATAATACGCGGTAGAAATTATTCGTTATTTTTGTGATACATTGTAATTGGTTCATTGTATAGCATAAATGAGGTCTTCTAATTCATTTATTATTGTAGATCAATTTCCATGTGCATATTTTATTATAACAAAATATGAAAAAGAACTTATAAATAAAACAAGTTGTATACTGTGGAATATTGTGATAGGTGTAACTGTCATTTTCACATCAATGAAAACAAATTTTTTATATAAAGCATACTGTTTACAATATGTAATGAAATATATAGTAACTGAATATGAATATTAACTAAACTACTTAAATAATTATGATGAGCAATATGACAGATGAATTTAATGTGATACGTCGATTACAACAAGCACTTAGCATACCTTTAACTTGTCTTATCATCACAATATATTCTAAGTTTTTGGAGCAAGATGCATTAACTGCACAATAAATTACACACATAAACGAGGAAAAGAAGAGTAGAAATATATTTCATGCAAGAATTCCCTACAGAAATCTCCAACTGCTAGCAGTACTTACCTTAAAAGTTCGGACAAAATATTTCTCCTATAGCATTATTACTGTATTACTTTAACTTGTAAAATTTGGATAAAGATATGTTAATACAACCTCAGTTTCAACTTCCATTTGTTAAATAACGTTTATTTTTAAGCGGGATTACGTGATATGAAGGGATGTTATTTGTTCTATATTGTTGAGATAACTATCATTTAAATTATTTCATCTCTACAGAGCTGAAAATTTTATACTATCTTGAGGATATTTTTATGAAAGAATCGGTTTAGATTGTTACTGTACATAAAGTAAAGTATATAAAAGTACAATTTATTAATACCGAAAGAGAGAATCCTGGGATGCAGGGAATTCGTGGAAAATGTCCTTGTGAGACAATGAAAGGACAAAACAGATTAACAGAATTATTTTAGGACAGAAGGTAGTACGGTCAAACAGACAGTAATAAAATGTTTCATTAAACCTAATTATTTAATCCTTTAAGCTTGTACTGGGATACGCACATAAACAATACAGTTATTACATTGGTATTTTACTTTAAGATTTGTACGTGATTTTGACAGTTTATGTTAAATTTTCAATTAATACTTGCGGTTAAAAGCCATTAAAACATATATATTAGTCTGAATTTCTATGTAGCTCAGGTTTTTAACGAAATGAAATGATCGTTAAATGCGTTTTTGGAATAAAATTTTTGGTTAATAATAACGGATAAAAGCTAAACTAAATCAAAATAATCCGTTTAGAACATCATTAATACACTGAAATATAAACTTATTAAATGTGCTTTATAACACTACAGTTATTTTAACTAGCACGTCACACCGATCGACTATTTAATTAACTCCATTCACATATATTTTCTCAGAGATATGCCAATTGTTATGGTATATTTTTAATTAACTGGAAGTTATTTAATGATCGACAATGACTTAATAATTATTTGATGTGTGTTAATTGAGTTTAAAACAAACTAAATAGGTCGTATAATCATTTGTGAATTATAATAAATATTACCACAAATGTTACAATGTTATTCGAATTTAACTCTTATATTGAATTATACTTTTATTTGTACAATATCCACCACTGATGTTATGGGAGGGGGTGGATTAAAGGTATGTTCGGTATAGGTTGAACTGCTGCAAAAACTATGTGTTAAATTAAAATTTATTCTCTCTCTCTCTCAAGTAAAACTAAACTTAATCTAGCGTATTATCTAGTCTAGAGTCTGTATTTTAGTATTGAACAACTCTAATATTGCCTGTTCAGGATGCATTCACACATCACAGAAAGTAGATACAAACCTGTATGATGAGTACTAACCCACCTAACTCAACGTAGGACTACACCACGTATCGAGTAACAGGCATCGCTGAAGTCTCATATTATTCAAAAGTTGCTTCTTCACGACATTATGTACTTTATATTCAAGGAAATATACTCAGACTACGTACCATTACTTAGAATAGATCTTTTTAATCATAAATCTAATTTCGAGTGGCGCAATTCCTTATAATTTACGTCTACAAACCGTTCTACTCACTGCAACAAGTTCACCATTTCAAAGACCCAGAGATGTCAATATTTGATGAGGTCACATAGAAAGCAGCAATACAATATCTTGATAAGTGTTGTTGGCTCGAGATATGTTCATGAAATAAGAAACATTTTCATAAATATTTATTTTAAATATTGCTTGCCTCCACGGTCAATAATTATTGTAGCAATAAAAATTCACGTAACCCGTCCAATTTCATTGTTCTTAGTCTAACTGAATTAATTTTTGAAAGATTAAATCATAACATTGAAACGTTTTATATGACTTTTATAAGATTAGTCTTGGACATTTATATATTTCCTTGTCTCAGCAGTCCGAAACGACGAATACAACTCGTTATCGTAGTTTTTTGCACAATCTAGCCCATTAAGACAATTAAAAATATACGCTTGGTACTCAGAGTGTGATAAAGGTATGCAGTTACGTATCTGTTTCCTTGGGCACATAGTTGAAAACACATCCATCCCATTTTCAGTAAAGGAAGGTAAAATTGAGTTATACTGGCTAATCTGATTGAATCAATACTTTCAAACACAGCTACATTCTGTGTATAAAATCATCGTAGTTCCCTAAATTGTTCCTATTATTATGATACAATGATATAATGATTTTATATAAAATTAATATAATACAATTAAAAATGAAACGTGTCTCATTTAATGTAATAAACAAGTATATTTTTACCTAAATATCCACGTACATGTAGCTGGATTCTCCCTTCATGCTCTATGTCATTGCTGAATATATCGAAAAAACTACCCATTATCTTGTGAAACAAGATATTCTTTGAAATTGTCAAATTTCAAGTAATAGTAAGTATGCTCTATTGTGTATAATTATGGTCTATTGTGGTTCAACAATGATTTTTTTTAAATTTAATTTAGGTCTGTTTTGATTTTGTAATAAATAAATTGTGCCCTACTGCACTGTGTTCAGAGCCCTGTTAGTTAAAAAGCATTGAAATTTAAAAAAAATTGTTTTTAAATAATTAATTATTTCTAATTAAACTTGACTGTAAATTCAAACCGCTTTAGGACTATATCTGAAATTATTTTAGATAAATTTATGACTCTATTTTAGGACAAACGAGACAAGACATATCTTTATTTTATTATCTAAAAGTGGTGATTGTATATTTTACGTGTCTTAATTGAATTTATAAGTAAACTTTCGAATATCGATTACCTATTACTCATTTGGAAAGTAGTAAACATCTAGGTAAACGTTATTCCCTTCATAAGACCGGGGATACATTTTTACGGTTGGCAATAACACCTATATCAGCCCGGATAGCCGATGTTAATGCCGGTCACAATAGTGAGATGTTAATGCCGGTAACAGTAGTGAGGTGTTAATGCCTGTGACTCTACAAGGAGCATCGTCATATTTACCCATGCAGATATAATTATATTGCTTTATTGTATAAAGTTTTACATACAGAGATAATTCAAACAAACCTAAGAGATACTTTTTAGAAATTGAAGTAAGTAGCCTATTCTAAGTATAAATTTAGTTATTACTAGGCGAAAGTTTTCAACATCTTAAAAATACTGCTAATCTTATAATTAATTAGAAGAGCCTTAGCTCAAAATTGATTTATTGTTTAATGGTATGAGAAAATTTCGTGTATTCTAATATTATATATATATACCATTTTTAGGAAACTTGTTTCAGTATAGTCTTTTAAACAGACTGTATATGAAGTTTAATGATATTTTTGTAAGAAAGCATTTTGATAGTATTAAAAAATGTAGAATTTGAAACGTATGATATTGAAAAAATTCCGATAAAATAGCTTTTATGTAACTATTTCTAGTATTGTTTCTTATACAGAAGAAATTGTTGGTTTTAGCATTTTGTTCAAACCATGTTAGGTTTATCATTACAATCTTTTTTTTATTTATACACGCTGCGTTTTGTAAGTTTAACTTCAATAAAATAATAAGGTATATGCTTTGCTTCTTTGAGAGACATCTTCAGTCAAACAATTCTTCTATTCTAAATTTTTTCTGTGACTAAAGGTGATTATGCACGTATGTTTAAGTCTTAACTTGAATTTAGCTAAACATAAGATGCTACGTTTAAAACTAATCAGATAAAACATTTCTCTATTCAAATAGCAGCAAAAAGGACAGCATAATTCTCAAACATTAATCTCAATAACATGCTGATTTTGATAACAAAGTATACTCACCAATGTGTGATGATAAAAGTAACAGCTACAACATTTACTGTAATGGATTGCCATACACCTTACTACCTGCTGACACATATAGTTTATATAAACCGGTGTTATAGATTATACTGTGTAGCCTCTAACCGATTTGAGACAACTAGGATAGCAAAAACATTTGCAATAGGAAAGTAAAAACACTTACACAGATGGTATGTTGAGTGTGTAAACTGTATCTCCTAGATTAAATTAATAAAATGATACAGGGTAATACGAGAACTGGCACAAAACTTTAGGCGTGATAAAGAAGTCAGTGAATTCATTGGAAGCTAAAGACTTAACAGGTCTATGGAATATTAACAGTAGCAGTACATATGCTTGCCTTGGGTTTAGATTGTGTTATATACTGAAATTCGTGGTTTATGGAAGTAAGGAAAAGTTTGATTCCAATCTAATAAATAAATGTGCGGTGATGGCAGTTATATTGCATTCTTAAATGTTATGGCAAAGGAAGGTGACAATATTTACAATTATGGAATTATTAGTACAAGCAAAATTATAAAACAATAAATTAAATGTTTCATAATTATTAAAGAAAATACTTTTTTTTAAATTGAGGTTTTTGGCCAAAAGAAAAGGAGTATACCAATTACAAAATAAAAGTCGATCATAGTTACAACTTTTAACTTTGGTAGTTTTCGCTTCTGTCTTTAGAATTATATAATAATGTCTCATTTGTATTTACTTTCTGTAAGATACATAATATTAGGAACAAATATATCTTTAAACGAAATTTAAATAATTAAATTGAGTTATTTGAACAATTGTGCTTTATAATTTCAAAAATTATTTAAACTTAGTTTACTTAAGTTAAAGTATAAAAATCACACTACCCTCTGTAACATTTTAAACAAATATTGTCACTATTTTATTATTATCAGCAGTTATTTAGGCCTGATTACTTTATGCTCACTATAATCTAATTTGTCTAAATTTAAATTACGAAAACAATTTAATGTAGCAGAAAACATTTCTCAGGTTAAATGAATGGCATATGTTTAAAAGTTTTGACCAGTTATAACCCCATATTATAAAATTAGTCTTAAAGTGTAGTTTTCAAAAATTAAAATGTTAAGATAATATTGTATTTGTATTATTAGTAATTGTAATTAAAAACGTAACTTTCTTGTTTCAATTTAAATTTTTAATTTTTGAATAAACTTGAATTACAATACAAGCACTAATAGCTAACTTTTCATTGTAGACAATATTTAAAACGAACATAGACTTTGAAGCTTTGTTTCAATCGTTCCATTAGGAAGATTAGTTTGCAAAGTGGATTTTATCAACTTGAGTCAAGACAAATTACAGTCGTGTTTTCTTCGGAGAACAAATGATACTTATAGTGTAGGAGCGGAGAGCAAAATTATACTGTAATAGCATACAACAGTTTTTCTTCGAATTGAAAATGAAATTTTACTTGTTATGAAAATCGTGTGACTCACTATTTTTGGAAGATATTAGGTTACTAGCATACTGACTATATGTTTCTCGAAATAATATTAAAAAATTACGCACACAATTTTATTTCTAAGACTGATATTAGCGTAGATAATTTTACATTGTAAAACACATCGTATTTTGTTGCGGTGCATAATGACTAAGAAACAACTATTCCTTATTCAAAATATTAAATAAAACCATCTTGAAATAGTTGTATAAATATATTGCTTAATTCTGAGTTTCATTACATATATAATTTTATATGATTTTAAACTCCTTTCACAGAATAGATAAGTACTAATCTACCTGAGAAAATGTCCTAAAACATTATAAGGTCAGATTTAACTACGAAGACTCCCTTTGAAGTAGACTGGATTTATTTTAAACTAATGTACCAATATCTACATTAATTTTTCTAAATATTTAAAAACTTTTACTGTAAATTTAAAGACTTGTATAAAAAAAGGTTACAATTATTTGTTGACTTAAGAAGGCTTCTCTGGTCCGTGTTTAATACTTTCTTGATCAGGAAAAATCTAAATCAATTTTGGAACAAAATGTACTAACAACCAAGTAAATTACGATAGTCATAATTATAAATTATTTGAGTATTTTCATGATCGTGGCAACAACGCAAACTCAACGGAAATATAATACACTCGAACCAGCAGTGGTCATAATCTTGCAACTACTACAAAATTGCATATAAAGCAATCGGGTAAATGCTTTCAATGCAGATATAAGAGTTTCAATATAGTTTAAGATTTAATATACATTTAAAATACTGTTATGAAACATAAAAATATGTTATTGTGTTAGATGTCTAATTTTGTAGGATTACATTACAATTATATTGGACCTATTGACATTTCTAATGAAATTCATTTATACTTGTTTCGTAAATATATTTCGACCATTATATGTTGATTATATTATAAATTTAAGATTGTAATAGATCTCTAGAAATTACATTTTAGTCTAGGATTGGTATGAAAAATTCTTAATTATACCGCTAGTAATATAGTTCAAACAATGCAAAAGTATTATATTGTTGATAAACGAAGACTCATACATTTTTTATCTAAGAATATGTTTGAAATATTATGATATCGACGCTGCGTATAATAATTTTGGATACTTCAACAAATTATTTGTACAGAATAAGGATTGTAATATTTTGCTAATGTGACATAATTGTTTGTAGCCTAAGTAATTGCCATGTTATTTTATTTTTAAGCCAATGTAATAATGTTCTTAAACGTTCAGCTAAATCTCATAAACTGGCATGTATCACCAACGAGCACAATGTTCCTTATACATAAAGGAAGCTTCACGCAACATACAATATTAGGATCATACGTCAGTAAATTTACTTTATAAGCCCGATAGACGTAGGGACCTAAAAACAATATTCCTATTCTCTATAGCGAATACTACTTATTATATTATGCATCAATAAATTTGTAAGTAAATTTATCAGTGAAGAACTCGGCATCACAAATATCCTTCAATCACTTTCAATTTTATGCAATAACCTCCATCTAGTCGATAGATTGAGCCACGTGTTAACATTATTAAATCAAATAACAATGTACTCAATTCTGTTTTGCATTTTCTATTCTAAGTAATGTACTCCAATAAAAAATCAATTTAACAGAAAATAATTTTTCATTATGTCAAATGAAAATCTCTCGGCGACAGGTAGCAGATTAGACAGCTCTCTTAACATTGAATTATTACTTTCTAGGGTTGAGCCTGTCACTTCTTGTTAGCTCCGATGCTCATAGACTATTCCTGTTTTTTAACCAATATCATGGTTCGGAGTCAAGGGAATCTTCAGAGTAACAATGAGAAATGACTCTAAAATCAGATACAAATCGTATTTTATTTCATTTATAGCTTTCTTGTTTGATTAAAAATAAAACACATAACCTAGTAAAATAATTAACATCAAACCATATGTAAGAGAGCTAACAGATTTATAACCGTAAAAAGTGAAATTTTTATAACGGCTGTACAGCTATCACCGTTTCGAAACGTTGACAGGAACACTAAAGCCTTAGTTTCAAAATAAAATATCTTTCTATTATTAATCTATCTTAAAATATGCACAACACCATATTAATTGTAATCAGATCATAACAGAAATGATATATTACGATTAAGATGTATCTCCAATATATTAAGATTTATAAATATTAAGTAAAACCGAAAACACACATGATAACACAAAACGACTTGTTGTAGCTTTTCTTATAAAAAAATATAAGCAAAGAACTTCCCAGGAGACTTATTAACAGAGTGGTTTGTAGTACATGGCTTAGCTAAAACAAGATGGCGAGACGTATCAGAGCCAGCTCTTTATCGAATGCCCTTATCGAGGATATTCGTGTTGGTATGTTTGCGTCATTACGTCAAAGAATTCTGTTATTATTTCAATCTTCATATATATATATATATATATATATATATATATATATATATATATATATATATATATAAAGTTTATTCATATTTGTGCATTATGACAGAATAGATTGGAATCTTTGAATTTTGTAAGGTTATTGGTTTCGTGATTCAATGTATAAGATAATAATAACGATAGCGTTTTTTCTACATTTGTACTGTATGTTACCATGCTTAGATACTATGTTTAGGTAACATAGCCGTATAGAGGTACACAGTGACCTGAATAGCAATAAAAAAATCGCCTGTAATATAGTATACGGGATCCCGGCGCTTTACGGTCAGTAGCTATAATATAGCTATTGAATTACCTGGTATATGACCAGCGGTAAAGGATATAATGAAGAGGGATCACTTGTTGATACGACTTCTAGTTATAAAGAGTCTAAATTATTCCCTTATAAACGTGTTTTAATTCTAATTTAAGACCGGTATGGACACTTTTATTTAAATCTTATAGCTTGTTAATTCTAAATATTTAAGATGTTTTCCATATAGAACAAGGTAAACTTAACTTATAGCTCTTAGACAAACTTAGATTATAATTGTTAGTTTACGTCAAACCATAGACCAAATTAGATTTGAAAACCTAAATTTGTATATTATTTATTATTAGGGTTACGAAGTAAATCAAAATGTGTTTCCTTAGGTATAATAGAGCAAAAGGAAATTTAAACATTCCGTACACTTTAAGATAGTTTGTTTTCAATAAAAAGGCCATAGACTTTGGGCTTTTTATTCCTACATACACACTTATATTTTATGCATCAAGAAACAGGCAAGGCCGTCTCAACTTATGGCATTGAAAGAATATCCTTACACGATATAAACGTTTCCCTGTAAGTCATTATGTTTAATTCATTATGTCCTACGTCTAGGATAATCACTGCATGGGATGAAATTCATATATCGTTTCCAGTTAAAATAGTACTAGAGCATCATTTTTGAACAGTAATTTACTATTCATTGTACTATATATGCTTTGGAAAGATTATTAGACTGAACTTACGGTTAATTAAAACTTTTAATAATAATATCTTTTTGTAACGGAAGAAACGCATTTTTATAACCTTTAACTTCATCTCTCATTTACTCCTTCCTAAAATATGCATGCTAGTTGCAGTATTCAATGTTAGAAGGTATACAAGTTACTAACAATTTAATCATTTCAAAATTCAATTAGAAAGTATATCATTTAATAAAATAATCAATGTAAAATAAGAAAAAATATTGAAATGTAATATATTACTCACAAATCTTGTTATATTTACTATTTGCAATGATTTCACATTTAATTCCTTCCAGTATGTATTTTTTAACATGAACCCAGTCAGGCATGATTGAATTTTAAAAGACTTCTTATTCAAATAGCCCATGATACCGAAAAAGAGTAATGAATCTCTGAAACGTTGGCACTTAAAGATGGGTAATTACAGCCCGTATCCATCTCGGGGAGACTGAGTAAGTTGTGTAGAAGACACAAAGACGGATTCGTCACCGTCACCGAGATAACACTTAAGAAGTACTTTACTGTCAAAAAGCTCATTCATCTGATCCAACTACTCCGGTGGTTTATATCACTGTAGTGCCTCTCCTTTTATTTAAATACTTATTAAAATAGCGGGAAAATAAGTAATTACGTGTGTAATGAACAAATAATTTAATACATAATAATTTAAATAATTTTATTTAAAAATGTATTATTGTCTAATATAGAGAATAATAACAAATATTCATCTTTATACTGGATAAGAGAAGAGCACTAAGAGAAGGGTAAACTGGAGCTAAGCTCAACATTCACATACTTAGACTGCCACTAAGGTGGATTAAGTGACTTTATAATCTAAGAAAATCCAGAAATACATACCTCAAAGGGTTAAAATTTTACATAGTGTTTTCAGGAGTCTGTACTCGGACCTATTCTATTAATGAGACATGTCAATCAGTTGAACAAGACTATCCAAAACAGATATTTGTTCAAGAAGCAAATAATACTCGTAAAACTCGTTACGTAAAAAATCCATTTTATACATAAAATATAAAAAAATGCCATGTCATTTATCAGTTTTTGAAAATACTCTCCCTATAAATAATATCAAATGTAAATGTATTAATTGTTTTATGTCATGTATGTATGTACTGGTAAATATTGTAAAATTTATATGGAAGTTGTAACTTGCAGAAAATAATAATCATCCCCTTCAGAAATATGTTTTTATTATTCTTTAATAGTTATTTTAAGCACATAAATTACAAGTACATTATTCTATGAGATAAAATATCACTAAATTCTATTCCAAATTATAAAGTATACAGTAAATACAAACGTTTATGATGATAAAACTGTGTCACGTTCATTCATAGTATATTTTAACTGTTTCAGTATTCTTTGATAGAAAAAATAAAAAATATAGGCGTTAAGTGATGTTAACAATTCATTTTCGTCTCAAATAGAACCTATCTTGTCATTGTTGTTAATTATATGAAAATCAGAGTCATCAAAGCTCATATCTAATATTACTATCAAAATTTGTTCTATAAATCTATCACATAAAAGATATTACATGCTATGCAGCAAATCAGTATTAGAATTTGTAGGAACTTCACCTTTACGAAAAGCTTTGATGAAAAGAGAAGTTCGTTCTTTTGATAAGTCAACGAACCATGTACTGGCAAAGTGGCTGCGAGTTCATGTCCTGAATGAAAAGTGAAATCTGAAGGGTGTCGCTCAAAAGAGATGTGAAGCCACTTCAGACTGACATTTTGTGATAAACAATCTTTAATTTAATACCTGTCCTAAAGTAAGTCATTAGAGATATTTATATATAGTACATTTGATACCGGATGATTTACATTTTAGACAAAATTATTACAGAGTAATTTATATTACAAACAAAATATATATTAATAAATTTTGAAACAATTTCTAATACGAGGTTATTATATAATTTTTAATATCAACAGTGTTTACAATGTCCTTTAATATGATATTATTTAATTCAGTACAAAAAGGCGTGCTAAGCAGCAGCGTTACAGTTTGTATATACATTTTATGTTAAAATTAACGGTTAATTTGAATTTAATTTGAAAAATTTAAACGTGAAATTAAAATTGAAATGGATAATTAAAAAAACAATATAATTATAGCATGGGACAGTAATATAGAAATAAGGTACATTATTTTCTACACATTTATTTGTAACTGGCAGAAATAAAATACTGAAGTACACATGAGTGTGATAAATTAATAAGTAGATTACAACGCAATGTGGAATATATTAAAAGTTTTTAATCGTAGAGGGAGAAGTAAACATTAGCCTCGGTGGCAAAGCACTCTATTTATTTACCTCACTCTTCAGTTCTGCCCCACTTCCAAACTCAATTTAGCGCGGTTTCCACAGCTCACTGTGGCCATTCTATCGTGGCCGGACCCTTGAAAACGTTGCAGTACATTCTACAGTAAATACGGTTTGTGACTACACAATCATTGGACCATCATTTTGATGTCCTTAATAATTCATGATAATATGCTCTATAAAACATTTTGTAAACACTACTTTACTACTAGTTTTATCTACTGTCTTAGATATTTAATATTTAGAAACAAGTCTTAAATCATAACATACAATTTTAAAGTTAAAAACATTGAATTTAAACAAAAAAGCAGTACTGCCTGGAGATTTCAAAAATCTAATAAAAAAGTGTGCACATATAAAAAAGTACTAGTGTAGTACTTTTAAATACTGATAACATATTATAGTGTGTATATTTTATATACACAACTGTGTTTGTCTATATTACATTTCATTAAGTGTAATAGAGATTGGGTACAGTTAGGGTAGTAATCGGGTACATGTTGTGTAGTAATCGGGTACATTTTGGGTAGTAGTCGGGTACATTCAGAGTAACTGAATTTTTCTATACATTCTAGTCAAATTTTGGTATTCAATAGCTACATAAATAAATAAGATTAAATTAACACAAAATGGGTATCACGGACTGTACAAGTTAATCGAATCCAAAATTGGGGGATTGGTGGAGGTGTGATAAGCAATCGCGGCTAGACCAGGTCACCTCCAAAGGGAGTAACGATAGACACCCTATCGAGTACGAGAAAGAGCGAATCGAAACTCTAGACGGCACAACATTTACCAAGAGAGAGATAGAGAAGCGGCTATCGTCAATACGAGATAACAACATGTACACAGCACAAGACTTTTGACTGACTGCGACTGTACTATGTCCCTTCTGACTATAACAACGAGCAACTGCTAACGAGTACGAGAATATATGAAATCGGGAAATAAAACGGGATTATGATGCCTAAGAGAGAACGAAAGCGAGATACCCAATGCTAGACTATAAGAAGAATAAAGTGCAAGACCGCGACCAGAACATATAACGGTTCTTACGGTACGAATTTCACGTACTAATGAGTATAAGAAAACGGGCATAAAGACACAAGACGGTACTACTCTGCCCGAGAGGAAACGAAGCGCGAGACTTATTGAACGACCTATAATAATGCTGGGTAGGAGTTCAACAAAATAATCCATACACATCTAAGAGCTACATAAAACAACACTAAATCAAAGGGAGGCCGTAAAACAGTTTGGTTAAAAAGTAGAAAAACCTGGAGTACAGAGCTGGCCAGGGTTCCACTTGGAGTAGACACGGCACTGGTGGTGAGGGTTCCTGTGTCGTACGGAGGTCAGGTCGGTTGCTGTTGTGCTACGCTTTGGTACAGCTGACTTTGGTGCCATCCTGTGCTTCTGCTACACGGTGATTCGCATCAAACTTCAGGTGGTTTTTCAGTTGAATTTTTAACCAAGAAATGCCATGCTACAGAGACAAAGAGTCAATGGTAAAAATGTTTATCTAATTCTTCAGCACAATAGCTAACTAACTGGCAAAAGGTGTACGGCACACAATTCTAGTCTTGGTAAAATAGCACGCTTAAGAGGGGCACTACTAGTGTTTTTTTATATATTTTGGCCTACGCGTATTTTATGTTCACTGCTTGTGCACCTCATTTATACAGTTGCGTAACCACTTTCTGATGCATCATCGTAGTCTGATGTATTACGTAGTTTATTGGATCATTAAAACGCAGAGGGCGAGGTATAGAGGTGTCAGTCACAGTAAATGTGTCCTGATAGTAAAAGTTCCTCTTTTGGGAAAATTGGGTGGGGAGGATTTCATGCTAATCACTCCCAGACATCCAGAGCAACTGCATAAAACATTTAGTCCTTACATCTGACGACAGATACAAGGGTCACTGCAAAGCTCACTAGTTATATTATTTTAGCATTTCTACAACTATTTCTACTGTTATCAAATATTCTTCTACTGAACATCAAACACTTACACCTATTTTAAAGGATATATTATAAATATTACACGGTTACTGTAACTGATAAGTTGTCTATTGAAATTTCATTGTTGCTGAGCATTTACATTTATCTGGACTCAAAAAACCAAACAATATGACAGTTGCTTAGCAATGTATTAATGACAATAGATTTTCCTTTTATCTTCACTTAATGTTAATTTACCTTATTTTATTTGCATCTTTAATGCTACTAAAGGGAATCTTTCTGTTTAAAAATATAAAATAATAGTATAAATGAATTTCAATACAATATCCATATTGAGTAATATAAAAATATAAACTAATTGACACCAGAAGAAATTTTTTCACGTTAAAATTATGAATTGATATAATAAGTGTCTTAAAATTAAGATATACTGTAGGTATCTGCTTACGTAATAAAACTGTTAGGAAGTCTAAATGGAATTGCTGTAGGTTACAGACGAATAAATAAAAGAAACTGAAATTTGAGAGGTAATAAATTGCGGTCACAACAGTGAATGTCGGAGACTGTCAGAACCAATGTTAGTTGTAAGGTTTACTCAACTTGTATTACTAAAACAACCTTTATATTGTGAAATGAAGTTTAACAAAACAAATTAGTTGTAATGACTATTTTCTACTATTAATGGATAAAATTAAACTATTAAAACTACCAAAAAAAAAAACATTCGGAAAAAGATCCATATGGTCAATATTACATAATGCTTGTACGTAGTTGATTTGTTAAGAGTAAGTAATCGCATTACATGAAGTTCTCTTCTTCTCGCCGGTATAGTGTTTTATTCGCACCTGTAAATATCGTTGACAACCACTTGACCTTACCTACAGCGTGGCCGGAATATATCGATTACAACTGAGAAACTTCTAAATTAAATTACAAATAACAATGAGAGCTCTTATGTTCACCCTCGGATTTTAATGAAAATAATGAATTTAAAGTAAAATCTCAACTTCGTATGTTCAATGTTTCAATCAATTTTTAAATGACAATTACTAGCGCGGAAATCTATATATGTATAAATGATAGTTTTTATGTACATAAAGTATCAAGTAACATTTTAATATTTATCAGGCATATCTCTAGGCACATTTTGTTTGTTACTTTTAAATCCCGTATATTCAATGAGCTCTAATATTATAGATCTATACTATTCCACGTAAATACATTCAAATAATATATTCCTTAGAAGCCCAAGTAAAATTTTCGTATATTTAAAAGAAATATTCCGAAGAAATATTTTTTCTAAATATTTCGGGAGTAAAATATACGTTTCCAAACATGACACCTCAAGGGCAAAGTTCGGATTAACGAGCACTTTTTCATGATTTATATTTTACTCCCTTTACTTTTTGAACACCAAGATGAGTTAATTTTATAGTCTTATTATTGCATTAATTGTCACATCGGACAGTGATATGTTATAAAACGTTCAAAGAATAATAAAATAATAATATAGTTGTTCTTTTATGCAATATTTGGATACTATTTTAATGTATCCTGTTTAAAATAACAATAATCTGTCTAATAGTTTTTTTTCAAATTCCAAGAATATCCTTGTAATATTTTTAGAATTTCGTAATGTTATTTTTTTAATTTTTACTTTTAGACCAGGAGTATTGCTTGTTTTATTAAAGTACTAGACTATTTAATCGAAAAAAAGATCAGTACTAATAGGTACAGTTTCAGTTTCTGTTTAAGGGTTTACATTTATACGTACATTATAAAAAGAATTACCCCTCTTGTGAATGTCATCATGATAGCACATCACTATTATTATTGTGCATAATATCTCCTAGTATTATCTCTATAGCAAAACTACCCCTTTTCAAAGTGATATTAACATGACTTTTAGAAAGGATACCCTTTCAAACAAGCCAAGCAAGTTGAAAAACCAAAACCGTTAACTTGTAAATAACTTTGCTATGGTCAATTTCCAGTTTTTTACTAAGCCCTTTCAAACGGAAGAAATACACAACAAACTATGAAAAAAGTAAAGGTAAGATTAATTGCTTAAATATTTTCTAAGATATTTCCTATATTTTTATTTATAACGGTTTAATAATTATGGTATTATTTCCATTATGGTTGTCAAAAAATCTGCCCATAACTTCGGTTTGAAAAGGAAAACTAGTTGTTTTATATTATAATTGAGTGAGCTTTTAAAAACGTAGAATTTTTTATTTAAAAACTATAAATCTTTAAGTTTTTGTACGTACCCGCTTCTAAAATATCGTTGACTTTAAGACATAAATACATTTTTGTTTAACTGTCACAATACTTTTATATTCAATATATATAATTATATATATTGATTTAATGTATCATTTCTGTTAAGATATAATTAAAATTAAGCAGAAAAGTAGTAGGATATCTTTTATTGTGAAACAGAGGCTTTAGTCTGCGATCAACGTTCTGAACTTGTGATACTACTACCGGTATCACGTTGTTATTTTTTACGGCTAAAAATCTGATAGCTTTCTGAAATATAGTTAACAAGTGTAATATTAAGAAATCTGATTTATAAAAAAAATTAAAACACTTCTATTACATTTCATATTTTTTAATTCGGTAAGCTGTATATTCTATTACATGTTTCTTTTCTTATAAAAACGTACGAAAATACCGATATAACTTATGTAAAACGAAATTAAACCGTTGAAAGTAAACGAAAAATCAAATTAAGCAGTTTTAATGTTTAGGTAGTTAAACTGTCTTTTCACATATATTACATATAAACTAGTTTTACATACATTTTTTCAAGAATTAATTTTTTTGATGTGTTACAATTTTAATATTTTAGTGTTAGAGCCAATTCATTCATATAGATGTTGCATTAAAATAACCAAAAGTATTATTTTTTCAGCAACACACGCACATAAATGAGTCATACAATGCTGGATAACAATTATCTTACTTACGCCGTTATATCATAATGCCTAACTATCATATCACAAACATAAATGGGAAAACAGATAAATTTAAAATAGAATGCAATTTTTGACGTCACTCATTGTTAGTCTGAAGAGTACCTGAAATCCGGGCCGTGATATACGTTAAAAAACAGGAGTTGTCGCTGAGCATCGGAGCTAACAAGAAGTGACAAGCTCCGCCCTAGAAAGTAATAACTCAATGTTGGAGCTGTCCCATCTGTTACCTGTCGATGAGAGATTTTAATTTGACAAAAAGTAAACGATTATCTGTTACTGTTATATTGATGTTTTATTAAAGTATATTCCATGGAATAGAAAATGCAAAACAGAATAGAGTATATTGGTATTTGATTTAATATTGTCGACACGTGGCTCAATTTATCGCCTAGATGGAAGTTATAGAATACAATTGAAAGTGATTGAAGGTTATTTGTGATGCCGAGTTCTTCACTGATAAATTTACTTACAAATTTATTGATACAGAATATGATAAGCAGTATTTGTTACAGTGAATAAGAATATTATTTTAAGGTCTCTATGTCTCTCGTCCTTTATAAAGAAAATAAACTGAAGTATGTTTCTAACATTTTTTGCTCTTTGAAGCTTCCTTTCTGTATAAGGAACATTGAGCTCGTTGGTTATACATGCCAGTTTATGAGATTTAGTTTAGTTTTCACTTACTTTAAAATAAGCCAATATGGCAATACAAAGTATCATTATAAATAAGGTTGTTAAGTAACTAATTATAATTACACGCCATTTTCCCATGTTTTTTTTATAAAAATAAAATTTTCCTCATTTTATTCTTAAACTTGAAGTTATGCATGTAAAGTTAAAATATCCTGTCACGTGACACGTGATGTGATGTGTGTGGTTCCTTGTAGTATCTGAGAACAAATATTGGACATCTTTACAGAGCTTATAGGCAATATAGGCAATTACGTCACATTAGTAAAATATTAAAAGCCTTATTTAGTACAAATAATTTTAGAAGTGCTTTTAATTTTGTGAACAGAGGTTGTGTAGGAATCTTAATATTATAGTAAGATATATATATATATATATATATATATATATATATATATATATATATATATATATACTATCAGACCCGACAGACGTTGTCCTGTACACACGTCTTAAATTCTAAAATTTTTAACTTTGATTAATCTGTAACAATTTGGGCTGTTTTGATAAAAATGTCTATTAAACAGTTATTACAATATCTAACTTCATTACATGTACATTTAATCACACTTCGACCAACCGATAGTGTGTGAGTATAACATGAGTGATGTGAAATGTAGAGGATGTTTGAAATAAAAACTTAAACTTACTTAATCTGAATGTAAAAAGTTGAAACAAACTATTTTATAACAGGTATATTTTTTCTATTTACAACTTAATTTATCGTAATGCCATTAAATGTACAACATCTTTTGTTAATCCTTCAGGAGTATACACAAACAAATTAGATGGTTTTACGATAGGGCTAAAGTATAATAAGTGGCCTCCATCACAATCGAATTATTTATATTTCTAATTAGCCTATCTAAACTACTATCAGAATTAGATTATACTTACGTAAAGACTGAAGTATAATAAGCGGCCACCTTCACAATTGAATTATTGATATTTCTGATTCGTCTATCAAACTACCGAATTTCATTACAGTTATTTAAATTACAGTATACTATCGGAACTCGCCAACAGCATTTAATTGATCTAAAATACTAAATAAGTATTCCCTATAGGGTTCAAGTATAATAAGTGGCCACCATCACAATCGAATTATTGATATTTCTAATTAGCCTATCTAAACTACTCAAATGACGATTCGAATTAGATTATAGTTACTTAAAGGCTGAAGTGTAATAAGCGGCCACCATCACAATCAAATTATTAGTATTTCTAATTAATATATTTAAACTACCAAATTTCATTATCTTTATATTTATATTTCTTGTGTGCGTGTGTATGGAGCTGAACTCATCCTTAACGGGTGGACCATCTTGGAATGTTTTACATTGGATCTAGCAGAATGCGCTACGATCACAGTTTCAAAAGTTTTACTATTTTAATTCTAGGTTTAACCGACAGTTTGTGCTGCTATCAAATTTGTGTGTTGTTTTGTAACATCGTGTAATTATTGTGTGAGTGCTAATTGTAATATTACATTAATAGAGATTGAAGTTGTTTTAAATACATAAAAAACTATAGTTATTTACTGATGTTATTGCACTCATTTTGCAAATTTTTTGAAGTGAGTTTATTGGTCGCATAACCTCAAATTACCTAAGTACCATACAAATCAAAAGGTAGTGTTTCTATATGTGAATAACTATTGTTAACAGTTTAGATGATCAAGCTTGAAACTAATTGGATTTAAAATAATTTTTTGCAATTTACATTTTTAATCTGCAATCAAAATTGGTCACATAAGTTCAAATTAAGTAGCATACAAATCACATGTGTGAATAACTACCTTGTTAATAGTGTAGGAATTGATTTTAAATTAAATTCTGTTGGCTTATTCTGATACTATATTATAATTTTAAATAACTTTAATGAAATTCTGTAATTTAGATAGGCTAATCAGAAATATCGATAATTCGATTGTGATGGTGGCCACTTATTATACTTTAGCCATATAGGGAATACTTATTTAGTATTTTAGATATATTAAATTCTGTTGGCCAGTTCCGATACTACACTGTAATTTTAAATAACTATAATGAAATTTGGTAGTATAGATAGACTAATCAGAAATATCAATAATTCAATTGTGATGGTGGCCGCTTATTATAATTTAGCCTTTACATAACTATAATCTAATTCAGATAGTAGTTTAGATAGGCTATTCAGAAATATCAATAATGCTATTATGAGGGTGGCCGCTTATTATACTTCAGCCTGTAAATAACTATAATCTAATTCGGATTTATTAATGTAATATTACAATTAGCACTCACACAATAATTACACGGTTACAAAAAAACACACAAATCTGATAGCAGCACAAACTGTCGGGAAATCCTGAAATTAAAATAGAAAAACATTTAAAACTGCGATCGTAGTGCATTCTGCTGGATCCAATGTAAAACATTCCAAAATCAACAACAATTTATTTATAAATAAAAACTTAACTGATCAATCGCTGCACACTAAATATTTACTACGAATTTCAGTTAAAAGTATATTTTACTAAAACTTCCAATTTTATATCTGAATAACCTCTATTAATAAGTTTCTGATTAGCCTATCTATAGTACCGAGGATAACCTCTATTGATATTTCTGATTAGCCTATCTAAACTACTGAATTACATTATAGTTATTTAAAATTACAGTAGTCTATAGTTCGAAACTGGCCAACAGAATTTAATTTATCTAAATTAATAAATAAGTATTCCCTAAATAAGTATAATAAGCAGGCACCATCACAATCGAATTATTGATATTTTTATTAGCCTATCTAAACTACCGAATTTCATTATAGTTATTTAAAATTACAGTATAGTATCAGAACTGGCCAACAGAATTTAATTTAAAACCAATTCCTATACTATTAGTTATATTAACTAATTATATATTAGCAATAGTTATTCACACATGCGATTTCTATGCTACTTAATTTGAACTTATGTGACCAATTTTGAATGCAGATAAAAAATGTAAATTACAACAATTTTTTTTAAATCCAATTAGTTTAAAACTTGATTATCTAAACTGTTAACAATAGTTATTCACACATAGAAACACAACCTTTTGATATGTATGGTACTTAGGTAATTTAAGGTTATGCGACCAATATACTCACTTCAATAAATTTGCAAAAAGAGTACAATAACTTCAATAAATAACTATAGTTTTTATGCACTTCAAACATCTTCAATCTCTATTAATGTATTATTACAATTAGCACTTAGCACAATAATAACACGATGTTACAAAACAACACACAAATTTGATAGCAGAACAAACTGTCGGGACAACCTGGAATTAAAATAGAAAAACATTATGGCTGTGTTTTAATATTATATATTTTACATAGAACAATTGGTGAAACTTCATATTTGCAATCTGCATTACACTACTGATCAAGCACTTTAAAATAACAGTTGTCTAAATGTTAACAGTAAAAAAATGTTTCTGCCTCTTTGATGAACTTCAGCTGAAAGTATTAACAGCTGTTAAGTAACAGTTCACTTTGTATTACCTGTTGTAGCGCAGTCTGGCGGATCCAATGTAAAACACTCCAACATAAACAACAATTTATTATTAAAAAATTAATGAAATAAACTATTTTAATTGGACCGAATTTTGATTCTAAACCATTCTCGGATCCACCTGAAGACACACAAAAAGTTTCATTAAAATCGGTCCACCCGTTTACTAGGAGTTCAGCCCCATACACACGCACACAAGAAATATAAATATAAAGATAATGAAATTTGGTAGTTTAAATATATTAATTAGAAATACTAATAATTTGATTGTGATGGTGGCCGCTTATTACACTTCAGCCTTTAAGTAACTATAATCTAATTCGAATCGTCATTTGAGTAGTTTAGATAGGCTAATTAGAAATATCAATAATTCGATTGTGATGGTGCCTGCTTATTATACTTATTTAGGGAATACTTATTTATTAATTTAGATAAATTAAATTCTGTTGGCCAGTTTCGAACTATAGACTTCAGCTGAAAGTATTAACAGCTGTTAAGTAACAGTTCACTTTGTATTACGTGTTGTAGCGCAGTCTGGCGGATCCAATGTAAAACACTCCAACATAAACAACAATTTATTATTAAAAAATTAATGAAATAAACTATTTTAATTGGACCGAATTTTGATTCTAAACCATTCTCGGATCCACCTGAAGACACACAAAAAGTTTCATTAAAATCGGTCCACCCGTTTACTAGGAGTTCAGCCCCATACACACGCACACAAGACATATATATATATATATATATATATATATATATATATATATATATATATAAAGATATATATATTTATATATTTAATTAATGTTTAACTATTAAGGTATCACAAATTATTGTACACAACGTTGATATTATAATATTTAAAACCTATTCTTAGTTTCCAAATTTATTAGTCTTCGTTTATCAACAATATTATATGTATGCATTGTTTAACATAATTACTTACAGTATTTTTAAGAATTTTTCATACCACTCTTATACTAAAATGTAATTTCTAGAGGTGCATTAGAATCCTAAATTTATGATATAAAGAACATCACATAAGGTCTAAATATATTTACGAAACCATTATAAAATCTTCATTAAAATATCAAAATGTACAATATAAATTGTAAAGTAATCCTACAAAAGTGGACATCTAACTCGATAACATATTTTTATGTTTCATAACAGTATTTTAAATGTATAATGAATCTTAAACTACATTGAAACTCTTATATCTGCATTGAAAAGAGTTTCCCAATTGCTTCATATGCAGTTTTGTAGGAGTTGCAAGATTATTACCACTGCTGGTTCGAGTTAATTATATTTCCGACTCATAACTTGAGTTTGCCTTGATGCCACGATTAAGAAAATACTCAAATAATTTATAATTTTAACAGCCGTATTTACAGTACTTAGTTTTTGGTAATTTATTTTCTATAATTGATTTAGATATTTTGTGATCAAGGAAATATAAAAAAACAGACCGTAGATGCCTTCTTATGTCACAAAATAACTATGAAAGTTTGTAATATAAGTCTTTAAATTTACAGTAAAAGTTTTTAAATAATTGGAAAATTTCATGGAAATTGGTACATTTGTTTAAAATAAGTCTAGCGAAATTCCACTTAGCATAGGTCTAGAGTCGACTACTTCAAAGGGAGTCTTCGTAGGTAAATCTGACCTTTATATGTTTTAGGAAATTTTCTCGGGTAGATTAGTACTTATCTAATCGCTGAAAAGAGTTTAAAATTAAAATAAAATAATATATGAAATGAAACTCCAAATTAAACAACATATGTATACAACAAATTTAATATGGTTTTATTTACTAATTTGAATAAGAAATATTTGTGTCTAAGTTATTGTGCACCACAAAACAATACGAGTTGTTTTACAATGTAAAATGATCTACGTTAATATATGTATTAGTAGTGTATATATATATATATATATATATATATATATATATTGTATTTTATTTTTAGGAAAACTTTGATATATGACATTTACAAAGTATGTGGTAGCATTGCAGAAATTTTTAATAGTTAATTAATAAATTGCCAACATAGTTAGGTTGTTAATTATTGCTATAAATTCTAGCTCATTAAAACTTACCTAGGTATAAGACCATTACTTAGGTATTAGTAGAAATACTAGACCAATAAAATGACCAATACATTTCTTGACGAAATCAGTCAGCCATGCTCAAACAATAAAAGGTTTTCTTTTAATATAATTTTCACATGTCTGTAAAAAGCTCCTGCTGTAAGTTTGTAGAAGAGAAAAAGTCATTTATTTTTTGTAGTAAATATATACTAGTATACCAGCTACCATGCTACATTAAAAAGTTTTTTTTGTTTTACTGTTTTGATAATCATTTTACTATAATTTACCTGTAAACATAGGAATATTCAGTCTTACAAATAGATTTGTGTGCCTAATTTTGTTTTATATCATTTCGAAAAACATATAGTTAGTATGCTAGTAACCTAACATCTTCCAAAAATAGTGAGTCACACGATTTTCATATCAAGTAAAATTTCATTTTCAATTCGAAGAAAAACTTTTATTTGCTTTTACAGTACAATTTTGCTCTCCGCTCCTACACTATAAGTATCATTGTTCTCCGAAGAAAACACGACTGTAATTTGTCTTGACTCAAGATGAAATCCCCTTTGCAAACTAATCTTCCTAATGGAACGATTGGAAACAAAGCTTCAAAGTCTATGTTCGTTTTAAATATAGTCTACAATGAAAAGTTAGCTATTAGTGCTTGTATTGTAATTCAAGTTTATTCAAAAATAAAAATTTTAAATTAAAACAAGAAGTTTACGTTTTTAGGTTATGTTTTCTGATACAATAAATAGTTTTCGTAATATAAAATTAGATAAATTAGATTATAGTAAGCATATAGTAATCAGGCCGAAAATAACTGCTGATAGTAATAAAATAGTGACAATATTTGTTTAAAATGTTACAGAGGGTAGTGTGATTTTTATACTTTAACTTAAGTAAACTAAGTTTAAATAATTTTTTTAAATTATAAAGCACAATTGTTCAAATAACTCAATTTAATTATTTAAATTCCGTTTAAAGATATATTTGTTCCTAATATTATGTATCTTACAGAAAGTAAATACAAATGAGACATTATTATATAATTCTAAAGTCAGAAGCGAAAACTACCAAAATTAAAAGTTGTAACTATGATGGACTTTTATTGTGTAATTACTATATTACAAATACTCCTTTTCTTTTGGCCAAAAACCTCAATTTTAAAAAGTATTTTCTTGAATAATTATTAAACATTTAATTTATTGTTTTATAATTTTGCTTGTAGTAATAATTCAATAATCCTTTGCCATAACATTTAAGAATACGATATATCTGCCATCATCGCACATTTATTTATTACATTGGAATCAAACTTTTCCTTACTTCCATAAACCAGGAATTTCAGTATATAACACAATCTAAACCCAAGGCAAACATATGTACTGCGACTGTTAATATTCCATAGACCTGTTAAGTCTTTAGCTTCCAATGATTTTACTGACTTCTTTATCACGCCTAGATTTATGTGTCAGTTTTCGTATTACCCTGTATCATTTTATTAATATAATGTAGGAGATACATTTTACACACTCAACATAAAATCTGTGTAATTGTTTTTACTTTTTACTTCAAATTTTTTTGCTATCCTAGTTGTCTCAAAGCGGTTAGAGGTTACACAGTATAATCTATAACATCGGTTTATATAAACCATAAGTGTCAGCTGATAGATCGTAAAGTGTATGGCAATCCAGTACAGTAATTTTTGTAGCCGTTACTATGATCATCATACATTGGTGAGTATAATTTATTATAAAATTCAGAATGTTATTGAGATTAATGGTTAACGATTATACTGCCTATTTTGCTGCTATTAGAATAGAGAAATGCTGTTTATGATTAGTTTTAAATGTCGCATCTTATGTTTGGCTAATTTCAAATTGAGACTTAAACATTCGTGCATAATCACCTCTAGTTACAGAAGAAATTTAGGGGACATTAAATCCAACAATATAGTAAGTTTTTTTTGTCTGAAGATGTGTCTCAAAGAAGCGAGGCATATAACGTATTATTTTATTGATGTTAATCTTACAAAACTAAGCGTGTGTAAATAAAATTAAAAGACTGTAATGATAAAGCTAACATGATTCGAACAAAATGCTGAAACCAACGATTGCTTCTGTATAAGAAACAATATTATAAATAGTTACATAAAAGATATTTTACTGGAATATTTTGAATATCATACGTTTCAAATTCTAAATTATTTTGAGTACTATTAAAATGATTTTTAACAAAAATATCGTTAAACTTCATATACAGTCTGTTTAAAAGACAACACAAGTTAACTGAAAAGTTAACTAAAGTTTGTTTACTGATACAAGTTTCCTAAAAATGTCACATATAGTATTAGAACTATATACACGAAATTTGCTCATACCATTAAACAATAAATTAATTTTGAGCTAAGACTCATCTAATTAAATATAAGATTTGCAGTATTTGTAAGTTGTTGGAAACTTTCGCCTAGCAATAACTACATTTATATTGGGAATAGGCTACTTACCTCAAATTCTAAAAAGTATGTCTTTGGTTTGTTTGAATGTTCTCCGTATATAACAGTTTATAAAATAAAGCAATGGAATTATATCTGCAAATGTTAATATGACGATGCTAATTATAGAGTCACAGGCATTAACACCTCACTATTGTTACCGGCATTAACATCTCACTATCCTGACAGGCATTAACACCGGCTATCCGGGCTGATATGGATGTTATCGCCAACCGTAAAAATTTATCCCCGGTGTTATGAAGGGAATACCGCTTACCTAGTTGTTTACTATTTTCCAAATGATTCAATGTTATTCCTCAACAGTGTGCATCGAATGGACGAAACAAACGGTTGAATATCACTGAAGGTTAGTAGTAATAGGTAATCGATATTGGAAAGCGTACTTATAAATTGAATCAAGGCACATAACATATACAAACACCACTTTTAGATGATAAAATAAAGATATGACTTTTGTGATAAAATAAAGTCATAATTATCTAGAACAATTTCAGATATAGTCCTTATGCTGTTTGAATATATAGTCATAAAAACATTTTTGAACCACAATAGGCCATTACGTACTATTGTTGAAATTTTACAATTTCAAATAAGGTCTTATTTTACAATGTAATGGGTAGTTTTTCGATATATTGTGAAATGACATAGAGCATTAGAGGGAGAATCCATCTATATGTACGTGGACATTTAGGTAAAAATATAATTATTTTTACAATAAATTATACATGTTTCATTTTTATTGTATTATATTATTTAATTATCAAATCGTTATATCATTGTATCATAATATGAAGAATTTAGGGAACGAAATTGATTTTCTATACTGAATGTAGGTGTATTTATGGGCTAGATTGCGCAAACAACGACAATAATTGCGTCGTTTCGGACTACTGAAACTAGGAAAGATATAAATGTCCAAGACTAAGCTCATAAATGTCAGTCGAGTCGTTTTACGCACCAATGAAATGATTTAGACTTTCCATATTTAATTAAGTTAGACCAAGAAAAATGAAATTGGACGGGTAACGTGAGTTTTTCTGGTTACAAAAATTAATGACCGTGTAGGCAATTAATATTTCAAATATATTTTTACCAAAATGTTTCTTATTTTGTGAACATATCTCGAGCCAACAACACTTATTAATATATTGTTGCTTTCTATGACCTAATCAAATATTAAAATCTCTGTGTCCTTGAAATTGTGAATATTATGCAGCGAGTAGAACGGTTTGTAGACATAGATTATAAGGAATTACGTCTGTCGAAATTAGATTTCTTCTTACAAACTTTTTCAATTCTAAGTAATTGTACATAGTCTGAGTATATTTACTTGAATATAAATTACATAATGTCGTGAAGAAGCAACTTTTGAATAATATGAGACTTCAGCGATGCCTGTTACTCGATACGTGGTGTAGTCCTACGTTGAGTTAGGTGGGTTAGTACTCATCATTCAAGTTTGTATCTACTTTCTGTGATGTGTAAATGCATCCTGAACAGGCAATATTAGAGTTGTTCAATACTAAAATAGAGACTCTAGACTAAATAATACGCTACATTAAGTTTAGTTTTACTTGAGAGAGAGAGAGAGAGAGAGAGAGAGAGAGAGAGAGAGAGAGAGAGAGAGAGAGAGAGACAATTTTAATTTAACACATAGTTTTTGCGACAGTTTAACCTATACCGAACATGAAAAGATATGTGAGTGGAGTTAATTAAATAGTCGATCGGTGTGACGTGCTATTTAAAATAACTGTAGTGTTATAAAGCACATTTAATCTGTTGATATTTCAGTGTATTAATGATGTTCTAAACGGATTAGTTTGATTTAGTTTAGCTTTTATCCGTTATTATTAACCCATAATTTTATTCCACAAACGCATTTAAAGATCATTTGAGACCATTAAAAACATGAGCTGCGTAGAAATTCTGAGATATATATATATATATATATATATATATATATATATATATATATATATATATATATGTTTCATTGGCTTTCAACCACAAGTAATAATTAAAAATTTAACATAAATATTCAAAATCTCGTGAAAGTCTTACAGTAAAATAGCATTGTAATAACTGAATTGTTTATGTGCGTATCGCCGTAAAAGATTAAAGAATCAAATAATTAGGCTTAATGAAACATTATATTTCTGTCTGTTTGATCGTATTACCATCTGTCCCAAAATAATTCCCTTCCTCTGTTTTGTCCTCCCTTTTTCTCAGAAGGTCATTTTATAGAAATTTGCTGCATCCCAGGATTCTCTTTTTCGGTATTAATAAATAGTGCTAGGTATTTTTATATATTTTACGCTTTATGTACAGTTACAATCCAAACCGATTCTTACATAAAAATATCCTCAAGATAGTATATATTTTTAGCTCTGTAGGCATGAAATCATTTAAATAACAATTATCTCAACAATATAGAACAAATAACTTCCCTTCCGTAAGCCCGCTTAAAAATAAACGTTATTTACCAAATAAAAGCTGAAACTGAGCTTTCATCCAACTTTTACAAGTTAAAGTGTACAGTTATAATGCTATAGGAGAAATATTTTTTCAGAACTTTCAAGGTAAGTATTGCTAGCAGTTTTCTGCGGGGATTCTTGCATGAAATATATTTTCACTCTTATTTTCCTAATTTTTGTGTGTAATTTATTGTGCAGTAAATGCATCTTGCTCTAAGAAGGTAGAATATATTTTGATGATAAGACACGTTAAAGGTATGCTAAGTGCTTGTTTTTATCAACGTATCATTTTAAAATCATCTGTCGTATTGTTCATTATAGTTATTTAATTAGTTTAGTATTTAGACTTATAAAACATATTCAGTTACGTTACATTTCATTACAAATTGTAAACCGTATGCTTTTTATATAAAATTTGTTTTGATTGATGTGAAAATGTCAGTCAAATCTATCACAATATTTCACAGTATATAACTTGTTTTATTTATAAGTTATATTTTATGATTTTTTATAATAAAATAAGGACGAGAAATTATCCAAAATAATAAATAAATTAGTATACCTCATTTATGCTCTTAAATGAACCAATAACAATGTATCATACAAATAATTTCTACCGCATATTATTGAAACATGTGTCATTTTTGTACTAGAAACAATACAACTAGTACCTATTTAAGTGTGATACATAAAAAAGTTACGTTAAAAAATCCAAAGTGTGCATGCCATTCTAAACCTATTGCAGCAATTTAAATTCCTATTCACGTAGTCCAAATATTCTACCCTTCTCAGATTTTACGAACGTCTCTCGTTTCACGTTACATGGACTATCCGTCCTGTTTCATGCAACAATATTTACGAAAACCCAAGCTTAAAAAACGAACCTTGTCGCTACTAATGAAGTTATTCTTGCTTCTGTTGTTAGTTATCATTATTAACAAACGTGAAATGGTTTTAAAGTGTGTAAAACCGCTTTATCAGATCGAGCAAAATTAAAGATCAAATTTTAAATTATTAATGTTGTAATGTAATAGGCAATTACAGTTTGGGATGTTCTACCAAATATGATTACCGATCTGTGTGTTGAAATACATTTACCACAACCAGAGCCGTCCTGTTCAGAGGTCATTTTACGACATTCAGAGTATTTTCGAAATCTGTGGTAATCTCTAGCTTTCTCGTAATTATAATTGAGTCGTAATCGTTACTTAACGAAAACTATTATGTACATTAAAACACAGAAATACATAAATTTACCCTCCTCAATCTCACTGACTACATATTTACGATTATAATGTTTCCCAGACGCTAATCGAAGATAAGGTTGCTTGGAATAAAAACCTCTAGTATAGTTTTTTACTATAAAAATTGTATTGATATTATAAATTCCACACTATGTTTCTTTATTACATGTTTGTAGCAGAAAAAACATAAGCTACTTGTAAAAGGCAAATATTTTATAGTGAAAATCCTACTACGGAACGAATCTAAATCATTGCCGGTGGTATTTATCCACCAGCCCTTGTAACAGAGACGATTTATCTTCATTTGTGAGACGTCGTTTACACATCGTATGTGGACGTTATAAAAATATCAAAAGCGTGTATTCGAGTGTAAACATTAAATGTAATTAAACCAAATCCTGTTGTTGAAAAGCAAACTTACTCTGAAGTACTTGCACCTCCCAAGGAAACTGCAGCAAGACCTTCGCAGATTAGTCAAGACAAATCTGCTGAATTTAACTAGTCTCATCTAGGAGGAAGAAGATGCAAAATAACCAAGCCCAAAGACAAGTTGGTCTTAACCAAAACAAGCCTAGTCCTACTGCAATTATTGGTACGAAATCGACTGCTGACATCCCCACAGTAAGTAGGAATGGGTTTTTATTTCTAGGCTTTCAACTAAAGTAGATGAAAACCGACTCTCAAATTACGTGAAATGTAACATAGGACTGAAGTGGTTATTGAAGGGTGGACTTCTAAAATATAACACCTACAAATCCTTTAAAATTGGGTTGCCAGAGCACAAAGTTAAAGATGCTCTAAATCCAGAGCATTGGCCTGAAGGAGCTCTGGTAAGAATGTTCCGCCCCCTCGTAACCTTGAAAGCCAACAGGAAGCTATGACCAACTCTGCGGATATAAATTTTTTAGATAAAGTTGTGTCCTCTTTAAATCCAATTTAAACAACAGTGTGAGATCTGTGTCTCCTATAGCTGAGTTTAAAGTCAATTCTGACTCAAAATGTAGAGCTAATCGGAAAATCTTATTTTTTAATGTACACTGCCCATCAAACAAAGTGCTGGAAATTGAAGCTTTTATAACCACTGAACTGTTCTCTGTCCTTTGTTTTGCAGACCCCCGGTTAAATCATGACAACTGTACTCTGTATAATTTTAAGGGATTTAAATTAGCTTAGATTTATTGCAGGCGTCACCAGATTCATGGTGGTGCTGCGGTGTTTGTCTGTGATGCAATAAAATACTCTGTGGTTGATGTTGAGAAGTTCTGTATAGAAATGAACTTTGAAGCCTTTGCTATTAGACTATAGTGTCCTAAAACAATCGTAATAGCTATATACAGACCAAGTGGAAGTAACAGTAAAGTTTTCTTTGATCAATTGGAGGATCTACTGGAATATCTGACTAAATTAAATTGTGACCTTGTAATTTGTGCAGATTTTTACATCGAGCTCTTCGGAAATTCGAAGGATACTACTGTGCTGCATAACATTCTTCGCTCTGCTGGTTTGTATTGCACAATCTATAAACCTACTAGAGGCCTAGCATGTATTGATAACATTGCTACCAATTTGACTCCCTCATCTTACCTGAATGAGGTTTTGGATTGGCCTATTTCTGATCATAAGTTCATGAGTATCAAACTTCTTGCAAATTCAAATTTGTGTACCAATGATGTACAAAATCAAAAGGTTTTGCCTATTAAACACCGCCCATTACCACTAGGTGCTCTTGCAGATTTAAAACGCTGCCTGGATACACTCGATTGGGTAAGCATGCTATCTGATGTGGACTCAGAAACCTCATATAATAGGTTCCATCAAACTTTTGTCTACTGGTTGGACATTCTTTTGCCAGAAAAGAAAATTAAGTCTTAAAAACCGGCTACAAGAGCTAAGTGGTATACACCTGAACTGGACAATCTTAAAACATAGTGATGAGCTTGTTTCGTCGTTCCCAAACAACTGGCCTGGAGAGTGATATAAACTCCTATAAAATTGCCAAGAAACACTACAAGATTGCCCTGTGTCAAGCTAAGAAGAAATTCAAAGAGAACTTTATTGCAACTGCTAGCAATAAATGTAAAGCACCGTGGCAGGTCATCAAAATGGAGTCCGGTGCCTCATCTTCTACGCACGCAGCCCCTGATGCAGACAACCTCAATAAGTTCTTCACTGCCGGTGTCGAAGAGGTGAGGAGGAGTATCCATCCGACAAAGACTTCTGCTATTGACCTCATCCAGACTCAAATTTCTTGTACCAACCGAGAGTTTCCGATGGAATACAGACGGCCCTAGTGATATTGTGAGTGTAGTGGCCAGGCTCAAGTCAACCAAAAGTTGCGACATCTACAATATGTCCGCTGTACTTATAAAAAGTGTCATACATGAAATTGCCGTTCCCTTATCCATGTGTATAAATAATTGTCTCATGGAAAGCAATTTCCCAGCCAAACTTAAATTATCAAAGGTTGTTCCAATATTTGAGAAGGGTAAAAAAAATGAATGTGACAGTTATAGACCGATCTCCCTGGTACCTGTCTTCTCGAAAATGTTTGAAGTAATTTAAAAAGTCAGGTGAGTATACTTTATTTAAATAAAACAATATTTATAGCACTAGTCAGTTTAGTTTCAGGCCGGGGAGGTCCACGATCGATGCAATCGATGAGCTTATATCCTTTATCCATTCTAAACTTCAAGTGGGATTATCCACTGGTGCCGTCTTGTGTGACCTATCAAAGGCCTTTGACTCTGACGATACTCCTGAAAAAACTAGAATTGTATGGTGTGATTGACCGTCAACAAGCTTTTTGCAAGTCATACCTCAGTGAAAGGTACCAAACAGTTTGTTCACATGGAAAGTTTTGTGAATATTATGAGGTTAAGTAAGGGGTACCACAGGGGTCGGTGCTGGGCTCATTTCTACTCATAGTTATGTTAAACGACTTGGTTTCTTGTGTAAGCTCGAAATCTGTAATATTTGCCGATGATGCAACTTTTGCCACATCACGCTTATCAATCGCTTCCTTGCAGACTGAGACTGATAGTTTACTTATACAGGCGAATAACTGGTACATAGCCCACATGTTTCTGATGAATGTAGAGAAAACAAAAAAATATATATATTTTTCTTTTAGTAACCATGGAAATAATGACAGTAGCCAAACGGTGAAGCTTTTGGGAATTATACTTGATCCAAAGCTATCCTGGAATCCTCATGTTGACTATGTGTGTAAAAGATTGCATAGAGTGATTTACCATCTAAGACCCTTCAAACAATGCATACCAAATGATAGCTTAAGAATGGTTTATTTTGCATCTTTTCATAGCACGATAGCTTATGGTTTGCTCTTTTGGGGCAACTCCAGTGGAGTAAACAGTGTTTTGATCACGCAAAAGAAGGCCACGACAATTTTGGATGGGAGTGATCCAAGAGCTCACTGCAGACCTATATTTGTAAAATTAAAAATATTAACAATGGTAAATCTTTACATACTTTTAGGTTTGTTGCATGTTAAGAAAAAATGTTGCAGCTTCACGCTTAACAAGCATGTACATAATTATATTACTAGAAATAGAGATTTAATTAATATACCATACACAATATTGAGCAAGATCTTGTTCTCCTATGAGTTTTTTTGTATATCGCTTTTTAACAAATTACATTAGAGTGCTCAGAATGTCAGTGTAAAACTATTTAAGAAAGTCATGCATGACTGGCTTATTGAAAGAACTTTTTACAAACTCGATGAATTTTACAGTACTGATATTAACATGTTAATAATTAAGGAGATACAAGTTATATGTGTATTTTAACTTTTACCTAAACTGTAGCTTATTTTTGATTATTTTTTGCCTATGTTTCCATTCAAAAAGTAACATAATTCCATGTTAAGTTCGCATGTTTAGATAAATTAATTTCTTGACCTGGGTTGCACGTTTTGTTTGTTTTTTACATTGCTATTAGTCTACTTATCTTTTTAACTTAATATTTATTAAAAAACACTTTTTAACTTATTAACTATTGCTTTTAGCTATCGCTTTGATTAAACGGTATTATGCGAGTGATTTAACTATGAGTTTACTGCACGATTGATTACCGTTGTTTATATGTAATGTATATGTATTTGAATGTAATTCTTGATCTGTTTTAACTTGCAAATTGTAATTGCATCATATTGTGACGAGATCTATTGCATGTACATATTTAAAGATCAATAAAGATATCTATCTGTCTATCTATCAATTAAATAATAATATTTTAATAATAATTGTAAGAGATGGGAACTTTAAATTAAAGCCTTGAGAATACGTTTTCACTGTAAATAATCTATTAATCATATAAATTATAAAAAAATGTTATTAAATAATAGTGTAACAGTAATAGAATAATTTATTACATTAAAATTCACCTTTTCAAAAATAAAACATTACAAGCAGCTTGTAAAATGTGAACGATTTAAAGTAAAAGACCAACTACGAAACGGTTCTAAATCATTGTTGGTGGTATTTAATGATCAGCCCTTTATCTTCATTTGTTTGACGTATTTTATACATCGTATGTGGAGGTTACACAAACATCAGCCTAAAACATGTTTTCATTGTATGCCTGTCCATTTGTCTATACGAGAAAAGTCCAGAAAATATGATGCGCCTTTATAAGTTACTCGTATGTGAGCAATGCTGAGTTAGAATATTATGTATGTTAGTCAATAGGATTTAGGTAAAAGTAGCAAAAATATCTGCTACGGATAATGGTGGTGTAATTAAGAAACGTTATAGAACAAAATATATGCTACACAACCTATGTAAAAGTATTAATTTTTAAAATATTGTGAAATAGTAACGTTTTCAGATAACAATTTCGCAAGATGTCTATATAAATATGTTTTATTTAATCTAAATTGTTCGTGAAAGTTTATTCCTAAAATATATAAATGAATAAAATCGACAGTACTGAATTTAAAATCCCATTGTGGAGCGAAATGAAAATTTTAAAATTTATTTGTGAAATGATAAAGCTATGTTTTATGAGAGGCTAAGAATTGAACAAACTGAACGTGATCATATGAAATTTAAGTGGATGATATGTGACACATTTAACCTAACCTATGTGAAATATATAAAAAAGGACTCTTTTTACAACATCTGTATTACAGGAAACTATGGTTTCCAGATAAACAAAAATGAATTCTATTATTTTGCACGTCCAATCAATGAGATTTTCAGCTTAAGCGAATCCTGTTCCAAAACACAAGATGATTTGTTTTATATCTTGCAATACAAGAACTCTACTTGCAGAAAATATCTCTTGAGGTTATAAAAAAAGTCCCTCATTCTGCATTCTAGTGAATTCAGTGGTAAAGTTCCTGGTCTAAATTTATCATTATATTATTGGTAAAAAGACTATTGGTGGAAAGGCTGTTGATTTCGAAGATAAAGCAGAATTAAAAGTAAAGCTTGATGGGTGATGTGTGCAGGCCAGTGTTGGGTGGTGGGTGGGGTGATAATTTCACGCTGTCTCACGCCACATACATCTGTGTCACCACCCTCACCAGTTATGCATACTGCACATCTGTGTTAAGTAAGTAATGGCTTCACTTTAAGGTCAATATTTATCACAAACATATTACTGTTAGACCAGCGACAACGACGAATTAAACATAGTAAGTTTTGATGGGTTGTCTGTACTGTTGGTGTAAGGTGGTAGTCAGAGAGATAATTTCATTCAGTCTGTCAACACATTTGTTTGCGCCACTTCCCCCAATAGTATCGAATAACGTGGGATCAGCGGGAATATTGTCAGTATATGACCACCGCAATCAGTGTCTTAAACTATCATATATCTCTAGCTATATCATATGTCTGTTGACACCTTCATTTTGATAACAGTCATGTAACTACTAGAACATAGAGTTATGATGAAAAGTTTTTATAAATTTAGTGAAAAATCCAAATGTCGGATTGAATATGTTCACTTTATTTTAAGGACGATTATGAAGGCGACTTCCAAATCGTAAATGTAAAAAGTAAAATGTTTTATGATTGAAATAAATCTAAATTTTTTTATTAATTATAGAACATTTTTAGTTTTATTGTTTCTTTAAGATTTTTATAACTATATAATTTTTACTAAACTAATGCAAAATTATGAAAAAATGTGTATGACGAAATTTGAAACATAAATAAGGCCTATTCAAGAAGATTATTTAGTAACATACATTTAAGATTAATTTATTTAATTTGTTGGGCCTATTTTAAAACTAATCTCTAATATTAAGTATATTGCATGAAATGTGTTGTCAGAAGTTTTGTATTATTCTCCTAGATAAACCGGTTTAAGACAGCCACAGCAATATTCAAAATTCGCTTAAATTTTAATATTTATACATGATAGTCATAATAAGGCTGCAATGAAACTGCCTAAATATTAACAGACCATTTTGGGGATCAGCTGTTTGCTTGTCACGGAATTTTTGAATTTTCGGAAAACATCTCAAACAATGTCTATCATTTTTGGAACGAGTAAATGTCGCCAATTGCCACTCTCCCTTCTGAAGATTATGTGAGTTTATTCACCCGCTATTGAGAAGAAATGTTTCCGTTTGATCTGCTTGGGGTTTACATATCTGTAGATTTCGTCTCTCTTGAACCTAGTATATGTAGTTTTACAGGTATTCGACTGTCCCCCTCCTCCTCTACGCCAAGTGATGCTGATTGTGAACTGCTGTTTTACTACGTATCTATACTCATTTAACTGTCTATATACGGTGAGTCGACCCTGTGGTAACCCTTTTGTGAGGTTGTACATGCCTGATCTGTGCATTTCTGTGCGTGACAGTTAAGACAGCTTCAGCGACTTTCATAATCCTTTAATTTAAATTTAGCCTATTTAAAAGGAGCATTGTTACATACCTGTTGAGTTCACTACGAAACGTATATTTATACGTACGAAATAATAATTTTCTAATAAGACCATCAAATAACAAATATAGAATGACATTATAAATGAAAAGGATACAAGTTTTCTTTTATGAAGTCGTAGTCCTGTTGATAAGCATAAAATATAATATAAAAGGTAAGAAAATGATATTCAACATGAGGTGCGTTTCAACCAGTTTTATAGCTTATGCTGGACTTTTACTTCCATCTCAAAGTTGCTGATAGACGGTTTTTTCTTTTGGCTTTTGATCGTTGTTGACTGCATCTAAACTAAGTTTTATTTTAAACAATAATTGGGGCATCTCAAGTCTAAATATTGGATATGCTTTTACAGAGAATGCCAGTAAATACAAATAAAGTATTGTAAATTTTAGACACTATAAATAATACAACATATAATTTTTGATTTGTTAAAAATATATAAAGAGGCATTTGATAAACCATAATTTTTGCTTTTTGATCAGTAAAATAATATTGTGAATTATCTTTTAAAATAGAATCTAAGTTACCATTAAGGTTTTAACTGATTACAGAACTGGTCAGTTAAACTACAACTTACTGGTACTAAACTATGAACTGGTAAAATAATTAGCTATAACTTAGATGAATACAATAAAATGTTAATATATATATATAATATTCATTTTAATAGGTTCAAGTGTTTATGGATACAGGATTAGAGTACGCCACACCCACGTGAGACGTAACATGCCTTACCAAGGTTGCATTGAAAACTAGAAGACTATACCTTAATAACTATAAATGGGCTACTTATGCTATTACCAAACATTTTATATGTTAAATAGTCATATATTCAGTTGTTTTACACATTTATTTCATTCAGCTAATTTTTTGTTGCCGTCATAATTACCAATCAACCCGAAGTAAAACAGTTTGCTAAGGCTCAGCCAGAGTCGATATTATCTTCAAGGATATTAATACAGAATTTAAAATCTACAGTTCACCTCGTTTCTTATATGTCGTTCTAAAGAGGTAAATACAAATAAATATTTCAAGTCTACCAATTAAAATATTTGCTAAAGTTTAAAAACAAACATTTACGGGTAGCTTGATTTGAATTTGAATTATAGGAGCATTTCATCCACCCATTCCAAAACATTTCTTTCTTATTGAAAGAAATTAAAATTAAATTTTTATAGTAATCGACTCTTGTTTAGTAAATATTTAAATTGGTGTAAATCTACACGAGCTTTGTGGCTAAGGAAGATTAATCTTCAACTAACTAAGGAACAGGTCACCCAGCGATACGTGCAAGAGTAATTACTTGAGTAACTTTGGCAGTTAAAGACGAGTAATAATAGCCCGTATACATCTCAGAAAGACAGAACGCTGTACTCCATACGCAATGGATAGATTCGTCACAGTCACCGAGATAACACTTGTGAAGTGCCTTGCAACTCATTTGTCTATTCGAGACACTTACATAATTATTATTGCTATTACTAGAATCATAATAGACTGCATGTAAAGCCATTTACATAAAATATATAAATTTAATATTTCCTGCACCATATCAATAAACTAATACATTATATTATAAAACAACAGTTCATTGATATTTTGAAACTACGTTTATTAGTATAAAAATGTAATTCTTCAAAATAAATTAAACACTGTTTTAAGAATAAATAAAACACTTGTTTTTGAATAAATCGTTTTTTATTTATTGGATGAGCATTAGCATTAGCCGTCTCTCTGAGGACTGGCGAAAATGCAATAATTATATAAAAGAAATAACGGAAATTGCAAGATATTCTTTCTGTCCATAATACCTGAACAAAGATTAAGTCATTATTTTAAATATTCATGCGTGGTTTTATTTCAAAATAACGAAGTTCAAATTTCATGATTTATTTTTATAAATTTATAGTTTATTGAATTAAAATAGTAATATTAATAATTAGTTTTTAATTACATTTGAAATATAAAATATTAACTTAATAATCTCAGTAAGAATGAGATCTGTTATTAATCTTAATTACAGTTATATAAGTTTTATTACAAATTTTGTACATTTTGTGGAAGTTTTAAGTAATTATTAGTTACTTGATATAAAATAGAACAAAGGTCAAACACAATAACCCAAGGAAATTAACTGTTGTTATTTAATTCAAAATTTAAAAACATTGTTGATACGGTTTTCTTTATTTATGTAAATTTAAACTTTTATAAATTACGCTAATGCATGATGAATTCTTGTAATAATCTTAAGTATACACATTACTTCTTTGGACAAAACAGAAATAATTGGACAATGCTCTAAATTTGTATTGCAGGTTATGGTCTATATTGCTCAATTCCTCGTTCAGTCATATTGTAAAACAAACAGTGCCGAGTCCGCTAGTTAAATACATACCATATACTTACATGATATAGTGTAAATTGTTTAAAACTATTAACTTACTCTGAGACTCATATATCGGACTACCAACCTCTTTTGCTATCAGTAAAAATGAAACGTTGATATTAATATCTATATACAGTACACACACACACACCACACACACACACACACACACACACACACACACACACACACACACATATATAAAATGTTGAAAAAATGTATATAATGTAATATTACTCAGTACTACGTCACTGCGCTCGAATAAACTCTTGTTATTATCATATGACAATATCATTGGCCGTTTGTGTAGTCTATCAGGTTTACCTTTTCCTCAGCCCGAATAGGGATATCCAAGATTATTTGGAAGTTATAGGGTATTTTATGAGAAATTTTGTGTAAGCTGTACCAACAGATTTGTAGTCGCTACAACACTTCTGATCTGATATTAGTAGTATTTTTAAACATTATATAATAATAATGTATTTACTGAAGTCAACTGTATTACAGGTGTTTTTATTGATTAAAGAGAAACCTTTTTAATTATATTGTAATTTTTGAGAATAATCAACTTTTATATCTTTGGCATGGAGGGGTATAAATACACCAAGTAGGCATAACAGATTTTGCAGAGTAATATAATATAACACAATTAATTGTTTGGCTTATAATATTATATTTAACCCATTTAGTTTTATAACAAAATATATTTAAATAGGTTTATTATATTAAAATTATAAAAATAAAACTGATTAATAATGTTTGTATTATAATATATTTCAATTTAAAATAGACCATAACCTTTTCAGTGGGAATGTTATTTAAATTTTTACTTCAATAAATGTCGTGTATATTTAAATATCTCCCGGGTTTAACGTACAAATAAATTACTATTTATGTACAATTTTACAATTTCATCATTACTATCTTAAAATATGTCCCAATGAAAATAAAGGCAAGTAAATAGCACCACATTGCAGTATTCAGTTACATAAAGCCTAATGAAGCATTACCCCTTACAGAGTTTCCAGGATAGAAACTTATTCACTATCATACACATAACCGACACATGAAAACCTCTTTGTCCACCGGCTGGTAAAGCGACAATAACCGTACCATAAACAGGACCACTCTCAGCACCACAAACTGGGATCCTTTATGAGATGCTGTACTTTACACTAACACTCAAAGGTTTTTACCCTCATTACAAAACTACTAAAATCACTGTCCAGTTTTATTTTGCTGGAAAAACAACTCTATTGGCTAAGCGTTAATTAAGCCTATCAGTTGTAGGTATGTGAACATTTCATTACTTTATACCTCTACGCAGGATACTTCGAGAATAGTGTGGCCTGCTAATCTGCAAATTTAGTTTCAAGCATCATCGAATGTATTTTTGCATGTATTGAATTACCTCTCCAAGGAATTTTTCTAATTATATGCGAAAGTTTTTACATTCACCTTACAGATAACAATGATGGGAAATTAAATTTTTGAACATATGACGTAGTACAATTAAAGCCAAATTATCTTCATATAATGAGCTATAGATCTAACAACTTGCGTTCAACCTCAACGAACCCTAACCCTATTACACAACAAGTGATGGGAAGCAGTTCTCTTTTGTTTTATCTAAAGTTTTTTTGGTTTACGAGTGCTAATTTGACTTATATTTACAATATAATATAAATTGTCAAAAAATATTCGTTCTCCAAACTATATTAATAAATTAATACTAAATATATTAATACAATGATGTATTTTATTACGTACATTAAAAAATTACGTACATGGATTAAGAACTTGGACCGTTATTTGATGTCAAGTCTTAGAGATAACGCTTGTTCAAATCTTATCATCAATTTATCGAAATTTATATTAGTACCACTGACCTTGTACTGTACCGATTCCAACCTCACTATTTTCTCTTCAACTTTAATGCCTGGAAAACATGCGATTCCATATAGCTCAGACAACATTTGGCAAAATAACGAGAAAAGTCGTAAAATAAATACCGTTCTTAAATATATTATTCAATAGATTTGAAGAAAACTAATAAACAATAAGGAAAGCATTTATGTATACGGTTAATTCCGAATGACACAGAAGTAGGGAGAAAAAATCATTTTGATCTCTGATTGGTTGAACTACCAAATAGCTGCTGAACTTATTTGGTCATAAATTTGATAATACTTGTATTCCTGATGTTCTTTCCAAGACTGTAGAATTGTCTAGTAATCAGGTAGAGTTCAACAAATTAAAGGCCTTTTAGCCCAATATAATGAACCGTCTTTGGTAAAGAAAGAGGGTTGATGCGTCAATAAAATTAAGGCGATATATCTAGATATTATGATTGAGTTAGCAATGTTGTGATGTATTGTAGACCGGAATTGTAAAGAAATATAATGAAAAACCGCTTTATAACTTAGAAGCTCCTTTATATTTAATGCTTTTGTCCTTATCCACACGTACTTCAAATATATTTAACAGTTAAATCTAGCATTATTACTTTGTTTATGCCACACACTTATAAATGTATAGATTTTTTATAATTCAGAGGATGTGTCTGGATATGGTTAAAAATTCCTAAATCGTATACTTCTGTTCAATGCATTTATGTAGAAGTTTTAATTCATACATCACCAACAACAATATTTAGTGTAACATTATGAATAGGTTTAATCTTATAAAATTAATTATACGTTTAAAATCACGATTCTATTTTGAAAGGAACTGTATTGGGGTATGAATATGAACAATAAACAATACCACGGCCACGGCATTATGGGTGCCGTCCATAGGTTCCATCAAACATTGAACCTTCGCGATTTTAATAATGGAACAAATTAAAACTGGTGACCCTATGTGTCAAGTGGCATAATAATATTCATATTTCCACTATAAACTGTCTCAAGTTGGTAATAAAAGAAGACATACATTTTATGACGATGTCATAAATATTTAAGAGGGTTTTCTCAAAATGATCCTACCATAATATTACAGGTATTAGAGAATATTTGTATTTTAAGAGCTATGAAAGTATTAAGAGCCTAGTCATAATAAAAAGAAATAACACCTTCTTATCTTAAAATAGGATATTTTAATAACAGAAACAGTCTTAAGCATCATGACTTTCCAAGAAGTTAATTACCTCAAAGAACTAGATAAATGTCCTTTATGCTGACTGAACTCGCGATTCACTACTTTAAATGAAAAGTTGGAACGATAATTACTTCCATAACATTTAAAGAATTTATTGCCTGTTACCTTGAAAATTAACTTAACTTAATTCATCGATTGCGTATGTTTTGAATCGTTTATTGAAAATATTTATAAATGTTACATTAACTAAAAAGATATATAGAAATATTTGAATATATTTTATTGGGAAGTGGAAAGAAAATAAACTTCAAATTTATCAACTAGGGTATTTATTCTTTTTGTAGTGAGTGTTCAGTGGGATCAATAGTTTTTAATATATATTAAAAAACATTAATCGTACAATTTTGAAAGCCAGTGTTTTTGCAGTATCAGAAATTAATATTAAGTTAAATTAGGCACTACTTCTTTTTACAAGAATTGTATATAATAAGTACCTACTGGACAAACATAATTTATGTCATTTTTATGTGACAAACATAATGAACAGTTCCTCGATCTTTACAACGAAGAAAATTTTGTAGATCATACTTTATCTTCAATAATTCTCAGTGCATATATAACCTTATAATTATATTTGTATAAACATAACACTAACCTGTTATAGATTATGAGCAAATCAAAGTCTTTCAATTGCCTAACATATTTTCAGTGAGTGTATTTAACACTATTACATCTATTATCTCAGTTTGTCAGTAATAATTTTGAGGCAAATTAATATTATTAATGAAAACCATTGTATGCTTTAGAATAATGAGCTATCATATTTTAATTCAGAAAATAACTTTAAGAAGTAAATTTAATAATTCTATAAACGCTACAATTAAAATTAATTTTGTAATCGACAATAAAAAAATTTATTTTCTATATTTGAGCTTAAGAGAAATCCCCTAAGCTTTACACCCAGTAGGCTAAAACGTTTCTCCGTTCCCTCAGTAGTTTTAAGAAAAAACGTGAGTAAAGTTCAGAAATAGTTATATAAAACTTTTTTTCAAGCACTAACAACGATAAAAAATTGCTTATTGCATTTATTCAGATTCCATGTTTACGATCTACTTGGTTTTTATTAGCTGATGCTTAAATAGAGATACCCTCGGTCTTAATTTTACTTTGAAATACGATTATTTCGATTTCTGCCTTTATTGCTCACAATTTTCTGATTTAACCCAGATATGCCTGAATTATTTTTTTTTAATTTTTTTTAATTCTACAGTTTTTTATACTATAAATGTATTCTTTCAACACATTTTTAACAATAATTGTAAAAAATTTCATCGTCGTTTAGTAAATAATGGGTGGCCTATATATAGGACAGTAGGAAAATATGAGTGAAATGCTAAAATATTCCAAAAATGCTTTTTATTTTTTAGAAGGGTTACATTTACATTGGATATATATGTTTTATGTACTTAATTCAACTGTGTTTTTAACAAAGATATATAAAACAAGCTTAAATAAAATTTTTAGTAAGTGCATTTGTAGTTTATGGCTTTGTGTGGTAATCAATAAAACATTTAGTATGAAGACCAACATCACACTTTTGGCAATCTGGTAGTGCACTTGGCATGGCAATGCCCACATCTCGTTTGCTTTTCCTGAGGAACAACAAGGTGGTCCAATCTGTCAAACCTGGAGTCCACTTTTGATTGTTTCGATGGCCGTCCAGCCTTTGACGCGCACCCTTTACCAAATGTTTCTAGCAGGTTACAGGCAAGTCTGCGTCTGAAAGACAAGTGGTCAAGGTTCCCTCCCGCATGGCGGTGAAGTTGCCAGGCATTTTTGTTCTGCACTGTCAATGCAGTCACAGATCAGAGGGAAATACCACTTCTTACCTCTGATTTGGATTCGGTACAGGCTCATATTTTGATCGCACCGGTCCACTCCGCCCATTTTTTTGTTGTTGTACTGGTGTATGAGGTTTGGTTGAGGGATGAAAAGCATGTTTCTTGGCTTTAAGTGAAAAGCGTTTTACCTGATGTATGGGTTGTACACCAACAGCATTTGAAAAACAACAGTGACAATACTGTTGTCATTCCATCTTGCAATAATTAAATTTTCATCACATACTTTTTTCGTATTCAAAAGTTCCCCTTTCTTTCTTTTTCAAATCTTTACTATCAGTCAGTGGGCACTTTGCTATTCTGTTCTCTCTCACCGTACCAATAGCTCTTATATTCTTTTGGGACAGTTTCTCAAACAAAGGTAGACCAGAAAAAAAATTATCAAAATACAAGAAGTACGGGGAAATCACCATTCTTCTTCAGAACATCACAGTACTGCAAAACAACACTGGCACCAAGGCCCAAGTGTTCTTACTGAGGGTCAAGGTGTGGCTGCTCCCTTGGTAGGGGGTCTTTCCAAACTACATAGCCATTGGGGTGTAGCACCAACCCAAATTTTGTAACCATAGCGAATAGGTTTGTTTCTGATGAATTGTTTCAAACCATGCCTCCCAAAATATGGGGACCATAGACTCATCAACTGAGTGGTGTTCCTCATGTGGTGCGTAATCAAAAAATGTTTTGTTCAATGCATCAAACAATGGACGTACTTTTGCATACTTGTCATCAGCATTGAGGTTGTCATTATCACAAACATGCAAATTTGACATAATAAACTCAATCTGTCTCTAGAAATTGCATTTACAACTAATTCATTGCGAGTGTCCAAAGCTGTTTCCCAAAACATTCGTCTTCGAGGTAATGGAACATAACCACTCAACAACAATACTCCTATGAAACATTTTCATTTCATCGACAGTTACATCACCTAAACGGTTATGTAATGCCGCATAAACGATTTGTTTTCTCAACTAATAAATCTACAATATCATCATCGAAAATACAGAAAAAACTGTTCCATTGGTGTTAATTTTTGTTGTACTTCCTGTCTATTACTCCAAATAGTATCATCTAGTTTTAGGTCCTCTTTGACCCATTTGTACTGCTTTTTAGTGAAATGGCTTACTAACCTTTTTTGCTGGTTCTCTTCAGTGAAATTCTGAATTCGTCTTACTTTTTTATTTGGTGGCTGTGCTATGTCCATCTTCGCTGAACTAGAGGGTAAGGTTGGTTGTGATAAAGAAGGATCCTCTTCATCTTTGTTGTCACTCAGTTCAAATTCTTGGGAAACTTCAGCCGGGGCCAATAGTTGGTTTCCTGGAAGATGATGGATTGAAGTCATGTCCTCATCCCCAGAATCCTCATCAGTGACATCATCATTTGCATTGATTGGTGGCTGAATATATACGCCAATTTCTTCATCAGGTGGCACTTGGATCTCTTCATCTTCTAGCATCGTCAAAATTTCATGAAGGTTCAAGTTCCTAAAAAATTCAAAGTACGATAAATAATAAGGTTTTTCAGAATTTTTTATAAAATAACTGTAAAAAAAATTGTATTGATGCTTAAAACAAAAAGTTTAACCCAATTACTAAGTCACGACTTGAAATACAAGGGTCGAAACTCATTTGAGAGTGGGAAGCATTATTGTTGTACATATGCCTACATGGACTACATGTAGGACGGGCCAATTCCAAACATAACCTATAAACGGTCTGAATTTAGAACGGTCACATTTCAAGATAAATGTAATAACTAGTTAGTCCCAGTTATTAGGAAATGTACTTAATATAGGTTTAAAAACTACGAAATAATAGTATTGTACTTACTTTTCGCACATGGCGCAGAGCTCATGAAGTTGATTGGAAATCCTAAATTTTGTAAACTAGTCTAAAGAAACAAACTAGTTGAAGCATTCACTTGATTGTTGCTCAGATGCATTCAGTAGCTCTTACTGAAGACAGCAACCACCCTGCCACCTGTTGGAAAAAGCTCTGAAACTACTTCAGAAGTAAGCTTTATGGAGAACACTACAAGTGTCCTAAATATAGGTCACTAGGCATATCTGGGTTTTTTAAACGCCCTTCAAAAGATGCTCTTTGTCCTATGAATGTAAGACCTAATTTCTTAAAATAAATACTGACAAGTCTCGCCAGTTTTTGCTTAAAGAACCTTTCATTAATATTATTTTTACGCACGTTTTCTCTCAAAACAGTTTTCCATGGACAAAGGTATCATATGGTGTACTCGGAATTGATATTCTTTTATTTTTATCAATGATCCTGATCCAATAATACTAATTAATTGAGTTATTTTTGAGGTACTCTTGTTACTAACCTGAGCAGACTAAAACGTAACCGAAGAAACTTAGAATACGAATATCATATTTTCCCTCTATTACTGACTGATATTAGTGTTTACATTTTCCGCTAAGCACGCATAGTTATTATGCTTTTAGTACAAGAGTACTTCTAGTTGTTCCAAAGTAATTGTTTAAAATGCAAAAAGCATTCTTATTAGCTGCTTTTTTATTCCACACAAACAATATAACAGGTTGGTTATAACATACTTCTAACAAAACTGTCCCAATCCATTTATCACTAAGAATTATACAAATTGAAATATAATTACTATTAGATATACATTTGTATTTTATAGAGACGTGTTAATAGATAAAAAGGAGAGGTTTACATAATCTTCTTGTTATAGTCAAGAGAATTTTGGATAGTCAATATTGTCTCAATGATATAAAAAATGTTTGAAAAGTTAGAAACCATCCTCTTATTCAGGGGTATGAATTTATAAACAAAGTTAGTTTAGTATCAATCAAATAACTTTATTAATGCTTAAATTAGTACACTGTCTAAAGATTCTAAAACTTGAAACGTACGTCACTAATTTTGTATCATACAATTACAAAAGATTTCTGGTTGAACCTTAAAGCAATTCAATTGATTTTAAATATTTATTGAAGGAAAATTTACATACATATTATTCAGAAGATGTAATGAAACCACTGGACAAAATAGGATGAACTAAGTTTTATAATTTACTATATTCCTTTCACCATCAAAGCGAAGTATATGGTTATAAACAATACGTTTACTAAGTTTCTCATAAATTTAGGCACTGAAAGGAAACACCTATCAATGTTTGCTTTTAATTTTACATTTTCATTTGTCAGAATTGTTTGTATGATATCTACTAATCTCAATACTTTGTCTGAAGAAACATATTTTTCCATTGAGTGTGTATAACTTTTTCCTTTGAGTTTGATTATGTTAGAGCTTCTTCTTCTTTTCTAATCTCAAAAGTACAGTAACAGATCATGTCATAAAACGATTTTTTTCTTTAATTTAATAAATTATATGGTCGAGTAGAAAGGATTTTATTGCAACAAATTTATGTATAGACTTTAAGGCATATATAGAGCAGGCGATGATGACGTAAAGCGGTTCGTCGCTGTCATCAGAGTGAATAACTACATCTGAGAATAAATAATAAAAAACCTGAGTATTCTTTTTTATTCGGTTAGGTATATGAATTACTTTAGCGCAAAGTAGATTTGAGTCTTATATAAATATAAATAACAAAGCTATCCCAATCCATCAAGAACTTAATAAATGTTGCCAAGCAAAAAAATATATTAAGATTTAAACACGACACATTTAATCTTTACGTACAAAATATGCATGTAGTTATTGCTTATGTATCATCTGAATGTTCATTTAATGAGCTAAAATATCATCTTTTTTAGGGTAAAACTAAAATATGGAAGTACTAATTTTTTAATATAAAATCTTAAACATCGTTAAATACTTTAAGTTATCAAGTATAAGCTTCTATGTATTCTTCTATGTAAAATTTTAAAGATAAAGTTTTTTACAGTTATTCGTGCTTGTCTCAAAAGTAGTAATTCACAATTTTATAGATAAGTATTATCTGTATATGTTTTAATGGATATTTGGTATAAACTACACTAATATAACAACTAATTTTAACCTTGTCATTCATCCTTACACACAAATACTGGTTGGTAGGTAATAACAAAGATTGATAGTGCTGTTTAACATTCTACTAAAGATTACGAATAAAACGGGAAATTTTTGTCGTAATATGGCATAATTTTGTTGTACGAGTTGATAAAACAGATATTTAAAGCGAGTTTTGGTTAAGTCAAAAAGACCTGAAGCCTTAAGAGACCAAAGGTACTCAAAACAGCATTCACAAACAAGGGAGGCTTCTCTAAGATAAGATATTACTATCATTAGTGATATAAGTATTTATGATAAATCATAATTGGTGTTAATCAATTAAACTTTCTAATTAAATACAAGCTGGGTGTTTAAAAGAATTAGTATGGTTCCAAGTGTAGTTATAGTCGGATGTTCTAAATATCAACTTTATGATATAAATAACACGTATATTTGGCGCACAGTTAGGGTCAGTGTCTAAACGTGCTATAACTCTCGTGAGTATAATCTTATGATCAGTGTGTAAATTAACCTTTGTTTTGTTGCTAGTGGGGGAAAGGTCTAGTTTTTAACCTTTAGAGTTAAGACATTAAGAATTCATTTTGTTAAAAAATGTACCTTTCGATATTTTATAAATATTTATAACTTATGTTGGCTAAGAAAAATTTTCTAAAACTCATACGTGTGTGAGAATTTACTGACAATGTGAAAATTTGATATAATTTAATATGTAAATAAAGAGAGCTCTAAAAGTTGAACAAGAACATAAAAATGGGATTGGCATTCGGATACAGCGTTGCTCAACGTCAGATCTGCACAGACTATTACTGCCTTACCTGCTACCCTGAAATTGGTTGAATACCCCAGAGTCTGTGAATTTACTGTATGTAGTGAAGTTCATCTTAACGCAGATTTCAGTTTCATTAAACAACAGATTTTTCTGTTTAACAATTTGTTTAACACCCTATCTATTTAAGGGAGTTATAATTTATGCTATATAAAGGTAAAATGCCTTTATAAGTAAGGTGTCCTAGGTTACATAGACATTCCCCTCTGGAACTATTAATTAAGTAAATAATGCGGGTAGGGAAATTAGTGATCGCCCAAAAGAAGCAATCTCACTTTTTAGATTCTTACTAATTATTTAAGTCTTTTCCATGTAGAGTCAAAAATATAAACAATATCTGAGCACATTTTATACTACAGGCACTTTCATATCACACTTTTAAGACATAATCGAATTGTAATTGGAATTTTAAGAAGTTGACCTTGGAATTATAGACAGAATGTCTATTCCAAAGAATCCTATATACGCGAGAACATCGGTTGTGATTAAAAAAATATAAAAAACTAAGCTCACGCATGCATTACATCCATCTCTGTTCGTAGATTCAATGATAGATACAAATACGTGTATTTAAGTATTTATTTTATATAAAAATACAAGTTATTACTATTAATTATTAATAGTTCAGATTATTAAATAAAAAGGCAAGAATGAAGTAATATAAACAATTCTTGTTAAACCATAGTTTAACAATATTCTTCGTAAAAAAGAATAGTTTTTTTGACAAGAAGCCTAATAAAGACATAAATTAAGTAAATGTCTCAGTAATCATGTCACAGTTATTTCGTATCCATTGCTGTTAGGCTTATCAAGCTGAATAAACTAAACAAAACGTAGGTAAGTTACAAGACAAACTTTAGAGAAGCTATAGATTATACAGAGATACGCAGCTTGAGGCGTTCTTGAGTTATGTTTAAACTTTGTCTTGTAACAATCTTGGATATAAATTAGTCCTTATATGATCTGATGCACAATTACTGATCATAAGTCTCTTATATCTTAAAAAATATGACATAAATTACAAAAAAATCCTTTATCATATTAAACTATTTACAAACATACATCGCATTATTATTTAATTAATATAAATTTAAGTAGATTACATTATATTTTACCATGTTTAATTTTAAATTTAAATAGTATAGTTAGTTTACAGTCTCGAAAATATTTAAATAAAGAATCTTGAAAAGTATCCAAATTTCGATCATTATAATGTGTTGTTGTTTTGATTTATATCTGCAACAGTATTTAGATATTATAAAAGCCAATGACGTACTGAAGGGACTTCACATAATTAATAGATGTGAAGGTTCTAATTACAAAATTCGATTTATCTCTGCTTGTACTAATGTCTATTTTTATTAAGCTATTAAACCTATATAGTTTAAGACCTCAAATAGTCTATAAACGCTATTGAACATTATCAAATTTGTTCCTTAGGTCATTTAATGTAAGTGTAATAGAAAGTGAATATGGTTATATTAGCCTTATAGGTATGATGTATGGATAGAGAAAACAAGTACAAACTAATGGGATCTGTAACCTACCTACACCAAGTTGTAATAGCTTATCAACATATGTGATAATGTTATATTGGTTGAGTTCATATATAGTCGAGCATTTCAGATTTATATTTTGAAAATGAGACATAAGACTGAAAACTTTTTCACGACAAACTAAAATATCTACAGGCAATAATTTCTACATAGCACGCTTAAAAAAAGAATTTCTACAGTAAAAATCATAGTTTTTATCGGGTTTTACCACTCGGATTTAAGATTAACATGTAATAAATGGAGTAGGTATTTCATGTATGGTATTAAAAGATTTAAATTAACTCAATTTCTTATCTGCCAGTGAAGTAAAACATAAATCTTTAATTTATTCTTAAAACTAGGGGTTTTATTTGAGATCTCAGCTAAGAAACAGAGAGATATAATGCAGGTTATTTACACAAAAAGTTAAAATAGAATATTTAGTGTATTTGCATTTATCTACGATACCCGCTGGATATATAGGATCCCTTTTTCCACCATATTATTAGTATATATCGACGATTTATTCAATACAGGGTTTTGACGAGGCTATTAACACGGTTTTAGCCTGCAGTTGTAAATAATTAGTTCGGGGGAATTTTGCGATACATTAATTTATTGAACATAATAGGTTGGTGATAAAGAGTGTTTATAATTTATTAAATATCCCACTATGAATTTCAGTTAGGTAATCGTTTACCGCAGACGCTCCAAGTTCATAATGAAAGCAGATTTCTGTCTTTGTTTCTGAATGTATAACTTGATCACTTTGAAATTAGTCAAGTTAGAGGGTTGAAGTTTAGTGTGAGTCTTCACCTCAACTATATTGAAATTGGTAATTGTATACATCAGTCCATTAATAGTCGCTCTTATCGTAGCGTTGATATCATCTGTGTTCTAAATGCTAAACCTCCCAAGATGGTCCGAATTATGGCGTTAAATTATATATTTTGTAGTAATATAATGCTTTGATGCACCAGTGTGAAAAGAGTAAATAAGTTTCTTATTAGGTAATAGTAAGTGGATAAAGTTTCATAAAATCGCTACGCAATACGCAGTTAGCTTTAAAAGTTACTGCCTAAAATTGTGTAAAAATGTGTTACTCCTAAAAGATTTACAATTCTGTAATAATAATTTGGTATTAATTATAACATTACATTACTCCTCCTACACATGATAATATATTAGGGAATTAATATGATGGTCTATGTCATTAAAAGACATTTTATTATCAGAATAGAAACCAGAATATTGTATATGGTAAAAGCCAAATAAGTCTCTTATTATCTAATTTGAAAACTTAATTTTAGTTCAATGTTTGCACCACAGGATAACCGTGTTAATTATTGTGAATATTCATATCAGTAGGATTATGCAGATTGTAATTAGTATAGAATATTTAAATGTAAATTAACAGTGACTCATTATTGAATAAAAGGATCAACAAACAAGAGACCGTAGTTAATTGCATTGGCCTTGAGTGTAAGAAATAATTTTTCAGTACATTAATAGATCGATAATAAATTAAATAGTTCATGGACTTAAAAAAATTATGATAATGAAATCTAATCACTATTAGTTTACTTATAAGGTTATATATTCGTAAAGTGCTCAGAACCAAATTAATAAGCAAAAACATAAAGAGTGCAGGCAAATAAAATTATATAATTTCAATGCGGATATATGTTTTATGGTTATTTTCACCACTTTATTAAAGATTTGTTACGTTATCTCAAATATTTGTATACCATGTATCGTAAAAATTTTCATTAGCTCCAATGGATTTTTGGAACGTAGGTCGTAAAAAGGTTAGGTCTAATAAATTTCAAGTTTATTTTGATGACCAATTTAACTTGATGTTGTACTATAACTTAGGTTACGTAGTATTTCTATAATGTTAACAAATAATTTTCACACATCATTATTCCAAATTAACAAAACTTAGTTTTTAGGCACTATATGACTTATTTTTGTAATTTTTTTCCGCCGGAACCTAAAAATCACGGGAAAAGGGCACACACACACACACACACACATATATTGTTATGATAGTCTATTACGACTTACAGCATCATCTAATCGAATTCTGTTTTTCACGTCTGTTTCTAGGATGCTGGATGCGAAAAAATACAAGCCTTAGTTCAATTTATATCAGTTAAAATATACAAGCGTGGAAACAGCTGTATACATTTACTCTTAACTACCTCATTTTTTAAGTTTATAACTTAAAACAACATATAATTCAATGTGAAAACTACTGAGGATACATGGCAAATAATAAAACCTAGTCTTAATATACTACAGAAACCATTACACCGTCAGTTAGACATCTCTGATCGCTTAAGATAACTGTATTGTGCGATATCTGTAAGATACTGAACAAATACCCAGGAACATGTCTCAGGTAAAAGCATGGATTCTATTAAATTCTTTTCATTGCATAACACTTTTAGTCTTTTTCTTTACATTCTTTAAGTTATGGATTCGTTGACTATAACGAGAAACAAATTGGCTTGAGGAGAAGTTTTAAAGAAATAATTAAATGAAATGAAAAATATCAACAATGAATACAACTTGTGTAGAACTCGTTGCGGCATTCTCTAGTTTCTAAGTGTATTAGTGCGGCTGAAGCGATGAGATAAGAGTGTTACCTTAACGACATTGCTGTATCATTTTGTTTGGTACGTAACACAGATTACCAAGACTGGAGCCTTATAAATAATATAGAAATCTGGAATCAAAACCACAACCGCTTATTGTTTTGTTACCTATCTATTATTTTCTATGAATTAGTAAAGTTCTTTACATCTTTTGACAAAATAAGAGGTGTTTGTTTATCTTTATATAAATTATTTAAAAAGAAAACTTTCTTAATTATATACATACGGAAATATGGTTTTCAAATGCTTTTAGTTAGTATGACGTATAAACTTTATTTCTAGGACATCACAATATTAAATCTGATAAATATTAACACTATTTGTGGAAAGATCACCTTATGTGTGTGCTGGTATAATATTACCAATGCACTTATCCTCATATTGTACAACTCTAATGAAAAAAATTACGTATACATATTTGTGCTGCTGAAAAAAAGTTATACCAAAATTTAACTTTCTTGTATATCCAGGCCAGCTTTGGATGCCTCAGTACGTTTGAATCAAATTAATGCAATAACTTTCATGACACCAATGTTTATTTAACTATTACGTAAAATTTGTCTGGTCTTCCTCTTACAATACCACTTTCATTCTATAGAATACAAACATATTTAGTTTTGCTATATAGTTGATTAATCATCCTAATAGAACAACGTAATGGCTAAATTTACTCTAGTTAAAATTAACTTTTACTTGGTCGCGTACAATCAGGTTCCGTAACTTTTTATTCATATTACGTTCCGATTTAACATTCACAATTTGTTTCAAAGTTGAAAGTAGAGGCACTTGCCTAAACAGTGTTGGAAGAAAATTATAAATACCGGAATGGTTAGTATGACCTATTCTGTATATTTATTCGTTCCAGAAAAATTGAACACACATTTGATCATATCAAAATATTATGTCGTAATATGTTTAATTTTTTTAAGATATATATATTATTAAATAAAAATGTAAAAATACGTCGGAAATTTCACGTTAATCATTTAAAAGAGGATTAAAAAACGGATGTTGATTCTAAAACCTCAAATCCGTACCTAATTGCATTCGTTAGATGTCCTGCGAAAATATAGGGAAAAGAGATTGACGATAATAAAATGCTCAACCAATTCAAGGATTAGACATAATCCATCATGGAACACATTCTGGTCTACGCAGAAATGAAGCTTCATGGAAAGCTTAAAGTCTAAAAAACCATACATTTACACTTTTGTTTATAAAATGGGGTTTCAAAGCAGTGGTAAAATAGTAAAGCACATGTTAAAATCAACTTAGTATCTAGTTTTTCTGTAATCTAGGAATAAAAATTCCGCATGATAAAATAACCTATGTTTGTAATGAGTGTTTTTTTAAATTGATCAATGCTACCAATAAAAATCCCAAAAAATATTTTCAAGCGCTCGGCTGAACCTAATGGAGTAACATGTATTATAATGCAATCAAATTCTAAATTTATAAGTTTTTTATAGATATTGTGTGGAAAGACATACAAACATAAATTAATTTTTATAACCAACCCTCCCACCAGTGATACATTTTGCTAAGGTACTCTCTATTCGAGCACTGTCTCTATAGACAGCTGGCTCTCTGGGCAAAGCAGGGTATTTTATCTTCTTTTATTTCAATATTATGATTTCTCAAAATAATTGATTGTACTTTCCTTAAAAGCGTAAAATTACGTTTGTATGTACTATATAATTATTTTTTTATTTAGTTGTTTTATAGCATAGACAATTATAAAAATTTCAGTGAGCTTTGAGGTTCTGAATATTTTAGTTTCTGATTTATAAACTGCAAAATATTTTTAAAGCAATAAAGTAATAGAAAATATTTTCTGACAAGATGGAAACGAGTAAATTTTAAAATTTGATTTAGAAATTAAACGTCCAATGTATTTCTTTAGTTATTATATTCTTCCATTACTTCAAGTGCTATCCCACTTTACACCAATGTCAACACTATTTAAATGTATTCCCTTTATGATATTTATGAGAGTTGAATTCTCTTTAACTCTAACCTTACTACGCTTGAGGATCGCTATATATTTACCTTAGGTGAAAAATTTACTTTATATGTTCTATTATGAAGATATGCTTGATTCGTAAGTTATGTATTTAAAAATATCTCTTAAAGTAACAAAAAAATGTATGTTGTTTTCCCTATAAAATAGTATATATTATAAATTAGATAATTTAGTTGTTATGATTGTTTAGAGATGGCAAAAACTACCTTATTAATACATGTACTTGCAAGTAAGTAGAGCATGTGGATTTCTATTAATACTATGGAGTAATCTTTATTTTAAGATGACATGCAGCCATCACATTAGATATGTTAATAAAAATTTTTGCAAACTATGTATTTGATTTTAGGCAAATTAGTAAATTAAGTTTTGATAAGTCTTTGTTAATGAGAGATTATAAATATTTTTAATGTAAAACAAAATGTGTTGACAAGAATAAGAATTGAAGCAGTAAAATTAAACAAAAGTCTCCGTAACCACAAGCTGATTTAGTTAAACTGGAGATTAAAATAAAGCTATGCAATGGTTTAATACGAAAACATAAACGATTTACAATAAGTGTTAGGTTTATCAGGCCAAATAAACTAAGCCAATCGTAGAAAAGTTACAACATAAACTTGACAGAAGCCATAGATTATACAGAGATATGCAGCTTGAGGCGTTCTTGAGTTATGTTTGAACTTTGCCTTGTAACAATGTTGGATATAAATTAGTCCTTATTAGTGTCTGATGCGAAATTACTGATTAAAAGTGACCTAATTCGTTACGGTGTTTAATGAATAACCATTATATTTTATATTATGAAAAAGCATGGATTTAATTCTCATTTAATCTATAGACAATAAAATAAATATAAATTTAAATAAAATTATATTTTTATTGTCTCTGGAATATTCAGAAAAATCTGAATTCGTATTTAAATTAAGATAGTATTTAATTTGTAGGATTGGATTCAATAAATAAAAAATATTTACAGCAACTTTGTTAAAATATTAAAATCGCATGATTAACGGAAGTGACTTTATGTCTCCTTGCATTGTTATATATGTTTGTCAAAATATTAGACCCATATGGTTGAACTTGGTGCAAAAACTTTATTAGTTTATAAAAACTATTGAAAATTGTACAATTTGGTCCATTGGCAGTTAAAACCTTCGTCTACTAGAAGGGGACTATGGTTACATTCGTTTATATTTAATTATTTTGGCAACTACAAAACAAGTAAAATCTAATGAAACACATACTATACTGAGAAAGTACATATAACATGTTCTATTAAATTATCAACATATGTGATAGTGTTATGTTTTTATTTCATACAAAATCGTTAATTTATAATTATATTTTGAAAACGAGACGGTACTGCACACTTTTAAACGAAAACTGTATGATATACACATAGCATGCTTATTGAAAAATAATAATTGGAGTAAAAAAATAGTTTTTATTGCATTTTGACCCGGATTAACGATTTAAAATGCTATGGATTGAGAAGTTATGCCATGTATGGTAGTAACAAGTTTCCATTAACTCAATGTTCTGGCTGCCTGTCAAATGAAAAATTACTTAAATACTATGTTTAACTCGCTGCACAATTTTTAAACTTAGAACTTAACTCAAACTTAGAAAACATACTTAATGTTCGTTAATGCTTAACATCAATAATGCAATGATAGTATTAAGAATGTTTGCATATATTTAAGATACATTTTAGATTTAGGGGGGATACTTTTTTCGTCATACATTTTGTAAAATGTGAATGATTTGCTCATTCCATGGTTGTGAAGAGGAAAATAAACTCGGATTATTCTGTCGTCGAATGTGATTTGGGACTGGAAGTGTCAAAATAAGTTATTTCTTTGTTTTAATGAGTTGGCAATAAATCGTTTCATAATTTTATAAAAATTCCAATACGAATTTCAGTTACTTAAAATTTCAACACAGACTCTCCAATAATTATGTAACGAAAGCAGATTTCTATGTTTTTCTGTTTTCTATGTATAACTAATCACTTTGAAATGCGTCAAGTTACAGGGTTGAAGTTTTACATGAAGCACTACCTCAACTATATCGAAATTTAAAGTTGAACAAATCAGTCCTTTAAGATTCCCTCTTGATCGTCAGATGGATGTCGCTTTGTTGTAAACGCGAAGCTTCCCACGCAAGCCTAAAATCTGGCATGAGTGTAACCTTTTGAAACATATTTTGTTTTTATAAGTCAAGAAAAAACTGTCATTAAAATATAAAATTTGTTATACTCGAGGACATATTTATACCAAAAATGCTAAAAAATACGTATTTCAGATTCTAAATGTATTATTGTGTGCTTATGATTTTTTATTGTTTCCTATTAATAATATTATTAAAATACTCTTAGTACTACTAGAAACATAAAAGACACTAACACAGTTATGTGTATGTGTTAACTATAGTTAAGTCAAACAAGACCGACCTAATATATTTTGTAATTGTAATTTTATTTCAATTTCTACCACAAAACAACCATTTTAATTGCTGTCTACAAGTTTATTGTTAGTAATTATAATTAGTATTGGATAATGAAATGCAAATGAAGAGTCCTTTATGATTGAACGGAAGGATCAACAAACTAACAATCGCATTTAATTGCATTGAACGGGAAGGTACTAAATAATTTTTGAGTAAACTGCACATTAATAAATAGATCGTTAGTAAATTTAAATGGATGTTAATGTTGAAAAATGTAATAATCATCCAAGCATTATCAGTTTACGTATAATACTATTGTTTCGCAAATGTTCAGAACTGAAACAATAACTTAATAAATAAGGGGTACGTGTAAAACATTTAATACCTGAACTTTGTACTGATGTACTAGGGTTATTCAAAACTAAGTATTACCACGCCAATTACCACTTGTAAAGCCCAAGCTAAGTAATCTGCAATATTTTCCCCCATTTATCGTACAAGTTTTAACTAATATATTTGGGTTTTCGAAAATTTTACCGTAAAAATATAAGGCCATCACTATATTTTACGTTTATTTCAATTAAAAATGTGTAACATAATGTCGAAATATTCATTTTTTCATAATATTACTAGATAATTAGATATAGTAACGCAACTTCTGTATTTTAAATTGCCAAAACTAATAACTTATTGTATTTTTAGTTACTATGTTTAAAACAGGTTTTCATTTTTTCTCAGATTTGTTCTAAGACCTAAAAAACATTTTAAAACAAGCAGAAACTTTTTTTATATATCGTTTCATCTTACAGCAAAATCAGGCTCGAAAGTCTTGTTAATACTTCTGAATCTTAGAAGGATATATAATAAGCAGAAATAAGATTTCCTGGTACAAAATAAGGCTTTTTCCCATTTTATATAATATTAAATACGTGGAGGAGGAAACAATAGAGCATGTTAAGTTTTATAACCAGATGGATTTTACCGAAAACTACTCTCTTATAAGTATATTCAAAACCAATCAAAATTCAATGTGAAAATATTTCATCAGATCGTCAGCTGGACATCACTGATTACTCAAGAATGCTGTTTTACGATCTTAATGTGATACTGAGTAGATATCCAGACACATTCTTTGGGTGTTTTCGCAGTGTTAGTTATATGGCTTTACCCCTAAATTAATTCTATGCTATACGTTAACTATTTTTAATACTCCAATAAACCACAGAACTAGTAACTAGAAAGGCCATTTAAAACTTCCTTTAACCAGATTTTCAGGTAATTTTAATAGGTACAGAAAATAAAATAAGTCAAACGATTTAAATGTATACACGCCGCAACGGAAAACCTCTTTGTATTTATCTTTCAAGATCACAAGGCTGATTTTTATAATTTATTCCGTCTAGGACATTTAAAATAGAAAAGATATCGTTCTCATTGGAGCTGCAACCTTATAACCCTCTGGATATGTGTGCTTACTTTGAAAATATTTAGTTTGACTTCTATGCGCTATAAGGCATTAGTGTAAAAAACTTAATATTTTTGAGATATTTGAAATGTGGACAACTTGATATGAGGTTATGAGAGAAGGTTTTTTCTTTTATTCTGCATAAAGAAAAACTAGATTGTATTATTTTTAAACAATCCAGCAGTTAGCATTAATGTTTAGTGCGCTTCAATGTAGGAACGATGAATGTGAAAATAACGTTTTAATTAATATGTAAAAGTTATTCTTCTTCTTATTTTATAACACCCTTTGTATAATTCAAAACAAAATTAAAAATGCTTGCAACCACCCATCCTGAAATCTTATAGAGTAAATTTACTATAGTTTGATACAATTGTATTAAATTACTAACTTATACCTTAAATAAATCTAAAATAAAAAAAAAAAATTAAAATTAAAACAGTCAAGCATAGATAGATCAGTATTTTCTAACGATGAAATACAGGGATATTAATTACGTTTGGTTACAACGTTAACGCAGCTAAGGCGTTAGTTCACTAGTTCTTCAAGATTGCTTACGTGTAACAAATCCCTAACTAAAACTGTCCTTGCCAAAGGATATTCCAAATATATGGTTTTATTGTTAATTGTAATATATCATGACAATAAGTTAACTTAAAACATTTATTTTAGTAGATTTCTCTATTTATTTTTGACGTAATAAGTACAAATTTAAAGGGTAACCTGAAATAATAATATTTTAGAATCCTTGTAGGACAACTCTGATCAACGTTTGGTTCCTTATACCGTTTGAAAATTGTTATCTCTTATAATTAGAAAGTAAATGTATAGTATTATTCTAAATGTTTTCAGTTCAAACGTATCCCAAATCGTGCATTTTCTTTAATATGTGTAAGTTTTGTATCCGTTGACACTAATAAATTTTTTTTTTTTAAGATATAAATTTAATAATTAGTATTAAAAGAATAAGGAAAAGCATCTACAACAGGAATAACTTGTTTACAATCCCCTGCGGCATTTTCAGGCTGCCAAGCTTATTACTGAAACTTAAGTGATGAGAAAAGATTGTTACCTTAACAACATTGCATTATCACTTTGTCTCGTAAATAACAGGGCTTAGTGAGCCATTGTAAAGGTTATGAAACCAGAAAATGAAAACCAAAAAGGCGTACCGCTTTTTTGTTCTTTAACTGTTTTCTGTTATTTAGTAAAATCTGATTGTTAATAAGGGTTGCTTGTTTATCATTATATATAATTTAAAAAGCCATACTTCGTTGGATTATTCCAATGTAAACATTCCGCGGCACAATTTGTTTTAATACAATATGAAATTCATGCTTTTAACTATATCTTTTAATACTTTACGCTACTGTATCTAATCAACATTAAATATAAATTCATGGAAATATCACCTGAAATTTGTGCTCATAAATAAGTACCAGTGTACTAAAATCTCATATTGAATACATTAAAATGAAATATAAATGTTTGTGCTGTTTGAATATGCTGGGGGAAATATTTGAATTCCTGTATATAGAAAATGTACAGTCGCTTGAGTATCAAGTTCTAATACATGCTTCCTTTTAGAGTTTCAAAGCATACGGTAAGGATCGTCAAATAAAGATTCTAGGCCGCAGATAACGTTATCAAACACCATTTATAAAAAGTAAAGGCATTGTACTATTTTTATAATAAATTTTAATAGTACAATATTTCTCCAATACGTATTTCCCCAGCGAGAATATATGAAATTGATGAAACACTATAAGTAGGTTACATTGATCATTTTACCTCATCTATAATTTAACATTATACTAGTCCATTTGCAGTATAAGTTCGTAACACATTTAAGTAATAGTAGTTAGTTTTCCTTGCATATAAAATATTAAGTATACCTATATTTACTAGGTTAAAATTTATACAGCACAAAACAATTCAACGGATTCAGATTCTGTCTCTTGTTTCTTGAGCCTCTTTTCCACAATGAAGTGGTGTTTACTTTCATTTTTTTATAACTAAGGATATATATATATATATATATATATATATATATATATATATGTATGTATGTATATGTATATATATATATATATATATATATATATATATATATATATATATATATATATATATGGCTCCCAAATATTTCGTTATTTAAGTCTGTTATGAACGTAATATGCAAATCCTGATTGACAACAGATAAAATACGTTTCAAATATTTTCTCGCTACGTTTTTTATTGAACTAACACTTTTCCTAAAAAATCTGGCCTCGGATTTTATTTTGCTAAAATTGTGATATGGTTAATTTCTTAACACAGTCTAATATCAGCAGATTCCCGATACTTGAATTAAGTTATTAAATACAAGTAGAGAAATATTGCTGCACTTCATACATTACGTATGTGAATTGTACAATTAAGTACGTGCTGCCTAACTTATTTTACTGATGTCGATTTAAAATTTCCAATCATTAAATAATTTATTCTTAAGGTGTCCTGCGCACAAGTAGCTAATCGTAGGAAAAGTAAATTGACACAAATACTATGTTCGTATAAATCAATGATTGAATATAGACCCTAATTTTTGTCTACGTATAATTGAATCTCTATGCATATTTTAAGTCTAGGAACAAAATCGTCCGGAGGATATCCTGCCAGATCTTAAATTTACATGTTTTTTTGTAAAATGAGGTTTGACAACAGTGTTCAAATAGTATAACTTCCTGAGAGCTAGGGAGGGTTTTACAATGCAAGTGTGCCCTGAAATCGAAGCTTATCACCAAATGTTAAAATACACTTCCCACATTATTATGATTTTATACTTTAACTGTAGGAATAAAAATGTCACAATTTAAAATATCATATGACAGTATTACATTTGATGAAATATTAGTTTATCTTATTTTTTGACTCTATGTTTAGTAATAAATGTAACAACAATAACAATATAAAGGAATCTCAAGCCGAGAATCATGGTTGACATGTACTAAAATCAAAACCAAATTTCAAGATTACAAGACAGTTCGTTTTAGAGACATCTTATTGAAATACAGACGGACAGAATTTAAATTTGTCAAATCCCTGGAGTAATAATTTTGCTAAATCACAGCCTATTATAGTAATGCTGTTTTGGTTCTTTCTGGTAACTAAGGCAAAAATACTTTTTATCTTTTACTAATTGGTTTTTTTTTTTCTTAAAATTTTAATGTACTTTCTTTACCAATGTAACATTATTTGTGTGTGCTATAAATAAAATATAATTATTGTATTATTTAATATTATAGATAATTAAAACAATTTTAGTAAGTCTTGAGGTTCTTAATATTTGGGTCTGCAACATAAACTGTAAAGTATTTTTGGGAAAATATTACTTTGCAATTCTGCATCATAAGTTAAAAGAGTGTACATTTTAAAATATAAATTTAAAGATTAAATGTTGCTCAAGTTCGGGCTCTACACCAGTGACAGCACTGTTTTAAGTATATTCCTTTACGTGAAATATATTCTCTTTGACTCTCAATTTAGCTCCTATCGCACTCCCCTAATACGTTTAAGGGGACCTTGTAGTCCCTATACTGCGCATGTTAAAAATGTAATGTTTAGGTACCCTTAGAACAAGAACTACTTGGTGTACACATGTAAAACTTTGTACATTGCTTATTTGTATCTTTCTGAATAATTTTTACTTATCCATAAGTAAATATAACGTTAAAACAAAAAAATTACATAAAAATAAAAAAACCACTAAAATTTTCAATTTTTTGCTTATAAATATTAATTTTTAATTTTTTTTCTGACAGTTTTAACAATTTAATTATAGTTAACATATTAGGACACACAGATATACATAACATAAAAAAATTCAGGCTGATAACCAAAGAGGTTAATGAAAAAAGTGTACCTGAGTGTCAGGAAAAGTGATTTTCCGGTAGGTGCCAAAAACTGCAAACTTGTCCTTTTGTCACACTAAAAGAGTCCAGCACCATACACAACAGTTTTTTCTTCTTCCATATCTTCCCTTTTTCTTTTGGCATTTCGTTATAGTTTTCTTTTATTTTTAAAGCATTCTAAGGCTGCTTTGTTGGCATTTAAAACCCTATTTTGATCAATTTGTTTTAGGCCGACTACACAATTTTCTCCAGCATTACCACATAGTTTCTGAATAACTTGCACCTTACCCAGAGCACCACAGTTACATGCAATTATGGCATCTAACACTCGAATTTTTAATGTTTTTATTCCAACAAAGTTGTTTTTGGGAATTCTCGTCCAGATGACGTTATTTAATGACTCATTTGGATTTTGTGTGCGGCCATAAAGACATTTTTGAAGTAAATTTGTATTTGAAAGGTCCTTAAAAATGTGTTTTATTTCCAGCATAATAGGCTCAGGCACTGAATTTTTATGGGTATATTCATCACCTGAAAACAGGCACTTTTGGTATTTGCACCATGACGATTCACCCTTTGGGCAAAGTTCGTGCTGGGGAGAGTTGTCAGTCGAAAGCAGATGAAAATATATCGCCCACACCGCCTTTCTCATTTTATCAACATTTTTAAGGTTGTCTCGGATTGCTTTACCATAATATGTTTGAATGCTGTCAATAATTGCATCAGTAAGCCTACCACGTCCTGAAATAGGTTTCCCATCATTTAACTTTTGGCCTCGTAGTTTTCAATCTACGTAAACGACTACCCATCCTTTTTTGGACGTGTCCTTATACACTCCAACTTACTGATTTGGATACTATGACCGGCTTGGCCTGCTCATAGGTATTATGTAGCTACCCTTTATTCTTAAATTACATTATACTATGTAGGACGTAAAATGTTACGAGAGAAGTACCAAATATAACTCAAGAACGCCCCAAGCTGCGTAGATGTGTATAATGTTTGGCTTCTGTAAAGTTAATGTAACAACTTGCTCTGGTTTATTAATTTTATTCAAAAAGAGAAACTTAATTTTATAAATTCAATGAATATGAATGAATTATAATAGGTTCATTAACTAGTATTCAAAATTTACAAGCTTCCACAATAATGTTTTGTTTAATGTAAAATAGCTTGGAATTACTAAGACTTTTTTCTCAAAATTTTATAACATGAGGATTGTGTAATATATATATATATATATATATTAAAAATATATTCTTACCTCTAAAGAGTTTAGGATAGATCTTGAACAAGTTACACGATAAAATTTAATGAGGTTGAATCAACATGACTAGACGATCTATGTTAAATTACTCTAGACAATATATCTGTAAGAGTGAAGTTTCTTTATATATTTAATAATAAAATGAATAATAATAATAATCTTTCAGAATAAATAATTCACTCATTGATAGATTAGAGAGAGCGGAAAAAATGGGCCTGACAATTGACCAGCGAGGTCACCTGGTTTTCATTAATTGGAATTCTTATCGTATCTCATCTCACGACCATAGTATATACAACGCCTCTGCGCGATATAGCTGAACCGTGCATGAAAATAATTGGAAAATTCGCAAATATTACGCATGCAATATTGCAAAAGTTGGGATACTAATTTAATTGTATGCTTTTTATCTCCAGGTTTGGTGTTTGAGCAGTAGGTAGTTTTTGTTTAATTTTCTAAGCTTATTGGTATCAATTTAAGTTATCTGTTTTATTAATTTATGGAATGTATTGAATTGTAAAATGTCGGTTTTGATTAAGTATTTTTAAGTGATTTTTTTTATGCGAAAATAACGTTATACTTTTACTTCCGATAAAATATTTCTTTAGTTATTCATTTATAATATCTTCATAATATTTAGTTTTCGTTTGCAAATAATTTTTTACTATCACTAATGACAATCACTATTTATAAACTCAAAATTAAATAATTGAATTGCGATAATGGTATCCTTTTATGAAATGTATGGCAGTGACGGCTTAGGGTGGTATGGCCCTTGTAATAATTGAGTTGAGCTATGATTTTCAGAACTAAAAGTGTTTCTGTTCAGATATTTTCTATTATGTTTTTCTTAAGAAATTATGATTTTATTCCTTCCTATCTTTAAAAGTATCTCATCTATTGCGTAGATGTTGATTGATTGATCATTTCGACGCGGCTACCTTGGAAATATATTCCTAAAATTTCATGTTCTTAGCCTGAAACCCCCCATAATATTTTCTTGTTAAAAATAGTATACACCAAACATAACAGTTGTTATAATGTAAAAATTATAAATATAAGTGCATATAGAAATACTAACAATTGTAATTACACATAATTGCCTTATATATGGTGATATTATTAGCCATTATAACGAAGTAATTGCGCCAACTTCTTGGACTTGTCGATTACATATATTATGCTTTTAATATGGCTCCACGAAAGTTCAGTGTAACATTATTACATTCTAATAGTAGCTCAGTTGTTTTAATTACTTTCTTTGTCATTATAAATGTAGAGTAATCGTTGTAAAACGCCAAAGTTTAATTGTTAAAAGGTAAATTCTTAACAAGAAATTACAGATAAAAAGTATACAAAATAGTTCATAATCTAACAAGAGATGAAGCGTCCTGAATAAAATCTTTCATAGGACTTCATAAGATTATGACAACTTTATTACTGGAGAATGAAGGTTTTAAGCCTTAGTCACACTTTATCTGATTGATTTTTCTTATTAAATTTTAAAATTTAGTTTACAACATGAAAAATTCGACTTTTTTGTAATACATAATCACACACTTAACTAATAATACGGACAAATAAACAACGAAGTGATAGAACAAGGAATGAATCATACATTTTTAAATAATGGCTTAATTATTGCAGACTGAGAAAAATAAGTAACGAACATTACGCATAATTTTGCATGATAATTTGTAATTTATGGGTTTATTATTAGTATCCATACTAGTACAGTACTCATTATTTGTTTGGGTTTCTGAAAATCGTCTTATTACATATGCCTTTAGCTTATATTCAGTCTACCCATCATAATTGAATTAAGTTACTAAATATATGCTGTTTTATTAGTTTTAAAATATAGAGATGGGGGGGGTAGATATACCACTTCAAGTAGGAAGGAAATGAAATTTACCTTTTTTCAGTAATATATGTAAATATGCTTTCAAAACCTTGTTTTTTTTCTAACACAACTATTTAGTGGCTAAAAGTTGAAGGAAAATAAGATGTGTTTATTGAAAAAGCGTGGTTTTCGGCTCAAATACATTAAACCAACGCAAATGCTCTTAAAATCTCCTTTACTGTTTAAACTCGTATAACTATCTTAAAACCAGGGATTATTTAGAAATCTCAGATTTTAAATGTACAGTTAAAAGTACTAATTATATTCCTACTATTCTTAGTATTCTATAATTACCAGCCGGAACAGTAATGTACTGTTTTTAATTTCCGCAATGGAGAAATATTACATAGTCAGCGAGCCTTGAGTTTAGTCAATGTACAAAAGGAGATCTCTACGTTAGTGACTATCTTTCGTGAAAATTGCACAAGCAAATTAACAGTTCTGTTACAAACACAGTTGACATAATCTACGGCTGCAATAGCGTGTGTTTGTCTTTGATCTTATTCAAGGCGTGTTGTATCCGACTATTTTTCTATAAGTTGCTGGGATTTACAGGTATTTTTAACCCAGAGATTTGAAAGGTAATATTGTTCAGGTTGTCAGCTACATTTCTTACATTGCTTCAAACGATTTCCTCTATATGTCTGTATATTGGTAAATAAATTCAATTATTGAAAATATCCGCTATCATTGTAGTATAAAATGTAATAGTGGGCGTTGTGATAGTTTATTTGCTGGAAGATTTTGTTTATTTACCACTTATCAATAATATGAAATACAGATCAATCAAATAATATTTTTAATTACATCACAACATGTGTAACACGGAGATCCTAAAATGCAAATATTGTTTCTTACCATACCAAAGGGTATGGCATATTCTCATCATATTTGTTATATATTTTAAGGTTTTTATTGCTTTGTTTATGTTGAAAAATTGCTGAGTAAATGTCACCAAGTGGAAAGTCATCCATCAAGCTTAACATCTGTATAAATGCTTCCATTAAAAGAACATTTCTCTTGGACTTGTTTTCACAAGAGAGACTCAGCACTTTTGTCGTTACTTGAACCTACTACAAGACAGATCACTCTAATGATTAAAAGTTTAGAATTTGTTTTCTACTCATTGGCTTTTAATTAATATCCTTGTGTGTTACTACACATATTTCTATTTTTTCCGTTTATTTACTAAAATCCATAAAACCTTTTCAAAAATCATAAATATTTTATATTAATGAATTTAAAATTCAATATGTTACTACATGATTGATCCAAAGAATTGGTAACAAGGGTACTCTAGTGAACAAAAATGTCACCGGAAGAAGCCTCTGGTCCTAGTGATTTAATCAAAAACACAATGACATAAACATATTTTTACCTGAGATAAGTTCTCTAAATATTTCAAGAATACAAGTTAGGTTTGAGGGTCAAAATACATATTAGCATAAATATAATATTATAATTGATTTTAAAAATAGTTAGGAGTAATACGTTAGTTTATATGTAATTTAATGATCAATTTATTTCAACGAATATGTGTTGTATTTAAATAATTGACACTCTATGAAAGTTCGTAATTTTATTTGAGACAAAAGAATAAATTTCTTCGGAGTATATATGCTTGTGCCAAAACCATTTAAAATTTAAATTAATTTTAACCTAAATGGATGAACGTTATTTTAAATACCTGATAGTCAAACAGTCCTTATGTTTCCGTTAGCGAGGTCATGAACTTTCAGAAGCTGAGAATTACCAATTATAGGAATTTCATATTGGCCACTTAGATGTCTAAAGCTGAGAGGTTCTTACAGTTAAATACTTCAATATACCTATATATTTAATGGCTTTAAAGCTGTAACATGGAAAACGTTTCTTTTTACGGGGAGCTGTACGAATTCTGATGGTTTTCCTGGACCAATTAAAAGAGGCAAATATCTACATAGAATGAGGAATTGACAAATAAAAGAGATAACAAGTTTTTAACCACTTGCTAGAAACTGTTTTGCATTTTTTCAATGAAGCATTTTTATTAAAATCCATTACATCTATCACGTAATAAGAAATTGGTTAGTACAAGGGTATGAGTTTTATGTATTAGGAGTTTTGGTTCAAATAAAATTCGTATATAAATGAATATAATTTAAATATCTATATAAGAGTATGTGTGATCTTAGAATATCACGTTCATGATCGATATTATCGTTTTAGAAATCTTAACCTTTAAATCAATACTATTTGGTCTTGTATTAATGTTCTAATAACACGTTCTTTAAGTCAAAAGCAAATAAATAATATATCTAATTAACCTGTGGCCTAGCTATTTTATAAGCTTATACCTGCCAAGTTTTCCTATGTATGTCTAGAGTAAAAATATTGAAAACCTAAACTGTTTTCAATATTTTGGGTTCAAGTAAATATGAGTCACTTTACAACTATTTGTTTATCAATTTGTGTCCTTCTTATATTTATAATGAAAATATTAACGATAAATAGTACGAACTAAACATTTAAGACCACTGCAGATTAAAGATAAAACGGAAAGGCAAATGATCGTCTAGGAAACATCTGTAATCAGAGACATCGTGATCTTGATGAGATTTTAACGACTTCATCACTTGAGGTAGGCTTATAACTTTTACAAACCTTTTTTTCTCACTGTCTATTTAATTATTAAAACAGTTCTAGATATAATTTACTCTATAATGCAATATTATATTTTAAATATCCTGCTTACTCTATGGTGCAGTTGTATAAATATACTTGTGATTGTTTTTTTCTTAGAAAATTACTGTGCAGAATATACATATATAACTATGCAAATTTCATAATTTAAATACGATTTAGATACCTTTATCTATATTTGTATAATTATTAAAAAATTTCTAGATTATCCTTTGCTTTGTTTAACTATAACAATTTGTTTTGTGTCATCTCACTACTCTAGAAACAAATTCGATTATTAATAACAGAAATACATTAATAGAGCAAATATTTGCATATTTTAAATAATAATAATGTAGATTGTTATTTATTGTCTATATAAAGGAGAGTTTTATGTGGACGAATATGCTAAAGGTTAGGTCGTTCTCGAGATATTGTACAGACCGTAATGTAATAATGGAAAACAGTAATCATGTTTTATCAAAGTGCAAATAAAATGTTTTAATGAAATAAATTAGCAAATCTATTGTAATCAATATATTCTTTTAAAAGGAATTTTAAAGCTAAACATTTAGCTAAACATTTAAGTAAAGTACACTTTAAAATTCATAATAATAAAGTGGAATATGCAGTTTTGATTTTTGGAATTGAAAAATTACTACCAATTAAATAGTGCCTTAAATTTATTAACTCTAATTAATTAATAAACTTATTCTCTATACACACATTTGCGCAACATATGAAATTGGTCAATCACTCTTTATAGATTCCTTTTTCATATATTCCTCAAAAACTGGTAAAGTAGAATATATTTAAAAATGCCGATCCCTAACTAGGTAGCAACTATCCTACAATAATAATGTTGCATATTTTCAGTTTGGCAATTCTTCTTCGAAAACTCATGGGTTTTCTAAAAGCTGTTGACATCTTCATTAAAATTAGCTTGGATATTCTTAGAAAAATTAAATATATATTTATGTCATATAAAATATTGCAGTACAGTCGTAAAGTTCTAACCTTCCTCAATATTCGTTTTTAAATTTTTCTAGATTAATTGTGTTATATTCGATACTTAAGAGACTGCATTATTAATCTTTTTTTCTAGAATAGTTTTTCAGATTTATTTGGTTTTATAAGTAAAGAATTCCCTCCAATAAAAATTAATAATTGATTTAAATTACATTACAGATTGGTCACGGCTAAAGGATCCATGTTGGACAGATATTTATCTCTTACAAGTACTGCAAATGTCGTTGTCATTTTTCAGAGTAATTGCTGTGACTTAAATGTGTAGTCTCATTGTAGACAGTTCCAGATATCTACAGAAATGACTGGAAATATTAGGCCAACTCTATATGCTGAATGATTTTTCTAAACATGCGTTTATTTTAGAAATGCGATTTAATTTTTTTCATAATTGTGTCTTGGTCCACAGAAATGGGCCTAATTTTAATTCTTCAATTTAAATAGTTTACTCCATACATTTGAACCTGGCACTTCTATTCAAAATGGTTTTGCTTTTACCTGAATTATACTAATTCATATAATTACTTTATGTGAAATTTCAATTCCAGATTTTGATCTTTTATAAGTATTGGTCTTCTCGCTTGAAAGAATGTTCATTCTTGAGATTAAAAATACTTTTTATGCAAGAATTATTTGATTCTCATTATTTATTTAAGATTTGTGTGTGAAAGTTCTATGTTTGCGAAAGAACTAGAATGTTTTTCAAACTTATTTGAATTTTTAACATGTTATTTGTGGTAAGAAAGACCTTCTTACCGCCCTTCAAATTTAAATCTATCTTTGCTTATAACTTGTTAATTGTTTGTACTAGTTAAAGAAGACAAGGGTCATGTTCTTTCTAAGATCCTCATACATTATTACTGTAAATTATGGTATTGTGCTAAAAAATATCAAATATCGTCTTTTTTATATATACTCATATATACACACACGCGTGTTTGTTTGTGTTTGCGTATTTTGTTTGCTTTGTTACGATATGCTTTTATATCTGTCAGTCCATCCACCAATGTTTTAAATTAATTATTTATGAGATATATCGTTATTAACATAATGTGTTTCAAGATGTTGGCCATACCACGTAAACAGAAGAATGACTTTCTTTAACTGAAATAAATTTGCTTGTCGAGATTTATTTATCTATTTCAACGATGTCCTGTTATACAGACTAGATACAATATTTTGAGTTACATAATCATAATATATTAGTTACCGACTACTAAAGTAAAAAAAATTGGGATAATTTAAACTAATTATTGGGAAGATGTTAAAATGAGTGCAATAAATTAGTCAAATAACAGCAAACGTATTATAAGAACAAATAATTATAACAAAAACGGGAATCAATAAATTAAAATCGGGTGGCAACAACAAACTATAAATTATTTAGTGAAGTAAACAGGATTTTTCCGGACATTTGCCATCGTTCAGTGAAACAAGAAATCAGTAACACTACGTTTCGAGATCTGCAATCTGATCTTTTTTTCAGATGGGAAATAACCTAATACATAATTACAAACTGGGTTAAAATAAACAAATCTTACCAAAGCGTTGTGGCACGCCTTAGTCAGGATTACGCCTTAGACAACGCTTTAGTAAGATTTGTTTATTTTAACCTAGTTTGTAATTATGTATTAGGTTAGTTATTTACCTGAAGAAGAGATCAGATTGCAGATCTCGAAACGTAGTGTTACTGATTTCTTGTTTTACTGAACGATGGCAAATGTCCGGAAAAATCCTGTTTCCTTCACAAGCCTTCCATCGTCAAAAATAACCATCAAACAAAGAATTATTTAGTGTTGGAAACGTATGTCTCTCAAACAGAATATATAAAAATTTAGCGATTAAAAATTTTTCTCAAACGATATGTAGCATTTTTAGAAACGGGTCAACAAAATACAAAGTTGAAGCGCTTGGAACGGTATAACAGAAACTACTTCAGAGTTAAGATTTTAAAATTAAAACAAACAACGTCAGACTTACAGAGTTACGCTTAACGAAACAATATAGATCCTAGGTTTATATGGTAAATTTTAAGCATATCCATATAAGCATTTGTTTAACTACGTAATGCCTAAAAGTATGTGATTTACTATATGAGGCGATAGATTAAAAAAATATTTTTTAAATATAAATTATAAGCAAGTCTGGTAATGTTAAAGAATTAGGAGGAGAAACAGATTATTAATTTACTTCTTTTATCATTACTTTATTTTCATAATGTTCTATTCTCTTGTATTATCCCTTCCATTACTTTTAGCAAAATATATTTACAGTATATTCGCTAACTATAAGTTTAGTTGATTAAATAGCTCTCTAAATATAAAGTTTGTATTCAGCATTCTTGAAACAGTATTCAAGCAAAGTTTACGAGTGTAACAATAGGAACAAAAGCATTGGATTACCGGTCAAAACTGTAAGTCAGACTTCCGTAGTTCATAAGACCTGACGAGTAAGCGCATCCGGACACTGAAGCTCTGCAAGCCGCGATATGAGTGAAAATAGTTTTCAAGCTGAAAAATATATTATTTTGAAACCCACAATTTGAAAATTCGGTAATCTTTTATGAGTCCATTAATTATACAATTCCGTTTGCTTTACTGTTGTCTATTTTACAACACTATAAATTTACGATGTGAAAACACACATACTTACCAATTATGAGTATATAATTTTATTTAAGTTGTTCATGACTAATAATCGTCGTTACTCATAACCGATGAAACCTTTAGTCTCTAGGATCGCTTGTGCGTTAATTACCTATTTATTAAAATTAAGTTTCCATTTTCTGACATCTGATACGTATAACTTATTGAAGTTATACGTATCTAGACTGACATCAATGTGTCAGTCTAGATATTTCCAGACTGAGAAAGCTCCGCTTTCTAAAATCAAACAGTCTAAGATAGCTAACAATAACGCTACAAACTGTTGTTCTATAAGATATTTCTACCTGTTCAAATCTTCAGATCGTGGAATCGCCCATACTTTACGAGAACTTTGGCTAAGATGTCCTATACGTAAATTGTTACCCCTAATGAAATTGTATCTATTCCCTTCATAATTTTAGAACTTCTTGGGGACAAGGTGCATCCAAGCATACGGATGTATTTCTTCCACTTTTTCAAACATTTAATTCACTTAGAGGCCATAGGTGACGGAAGATTTCAAATATAAAAATTATCTAGAGGACCTAAGGATTTAAAAATTAGAAAATGAGCGTCAGTTCATGTTGGAGATATCCAGCCCGTGAAACCGCGTTCTTTAGTAAAACAGTGCCCATAAGCAGACAATGTACTCACTGAAACATTCAGAATAATACTCATTCATGTCGCATGGGTGATCATGTACCACATATGCACTTTTTCTTGTCTCACATGTTAATATCTGTATTAACATGTTAAGACATGTTGTAAATGATTTAAAATTAATAACAATAACATTGGCATTAATACCACAGCCCACGACAAATAATAGTTTAAAATTATTATAAAACTAGTTTTTTAAGAACTTAATACTTGGGATTCACTTATTAACTAAAATATAACTCTGTGTTCCAGCAGTATGTAATGGTATTAATAACTATCAAATAATAGATATATATTGTCTGAATATCACACATAGAAAGACCATCAATTTTATCACCCCAAAAAAATTATTTCCATGACATTTGACCTTTATTTGTGTAAAAATTATTACTGACTCTAAACTTTATATTATATAAAACTAGGCTGACTTAAAACTAAATCGCTAAGGTCATATACTAATAAGTTGCTCCAAAGACATTGCTTCACAAGGGAAAATACCTACGCATAACATTCTTTCCATTAATTTTAGGTTTGCCCTTTTACTGAGGTGTACAAGTAGTGTGACCATTGCACAAGGCAAATGAAGATAACAGTTGTTTGTTGTAAATGGTACAGTTTATGAACTACAAGTTTCGCCAACTGGCTATCAAGAAACTGTGTCTGTTATTAGGTGTATTCCCTAAACAGTATACCTTAAGTGCATTATGAATTTCGATCTCGATGAATTTCACATTCATATGAGTTCGAACTGTTGCAATATATAGGAATGACCATAGTTTCGATCATATTAGACAGACGTTGACTCCAGATTTCAGGAGTTATGTCTTTGACAGAGTTATTTATTAAACGCTGAACAAACGGTGAATACTATGGAGTATTAATACACAAAATACTTGTGTTATCGTCATCGACTAATAATGGTGCTTTGCACACCTTTGATCGCAAATGTAATTAAAAACTGTTAACAATTTAAGATGAACGTTAGTTGTACAAATCCATAGTTGAACAATAGTAAAAATTGTTTTATTTGTACATTTTTCAAAATAAATTTTTGTAAAAACACGTTTCTTGGTTCCCACCACTTATTAGGACATAAGCGGTTACCTGATCCAGAGGAATCGCTTTGTAACAGAAAGAGCGCACAGTTCTGGCCAGAATATTAAAGTAATTATCTATAACACTGAAGTGTCTTTTCTCATCAATAATTCAATTTATATTCAATAAAAAGTAAACAAAAAAATATAATGTAAACAACATTCCCGGATGCACATGAGAACGAAAACTATCTAACTTGTGAATAATTTATTTTTAAACATCTTATTATATACGAATTATAATGGTAGTGAAAAGTGAATATATTACATAATTGTTTCTATGACAACAATAATCTTTGTTTTCTGGTTAATATATTAATTTGTTATAAAAACTTTTAACCTGTATTACCTGCATTTCCCGCAAGATATTGAGCATAATAACACGCAAAGGTATGTTATAAGTAATAAAATTTTTGTTCATAAGGATGATTAAGTATTAAAAACTGTGTAATGAATGCACTTATCATATTAATTAACACGCTTGTTAAAAATAATATTGTTAAATAACCAACATAAATATTCTACTGAAATTAAATGGATAGATTACAAATATTCTATAAATAATCAGTAATCTACGTTACTTTGTACCAGATTATATTGAAAAAGTTAAGTGGTAACATATTCATAGTGTTCTCTTATATTGCAATTTTGTATTATATGGTTAAAAAAAGATGTTATGCTTTCCGTCTTGAAACTTATACACGTTTCAAATAAGTGGAAAAACATATAAAAATAAATGTTTTTGTACTTAACTATATAATTATTACAAAACTTATCCATATTTTTTAATAGTTCAAAAAGAGCTATTTATTTTTAAACTTTCAAGGGCCTAATCATACACAATTAAGGTATTTGGATCTTATCACTGCCTGAGTATTAGAAAGTCAAAGCTTTGGTATTTTATGGTTAAGAGAATCAAAGGTTAAACCAGATGGTTACTGGCTCTTTAACACGTTCGCTACCACCATGTTAAGAAAAGTCGTATACCCACAGACCAGCACGGTTTCTTCCCGTGCACCGGCGTCCCAAATATGCGCCGCTCGGGGCACCTCAAATATAGTGACGTCCAATATTTGCGCCGCTGTATGAATGCCACTATTATTGCCATGAAAAATCACTGGTCTATTTTAGAGGCTTGATACTTTTGTATTGGTCTATGGGGATGTCTGGCTCACAAGTGGGACGCTTGGTTTCAGGATATCTTCAGAATTACGTCCCGCACAGTTGGTAAACTTGTTCATTGCCGCCTACACTGTTCTTGTTGTAAATCTCACACCACGGGCTTCTTTCTTCTGAACTACGGTTGAGGTTATGTATTGTTAGTGTTTAGAAACTATTGTAGAACAAATTGGAACGAAATAAGAAACGTAAGCTTCTGTGTACTGACAGTGAAATAGATCGTGATCTGAGTAATAGTAACTGTGAATCTGACTCAAGTTCTTTGTATTCATCGGATGGAAAGAGTGAGTACGTTCCGAGCTCTAATAGCAGTGATGCTAGTAGTGTAGTAGAACAAAATGAATTGTTTGACATTGAGACTAATGAAATTGTAAATAACTCCAAAATTGTCACTGATGAAACTGAACAGTCTCAAAATAGTTTGGCAGATGACTCTAACGTGCAGTTCGTAACAAATGAAGTTCACAATGCCTACGTTAGTTCAGTTGCTTGTTGGACCAACACAAACAATGATCCACTAGTTCACGAGTTTACAAGTAAAGAAGAAATACACTTACAAACAACAGATCCCGTTGAAGTTTTTGGTGCTATTTTTGACAACGTTCTCCTAGAAAAAATAGTCACTTGGACAAATAAAAGAGCATCAACCATTCGAGGAAATCCTCTTCCTAAACATGCATCATTGAACGTTTGGGAGGATGTTAATATAGAAGAACTTAAAAAGTTTTTGGGTTTGTGCATGTTGATGGGTAATGTAAACTTACCGTCAATAAAGCACTATTGGTACAAAGATAGCCTATACGAACATGCTACTTTTTGGCGGACAATGTCCCGTAACCGTTTGAGTGCATTTTAAGATGCTTACGGTTTTATGATCCAGACACCGACAACACAAACAACAGAATGCATAAAATTGAAAACGTAGTAAACCATATCTTAGCAAACTGTGCTAGAGTGTGCTACAGCCCAGGAAAGTCGCTTTCATTGGATGAAGCTATCCTGTTTAGAGGAAGGCTGTCGTTTCAGCAGGATATAAAAAAAATAAAGCAACAAAATATGGGATATAACTTTACGAGCTGACTACATCAGAAGGATACATTATAAATATTATAATTTATCAAGGAAAGGGGACTCTGATGGACACAGATAAAGGCCACTCCTATGAAGTGGTCAAAAAGTTAACGAAGGACCACATTGGCAAAGGCCACATACTTTTTCTTGACAACTTTTACAATAGCGTCGAGTTAGCGGAGTATCTCATGAATAACAAGACCAACATGAGTGGTACTTTGAGGTCAACTAGAGCTGGTAATCCGGAGGTTGTGGTTCAAACAAAGTTGAGAAAATGGGAGTGTATCAGTAGCCAGAAGGGAAATGTTACAGTTATGAAGTGGCGTGACAAAAGAAATGTGTTAACTATTTCAACATCGAATGGCTCTGAGATGGAGTTGGTAACAAACAAAAGAGGGGAACAAACAATGAAGCCTAGCATGGTTGTCCGTTACAATAAAGGCATGAGTGGGATCGATCGCAGTGACCAAATGGTCTCGTATTATTCCACTCACAGAAAGTCTCTGCGATGATGCGTCAAAATGTTTTTCCACCTGCTAGACGTCTCGCTGTGGAACGGTGTCTACATTTTCTCAAGGCTTGCCACCAAAACTACCTACCTGAAGTTCAGGGACATCGTAATAAGAAATTACATTTAGATAGAGCCCATGCCAAGGAATCCTCGCTCCAGCCACTCTTCACAGTCTGCCCATACTCCCGTGAAGCTGGAAAAGCGTCTGAGATGCCATGTTTGCAGAGAGAGAAACCAGAAGAGGAAGCAAACATTTTATACCTGCTCCGTCTGCAGAGACTCAAATAACAAACCGTTTGGCCTATGCATGCCAACTTGTTATAACCAGTGGCACAATAATTAGACTATGAATATAGCACTTAAATATTTAATATTTAATAGCACTTCAATATAATGTAACGTGGAACATTCTGAATATAAGTGTAAATTTAATAACTTATATAAATGTTCACTTATTTTGTAAGATAGTTATAAGATATGGGTTAACAGTCGTGTATTATGTCTTGTAGAGTAAAAAAAAATCCCATTTGTGTTTTTGTACCATAAAATAAAATAAACTTTATTTCTACTTTATTTTCTTGTATTCTACTTTTATAATTTCTAAAATTAAAATTCTTGAAGGCCTATAGCCTAATAAGATATGTATAAAACAGTCGTGTATTATGTCTTGTAGAGTAAAAAGAACCCCATTTGTGTTTTTGTACCATGAAGTAAAATAAACTATATTTATACTTAATTTTCTTATATTATACTTTTTTTCTAAAATTAAAATTCTTGTAGGCCTATAGCATATAAGATATGTATAATAATACATTCAATGAACTTGTATTTATGACTCTGTTGTTTGAGCTTTTGTACTATGAATTAAAATAATCTCATAATAAGATATGCTTGTTTGATTGAAACTTACCCTAAAACCTACAGTAACTGAGCAAATAAATAGTGGCTCATATATGGGACGCTTGGTCTATGTTAAGATTTTGATGCTATAGACCGAGCGTCCCACATATGCGCCGCCGTAAAAAATACGCAAATCAGCTATATATCAAATAGGAACAGTACAGACGTAGATTTTAGGTTATTTTGTTGAGTTATAGCTCAATTCAACAATATTTTATCCTTGGTCTGTGGTTAGTCTCACACCAATTATTCTTGGTCTGTGAAGAACAACCACATTTTGTAACGTTGGTCTGTTACAGTGACCCGGGCGGCGCATATTTGCGCCGCCTGGTAGCGAACGTGTTAATAAATTGACTTGTGAAATTTTTTGTGGTCATAAATTACCATTGTTACAAATATATAATAGACCATCTCAGTATCTATTAAACTAGAGTTCATATCTCAAAGTGATCTATACTCGTTGTAGGTTTTTCTGTCGGTCATACCCAGTAGTTCATACCCAATAATTGTTTATATTTGAAGTGAGTAAACTGTGTAAAAGGTAAGCCACTAACTTTTACAGAATTATAGATTTTAGCGATTAGGTAAGTACCTTATAAAAATTTATAAAAGATAAGATGGTGAAAGTTTACCTTTAGAGACTCCCTTTAAATAAGTCGACAAAACTATGCTAGATAAAACTTCGCTGGACTGTTCTTTTGAACAAATGCACCACTTATAGCTCTAAATGTTTTAAAATGCTCAAAAAATTTTACCAGAAATGCAAAGACTGGAATATGAAATCCGTCTTACTTCTCTTTCCACAGAAGTAGCCTATGATTTATATAGTAGATCTTTATCGGAAAAACAAGTTAAGATGTCCTATGTAACAGAAACATACTGATACTACTAGTACAAATAATACTAAGACAGAAGTAAATAAAAAGGACCGAAAATATATATGAACCTTTTTACACGTTTTATTAATGGCAACAACAAAATTTAACATTGGCGTCAGAAATATAAGTCACTCAAACCAGAATTGCTCATAGTTGTGCAAGACCTGCAAAATTGCGTGGGAAGCCACAGGTAATTGTTAGTACATTAAATTTATGTTGTAATTTTTTAACATATACGCTCAAACGGAGTATAATTTAATACTCAAGTACACAATGCATTTGGTTTTATTTTTTCTGTGTTCTACTTTAAGTTATCAGAAATGTGCTACCCATAGCAACGTCAGATATTCCAATTGATTCCGACAGATTTCACAAATACGAATAATGTTGGAAGTTTTATATCGGACATTCAAACAAAATAAAATAATGATACATATCATCTACGTAATGACAAACATTCCTACACGACTATCTCTGCTAAAGGGCACACAATTACAGAGCTGACACTGATTAAGCCCCACCATCTTGTTCTGGCAGAAACCCAACTAACTACAAGCCACTCTGCCACGTAATGTCCTGGCAAATTTATAGTTTACAGTTGTACCGGTGTCCCTTTGTTCAGTTTAAATAAATTGTATGGTTATAAGAATTGTTTGAATAAGCCGGTTTGTCTCATATTATAAGTGTATCGTTATCTTTATATCTTGACCGCTTAATTAAATGCATTATTGCTGATAAGATACTATACAATCAATATGGCATTGTGTATTTTTATAATAGAATAATAATGGAATATGTTATATTGAAACCAAGTCTATTGCATGCAGATCAACGTTTCGGTCAGAGGCGATACTGCCACTGTTATCACGGCTTTACTGTTTAATACAAATGGTTTTTAGAACTTAAAATATGAAAAAATGCTAAATTTCATACTAATGCTAAAACATTATCAAGTTGTCTTTTCTTTTGAAAATGAAGTTTCTTTTTTAATAACTATGGAATTGTTAATGACCCTTCCAAATTTTTTGTTGAATAATTTATTTCACGTTTATTTTTTTATAAAATAACTTAAAAGTATAAAACATAGTAAATTGGTAACTTCATAGAATCCACTAAAACGCACTTTTATACAATAGATAATTAAATTTCCTATGGATATTTACTACATTTTCACATTAATTTTTTCACAAAAATAATACTTTTAATATATTTTTTTTCTATAAATTTAACATCACTTTTATTTATTAAGCTAATTTCTTCAAAAGGAGCTCAATAAACAGGAAAGTATTATTATTAAATCAATCCGCACACATATACGTGAATCATACATTTCACTCACAACTTCAATACTTATTCCGATGAATAGTACAGCTTAACTATTAAATTCACATGCATTCCTGTAAATAGGTAAACAAATCCGTCTTTTCTCAAACCAGGAAACAGTCTGCATGGGTAATGATTCTGAATAATCTGTAAGTCCAGTTCAAACCTAGTTTTTATATTTAATATGGTGATCGTGCAGAATTAGAACAATAGAAAACTAATTGTCACAACGCTATTGTTGACGTTGCCGAGGGATAAGGTATAACTTGTCCATGAATCATGCTGTTTCTTCTCTTATTCAACCTGAAGAGGAATTGGGGCTTAATGCTTGATATTAAGATGATATCTCAAAGAAATTAATTCTTTTTCTGCCAGCTTTTGACGCCCCCCTCGCAATCATGACCAGATGAGTTTGTAATTTTAATTTCTCATCACATTGCGTGATTTGAATATGCAAGGTAGTAACTAAAACCTACCAAGCCGTCTGGGCCTGTGGCACTTAAATCACGTGAGCACTCTAATGCGATAGTTAATGCATTAATTAGCTAGATATACTAAGGATAACGTTATCCTTTTTTACGCATACTCACCATCTTGAAATAGATGACATTTATGTATACCTTCTGAACCTTGTTATCCTTTACCAACCTCAATAATGATTTTAAGAGAATTAATATTCTTGTTTATCTCTTGGTAAGCACTGTATAATTGTCATGTTCAAATACTAAAGGAATTTAAATCAACCTAGACATGTTTCTATTTCTCCTAATTAATCAACGAATACTAGACTAGCCTACGATAGAACGTTGAACACTAGAATAATTCAGAAATGTATATTATATCATAGTTCGTACTATCGTAGTTTTATATGTCTCTCGTGAGACATATAATTCATATAGATGATGCAGTAAGTCATGAAAGGGATATTGGAAACGACAATAATGCCCCGAGTATTGCGAAAACACGAGTCGTTCTGAAAATGACACAGAAGTGGCTAAAGTAAAGCCGTTTCTCTGGAGTTGACAGTAAAGGATACGTATTGTTTCTTGTGTGGTGTTAGGTTTATGGCTTTTATTTTTACAACGAAAAAGTGTATGTTCTAGATTTCTGTTTAATCTATAGTTACAGGTGTTTTATATGTCATTGAATGATTTGTTACGTAGTAAACTACACTCATGTTTCGTAACAATTTTTAATAACAAGTTCAATGTTTTAGGATACATTTTAGCAATGAGTTACGGGAGTACCATTAAGACGATTTAAGACCTATCTTGAATGAAATATAATACATTTTAACACTCTATACGTGATACATGAAAATGCATAATATGTGTAGTAATAACCGTTCTGTAAACATATGTTTCACAAATTTTAATTCAAATACTGTGTAGAGAAACATAACATTACATTAAATATAATATTACTTTTTTAATTTTCTAAGTATATTAAAAAATGATTTAATAATAAAGAGGTATATAATATTAAAATTGACATACACATTTGTTATGCTTTTTGTTTTATTCCTACTGCGAGAACATGGTTTAACTACAATACCAACTGCAAGATATTGAAGAACAACTTCAACAAAATTATACTACAAACACAACTAAAGACTTTCTACTGCTGAAGTACGTCAAGTAAGTATAAAATTACTCTAATGTTGAAAAGATAACCCTTCTGTTTAGTTCGTTGTAAATTAATTAAAATTTTGTATCTCAAATATATTTTTGGAATAAACTGAACATTAAAATGTAGATTCACCGCTTGATGAGCACTTTGCTCTTTAAATTGAGGACATTCTCTTCATTAATAACGTGTTCAATGTTTTAGGATAAATTTTAGCAATGAGTTTCGGGAGTACCATTAAAATATCTACGTGCAATAAAGTAAATATCTACGTAGTTATTGCGTCACAAATGACTTTTAACTTGAAATGGCCTCATAAAAGATGATTTTTTTGCGATTTGGTTTCAATGCATACCGATCAAAGTAAAAGCTTTTCTTCAAAATCAATCTGATATTAATTTTGTAAAACTTGCAGACAGATAAGAAATTCTCTCAACTTCAATACCTACTATCAATGCAGTTTTTACTACTATTTTACTCGACCTATTCAGTTTTGTAATTAATCTGCAATTCTCCTTTTAACAACAAATATCCGATTTAAAGGCAAGTAATATAACATATAATCAACAAATCACGTGAGTGCTCACAGCCTATAACATCTCAAAGTCCTAGCCCATCGCACTAATTATCTGACCCTTTCTTGTGCTGATACCATCAACGGTACGCTAAATAATCCCACGAACGTACTCCTACCAGCTTTTACCCTTAACAATAATTCCCCAGCAGTCAGTAATGTCGTCAACTAGGTGCTGTCAGGGTGGAAGAAGCCTTCTCATCACAGATAAGAAAAAGACTCAGATATCGATAGATATATTTTCTGATAACTATGGCTTTCCGAAAAGTCTTCTTTAAACTTAAAGCCCCCACACTATTTGAACTATCTGAAGCAACCTGCTTTACTATTCAAACTTACCCCTAGCCAAAAATCTGTCACTCTCTAGACTTGCACCGAGACTTCACATGGAAATTCGTTGTAGCAGAAGTAAGTCTGCCCATAGTTCTGACACACTAGCAATCTTCAGTTTTTTAACTGATTGATAAAACCTACAATTCATAGAATATATACGGTTATTCTGCTTCATGTATATCTATAGCCTGTACTTTGACCAGCGTCAAATGTTTTTGCTTATTGACCTTAACAAGCATATTTTCAAATTCCAGTAAAACACGAAGTTATCCGAAGAACAGCAGTAAGCACCACTAGTTTAGGTGTCTTAGAATTACCGCAGATGAGTTTCGGACTTAAATATTTGGCCGAACATTTCAACGTTAAATTGAAGAAATATTACAATCTTGATTTATATTTTCCAGATGTCCGGGATATTATTATTTTCTCCAAGCATAATGGCGACCATGAAAAACACCATCGTGTACTATTCAAATTACTTGTTGAATGTGAGGTCTTGTCCAACACTCAACATTCATTTATATTCTCTATAGTCATGTTTTCAGAATTGGAAGTTTCATAAGATTGCACAATGCCTATTTCTGACAGCATTTCTGCACCGGTAAACTTCATAGGCCTTCTACAGACAAGAAATCGACCTTCATTAACAAGAAAAATGCAATTGGGTAATTTCATTGTTTCTTGTTAATGATTAATTTCTACAGATACTACATACCTCAGCGTTAAAATAACTGGCTCCTCTACAAACGGCACACTCTGGACTAAACGAGATCAACCTGTGTCATGTACTCTCAGATTCGAATAAGGATTTGAAGCCTGCAAGCAACCCCGGAAAGAATTCATGCATGCCGTATAATAAAATCTTAAAGGACAATTACGATTCTTCATCTATGCGCCAAAGAGCTGCTGGTGCTTGTCTTCAACAATGTGTTGGAAACGAATGGGAATCTATTGCTTTCTTTTTCAAGAAATTCATATCACGCCCATCTTACTAGCTTGTTTATTACAGAGATCCCATAGTGGTTTACTCTGCCGTTAATATTTTCAAACTGTTACCTGTACAACCTAACCAGATTTACTTCAAAGTTTAATTTACACTTATATTGGGTTTATTTCAGGAGAATTCAACATGTCTCGCATCTATGCTGTATGTATCCACACTAAATTATGTGCATTATCTTCCTTCTACTCAAAAGGATGAGTCAGAACTCACGTAAATACTCACAAACAACAACAACAGTTAAGAATATTCAAGTATTCGCATTACTAGGAACTGATTTACCAGTTTACTATGACACGGATAAACATCAAACTCACAACAATGACGAAGTCAAGTCCTCAACCTCTTTCACAAGTTTTCATTTCCAGGTTTCAAAGCTACATAAAGTAATATCCCAACGTTTGTTATAGACTGACATGTATTGTGACGTCAATCTTGCACCCGCCCCTGTCAACATTGTCAGAACGGCAGAATCACCAGACACATTGATTATACTCTTAGGCCTTTCTCAATGTCTTCATATCGATTTCAACATGTCCACATATACCTCATAGGGACCTTTCACTAGCTGGTCCCTATCGCTACTGCGTAACTGAAGTACATAGATTCACCAGATCGTCAGACAAATGACTACTCAAAATCATAGCAATTCAAGATGTCACTAACGTCTTTATTACCTGTTGTATACCACTCTTCGCCACAGTTACCCCATTAATGATTGAACATGGAATCCAATTTGAGTAAAATCTATTTCAAAATCTTGGAATATTCCACGGTAGCCACATTTATGGCACCTGCAGCTTGGACCAATGCAATGGTTGAACAACGTAACAGGCAGCTCAAGGCTTCTTTTATATGCCACTCAATTCTTCATGGTTAGAAGCTCCTACCTTCGTTTTCTTATCAATTCTCAGTGCTTCCTGACCAGATCTAAATTCTTCTGCCTCCAAGCTAGTGTACGGTGAACCCCTTCACCTTCCTGGCTAAGTGATAGTTACACCTAACACTTAGTTTCTTCAAGATTTTGATCCAACACATTTTGTCAACTTCATCGTCACGTGGAAAACCTACTGCCTCCTTTAGGACCTTAACACGGTAAACATAAAACATTAGTCTTTTAAGATTTGAAAACATCCACCCATATATTTCTTCAGGACAACACAGTCTATAAAAATCTATACTAACTAGGCCCCTAATTCTTAGTAATTCGTGGTGAGAAAACTCGCTATGCTCATTTAAGGTCAAAATGTCAAAGTTATCATCGACAGTGTAACACAAACTGTCAACTCTCTAACTGACGACACAGAAGCTTAGACTCATCCAACAGTCACCTCTTAGCATTCAAAACCTCTTCCCTTGCAATTAACCTTCACCTCTAGACTACCTGACCCGATTAGGAGAAAGTGACTATTTCAAGCTGCACTGACCTTCGGTTTCTGTGGAAGGCTGGGTAGTGATAACAGTTGTTGTAAACATACGTTTTAGTAATTTTAATTCAGGTGGTATTAAAAGAAACAGAATCTGTTTTATACTCCAGAGAAAGTCACGATCCATATCATATGATTATTCAGATTTTTTCTGTATAACAAATCATAATTTAATAATAAAGTGGTATTAAATTCCAAAAAGGGTACACGCACTGATCTCTTTATGTTTTGAAAATGCTCACTTATATCATACAAATATATACAAATAGCTTTATCTACATACAAATATATATATTTAAAAATTAAAATGTATAAGAGATTTAATCCATATTTTATTACGACCCTAAAATATTGTGTACGTAGGTGTTAGTTAATACATAAACCAATAGTGAGGAACAATCTTATTATACTCCGTTATTTATTCTTGATTAAACATTAGTTTAGTTAATTTCAGTACTTTATATAATGTAATACAGCTTCTAAAATATAAATTAACTTGATAATAAGCAAACTATTATGAGTTTAATTTAGAATAAAATTACATTTGTATATTCATGGCTGATTTAAATCACAGATAAAATAATTATCACTTTGATCTAAATTTATCCACAAACAAAAAACTCTCTAAACGTGAACTCTAATAAATTAAAATGAAAGTAATTAAATATGTTTGGGATGATGAAATAAGTTACTGATTCTGAGAAAAGGATTGAAAAAGCTGCAAAATACGATAGCTGAGCGCATATGAATGATCTATCGCTTCAAATGAACGTCGTGGTTTAAAAAAAAGACAAATAGATTTTTATAAAAGGTATAACAGTCACACAATCCCGCTATTTAAAAAACGCAATGCACGTGCGCTATTATCAAATGTATATTATATGTTAATTAAAGCAGAACAAGAAATTCAGCTGAATTTCCTCAATGGAATCGTTCATTAACCACATTATAAAACAAAATATTTTCTCTCACAGGTATCTAATTAATAATTAAACCCTCTTACACACAATGCTTTTACTGGTATATTTTTAATTCTAGCGGAATATTTTATCGTTAAAGTCGTCACATATAACTGTAATATGCAACTGATTGCCATAACCACAAGGATAATACGAATTATATTGTTTTAAATCAATGTTTTCATGTACAATGGTGATATATTCGCTGTGATATTTAAATTTCTAATTATTTTAAAAACCTATATCAGGCCTAACAATATATGTACGATTTAAATGGGATTCTCCCTTTTCTCAGGATACGAAATTCATCTAAAATACTTCCATTACATCAGATTTCCATCATCACAAACAAAATAAGACCACGTGGTAATCAAAAGGTAATACCAAATTTGTAGTTTTATACTCATACTCACTGTAACATTACACATTGAATAAAGCCTAAGAAATATGGCTACATCTATCAAGATGCCATAGATCACTTTGGATAACGATTTTATGTATAAAGAAAACTACTTTAATCACAGTAAATTTTATATATTTTTTGGTTTAATAGATTGAGTTGTTTAATAGTATCACGCCTGGGCATAACTAAAAGTTTTTTTTTACAATCCGACATGCAACATTCTTTTAAAGAAGAAAATATATCCTCTTTAAATTGGTAATTTACTTATTTTTGAAATTTTGATGATTAATAGATGGATTGAAGAGTAATGCGTACATTGTTAGTCAACATTATTATGTTAATATGCCAACGCGTATTTGAATTGGATTATTACTGAAGGAAATCACATGCTTAGTTACCAATGTACTCTATTATTATTAAAAAGTTTAAATTACGATATAGTAATTCCTTATCTCGGAGAGAAAATATTTGGTTTGCACACAACCATTATGGATTTCCGTCCTTTATTCTTAAGCAGCAAAGTTTTTGTTCTGTGTTTAAGATTATTGATTATTGAAGCCTGCTGGTAGAATTTTGGTTACGTTTAGTGTTTTAATTGATTTTATTTCTTTGGTGGATGAAAAGTATACATTGCATGTTAAAACATCATATCTTCTCTCTAACCCTTAACCTCATAAGCATATTTATATAAAGTTGTTCGTTAACCGGTAATAACTAAAAACGTGAATTGTTTTAATCCTATAGGAAGTTATAAAGCTTAGTTTAGGTATGATATAAAATAATATTTCCGGTACATTACAACGTATAGTTCTTGTCTAAGTAAATGTTTCATTTTATACGTTAATCAATTAAGTATTGTGTCCAAAGGATAGTTTTAAAATCCATAAAGTTCTGTTTTGATTATTAGTCATGTAAAAATTATAGTATATAACTTTTTCACCTGTTAGATACTAGGTTCATTTTCGTTTCAGTAATTACCAAGAAAACAGAGTTTTTCAGATAAATCCACAGAAAATTTTAGACTTAATAAACTAGGAAATTCAAACACTGATAACTTAGCCTTCAAACCAATAAGAAGTTATAAGGATAAACAAGGAAACAGGATTTTTCCGGACATTTGCCATCGTTCAGTGAAACAAGAAAACAGTAACACTACGTTTCGCGATCTGCAATCTGATCTCTTCTTCAGGTAAAGAACTAACCTAATACATAATTACAAACTAGGTTAAAATAAACAAATCTTACTAAAGCGTTGTGGCACGCCTAAGTCAGGAATCTCAACCTACATGTTGTTTGTCAACTTCACTATCTCTATAGACATGCACTTAATAACCTTCAAACAAAGAAAGGATAAACAGTTAGAATATTGTATATTAAAAATATCTTATTATTATAAACAAAACTTGTAAAAAATACGGCTACACATTTCAGAAGTAAGGAAATACACAACTATTCCTCATCTGAACTGTGATCCTGTACATGATATAAAAATATATTTACATTTACAATCTAAAAACAGGAAATATATAAAAGAAATGCAACACTTTTTCTGACTTAAGAGATTTTTCATTGTTACTTTAAAGAGACCCTCAAATCCTAACCCTGTTAAAGACTGAAAAACAGAAGTTGTCGATGAGCATTGAAACTAACAAGAAGTGACACGCTCCACCCTAGAAAGTAATAACTCAATGTTCAGAAAGGTGACCAATCTTTTACTTGTCGACGAGAGATTGTAATTTCACAAAAAGAGTAATGATTGTCTACCTATTGATTGGTGTTTGATTGAAATATATTACATAGGATTGTAAATGCAAAAACGTGATTATTTTAGTCCTTGATTTAATATTGTGAACACATTTTACGAATTTCCGTTTCATTAAAATTAGAATAGAAATACAAATGTCCTTGAAGGTTATTTTATCAGTTTCGTCACTCAATAAATCAGTCAATAATCCGTTGATATATAGTTTATATGAAGTGGTAATCAAAATAAGGTGATAGGAAAATGTCGTTTCTCTGTCTCACAGTTCACCGTTTAATATATAGATTACGTTTTATTTTCCGTAAAGCCTCGTTGACATATAAAAAAATCAAGTTCGATAATGATTCTTGTGACTATAATTATTATATTTAGTTGAGTGGTAGTGAATATTTTTACAGTTGCCTTACAAACACTGTAAAATTTCACAGTAAATAATTGTGTTAAGAACCTAACTACAAACATGTGACATTATAACTAGTTTCTTAGTGACACATGCGCCATTTCTATATGGTTTTTTTTAATAAAATAAATAGAACATTTTTATTTAACTTCACCAATGCCTTTTACCTGGCCAAGAAAACTTTGTTGGGAAAATTAACGGATCTTTTTAGCTATTAAATGTTATGTAATAATTTATTTATAATTTATCGTATACGAGAAACACAGAATGTTGAACCAGTTACATAAGTAGTGTTAAGCACTTGTGAATTTTGCCCTCTAATAGCAAAAAGCGACAAGCAATATTTAGTAAAAATCCTTTAAAGGAACTTTAATTTTAACTAAACAGGTATAGTGTGATAAACTAATAACGTTGGTGAGAAATATTTAAAAGTAATGTATAATTTATGATATCCTAATAACTGTACACAGTAATTGTATTTTCTTTATTTAACAATGGAAATTTGGGAGTGTTAGTTTAAGAGCAATATAAAGCGTATGTTTGGTTTGTAATCTATTACCTACGGTATCAATTTTTAATAATTTCAACCATAAAAAAAGTTCTTCCTTGGTTTAATAAACTTTTAAATTTAAAACCTTAAAAACATAAATCGTTCTGGTTAAAAAGGAATGACCCCATTTAGAAAAACCAATTAGTAAAATAGGAACATGTAGTATAATTTACACACAGACGATCCACTAAAAATTCATTTTAAGCGTTTATGTCGTAAGTTACAGTGTAAAATAAATAGAGTATGTAATATTCTTATAGCCATATTAATGTGTTTAATAGATAACTGAGCTCCATTAGTTGTGGTAATAAATATCATTGGCACATCAAATATAATTGTAATAAAATTTAATAAATAGCATACAACTTCCCATATAAAGTAAAAGATTATATAAAGGACAAAAGAGCTGAAGTATTTATTGAATTATAAAAGTTTTAAGACAGCGAAATTGGTAACAATAGCACTTTTGAGTTTCCTTAGAACGCTTGCCACACAGGAGAGTTGTAGTAGCACAAATATATGCGTATATAGTAGAACTATTTACGGTTATAAAACTATTTGACGTCTTAAGCAAGTAGGATTATGTCAATAATGTTCCTATTTATGAAAAGATATTATGCGGTTTATTGCTTTATAATCTAAAATATAGGTTTATTTCAATATCCTATACATATAGGTTGATTTCCAAGTGCTTCAATCAGCGTAATTAAATAGAATGTTGTGTGTTAAAATCCACTTCGACTCATATATAACCAATTCGTTTATTATCAAAGTTTCATAGTGTACTTGCCATTTTTTATAGTTTAAGGGCTATTTATGACAATTTAGCTGATATAATACATACATTAATAAATTAATCATACTGAATACATCTATACTGTAAGGAATAATAAAATTGATTATTAAAAATTAAATTATTTTTTAAATTACGCTAATAAGGCCAGTTATTTCCAGAAGAACATACGGTTCAATTGTAATATATTTTAGTACTAACGTGTTTTGATTTATTAAAGAGGTAAAATACATTTTAGTAAACGTATTTAAACAAAATTATCCAATTAACTTTTAGTGTTACTTCTTCTAATATTTCTGTATCATACGATCATTAATTTCCTGATCTCGATCATGAAGTAATCATTGATACTTGAATTGAATTCCGTTTAAAAACATTAATCTATTGCTTAAGGTGTATTTAAAAATAATACGGGTACCATTATTACTTCCCATCAATTTTTCTTCGTCCAGATGTTTTGGAACCAAAAAAAATTTAAATTTATTCTTATATTATGTACCTAGAGCTTGAAGCAGTTCATTAAATTATAAAGCGTGACGCGTTTTAAACGATTATTTTATGCACAGTCACATAAAATTATAAAAAACCACATACATTCATATATACATCCACATAAATTCATGATATTTTAGAGACTAAAATACTGCAATTTTCTCATTCCTCATTTTTTGGCCCTTTTTATTTAACGTACTGAACTTTAACAAACCCTCCTAAACTACTGAATGCAATTTCATTATTTTTATTAGCTCTCCTATTCTATTTGGGTGTTTTATTTTACTCTACTGCACAATTATTAAGAAATTAATAAATTTTTAAACACAATTAAGTGATAAAAATAAAAGGCGTTTTACATACACTAAAAAAGATATGTTTTAAAATTCATAAGTGTATTAAACTATCGATTCACCTATCTGTTTTTTTTAATATGGTAATATATTCCTCATAATAATTTATAAGTTCTTTTAGAAAACATGTAAACTCAATGATTTAATATTCATTGTAAGCTTCATTTGAATTGGATTTTTATTTTATTTATTTAATTATCAATTTAAGAAGAAAGAATTTAATTTAAGATAATAATTATATTGCTGAGTAAAAGTCTTGTCTTTAAACAGGAGTACACATGATACTTCACTGAATAACGACTTTGAAAAAGAACTCGAAAGAAAGGAACAAAGGGAAGACACATGAAAAAGAAGGCTATTGTGTGAGAGATTTCTGTCTTACTTAGCAAAATAACTGGGACAAAAGGTGTATTTTTTTCTAAAATTGGCTTTAAAAATGTTATAAACTTTTCATTCAATCTGTTCATTGAATTTAGGTAATAATTAAAAGAAAACTTTTATGAGTTGAAATAATTTTATAACAAGTGACTTAGTGTTCCGTGTTCACTTCGAAGCATTTTTATCCACTTTTTTTGTAGTATTTCCACTAATAATTTAGTAAAAATCTATTAAAAAAAATATATTTCTATGTGCTAATTATACGAGTATAAAACCAAAATTGTATATTGTTAAAAACCGTTTACATGCATAGATAAGAGTATAGAGTATTTTATATAGTATATTATCAAAAATGTAATATATTATAATGTAATATGAGTATATGTTAAAAAATTATTACCTTGAATATTAATTCATAATTAGCATGTAAACAATTTTATAAAAACAAACATAATCTTGAATTCATTACTTAATGGCCTAGACTTCGGAGACCCGTAAAATGTATCGTTGAAGCAATGAAACAGGTTTCTTTAAGAGGTACCTCAGATAAATATGTTAAAACACTTTGTGGCAGGGCATTATTTTTGGTCCAACATATTACATGTCGCTGTGGTTATGCAGAATGATTAGTGTATTTCTGTTTCTGATGGAATATAGGTTATATATATATATATATATATATATATATATATATATATATATATATATATATATATATATATATAAATAATTTATATTGAGAGAGAGAGAGAGGTGGGGGAAAGATTTTAATTACTTAATGTTAACATCGATATAGGTAATATTATATGTAGTGAAGACAAAATGAAAATTTTTCTATCAGTAACTTTTTCTGATAACTTCAACAACGATCAAAGTTACACATCTCTATAACAGAGCTCCTTAATTAATTAATCTTTGACACTATTTTCCTGAGACTGTGTCCATAACATCATCCCTTATTTCTAAATAGGAGCAGAATAACACAGTCTAACAGAGTTTATACAGCAACATTTGGAGAATATCTCTACCAAATTTACAGTCAAATTTATAAATATAGATTACAATTGTTGGACAGAAGTTCTACCACTAGGATAGCCCAACTACTCCTATTGATTTTGGTCTACAATTTAATATTATTGAGTTTTATTGTGTCAAAATAAATATCTCTAAGAAAACCACAAGCTAATACTTAAATTAAATTTAAATATAGATCGGGTTCGGGTATATTATGTCGTATTTAGTAACTTGTATAAATTAAACACTATAACTTTTAAGATCACACACTTGCGAATAGTATTTTAAAACGTATGAGAAACCCTAAAATGTAGAAGAAACAACTCCGGTCTCTTGACTTATCAACATATATGTGTGTGAGTGCTATATATAATATACTCTAAGATGGAATTCGTTCCTAAATGATGGATTAAATGATAAATCACATCACTAAACTATAATTAGTAACTCATTAGTAAAACTAAAAGAGATGATTTTCCTACAAGATAAATAGAGCCGGAGATGCGTTATTGTAAATAACTACAGCGCATCAAATCATCAATCACTTTTACTCCCTTAACATTGTTATCTTTAGATAATCATACCTTATCTTCTTTGTTAGAATTTTGATTTTGGTTACTTATTTTTCAAGGAAAAAAGTAAGGGTTTCATTTTTAAATAGTTTTGTAACAATGTAATATGGTCAGGCTTACTTTACGTAACGTAATGTCTAGTGTAATAAATATTTCTTTAAAGTTTTGCATAACGTTTTATTTTCCTTCTATAAACTAAACTACAGTATATTTAGTATAAAGCCGTAATCAGTAGAATCATGTTAAGTGCTACTCTAAAAAATTTGTAACATTTCGGGACCAATAGAATAAGGCATAAATTATATTTACGTTTAGTACTCAACATAATCAATATAAATGTTAATTTACATGTTTGGACGTTAATTTTTAATTCGGTTTTGATGTAGAAATACGATTAATAATGTTTAGGTTTCAGAGGCTTAGATAATCTGCTCTTTGACACTAAATGTGAATATAGTAAGAGACATTCCCCTTCTTTATTGTAAAAATATAAATTTCTATAGTACAGTTGTTGGTATTAAGGGGTGTAGGGAAGGGGTGGCGAGAGACATGTTGGTGGGGTTTTAGGAATTGGAACTTATGCAAAAAGCTATTCAACGTTAAAATTGACAAATAAATCATTTACTTCACGTTTTAGAGTGCTTAAGGTAACTTGAAATAATAAATGTCGGCGCGACTTCTTTTTATATTTTTAGCACACATACACATATAGCAGCGGTAGTTTAGGGTCAGAATACAAAGCATCAAATATAGGTGTTTATGGCACCCTCTCTTTACTGTATTTATATGAAGCTACTCTTTCACTCTCCATTCTACTTGGCACATAAGAGAAATATCATGTATAGAACTCAAAGCTATACAGTGTATTTACCCTATCCTTCATTTCAAGTATTGCTCTGTAGACTGGTTACATCATTTATGCAATGGTAGTAATAGTAACACATATTTTTATGACACATAAGTTATTAAGTTCTATCTTTAGGAGTATTCAAATAACAAAATTTACGAGCTTCTTGACCTCTCAACTGTGGTAAAACCACGTTCCTAACCTTGATTGTGACGACTAACTATGACTAAATTGTCTCAATACTTAATATAATACAATGTACATTATTTTAATACAATTTATCACATTAAAATTAAATACTGTATAACATGTTTTTGCTAATGGAGACGTAAAATACTTATGATTGCTTCATTAAACGTTAAGTTACTATTTCAGCACTTTAAACACAAACACACATACAATTAAGAATAGGTGTGTCAGATTATAATGGTAATTTTTATGTATAACTATTTATGTGAAGATAATATTATTACTTTGGCTTACATAACACTACCTGCACATTTCCTATGACTTTTGAATGTAGAAATATGTTACAATCTTAATAATGATTAATTATATATGTATTATTAATAGCTTATATTATGTAAAAGTATTAATCATAACCTTCTATTGCTTGCAACCAGGTTGAAGAATTTATTTATATAAAAGAGAACAAAGTATAATAGACCAGCTTATATAAATTTATCCGTTCTCATTAGGATTGAAACGGCATTTATTGAAAGTTTACAAGTGTCAATACTGAAGACAGGGAGATTATGTTTGTTGCTGTAATAACTTGTAAAATAATCATGATTTTTATTTATTATTTTTATATCGTTATGTTTTAATCCCTACATTTTATACAATGTATGCTTGAAGGATGCCAAATATAGGTAAGTGACAGCCCTGTATTCTAAGGAATACAAGCATGTTTAAACCTGCCACTGTGTTACCGAAATGTATTAGCTTTAACAATGTTACCGTCAGGGTTCGACAAAAGCAGCGATCTATACTATAACTGAGTTTTCTGCTGACTATAAACTTTCCCCTTGACAAAGTGAACGGCTTCTAAACATAAATGCACGCGCTGTGTCAGATAATAAAACAACTTTGAGTTTGACACATGATTATATCCATAACTATAAAAACAACTATAGAAGGTATTTCTAGCGTCAATATGAACACACAGTGTTTTTGTGTGTTGCTTCTAAAAACTGATTTATATTAAAATCTCTAATATTTAAAAATATTTATTAAAATTATAAAAGAAAATATCTAATATTTCAAAATATTTATTAAAATAATAAAAGAAAATATGACTTGAAAAAATGTCTACGTTTGAAAAGATTAATCCCTTTTTATGCTTAGTCTGTTCATCCTCTTGGGTTACTGGCCTATTTAACGACCGTGAGTTAGATAATACAAATAAAAGATCGTGAAAACTGGATTTGAACCTACGATACTTGTGAATATTATCAAAACATTTTACGCCTTAAACGACCAGGTAAACGGTTTTTATAATCGTTTAAATTGTACCAAATGGACAATACACATGGGGTTGGACACCACTGAGGTCGTAGTAATGAATACTCGAAATTCTAAGTTTACGTATAAGTTTAATATTGGCAAATAAACATAAAAGCACCAATTCTAGTTTGTAAAATAAAATAAAGTATCGCCACGTTGCTGATAAATTGAGTATGAATGAACTGCAATATGATACCAGGGGATGGGCCTTAATATTCCAATGTTCTATGAATTTTATCCTCTAAATTAATAATGATTAAAACTTTAAAAATAACTTCCCTTTACGATGAACTTGTCTCACAAACGCGAGCTTCAACATTATTGGCTAGACAACGCAGCTGTAGTCGGCAAAGGTAAAGATAGTAGACTGGAAGTCTATAATATGAAGTAATTGTTCTTGAACTCAAAAAGTGAGCTCGAAGAGCGAACCTAGAACCTATAGCCATGAAATTGTGCATAGAACTTCGGTAAGTCTGATATAGGACGTGTGGTGCAGATTAAACCATTGATTTTTACATTTAATTTAAATCAACAGTATATGCAGTCCTTATATTATCAAATAGAAATCGATTGTAAATTTAGAAGGGGTTTTAACACGTTTATGTAACTGTTATTTTTTACCAAATATCTTGGTTAGTATAGGAATTATCTTTCATTTATGTGAAAAACATCATCTAGGACGTTTTTTAACTCCCTGTTAGTGTTTAACCTAATGTTATTGAGTTGTATGTTTGTACTTATCACGGAAGTTGTTTATTTTGATTTAAGTGCCACTTCCTGAGAAAGGTATTTTCTCAATGATCACATATCTGTGATCACCTCACTCAAGGATTTTGAATATCTCCTTATGAGTGTTCCATATAAAATCCTGTTTAATTTTCCAATGTAATTTTTATGCGTTTTCACGTAACGTCATCTCCTTCATTGTAATTTTGCCAACTCACAGATATCCTCGAAGGTGTTGATAATTCATCCAAGATCCATTCTTCGGTATATTTACGCCCTATACTAGTTATTTAACCATCGTATATCTTGACGTATTTTGTTTGATGTATTGATCTACTCAATGAAAATCTTTTGGTTCTCTTTATTAGTCTGACTTTGATTAATTATCAAGATATTTTCTAAAATATCCTCGAAAACAGTCGAACTGATATTACAATTATATCAAGTTAAAATTCACCTAAAATTTGATTAGACTTGATATATTTATGTTTTTTGTTCGGTAATATGACATCTAACGACCATCCAAAGCTTATATGTGTCCACTTTTTTGAGATAGATATGAGATAGTTTGACGTACCATAATAACTCAAAAACATTCAATATCATTTAATTCTATACATAAACAGTAACAATATAACCAATTTACTTTCCTTACTAGTTAAATAGAGGAATTGGTGCCTTATTGTAAATAGCCAAAGTGTAGCAGTTCCTCAATCCTCTTGTCTCCTTTAGAATTGCCATCTTTTTTATCCTACGTTATCTTTTTTTGTCTAGTCGTTATTTTGTAATTTTTAAGGTTTCCAAACTTTTCTAGGACAATGGTACAGGCTTACGTTTTTGATCAGTTATGTATTCTTTTGTAACAACGTGATGAACATAAAAATGTTATTAAACTAAATGTACCAAACGTAATCATTATCGCGTGTACACATGTTTTGTTTTCTCTACATATTCTCCACTATATATACATAGAACTCCCTGTAGAAAGACTTGAACAGTATAAACGAATTGTTTACCGCTCTCAATGAATATATTTGGCATTTGGGACTAATGCGCCAAAGTATAAGTTTTATTAATATTGTATATCCTAAATAATCACTTTATGATCACTTTCATTCACCTTAATACTTTTTAAATTTTAATTAGGTTTTGATAGAACAAACAACGTCAATGTTTTTTTTTTCAAAGGCTTAACCGATCTGCGTTATGAGACGAAATTTAAATAAATAAAGCGAACTCTTCCTTCTTTATTAAGGTAAATAGAGTTCCATAAAACGGGTGTTGGCCTGGGTGAGAGAGGCGGTGTGAGACGTGTTGGTGGCGTTTGAGGAATTGGCACTTATGTATAAAGCGATTCGACGTCATAACTCGCTGGAAAATAATTTCCTTCATGTTTTAGAGTTTTACTATTTTAATAAAATAAATTTAACATTTAATGTAAGGCAACTTGGAGATATAAATGTGTATATTGCATTTTTTGGTGCAATGAAACTGATAACACAGATAGCTTGTCTCCTTTGTTTGCATTATTGGAAAACAGATTCATATAGCATTGGTAGTTTTAGGTCAGAACTAAACAAACAACAAATTAAGACCTTTAAGCTATTCTCTCTGTGTTGTATCTAGATGATTCTACCCATATCAATTCCCGTGTTACTGGACACAAAAAGGAAATATCCAGTAGAGGCCATAATACATTATATTATTGTTTACCCTACTCTTTACTAAATGCGTCACTCTAGAGACCAATTATATCCGTGATGCGATGAATGTGATCTTAAATTATGATGATCTTATCTTAAAATATTTTAAAATAAATAAGTTATTTGGCTTATTAGGTTATGTAAAACAAACAGTTTCAAGGACTCTTCAACACTCAACAGCAGTTAAATTTCGTTTGTTACCTTGATTGTGACAACCAACCAAAGCATTGTTAGGATAACATATTCAAACATGCATAAAAAATTAAAATTTATTTCACTGAAAATTATTATTGAATAACCATTGTTTATTAATATCGACACAAAAATATTACTTTAATTATCATAAAACCTTAAGTATGTACTAAGAACACGAACATTAAATACAAAATAACAATGTTAGGCATAAACTTTATTTTAAATTTATTGGTATTCATGCACAGATTATCTTACAACTTCATCCTTTGTAACTCTACCTGAAGTTTTCATGATGCTTATGAATGTAAAGAGTACATTAAAATAAAAAAAAAATAAACTGATATTCTATTGGTACAAAACCTTCAAATGCATTCAACCTGATTGAAAACTTTTGTTATATAGTATACAGTAGTATGTAATTAACCGGCTTTTTTAAACGAAATTAATTGCTATCACAACAATCTAAAAGCCATTTATTTCAATCGAACTAGGCTCAATTATAAATAATGAATACGCATATTAATTATATAATGTAAAGATATTAACGCATTGTTAAACTATATTAAATTCAGTTAGGTAACATTTAATTCTTACTTTTATTTAAATTATACCTAATAAATATATAGTTAAGGTCGCTTTTCTAAAGGGTTCGACAGAAGCAGTGAACTATAGTATAAGTTAATTTTCTGATCTCCACAATCTTATTAAGTCAACAAATTGAACTGCTTCTAAACATAACTAAACTTATTGCAGTATAATATGATTAAACTTTGAGTTCAACTCATTTCTGTCTTATATTATATTTGAAACTATTATAATAGTGGTCATTTCTAATAAAATGATTTTATTAATCTTTTATTTATTTCCTCCACCTTTATCGATATTCGACAAAACCAAATTCCACACATGTTTACGAATGTAAATAAAAAGCATCATTTGTAACATTTCTAAACATTAAAAAAAATTACTCTCGTATATAAAGGAATCCTAATAACTATAATTAATATTGTATTTTTTATTTTTTTTTAACAATTACGATGAAAATACTCACATTTATATAGTTAAGTAATTATTTTCTATTTGTAGTAGTAATAAGTTTTTTATTAAAATTTTTTAAATTTTATTTACTGATAAGCAATAACTGGTACAAAAACTTAATGTTCAACTGTGTGAATAGATTCTATTCAATTCAATTAAATAAACTTCCAATAATATCCCATATATGTGAGCATATTCCTCAAGATGTCATACCTAAATGAGTAGTCTAGAGAAAAAGTCTGGGTTTATTCCCCTATTTCCAAGGTCCCTATTCTACAATGTTACATAACGATACATAAACCTTTTCGTTTAACCTCTGGTCGATATTGATCTAAAGTGATGATTATTGATCCAATTTCATTCTTCTTCCCTTTTTCTATGTATGCCATTTTCGAGTTAAACTATAGTGTTTCTTTAGGATGATGTTTTTGGATGTTTTTCATACAAAACCTTTTCGTAAACTTGATGTGTTCTATTTTTATGTGTATTCAAGACAGCTATTTAAAAAGTATTTAACAATATTCTGACACTAGAATTTTGAGTGCATGTTTTTGTGTATATTACTATATCGTTAAGAGGCAGGCGATGTACATCTATCAGGTTTTCAAGACCAAGAAAAGTTTCTGTAGTAGAGTAAAGTCTCCTACACTGGCTAGAGTGATTCTAATGGAGAGCAAGCTCTGAAGTCTAAACTCAGTACGGTAACAGCATTTTTGCTTGTAACAGCGTTCTGAGCTTGATGATTTAGTAGGTTTGACGAATAGTATAAATAATATCTATTCATTTTAATAAGTTATAACCTACTAAGCAATTTTTTATTAATATTTTTAAGTATATAAATTAAGATACAAAATATTAGAAATTTTACCATTGTATATATAGAGAGACTAATATTAGCACAACACTGTTAATCTGAATTATACATTTTAAGTAATATAATATTTTTTTATACTTTTATCATGTATTTTCTTATTTATAATGGGTACAATTTGTATATTTTTCAATTTTTAAGAAAAGTTAGAAAAGCTTTGACTCTTAATAGTTTAAAACAAAATTTTACTTAATTTAAACAGTTTTGCTCGTGCGTTCTTTTACGAATTTTTTTGCTGAACACGAAATAAATTTTACTGTCCGTACATTAATATTTTTGATGATTTTTGTATTAAATATGTTTACAATTTTCAGTTAAGGGATGACATATACAAATCAATTCTCTAGAGGAAAGGACTTCTCACATTTAAAAGACTTAACGAACCGTGTAAAGTGCTTACAGACGTTCATGTTATAAAAGAACAGAGGATGGATAAGTATGTTCTACATCAGAACAGTGAACCCACCATAATTTTCTTCTCAATACCACATTCTAGTAATTATTTTTGTTGAAAATATATCAAAATGGTTAATTGGAAAATAATGTTTCAATACAAATTGAAACGTGCAATAAGTCTAATAAGTAATTAAATTAAAACTAATATTTTAAGTCCATTATTTAACAATAAGAATAAATACATGAAAATCATTTGTTTTATTTTATTGAAGTATAATATCCGATAGTAATATAATAAAACGACTAACTGGTACAAATGGATTTGCAATCAAGCTTGGTTATGTTGTTGTCCAACACAAATTCATTTTTTATACAGTAAAGAATCAATACCTCGATTAATATATGTAGTTATGAGAGTATTTAGAAACCACAAAAATGTAATAAAATTGTAAAATATCTATCATACTACGTTTATACTAATCCATTTGTTTATAAATATAAATCTCGTCCATAAATAATTTAATAAGAGTTGACTTTCCTAAATTTAATTCACAGATTAAATTGGTATTTTGTTTAATCCAACATTTCAATTTTTTTATACCTGTGCCCTCTGTAATGTGTTGTAATGATTTAACTTTAAGTAAACCACACAATCCATATACAATCTACGAATACAATCCATTAATTTGTCTTTTTTATACATTAATTCTAGGTAGAACGATAGTACTTTGCTGTATTATTTGTTAGGGCTACTAACTGATATGTTGATGCCATATTTTATAATATTATTGGTTTTTCTTATAACTGTAAATTCACGTAACTAAAATTACATTAAATTCATCCCAAAAGGGAATTATATTTTAAGATAGTACAAAATTTCTTTTAATTTTAAAGAGGTGATTTGGATTTGGGTAGGCAGGTTGCTAATATTAGACTTTATAAAGATCACTCTTCAGACATCCCTACGATTAATTATGCTTACTTATCTTGTACTCTCATTATTTTACAACTAAAATATGGTTAACTCTTTTATTGTTAAGCCAAATTTTGCATGGTTACTAAACAGAAAATTTTCATATTTTTATACATATATTTGTATTCAAATTTTATATAATTTCAACAAATATACCGATGCTAAATACTTACTCCAATTTTATAACTACTAATATTTTTAATAGAGAGAGAATAGGAACTAAACATTTAAAATGCATTAACATAATCGAGCCTTGACGGGTTTTGAATGTTGTAAATTTCTATTATTATGTTGAAATAAAAAAATCGTTGTTAAAGATATACGTATTAGGTCCATTACTAAAGCGAAAATATGTAATGTAATTCCGTTCTCAACACACCGAGATGTCAGGAATTTGTTTTAAAACGTAAATATCCCGGTATTTTTTATACTTTATTTTGATGTGTTACAGCAAATAATGAAATAAGCAAATCACACAACATTATTTCATCTTATACTCGAAGAGCTTAAACATTTTTAAATAGAAATATTTAATACCAGAAAGAGGTAATGGTCACAGTTTAAAAAAATACCGTAGTAACTGCGTAAGGTATGCAGTTACCCACTTCTTACCGTACAAGTCAAAATTTATATATAAAACTAATAATAAATATCATAAAACATATAGCTAAACTTTATCCGCCAAGTCACATTTTAGTTCAATGTGATACTAATGTTGAAGAAAGTATAAAACAATATTTTTCTATACAAAATACAAATAATCTTAGAGTTTGCTTCGAGAATATATAAATGGTTGCCCAACTGTAGTAAAAACAGTTCTGTATATTCAACAGTTTTCTGTAAAATACCAACACTTCTCAGAACTCTTTACACAATCAATCTTGAGAGTGTCTATCAAGTTGAGAGTGTCTTTGACGACAATTCCATAATCTTTCGGTTAACAATGATATTAGCATTTCAATTTGAAATCACCCAACCTCTTGCACAGGTTTCCAGGTCATTGCCGATCAAATATTCCTGAGGGAAACATTCATTTCGTGTGTAACTGTTGTGAATATATAAATCTATGTGCATATTGTTTTATTGATTGCAGTAAAAGATTAGTTCCTAATTTCATTAAATTATTGACATGATTTATTACAATTTATTACAATGACCTTTATCACACAATTTGAAGTGTTTACAATACTGATCTATCATAGTAAATGTTTTTAAATAAGACATAAAGGTTTGTTTTCTATTAGCGAGAAGATTAACACATCAGCAGACACATATATGCAAGCACCTGTGTTAATAAGGCCCTCATTGTAAATAGTGCAGAGCTTCAGTTTAATTAATAATTAATAATTGATAGTAAATTGCAATTTAAACGAGGGAAAAGAGGCATTTTATTACTTGCGTAGTAAAAATAGATAAAATAATAATAGTAATACAAATTTACGTATAGTGCATATGTAAAAACACGAATATAACAATACTTGAACTAAATAATTCATAAAAAATATTGTTATTTCTTTAAACGTGTGATTGCTTTCAAGTAACAAAAAGTAGTAACCATTATGCCATTATTAGTTTGTTAATGTTCATCACATTGATTCTTTTTTATCGTGTACTTAAGTGCTTATATATATAATACTTATAGTATATATACATAATATTATCACATAAATACGGTTTTTTATGTTCAACTCATTACAATGTATATTTTTTGTATTAAATTGTTGAAAGATAAAAAATTTACCCCACACATTTTACAAGAAAACTCAGTAACATTTATAAGCGTATTTATTATGTTTTAAAATTAAACAAACACTATTACAATCTGATCAAAAATAAGAAGGTCAATATTCTTGAAAATTTACGTGGTTATTATAGAGAAATTTCGTAGTTGTTACTCTGTAGCCGAACTTTTAATTTTGCAGAACTATGCGTATGCTATAAAAGTCCACAATTTTCTTAAATATTTTGCAAAATCGTCAATTCAAAACACTTCTTTCTTTATTTTGGGGTTAGATGTTTTTATAATTTTTTGATTATATTTTCTGGTTTCTAACCTAAGTAGTAGGTCCTAATTCTAGTTTCTTTTAGTTTAACAACATTTTGTTAAACAACTATGAAAAATGTGTTTGCGTATACGTGTTAAGTGAATTATTTAATTAACTTACTCCAATGTGTAAATTATATTAAAACACCAAAATACCAAATTCTTTACGAGCATTGGATAATTACCATGGGCTTTCAGTCCAAATCACAAATATCTGTGTATTTTAAATTTCATTTGATTCACCATCAGTAGTTGTAAACAATTTATCGACATGTAGCTCACGTCTGCATGGATCTATGTTATGAGCTTACTCAAACTATAAATAACACAACCCAATCTCGGCAATCACAGTTTCCCTCATGTTTACCTCCGTGATTAGCAAATGTATTTACCCACAATGAATTCTGGGTATTTCGCTCCCATGCGTTCCTTATGCAGCTCCCACCAATGCCAGAATACAGTACTACCTCTATAATTTGGGTATTTTGCAAAGTCCATATCACGAAGTGAGTCAACATTTGAGGCACCGTCCTAATTCAATGTTTGAATGTAGTATTCGTAGATGCATTGTTTATTAGATCCCAGATTGTACCGATATTACACAAAATCAATATCAAATTATAAGTAGTACAACACGTTGCCAATTTGCATTACTTTGTTTCACATTGTATTTGAGTAAACAATTAAAAAGTTTAATCTTGTACTTTTTTGTTTTAATTTCGTAAATACAATCAAATACATAAATGCAATTTGAAATATTAAAATACTCAGTTGTTACTCAATAAAATTAATTACAGTATAGAAAACACAGAATTTATTTACTAATTGAAACCCATACAGAGGACAATCTTTTTGAAAGTGATAAAAGTAAATATTGTTAATGGGTAATATATAAAAACTATTTCAGTGCTACTTAATGCACAGTCAACTGACCCATGAAGTCCCAGTATTTATATATACATTCATATAAAAAACCTTTATAGTTAGGGTTAATTGTGTGTAATCATAATTGGTATATACCTTTTTGATAAATACGTTACTTATATTTAATTATTTACAGCAAACAAAGTTGCTATACACATCAATTTCACCATTACGCAAGACATGTTGAAAAAAACCTTTTATTTTCAATAGATTAACAAACCATGACCTACCGGTGGAAGTGGCTACTACTTCATATTCTGCATGAAGAGTGAAATTTGAAGTCCTTCGCCTACGCTCACCTCAGAATATTGTTTCAGTATAAAGCAAAGGCGAATTTTAATAAACGTGCCTTTCTGTAAAGTTAATAGAAGGATTTTAAAATTTTGTTAAAACTGTCATTTTAAAACTAGCAAAAGTAAATTCTAACAAAGTATTTTATGGAATTAGGGAAAGCTAAAAAAATTTACAACAACTTCTTTTGATAGTAAGAGTAGTGATGGTGAATATTATGCGGGGAGTTTAAGAATATATAAGAATACTTTAGAAATCGTTATATTTTAAGCATAAACTATAACGATTTCAAAGGATTTTCGAGATAACGATAAAATTTTTGATATTTTATTTCACCATTAACCTAAATATCGTAATTATTTAAGACCAAGGTCTTAGGCTTATATTTCCTTTAGCGAGAAAATAAATTAATAAATAAAATCCTTTATTAATTACTAATTTGAATAGTGTTTTACATATAAACATTGCAGGTTTGATATGACCAATTATTTCTTGAATAAAAAATGGTCTTATATGTTATTTTCAACCTGAGATGTTAATTTCGATTCCACTTACTTAAGAAGATTAGGTGTTACGTAAGAATAGAATTATACTATATTTAACATACTTAATATAATGAAGTTTTCCATCAGATATCGAAAAACTTTCCTACTTTTTTGGACTAATGAAATTTTTGGTACATAATCCTTTGTTTTTCTACATCTAACGTACATCTAAAAAAAAAGTTCCCATTTTTTTAGTTTATGTCTGTGGTACTAAAACTCGTGGTACATTATTACTACAAAATTAATTAAGTTTTTATTTATAAAGTTTTTAAAAGTACATAAACAACTTGAATGATTGTAATTTTTATAAATACTTTATATTTTATTTATCTGTACATTAATGGGACGAAGAATATGTAGTTGCAATCCAAGCATTGGAAGTAACACACCTGGTTGCGGCAATGCGGATCGGGTAGTATTTTTTCAACCTGAGTCTTGTATTGATGAATAATCCATGAGCTGGGAACTACTTTTGCTTGAGATCAGAGAAGTATTGGTTATCTAATTCCCGTACATACTTATTACCTTGAATCAGCCATGAAAGAGTATAGTGAAAGCATAAAATAATAAAATAGTTTATGGTTAGTATTTTCTTCGTCATAAAAACATTTATTCTGAAAACAAATTGAACTGCTCAATACATTTACATTTGGTCGAGTTTCACTACGATTGCAGACAAAACATATTTTTATCAAGCACATCTACTATTTCCCTAAATCCTTCCACTTTAAATATTCTTTGAGTTTATTACCAATCGGTGCTGTTGCAATATTTATTTATCTAAAAAGGTATAATGTGAGGAGATTCTATTTGGCGTTTAATGACATATTACAGTGACAAGACATATCATATACATACAACATGTATAAACACATGAATTAATAATACAAATAACGAATTAAATTTTTTACAACCGATATTTAAATTATTAACTGTTATTTAAACGACAATACATTATTTAAATTACTAATAATGGCAATGTTATTATTGTAACACAGTTAGACATGTATTAATTATAACATGAAAAATACATTATCAGACCCTTATGCTTAATATAATGTTATATTGTATTGAATAAACTACTAAAAGTAGATGTACATCGAATGCACATCCTCTTTTTTCGGTTACAGTAAGATTATAATACCTTGAATAATCGTACAAACTATTGATTAGGGGCATTTAGCTATTCTTACGAGTCTTTAAATTTAGTATGCTACCAAATACATACTTATATATAACTATTCACTCATATCAATAATATAGCATTTCTGTGCCTATATAAATGATTCTTGTGAGCGAATTTAAGTAGGCAGTGTACATATTTTAAAACTTATTTTCATATTATATTGCTATGATTTATCCATCAATACACAATTTGTATAAAGAAATATGATATTTTGTGCGGTTATTTTCATGTAAGAATTTTCAATTTACGCATGTAATTTACTTTACGGTTTTTCCTATTGAAAGCCTTGATGCTCACGTTAATTTCGAAACATGCCATAGACAGTGTTTGGTTTATCAAGCTGTTCTCTATGTGAAGACCAAATATAGCTCCTTGACAAGACTACCCCCCTCGCGACGATACCTTCCCAATCTATCAATACTGTCGGTGACATCCCTTTGATGCTATTTATTCATCCCTATGTAGCTATTGTAACCAAATTTCACTGATGATCTGGAAGCATATCAGTGAGTCCTTATGCTACTGTTTATGTATCTATTTCACACATAATATATAATTTTAGTCAAATAAATACATACGTTTTTACTAAATTGACTTGTACCTTTACTCTAATGTGTGATTATAATAACAAACCACTCTTTATTTTGAATGCGCTTAAAGGTTGTCTAAAAGTCACATAAAGTTATAATTGTTTTGTCGACTTGAGCTTTTAAATATGTAAAGTTGTTTTTAACTAATGTGTGAATAATAACTGATTTAAAAAAAATTAACATTCATTAATCTATTGATTAGAAATATTAGTACCTTCCTAGGTGATAACTGTTGTATTGTTATTGAATAATTTTAATACATTAATTTTACCATTTAATTTATGGTCGTAGCTGAGTTGAATTAATTCTAAGGTAGTAAAGCATCATCAGCTAGAGGCGCATGGTAAAATCCATTTTTCCAGGTGTATACTTTATAATCAACATTTCACTTGGGGGCATTAGAGTTTCTAAGCACGGAAAACCATATCGTGTTTTGAAAGTCCAGTGAATAAAGTTGAAAGAGGTGTGCAACATAGACGAATATAACAATATAAAACCAACAGTGTATATTGTGAATCATTTGTCAGTAACAGTAATTTTATGAAAAAATTATTAGCAACAGTAGTACGGGAGGGCTTTGAGTGGCAGCAAAGTCGTATTAATAGAGTGAAAAATAGTCGTTATGTAAATTAGGTCGTATGAACAGAGACAAATTAGTCGTCTTTCAGAGATCAAAATATGAAAACCTAAATTAGAAGCTTTAAAACACTGCAACTATGATGTGTTTTTCGATAATAATGTCGTTCAGAAGCATATACTCCGTCTGCTCTCTTCTTGTGGTGTTTGAGGAGTGCAAGTTGTTGGCTGGAAAGTGAGACTAAATACTAGTCTCCTATATTGTGTTTTTGTATTATTATCATTATCATACATAATATTGGTACATTACGATGGATGTTATAACCAACCACCTCAATGTTTATCGGTTACACTGAGTTTGAGCCAAGTCTCAGAGACTGAAACAATATACAGAAGGCAGCTTATATAAATTTGAAACAAGACTTATTAACATGACAAAAAAGTGACTGAGTATTTATCTTTTAAACCTTCCTCAAATGACAATAGGGAGTTAAAGACAGATTTATCCTATTACTGGCTTGACATTTTATTATAATTGTATGTAATGAAGTAAAAAAAATGTATACCAGCTTTGCAAGAATAGAGCTGAAAACTTTATTCATTTATATAAAATCATCATAAAAGGCTACATAATAATTGCGCTATTCAAACTATATGGTTTTTAACAGTGCAGTTATTAGTTCTTATAAAAATGTACTTTTTATTTATAATTTTAAAATATCTTTAACGTGGTTTCTTAAATACTTAATATTACTTATACTATAAAAAATAAATATATCTAAAACGGAATTTCAAAGACCGTGTATATAAAATTGAACAAAATATTGACGACACATGAAAATCGCCAACTAGGAACAAGACTCATTACGAAAACACCAGTTCACACTACCTTAGCGAATTGTGCTGCGTCAAGCTTATACAACCGGACAATACTTCGTTGCTCTCACTTGAGAAGGTAAAAACATTTACATAAGATTTTCCTTTATAGTATATAAAGAATTTGTTTGCATTTTGTAATAATTTAATTTTGCAATATAATTTCAATAAAAACCCAATTACTTAAATCTGTTATTACAAGCAATATGCAATTTACTTTTAAATTTTTTCGTGTGGAATGACAGTATTTGTTGGTTGGCAATGGCAATTTATGTTAAAAAATATAATACAATAGTACCACTATAGATTATGAATATAGTGTTGAAGGCTTTTTAAGGAGCGACATCTGTGGCTAGCATCGCTTGCGAAATTACATACATAAGTGAAGTAATTTTTTATTATTATCGTTATGTGTTTTAGAAGAGATTATTTCTTTTAGCGGGTTACAGATGTATGTTTGGAACGGGAGAAAAAGCTTTTGTTTAACGTCAAAAAACGTAACGTACCACGCGTATTCGCTTTATCGCGTCAACTCCGATGTAAGTGCGTTTCTCCATTCTCCATTCAGTGGCTATCTAGACGTCCTAGTGAGGGGTTACTGTAACTCTTTGTGGAAGTAACTAACTTTTTTGACGAAATTGATTGGATATTATACATGTAAAAAGTTTTCCGTTTCACGTCACACACGTTTATGTTTTCCACAAGCTTTCAAAGTAGAATGACAGCTTTATCGAAACGTAAACAAACCGTTGTATAAGCCTTTGATTTGAATTAACAAAAGTTGACTTAATTTGAGATTAAAAGTAAAATATAAAACCGTAATAATATGCAACATTATGCATTATAAGAAAAATAAAGAAACGATTCTGTAATTTAGTACTCTTTTATAATGATATGGTAGTAACTGTTCGAGCAGTTTACTCTTATTATTATTGTCATAGATGTTGTCTGAATTAACAAATCGTCTGGATCCATGATTCTGCTTAAAAGTTAAGGCAATGAATTTTTTAAAATATATAAGCTACAATTTAAATATGTTTTAATGTACAAAATGAATTCATACTACGCTATTATATTAGTAGTTATATTGTCATATTCATATAGTAGTCATGTCTACATATTGAAATAGTTTTACGCCATGCAATCGTTGCAATACAGCCTAAAATATATGGTAAAATATTAGTTGCAATAAATCTATGAACTAATAATTTATTTATCAATGAATCGAACGTATACATTTTATTAACTTGCTACACAACATGACAATACTATTTAAAACACATGGGATTGTAAATTGATATCAACCATGGTTAATTTTAGTTTTTATTTAAGTTCTTTAAAGTTTTGTCTTGATGGAATTTAAAAATGGATTATAAGTAAATGAATATGTTCGATGTTATAATCAATATGTTCAAGGTAACACAGCCGTAGTCCAATTTAATTCTTTAGAAAATTATTCTTTTCTTAAATATAATTATAACCTTTACTCAATTACATTAGCCTTATCTTAAACTCACTTAAAAAATAAAATAAGTAAAAAATTTTTTACTAAAAATTTCGCTAAAGAAACGTCCAAACAAGAATTTGACCTTTCAAACGATAAATTAAATTCATCAATGTCATACGATAAACATATAATTGAAAAGAGATATATAACAATAGCATATGTCGTTTTTGCAAGATATATTATCAAGGTTTTATTTAAGGGGTTACATTTTTATTTCAGTTATAACAAACACATAATTTCATTTTTTAATATAAAGCCAATGAAAATGTGATAATTATTTCGGAAATACAAGATTGTACTGAGGATTCTGACCAAAATATAAAATCTAATATTAACGATAATAATGAAAATATATGGGTATTTTGTTACTTTAATATTTAGATGTCAATAATAATTCTAATCAAAAATATTTTAACAAAATATATATAATAGGTATTAATATATACACATATTATGCAAACAAATTTTTTGTACCATATTATTTAAAAAATAAAAAATAGCCTTCTAAAAATTAAAAAATTTAATTTTTAAAGATATTCATTCAACGCTCGTTATAAGAAGTAGTTATATCTGTCGGTCAGTCCTGTTACTGACTTTACATTTTTTTAATAGGTTTTTAATATTTATATACTTTTAATTTACTAATGCTGCATGAAATCATGAACTCTACGAGATTGTATATTTTTGCACAATAAAACAATATTCATGTAGATCAACCACCCATAGAGATTTTAATATGTTTGAAATCCCTATAAGATCTAGATATTTTATACACATGCACTTCTGTGTTTCATGGGTATTCATAAAAACTATGTAATTATCAGACTTTATAGTAAAAAAAGTTTAAAATAATTATATTTATCATAAAAAGGTCACATGTACAGAATTTTCCTATTTTTAGTTTTTCATTTTTTCTTCTAGAGTGTTTATCATGCAATTTAAAAGGCAAAATGTCTATGACATTTTTGTTATTCAACAGGAAATTACGTGGAAAGCCAGTGTAAATTATATTTATACGTAAGGTGATAGGAAGTACTCCTTCATCCCTTCAAACTGAATAAAATATGTTTTTCAAGTCACAAAACTTGATGTTATAACTTTACCACACTCCCGAATTTGTGTCCAGCCAATGTATGTTGCAAAAGCAAAACAACGGGATTTAAGTGTGATTTTCAATTTCAAGAGATTTTTGTCTATATAATCTATTGAAGTGCCTGTGGCCGAGCGATATATAAAAAGTTAAACTTGGAGATAGCCCAAGCTCTAATCCGGTCAGTGACTTTAATATTTTTTATCCATGGAGTAAGGAGACAAGGGTGTGCTCATACGATGAACGAAACTGTGTCGGCGGCGCGCATGACGTCACTCAGTCCATACGACGCGCTGGCTTCCTGCTCTATACCGTGCTCCGCAGTGTTTCTCACAGCTGTCAGTTAATACAAGATTGTATTCTTTTGTTATATTGAAATTAGTTTTTAAATATTAAAGTTTTGTTGAAGTTAGTCTTACATAGAAAAGTTAGGACATTTATTAATTAAACATTTATGCTACAATATAATGTTTAAATAATCCGATTCTTTAAAGGCCCCGAATAGTTCTTGATTTTTAAATGTTTTGGTCCTGTTCACTTAATTATATAATTAATTATATCCTCAAATTATCGTTATTTATTATTATTTTATAGTACAAATATTTGTATTATTCCTAAAAAAACAGTTTGCTACGTAAGTGAAACAAAATACAGCTATAAAAAAATGTGTAAATAATTTGTTCATAAAATTACTTACCATAATTAAGATTCTGAACATTTTAAGCTTTATTTTAATTATTCCTAATAAAATGTTCACAATATCCGTGTTCAAAAGCTGTTACACTTATGCCTATTTTCTATGAACTCAGATATAAAATCTTAAAGTTTTAAAATCAATGATGAAAATTTCGCTTTATATTGATCTATAGTTGACAGGTCTTTGAATGTACAATCCTTTTTACAGATATATTAAAGTAATTGTTTTATTTTTATAAATTACATACTGCATATCAAAATACTTATGAAAAATAAAGTGTGTTTATTGCAATTGAAAAACATACGATACAAAACATAATGTAACTGTCTAAAATGTTTAAATAGTAAATAACCTTCATGTCAATAAGGGGATAAGTACACTATGATAACACAAATGAAACATAAATTAGTCACACATAGTAAAAATTAAGTTTTCAACTTTTTATGAAAATTTCTTCTGGACCCTCTTCTTTTTATTAAGAACATATTTGTTTATGTGTCGCAGTCTTATATATGTTCTAACTGAAATAAAATGACTTACAAACTTCATCAGGGATTTTAATGAGGCTTATTTTTTTAGTCAGTAAGATCTTTAACTTTTTGTATTAGATTGCATTTCCTTACGCAAGTTTTTTTTAACCCATGAAAACTTATTAAAATTGTCTTCCACAAATTTTTAACACTCAAAACATTCATTGCTTGGCATATTTAGCCATCCTTTGGGCATTGTTTCTATCCACGAAAATTGTTTTGTAACTTGATTTCTTCTTTTGACACTGACATCAAATAGTAGGAATTTTGAACATCCTTTAGTTGACAGTAGACAGAAGCCTTTTTCGACTTTTCGAAGCTCCTCGGTTTTAAATTTTAATTTACCTTTAAGTTTACAGTTTTCTTCTGCAAGGATTTTTTAATTTTTTTTCAATATCAATACAGTTATGTGTGATCTCAAGGGGACTATCAGGAGCGACAACGACAGAACTACCTAACGAATCTTTACTGTTTTAGCATGGAGACTGAGCATTTACATTAGAAACATTGTCCAAAACTTCTTTGATTATTTGTTTTCTCTCTTAACCTTGTATCGCTGCTGCCGAGCGGAAGTATTCTGAATTGTGTCAGTACTCGGCAGATGTAGTGTTGGTATTGCATTACTTCAAAAATTTCTAAAAACTTTGTAGGAGAATATTGCAACCACTTGTGTTGCAATGGTTGAAAAAAAAAAGTTACCTTTAAAATGAACTGAACAAATTCTGGCCCTTTTCAATATTTACCTTGTCTTTCCCCCGACAAGCCTGCATCCATAGCCTTGCCAAATCTTCATCTTTGGGGAACGTGTAATACTTGAAAACAGTTCCATTTGTAGAGCGGTAGTAGTTATTGCAACCAAACACTGCACACCCAAGGCATTATAAAGTTAATGTTTAAAAAGTAACATAAAGATTGAAGAACGAACCACTAAAACAACAGACAAAGGACAGTACAAACAGCAGTAAACAACAACCACGTGGAACGGAGTAGGCCGGCAACGGCTAGTGAGATCTGCGGACTGGCTGACGTTACCTAGCCACCCGTGACTCCGCCCACATGCGCATGACCACACCCTTGTCTCCTTACACCATAATTTTTATCAGTATCATCGATTTTGTACTGTATCGGCAGTCCCTTTATTCTGTTTGATAAGATGTTCTCACACTGCCAGTGGCCCATGAACAGGGACCCAAGAAAGGCTTACGAGTTCCTCTCATTAAAAGTATTAAAACCGTATTTAGATATCATATATGGTAATTTAAGATAGAACAAATAACAAGGTCAGATAATATATATTACTTTGATAACTTAAAACGGATTTCTCAGTGTCCCTGTGGATTTTACTAAGAGTCTTACTAAAACACATGAGAGCCATATAAAGTAGCACTCTCTGTCGATAAGGGGGAAAAGAGGATTGTAAAAGATTAGCAATCACATTTCAACGATTACACCTTAACTTTATATCTAATATTTACTCATCTATCCATATGGACAAATATAAAGGAAAGCGAATATATCAACTATTGTGTACGATTTATTTAATTTGGAACATAACAATTATATTTGTACTCTATTTATGTCAGAACTAAATATTTAAAAATATGGCGAACAAGAAATCCATGTTTCCAAAAGGCATACTTTATTAGTTATTTTAAGGAATTTATTTTATCTTCGTGTGGAACTGGGAGTAAGAAAAAATATTAAATATTATAAACATAAAATTACATAATAATATATCCTAATCAAGTTTGATTGTTCACACTATGAACGAAAGAATAGTTAAAAAACTATTTCAAATAATGCACCCTTCGTAGATTTTATGAACTATAAATATTAATGATATGGTTATTTTTGTACAAAACAGCGCCAAAATGTGTATCAGCATAAACATGTTCATTAATATAAAACGTGACAACGATACGCATCCAAGCTTCTTTTGTAAGCAAGCTTGTAAATTTGCAAAATTATTAAAATATGAGTATCAAAGTTTTAAAATCCGAACTGAAAGTCCTAGGTCACACCTCCTTATATTCGGACTTAGAACTATAATTATTTCTATGTTACAGGGTAACGTGAAACAATATTATACTATTTTTTTAGTTACAACTGGCTTAGAAATGGAGGTAGAATCTTACATTTGTATATTTGTATGCAGTATGTCTAAAAAAAACTGAGACGTAAATATCCTTTTGCAATTTCATGTAAAACTACAGTTTCATATACGAAAGGCAACATCGAGTTTAGTTGTGGTACATGTCACTCCATGGGATGTGGCTAAGCGTAACAATTATTTTAAATTGTTCTTATGAGTAACAATATTAGCAAAGAGGAAATTTTAGAATAAATAAATTAGAAGACAATCTTAACGGAATAACTCTATATGTTAATACTTGATATATTAACCTAATGAGCAAAATCAATTGAGCTATAAACATGCGTAATGAAAGTTTGCATACAATCTCAGCGAAGTCTATTGCGAAATGAGTGGTGCAGCGTAATCATATCTTAAAATCATATATAACAAATATTGCTTCTATAAAAGAAACTAGACATGTAATTCGTAATGTACTAGTTAGTGTATACATTTCTTGTATTGATAACTATAGATAGTTTAGATAAAAAGGCTCTTTTTTAAATCTGAGAAAATTTTAAAATATAGATAAATCACTGGTAAATAAAATTTTACTTTTTGTTTTGATTATTTGTTTTCAGTAATGTTCCAAGTATATTTCAAATGAAAAATTTCTGTGTAGAAATCTCCAAAATCTTGGGTTTACGTACTCTAAGCCTTCTTGGAGTAAAATAAGAATAGCTTCCTTAATATACATTGCTGTTTATTTTGTGTATGAAAACGATAGACAATTTTAGAAAATATTACAAGGATTATTCTAATGTTTTAGAGCATAAGGATAACGGAATATTGTATAGCAGGAAAGTAATAAAAAATATATTATATATATATATATATATATATATATATTTCCAACATTAAAATTTCCACAAAGTGTTTTTGATATAAGTAAGAAAAACAAGAACATTCTTCAGGTTGTTGAGAAAGTTTGGTATCTCGTAAAAAGGACTTACTGGAGGAAAACTTAACTTTACTGAGAAACAAAAATATTAGCAGATGACTTGTTAAGTTAAAATGAAGTGGACTGAGAAGATATGGACATTACTATATAGGCCACAAAACTGGTCAACAACGTTAACAGTAACAAAGAAATGAAGTTCTACGTTTTAGTTCTGTAATAGCATTTCTTTCTTGGTATAATGTTTCCAAACATGGAACTCTCAGGAACAGAGTTAGGATGAACAAGCACACTTTTATATGTTGGACTTATTATTATTTTTCTTGTGCGTCAAGCTAAGTTGTAGCTGTATTATTAAATGCTATTGTATAAAATGTAATAGTATGTAACTAAAACGTTATTACATATGAGAAAAGCTATATTATGTCTTCATTATAATGGTCCTAGTTTAATTACAAGTTACTACAAAATAACAGTTATTATGTGATGTTTAACCCATCACAGGAATTTCCCAAAAATTATAAAAAAATTTCAAGAGCAGCCTGTAAATTTTGTGTAAGTCCGTTTCCTTGCAAAAGATATTGGTATTATTATAAAAATTAAGATAATATAAACGCTACAAATAATTGCAAATACTATTTTACGTCTAAGGGGTACTCTATAGTATATATATATATATATATATATATATATATATATATATATATATATATATAGAAAAAAAATCAAGTTTTAAAAACTGAAAAACACTCTCTCTCTCTCTCTCTCACACACACACACACACACACACACACACACACACACACACACACACACACACACACACACACACACACACACATATGTATTGGATAGATAAGAATTGTGCATATCTATTCCTAAATTCTTAATGGTATACTAGTGGTAAACACATGAGGAGACAAAGCTGATGTAATACAGAACACTAACAGCTAAAGAAACAACCCATCAAGACACAGCTGCAGGAGGACCGTGTGTTGACCTGTAGATTGACAAATTGCTGACGTCATCCCATCTGAAACCTGCTGACTTTGTGCCACAGCCCGGTCAGTGTATGGGGGGAAGAAGAGTGTTTTAGAGAGATGATTTAATATCAACTTCTAGCTATCCTTTCTGGTCAATATATTTCTAATAACAATTGATATAAAGCTTATATTTATACATTTTTGTCTCTACACGTAAATACATAGATTTAAATATCGAAGACAATTGTTTTACGGCATGACTTATAAATATAATTTTCCTTATTCATAATATTACGCATTAAAATTTGCTATCTCTTTTGATTTTTACACTTATGTATAATTCATTTATTTTAAATTATTTATAGTACATTTTATGACATAGTTTTAGTAAGTGACAATAGTTTGTGTTATTATAACATTACATAGTTTTAAAACATTGACAGCTTTGGTATAATTCACTAATTGAACATATTTATACATTTTTATAATGTGTTTTGAATATGTGGATGTTAAAATTTTAAATGGTTATATACAGAGAAATTCTGGATTGATAGATATAATATATAATTTAGTAATTCTGGATTTATTATAGTTTGCACCATCAACTTGTAGTGCTCTATTTCCATATTATTTAAGATAATGCAACACGAGACACAAATAGAGAGATAAAATTTAACCAGTCATTTACTTGTGACAGCACAATTTATTGTGCAATTAGAAACTCCAAAGTCAGTTAGAAGTTTAAGTTATTAGGACATTAGGACATACAAAGTCTTAAAATCATTTACAAGTACTTTTTTAAAGGGACAAAAATGATTATTTTAATTTATTTTTAAATAAACTTTTTGTTGGACACAAATGTACAGGAATGGTTTATAAGAAGTTACAGTTTTAGAATAGAAAACAAGTTTCAAATTTCAATTACCAGATTACACGAATTAGACTGTAGACTATTGTACAGATGGCCAGCCACGTTATGGTTGGCTAGAACAGAAACTTTACTTAGCTTTAATTAATAAATTAATTTTGAATTGCATTATGTAGACCACGCATTGCACATTTCATTATGTAAAAGGAACTAATAATGATGAATTTATAGAAATATTTTGTATTGAAATATATACATAAAACATAATAATCAGTTTAAAATCACTGACGTGATAAGTTGAGCCTTAAACCGGATTATCTATATAATAGCATTACGTAATTTCTTTATCAATTGAACTAAGGAAGAGGTTTTTTTGAAACGCTAATATTATCATATTTAATAAGCATTTCTGTATTTATTGGATTATAAATTTGACTAGTAAATCAATATAAGTGTAATGTATAAAATGTATAAATTTTACTTTTGAATAGTTTTTCAGTTGGATTAAAATATTAAGATACTGAAGTATTGACATACTTAAAAACCTCATAAGGACAGGTAATATATATATATATTTATATATTATATATATATATATATTATTAATATATATATAGTATATATATATATATATATTATATATATATATATTATATTATTATATAATATATTATTATTAAAGTTATTATAACTGCTTAAGTTAGCCAAACATATAATAACTCAAACATTAATATAATAACATAAATATGTTTAAACAAAATACCTTTGCAGACATAAATAATACAACATTGTTACGTCTTAGCTGGAGGGCTTAAATGTACTTTAATGGACAAAAATCCGTAGTTTTATCCAATAAGTAGATAATGTACTGTTGAAGTGTTTTTTTTTTATTATTGTTATATTTTTATGTTAGGCTGTGGAAATCTAACCGAGATGCACATGTTTGATTCCCTCAGTTCCATTAAACTTCCAAATGGGGTTGGAAAGTTTATTTTGAAAATTCTCATTCAAACAAATAAAAGGCCATTGGATAAGAATCTCTTTCAATTATTTAAGAATGAAAACTGTATTCTTACAGAAATATTTTAATAGTATTTATTAAATTAATATTTTAAAACAATTTTAAAAATTGTATATTCAATCTGTACACTTTAAAACATAAAAACATACAACGGAGTTCAAATAAATTGAAATAAACAAAAACAAACTGGTTAAAAATAAGGAACCTTTCCTTTACCAAATAAAAATAAGAGTTAGAATCAGAAATAATGGTTCTCGTTTGTCAGAAGTGAGCCTCACTTGACGAATTATTGTCGATCTGTTTCCACAGTTGCTTTACTTGGATTGGATTAAAAATATACTATAGAATATTTTAATGCCCTGTACAGTACTTTAATGTAATCTTTACTTTGTAATCAATACTGATTCATCTAATCAATAATCGTGTATTTAATACATACTCACAACCAACCAAACGATTATTTTAGATTATATTGTTGTTGTAATAAATTGCATTAGAGCAAATTTCCATGTGCAAATAAAATAACCTATCATCCTTCGTTTTAGCTAAAGATTTCACTTTAGGTATATAATGATTTAAATTGGTGAAAAATATTAAGTAGCTTATAAAACATAAAAAAACTAGAAAGCTACCTTCAAGAGCGTTTCACATAAAGATACAAGTATTTACTGGCATTAGCAGATTGACAAGTAATTACCATGTGCGTGGATTTGTTACATTCATACCTAAGAACTTGTTTAGTAATAAGCAATATAAAATTAATTTTAAATATTAAAACATTTTATACGTAATACTTAATAATGTTATTATTGACAAAATCTATACAGAGTATTTACATATAACATAATATAGTTCAAGTCATAAACAGAATATTAACATATTATAATCTTGTAATATTAAAATATATTTAAAATGAACATACAATTTGACCTATTGTATAGTTTAAACGTTATGTTTTAATGTTGCTTGTATTTGATAGAGAGGATTAGCCGACTATGTTTAAACTATACTAATTATAGTATACTCCTAAAATAAGGTTTTCCAAAAATAGCAAGGAATATTCATTTATTGCTTATGACATAATAAACCATCTTACTAAATTTCTGAAATTACCACATCATTACTATTGTATAATAAATATTATACATTTATGAATTCATGTTATGATCATAAATAGTTATTTTATTCATCTGTTATTGAACTTATTAAGTAATAGAATGTGTAGAGGTCGACTTTAATTTTAATAAATGTTCAAAATTCATGTTCTTTCTATATAATCTCTATGTAAAGTGTTGGGTTTAAATTATTACACATTCATTATGTAAACATTATATACGTTTATAGTAATTATAATATATTTTCAATGTCAAAACCGATTGTAAAATGATTAGTTTTATCATAGAAAGTGGTAAAAGACTGAAGATGCAATCCAACCACCGGATGTAACAGAGATGGTTTGGCAATCCTGGTCGGGTGGTGTTAGCTTAACCTGAGTCCTATATTGATGAATAATGAATGACCGGGGGACTGCCTTTCCTTGAGATGAAAGAAAAGCTAGCTATATCATTCCTGTACTTACTTATTACCGGTAATCCAATATTAATGAACATACTGAATGCAACGAATTTATAAAATATTTGATGCTATTTATAATATATATTGTGAAAAAATGATATAAATAAATAAAATACAAATTGAATAATATGTTTATCGTCAGATTGAATACACACGACAAAAAAATTCGTATTTTAAACCAAGCATAATTGCTACTCCCTTAAATCCTACTACTTTTAATAATATTTGAGTTTGTTATCGAAAAATGTTACTGTACCGTTGATTTCTAGGACATTATGGAATGGAAGGAGCTAATAACAATACATATCAAAGAGATTCAGAATAAATAATTAAATCATATCAGTAAGGAAAGAAATTGTACACAACTGCGTATCAATGTTACTACAATATTATTAGATATATTACAAGACACAAATAGAGGGATTAAATCTTAGTTATTATACAGCACAACAGGAAAAAAAGTCTTAAAATAATTTACAAGTAATTTTCTAAAAATTTAAATTTATTTTTAAATTTAATTTTTGCTGGACACAGTTTTAGCTCAACGTAGCCAATACCTTCATCTCTGAATTTTCATTCATTCTATTAATTGATCTTCAATACGTTGGAAATCTGATCTTTTTAAGCGATATCGGTTTCTACTTTAATTACAGTATAATGTTATGCATTGTTTTCTATCATCTTAATTCTTTTTTTAACCATTTCAACACATAATCTAATTTTGAATTTTGTGTGAAATGTTGACTGTATTTTTCGACATCTATCGGAGCAACTCATTAGCATCTCCTTACCAGAGAAAATTCTCATTTTAAAATGGTCAAAGGAAATTCCTTCACTTCCTTCCTTTCCTTTAAGTGGCAAATATTGAGGCCACAAGTGATTAATCCAGAAATAAATTATGACAATATTTTTTCACCCATCATATCGTAAACACTTTGCAAATGTACATCGAATGGAACATTTTTTAGGATGTATTTTAAAGAAGCTGTTGAATATTTTTCTGTAGTAACTATCGACGTTTTTTCACACGCGCTACTTATATCAGAACTTCATGAAAGGCCTTAACGTAAATTACCCCACAACTAATTTAATTGTATCAATACTAGGAAAAGACACATTTTATCCAAAGAGCATATTTAAAACTACTTTATTACATTAAGCAAGAATTGTATTGATCTAACTTACGTTGGTTAAAAATTTCTTTTCAAGTTAACTGGTTTCAGAACCAAAATCGTAATTTGATATTGGAACCCACACAGGTAGATAATTCCTTGTTGTTTTCTAAAAGCATATAAAGGATATGAACTATATAACGAACATTGTGATATTTGTGGCAGCCATCATAATCTTTAAAAGTTTTAGATCTCCCAAGTGCAGATATGTGTAGAAGTGTAAAATTACTAAAACCTTGCTCAATAATAGCCACCGAATCTGATGGAATGGTCATTTTATTTCCATAATTGGGGCAGTTCACACGTCCATTACTGACATCTTGAACCTTTTTCCGTTTCAGATGTTTTCTGCCTAAAAATAGTAGAAATTTACATAAAAAACCGAGGTTGTCTAAGACCAGGGGTGTCAAGAATAAAACTCTCTGATTAAGTATAACCCTCCAATACACGTGCCATCGATTGTGATTCTTTAATTGATTAATGTTCATGACTAAATTACTATAAGGGATCTGGGATTGTTAAGCATCACAACACCTTTTGCTTCCTCTAAAAGGTTCCCCTCTATTCTCGTTTCGCTGAACGTAGTCAGTCTTTGACCTTGCCGACGTTAGTGCACATTGGGGGTTGATTTTACAGGGTGTCCCGTCAGGTTAAGAAAAACATGTTTCACCATTTGAACATCAACACCCTCAGATGCTTGCTTTCATATCTGCCTTTCTGTATGTGTTTTTTATCATACATAAACATCTTAAAAGTAGTTAATAAATTTTACAAAAGTTTGGCTCAAATGTTTACTATAACAAGGAAAGTAACTGAAAAATATATTATGAGATTATCTTTGACGTTTTCAAGATAGCGGCCATTAAAAACCTAAACATTGAATACCTTAAGAGCCTGTAATATTTCTCAAGATTTACAAGATTGAACGTTTTTATAGGATTTTATTACAAATATAAAGGCAAAAATGTTATTTTTATCATTAATAAATTACTGATTCAGAGCTGTTTTACTGTGACAAGACATGGCCCATTTTTCAAATACATGAATCAGCAGCACCCAGGCAACATTCGCCGAATGGTGGTTCTGGACGCTTCAAATGGATGACGAAGATTCAGTGGAACAAAGTGACCACAACCAGATAAGAAGAGCAGTCTGATGCAATAATCTCGAAAGAGGAAAACTACTCACTTATACCCAAAGGCCCGACTACCAACAGAAGGGTTGTGCTTAACTATAAACATCAGTGTATATCAATAAATTTTAATTACTTTTTATTATTAAATATTGTTAGAATAAGTTTATGCAGCAAATTTTTTATTTCCCTTTTTTACGGTTTGCCTTTTGGCTCTTTCTTTTTTTGGTATTTGAAGGTTTATTACAAACGAGCCTTTGTGCTTAGTCGACATTCCTAATTATTTCATACTTGTTTATTTTAATTTTAAATCACTCATTTTATATATTTTTACTATTTAAAACATAATATCTGAGATGTTAATAAAACAAGTTTCTTTTAGTAAATACTAATCTAGTGTATGTAAAAGTATTTGTTTAAAATAAATGTAATTTTGAAATGAAAAACAAAAACTAAAGCTATTCCTCGGCAAGGTGAGGCACCAGATGTTCAATCCGCTAACAAGCCGCCAGCAGTGCAGAATTCTGCAACTTAAGTAACAATTGAGCTGAATTATTAAAAACTTATATCTCTATGTAGGTAAGAATAGCCCTCGATAATTTTAATTACATTAATTACAGCTTGAAGTCGTCCTTGTACTATAATTTGCAATTGTCTACGAGCTCGAAACCAAGCAAACAGCGCTGACACGCCAATAAAGGCATTTCAGTTACTTCTTTCATGATTCCTTGTTTGGATGACATTGTATCATTTACAAATATTTCAATTCAATCAATAAGGCACAATTACACACGGGATAGATATGCAGCAGAAAAAAACTTATTTGAACTTAAAACGTGATAAGGTTTTGTTTTTTGTAAGAGAATACTTAGTTGGGCTATGAATAGGTAAAATAAATCATTTTTCCGGATGAAGTGTATCAGGTTCGATGACTTGTCCACAAGGTAGAAACGGTAAACAATTCACATGTTATCTGCTGTGAGAATGTTGCTAGAGCATTTCGATGGCAACTGCAAAAATATATTATAGCCTTTCAAACAATATTGATGAAATATTAGATAAAATCAGGAATAGATGTACATTGTACAGTACATTGCAAATATGGCTTAGACATATTTGTTTTGACAGAATCCAAAAATCTTTACACAAACAATGTAGAATTATGCTGTGGGAAAACTAAAGTGTATTTGCATTTAAATATAGTTTAAATTTTGTGCCATATAACCCAAAAATAACAAAACAGTTTTGGCTTTATCAATGTTGCCACCCGAGAATCAAAATGTATTTCACGTTTACTGTATCACGAACTAAACTGAAATAATCTTTTTACTTACAGTAGAATCAAATCAGTTGTCTACATATATTATATTGAATGAAAGGCGGTTATAACATAGCAATAATCACTCGTAATTAGAGATTGGTTGTTTGATTTTATGTCCTCAATATTAGAGAATAAATGAATACACCATATAGAAAAACAACTCAGGTTACACAATAGAGCAAAAATACTTCCTGAAAACGTTGTGTACAGGGCCTCTGGATTGTAATTTACATATGAGGACTGAGGCTAAGGTCTTCAAACATCGATCAAACTCTGATTGTTTAAGATTCTTGGGCTGCCATCACGTCACTCTCAAAGAGATGTAGTTGTTAAGATAATGGGGTCTGCTATCAAATTTATTTACGCTTGTCGGTTTAAAAACTCCTCACTAAAGGTAAAATTATCTAGTTTAAGATTAAAGACTATAATATATCCACATTACAATATATATATCAACTAATGCAAACAAATACATAATCTGACACAGATTCCATTAAACAATCGGTAATTTATACGAATTATAAATAAAATTACTTAAATAACTAATATTCTTGAATGCACTCTAAGAATAGAAACAAATATAGAATCTTTGTAAACTATATGTACATCATTAGTTTATAATTTATTTCATAACAGTTACTAATAACATCGGCACCACTAACCGAATAAACAGCAATATAACGTAAAATTCCGTGACAAAACCTTTTGTTTTATTTTAAACACACTTGCGCGACTCAAGTTGAACCTCGTTTATAAAACAAGGGCGGAGAGCGCAGCGAACTCACGTAACAAAACAGGGGTGTTGAATAATAAACCATCCTTAACAATAAACAACACGTGTCTTAGCCTAGAGCTGCTAGTGTATTGTTATGTTTCATATGTAAAGGGCATTTCAGAGTAAGTTATTGTTTGTTTTACAAATGAAATAATTGCATACAGTTATTGTTTAAAGCGATTTAGAACTAAATTAAAGTAAGATGAGCTTTTTTAAAACTTGCTATAAGTATAATTTATTTCAAAGTAAGAAAATATTATTGTCAGTAAAACGGATGTATATCTGAATATTAGTGAAAACGATAAGAAGCTTTATATCATAACTAAATGGATGGGCGTTACGGTAACTAAAAAAGGTTGCTCATAAGACTTATACTATTCAGTATGTAATACCAATATATGATTAAAATAGTGTGATCTTATTACTATTTGTTAACAATTGCATGTGGAGATAGAAAGAAAATGAAGCATGGGCATTATTTATGCTCCTTGGTGGAAGAATAACCCTGATTTAAAACTGTTGTATAGTGACTTATTTACTTGTGACATTATTTCAGAAAAAATCAATAAAAATCATGATATTTTTTTTGTAAATGTTTGAGAAACATTATCTAAATTTAAGTTCTATAAAACTACATAATGTTTTAAAATGCTGAGGATGATAACCTTTTGCGTAATGAGGCATTGGAATATATCCTTGTTGAACAATAAAGAATCATGAAAGTGTAAATTTTTAATATTTATACAGGATGTATAGAGATTAGTGCATTAGAGATTTCTCCAGTGTTTCCTGTACCTTAGGATTATGATAAGATAATCAAACAACTATAATTATTGTTCATAACAATTATAAGGTTTATCTCTCTTATTTTGTTAGAAATTATGAAGAAAAATCTGAAAATCTATGCTGCCAATTCATTGAATGTTAAAGTTTAAAAACAAAAATTATCTTTACGCATAAATGTTGAAGCCCTCAGTCATTCACTCTTTCACTTTGAATTACTCACTCCTTACACCTTCACTCAGTTATTCACACACTAATCAATAATTTCGCAACTTTTTTATACTCCAGAAAGTTGAAGTTTGTCTCTTACACGCTTAATTAATAAAACACTAAAGCATTATAATAAATATCAAATATATATAAATATTAAAATAACGTTCTAGCCCCTATAAGAAGTATATTTCGTTTTTAAACATTCCGATGGCCTATAAACACGAAATTTGTAAAACACTATCTACGCTATCATTTATCAAATAATAGAAATATCATGAAGAAAAATCACCCATAGCAGTAGAAGTGGAAGTACACAAAATAATTATTTTATGATCTGATAAAATCTCAATGTTTGGTAAAAATGCAATATGAATTAAAAGTGCCTCGTTTTAATAATAGAAACCCCTCAGTTCAATAATGTTAACTACCATTAGAGTTTTAAATGAGTTTACATTCCTAAAAGAAATTAATTTTTCAACTTCTCATTGTCATACAGCTTGTGAAATTTTATATACAGGTGCCTGTCCAACACTCACAGGCGCATGGCTGTGACCCCTGAAGAACCATATACTTTATACAAACTAGCTGCTGTCCTATAAATATGAAATTTTAACACGTAAGTCTCATAACTTAAGTTAAACAAGAGGATTTTCTGGGGATCAACAACCCATAGGGGTATAACTTTTAAGCAATGCCTAGACAGAGTAGACTACAGTTAGGAAATGTGTGTAAAAAGCATGTGTGTAAAAAATGTGTGTAAATGTGTTTCGTAGGTATTCATAAAACCGTTCGCTTTACGTATTTAAATTTCTATAAATATCTCTTCAGGCTTAAATTATAATGATTTTCAAATAGGTCTGGGGATTGTAATATTTTCTAGTGGGTTTACCTAATAGCTCATCTTCAATACTCTTTATCACGCTATTTACAAGGATATACATGTACTGATATTCCATACGAAATCAAGTGCAAAGCCACAGGTATCCGCTAAATATGTATAAAAGGAAAAGAAATATTTGACCTTCGCATTTCTAGGGTTAATAAAAAATGTGATGGGCCAATTTTCAAATAATTTTAAAGTTAATTTAAAATTGTTCTTAAAAAATAAAGAATTAAAAAAGGAGTAAATCAGGATTGAAAATAGCTATTTTTAAATGGATTTTGTAATCACGATTCGTACAATTAAATTCACCTGTAATTAATGATTATTACGTAGTACATTTTAAACCGTAGAATAAAATATAACTATTCTCTACCAAGCAGTATTTTACATAAAGCCCCTCTGGTCTTTACTAAGTCTTACAAAATATGTGAGAGCCCCATAAAGTGGGCAGTTTCTTGTCGATGAGGACGAAAAGAGGATTGTGAAGGATTACGGATCACAGTTCAAGAAATAAACTCTAACTTGCGTCCAAAATATTTTCTCACGATTTCTTATTTACAAGCAATATAATACTGTAAAGTACAATATAACTGAATGATTTCATACAGATGTAAGTCGTCTTACGATTGTTTTAGTAATTAATATTTATGGGCACATAATTCTAACAAGCGTACACATTGATGTTGGTAAAATGGACGTCATTACGTTACGAATTTATATGATTATAATTCTGACATTAAATTGAGTACATGACTTATATTGTATCTTTAGGAACTGAGGCTTAAATTTTATACGCACGTAAGACTGGCAGGCAATATTGTAAATTTTATGTGAACCGCGTGCAGTGTTCAAATTTATATTAAATATAATTATTTATAAAATACTGCAATAAGGTAGAATCACAACTAAAGTATAACAAATATAACCTTTTCGAGTTTTAAGACGCTGTGTAAAATCCTTAAGTCATACTTCATTGTATTTGTAAATAAAACTATAATTGTTAAGTTTTATAGTTTTATAAAATATTAAATAGGTTTATTATGGTTATATTTGGATAAAAATATATTTTTACTACAAATTAATTTTATATTTAAAAAATTTTAGGACGCTATTAACTTTAATTAATTTTTGATTTTTTAAAGTAAAGCTTAAGCATTAAGCTTATTTTTTTAACCTTTATTCTGTCAGTCTAGATGTGCATCTTATAAAACAGAAGGAGGGAACTCGGTATGATGCATGATCTAAGGTATTGTTAAAAAAATACTAAGGTCAAAATCCGTATTTGAATCTGTGCTACTATCTCAAATTCAAATCTAATGACAGATGTATTGTCCGTACGACCCTTGCCTCTCCAAATGGTTGTATATAATATTTGTACATTTATCATTATGAATATGTAAAAATGATAACTTTTTTTAAGATTCATATGTTCTATTTCTTACATTTTAATTTATTTTAATAATGTAATCCACTTATAATAATTGTTTTTACAATTAAGTGCAAAGGATAGGAGCGACTAAAAGAATGATTACCACGAACGTTTTATTTAAAAACTAAGTGCTTCTAAGTGTTTCCATCAGTAGAATAATATAATATATATATATATTGCGCGTTATAATAATAATTTTAGAAAATTACCATGTCGGTTACTCTTTCAGGTTAAATAATAATTAATTTTATCTGTTAACGTTCGTCTTGAATAATCAACTTTAAAAGTTCCTTGTATCATTCGAAATCTGGTTAAGTTGGAGATTATTAAAATGTACACTCGGTATATAGAAAATCAACAACAATAAATTAAAACTATAATTGAATATAAATGATTAATATGATAAAAATATAACATGATTAATACATTGCTAGAATGTAGTATTAACACGCACTTGCCGTGAATAATGTTTCAAAATAACATTTTATAACATACAATCTATATCAAAGAGTTCCAAAACTCGTTTTATAAAACGTGAAGTTTTCATATTTCAAGCTACTATCAAGTTTCTTTAAATGTAATTGCTAAGAAATATTATTTGTCTGAACCCTCGATTCATGAAAACAATCAGTGTTTTAGTATCTGCAATCTAACCTCTTACCACCTGTATAAATTTGGACATCACGAAGTTACTAGTTAGGTTTTCTTTAAATTAAAAAATGAAAACAAATTTAATTATTTGTGTTAATTGTAATAAAAGCTACCCGAGTTTAGTTTCAGATTAACAATTTTAAAGGTTGTATTCAATGTGCGATTTAGGTTTTTGTAATAGCAACCTGTCGATAGCATGTAGTTAAGTTAGTTATCACTATTATTGTGACATTACAAATACATATTAAATATTTATTATTGAACTAATGACAGTATGAACGACTCTCAACATTACAAAATAGAGGTTCCAAACGATTTGATAGGTTTGTATTTCCGTTGTTTACTATAAATTATGTATTACTTTCTCTCTTGTATGCGACTCGTTCAAAGGCAGATAAAGAGATGTGCCTTAGAAGCCCTTATCTGTAAAGTGCTTCGATGTTATCGCTACCTCTCACAAAGGACAAAATATTCTAACAATTAGTTTCTTGAATCTGGAACTATTAGTAAAAATCATGTTTTATTTTATATTGCTTTTAAACATTTATAACATTCTATAATTTATCCATTATTGTCTGAGGGTTAGCAAAACCTATCACTCGAAAGTATGGAAACATTTAATTTCTGACTCACTGTCCTAGCGATATTTCAAGATGGAACTAATCGACGCATACTACTGAAATTTTAATTGCAGCTAAATTTAATATATTTTAGGCAACATTAAGTTCGATCATGGTGCATGTCACTTAATGGAAAATTTTTACATTTTTCTTACCGGTAGGATGAAACGCATTAAGAAAATTTTTAAATAATAAACCCATAAACAATCTGATTACGATCGTATTACATGTTAACACGTAATATCGTGTCGCAATATTAAGAATTACATTAGCAATAAAATTTCGTTTTAAAAAATTGCGTGCAATCTCAGAAAGGACTGTTACGCAAATATTGGTTTGGTGCACCCCTTTGTTATACTAAAATATTGTTTCTATTATAGAAACTAGACATTACATTTATTTTCTCAGAGTTCGTAGCCTACATCTTTTCTTTTTGCCACTTTTAGTTGTAAGAAAAGACAAAATCATGGTTATATACATTTTATTTAGTGATGATTTTTTATTTATGTATGGTAGGCTTGCGAGTACATTTTAAATTAAGGATGGAAATGTGTATAAAAGTGAAAACTTCAATGGCATAACCGTTCTACAACATCCCAGAGTAAAATAATCAAATAATGATTTAATTATCTAATTTACATTAAAATTGGATTAAGGCAACAAATCTGATAGCATATTTGTAGAAAATACAAGGATGGTTATCTACTATTTTTATTGCGCTAAGAATCGGTAAACAATACATACAGAAAAAAACTGTTTTGAGAAAACAATATTATAAAGCCGTTTAATAATAAAGTAAAATTACCGTTAACTTTTCAACTTGTTGTTTATAAACCAACGTAGGCAAACATGTATTGTTTTATGTTTTTGAGCAATTTTAGGTTCTAACAAAGGGAAAAAGTTAATAAAAAATTAACTTTAATGAGATATTAGAATGAAAAGAGATGATAACTTGCTAAGTTAAAATGAAGAGGACTGAGGAGCTGAAACAAAACTACATGGGCCACAAACATATCTTACAATCGTTAGAAGTTATAATGAAGTGGAGTTCTACTTTTTTATTCTCTTATATAATCTTCCATGCCACAATGACATTTACAAACATTAAACTTTCAAGGACAATGTTTCAAATAAAAACTAAGTTTTCGTGGAATGGACTTTATTTCTTATACTTTTTGTACGTCAAAGTAATTTGTTAGATAATAATTACATACTATATTATAAAATGATTAGTTACATGTTATTAATTGATTCCTTACTAAATATAACAAAAATTATGGTATACCATTATGTTACAAATACTAAGTACATTTAATTTTAAAATAGTATTTCAGATATCGTTTTCGACGCAACATAAGAATTTCCTAACAACTATAATGAAATATAAATAATACATTCCAATAGTAAATACCCCTGTAAAATCTCCGTCTACATGACAAATGGTATTTTTACTTTCTTTAGAAGTATATACACCAGTGTGTTTAAGAATATTTTATAGGATTTTAAAATGATTTATGAAAAAAACTGTTAAATAATACTCTAAAATTCAATATATTTTTCCGGTAATACAATACTTATTGTAATATAAAGTAAATATCACTGATCCTCGGAATATAGAAGGATTGACCATAAATTTCCCCAAATCCTAAAGTCTTAGTCATGGCAGACAAAGGAGAAGACAAAGCTGATATAATGCGGAACACTAAGTTAACAGCTAAGGAAACAACCCATCAAGACACAGCTGCAGGAGGACCGTGTGCTCTCGTAGATAGATAAATGGCTGACGTTATCACATCTGGGACCTGCTGACTTTGCGCCTCAGCCCAGAAGTGGTAACGGGGCAGCGAAAGTGGTTAAACCATGATTTAATATCAACTTGGACCAATCCAATTTGATAACATCGTGTATATTTGTGTCTTTTTTCACAATTTTGTCACTTCATACAATTATAATTTAATTTAATTTAGTAAAGTTATTTTTTAAATGGATTGCCTTATAATTTAAATTTTTCAAATTTGTTATTTTACTTAGCAACATATTTACGTTTATATCGTATACATAACAATATTAAAAGGATTAATTCTTTATTGGTTTTAGTAATCTTTTTGTTTAGTAGAGGTATTAATAAAACCTATATATCGAAAAAAAAACATTTTAAGTAAAAGTGTGAAATTAGTTGCTTAAATAATAGTTTTTTTAGAATTCACTCAAAATATTTAAATGCCAGTTTTTAGGTGTTAATATTAGAGTTAAACCAAATGAAACAAATATTATCAACCAGGATATTTAAGAATAGTGAAAGGAACGTTTTATAACACGGAAAAACCAATTACCAATAAGAAAATAACGTATCAATATTTCACACGTGTGTACTCAAGATAAAAGTCAACAACAATTAGTTATTTACATTACATAGTTGATTAAACAAGCTAACGGTTGTTTTAGGTTACAACTGTTTATGAATCTAGTATAGGCCAATAAACATAACTGCTCAAAATGTTAAATGCAGTATCGAAAATTACTTGTTTTTAAAGGCTATTTAATTAGACATAACATCGTATACACAATAAACGTATTTTTTCTATGTCAGAACAAAGTTTGCTGTGCTATTTGTGGGAGAATTTTACCCATCCATTTACTTCGAACAGGAATTAGTTAACTAATTAGTTCCTCCTTTATATTATAATTATTAACTTGAAGGAGACGTTTTCATACACATTATTTTGTTTATAATAGTTAAAATAAAAAAAATATATGGTTATTAGATCTTTTATATAGAATAGCTAGTTGCCGATCGTTCCAGGAGATTTTGTGCAAAAGTTTTTGAGGACTTCCCAATCACGGCCCAGGACTCACCTACTTCTCTTTAATCGTCGGTGATGTCAGTAGTGTCTGTTGAGTATTACTGCTTATCCACAACTGTTACCGCTATATTGAAACAAGACTCAGTTTTACCCCTTTAAACAATTATATATTTGTTTAATATTGATCTAATAAAGTACATGAGTTTTATATTTTATAAAATCTTAAGTTTTATATTTAAAACTATCTATCTGTGGATGCATATTTAAAATTAACTTTCGCAAAAAAATTCACGACCAACGGGAAAAAAATTCCGTAAAATTGGAATTGGACGTAAAAGTGCATCAGATTTTATGTTATCCTTTTGGGGTAAATCGAAATCGTTGTATGAAAACTGCTAAACTTATGAATTTGATTTACTGTCAAGAGTAAGAAATAACACTAGTCGCATGTAGAGTAAGTTTCGCAGCCTTTGCTCGTAATCATGTACACTGAATCTTTCCTAAAGAAATATTACTCTTTTATCCTCCCCAAACTATAAAATACAATTTTAATATACTGTTTACTATAAAGTAAACCTACTATAATACGATGATAATATTATACGTGACTCTAATAACTTTTTTTGTAAAATGATTCATAAACTTTTACAGTCTTCTGTTTTGTTCTTAGTAACAATTTTACTACCCGTCGAGAAAAGTTTTACGACGGTACTCTCTAATAAAACAGTAAAATGTTTATTATAAATTCCTAACATCAAATATTACCTACCAATAATTAAATATTTGTTTTAATATTTATCGATTGTCATTGGCTGTGAGTAGCAGATTGGTTACGATTTGTATATATTTGTAAAATAAGACATCTGGGTAGTTCTGGATGTATGTAAATTTTCAGACAATTATATATGCAAGTAATCTGAATTTAGGCAACACAAAATAGGTTAATACTAACTAGCCATAAGGCCTCCACATAATTTAATAGTTCGTTCTAATATTTCTCTATATTGTAATTCTGATACGTATGTAAGTGACAGAGTATGACTTGTAGATACCTGTTGAATTAGGTTCTTAAATTGAAATGTAGGTCATGCTTGTTTATGAATCTAGACTAAACCGTATGTATATTACAACTATGTATTATCCCCTGATATAGTAAAGATATATTCCATACTAAACTGTATGTATATTACAAATATGTATTATCCCCTGATATAGTAAAGATATATTCCATCTATAAAATTTTCACAAGTTTAACATGCAGAACAATACACCACTTTAACCTGGCTATTTAGTCTACGTAAAATCTTGTATGATTATCATTGGTGAAAAAAACGCCTTTGTTGATGTAGAAACGATCGTACATATATATTTTTATATCCGCAGTTCCATTTCTCTTAAGATTTATAGCGAAAAACCTCCGCTGTTTTGTTTTTAACTCAACTATTCATTTTCTTTCCTCACCATTGCTAACTCTTAGCACACAGAGGAAAATACAACAGCATCTAATTAAATACCATTGAGTTTTAAAGATCCTAGAAAACAAAATCTTACTGTTCATTGGACTAATACATTTTATTGCACTGTATCAATTTCAAAATACTCTAATCAGTTTGTTTATATCTTTTATAACAAGATTTCATCCATCTCATTATACTTATGCTTAAGTCAAATTTATCTATGTTTAATAATGCTCATGAAAATTCTCTGGTGTAAAAAAGCACAATCAACAAATTCAATTTTGCTTAATAAGGAAAGAAGTTTATTGCAAAGTATAATAATTCCCGAGATATTTTGCGGTCAGACATATATACAGCACTTAATTTTTCATTCAATAATTAATTTCGGATGTCTATTATGCTTAGGCAATTAGATATTTAAATTTACAAATTCTATACATTAAATTAAATGACTATATACTGCTTTGTATAACATGTTATAAACTATACATATTGTTATCTTTAATTCAGTACATTTAATGCATTAAATTTTACTAGATTAGTTAACCACATATAAAACAACTAGGTGTAATCTCTCCAATGCAATAAAAATGTGCAGCAAAATAGTTGCAACAACTAAATTCCAAACCCTTACACAACTTATCGCTTTGTAAAACAAGGAATCTAGTAAATTAAAAAATTTATTTTATTAGATCTATACAATTACAGCACTTGCTACAGATAAAGAAAACCCATATCATTCGGTTTGTCTCTACCTTTTTAGGTTTTTTTTCATATAACACATTAACTCACAGTGTTACTGGAAGATTAGTTTCATCCGTCATTTTAATGTTTTCTCAAACATTATTTGCATCCATTTTTAATGATATGTGTATGCACATCATTGATGAAAGCAGTTATTAGTATTTAAAAGTACATTGAATTTATTTAATACACAAGGTCATGAATTGCAAAAGAGTTTGCAACCGTATATCGACATTAGGTGCCGTGTTATTGGTTGGCAGCGCTATCTAACAACAGGGCTTGACAGAGACACCACAGTTTGGCAGATATCCCTGGAAATCCCTGAGGACATCTGTGTTCTAACCTGTCACCGTATGTATTTCAAGCCTTTTTGCTTATCCTCTGGAGAAATTAAACCCTTTATTTAACGCAGCGGGAGAACGATCCTCGAAGGTGATCATTTCAAACAAAATTGGTTGATAAGAAGGTTATTAAAAATATGTTTGATAAACAATTGTTAGCTGAAATATATTTTACAATTAAATAGTTATGATTAAATCTTTTAATACCTTTAGTTGTTAATTAGGAACTATATAGCCTATTTCTTCCGCCTATTGTCTTACCATCTTCAAGCTTTGGGTTTCCAAATTTTTTCTTCAGTTCTCTTAGTCTTGAACCCATTCTTTTTTTCATATGGTTGACACATTCCAGTTTTAAAACATTCCCATCATCACCATAGGGTTTGTCATCACTCACCTTCTTGAAACCATTACTGTCTCCGTCGCCCAAGTACTTCAAGTACCTTATCCCCGCGTATTGGAGTTGCGAAAGACTTGCAAGGCTCCGGCTACTTCCATGGCTCCAGAAGAGCCTGTATAATTCTGAGTGCAGTTGTGTTGTTCTATCTTGTTTTTTTCAGTAGCTGTTGTTCAATCCTGGCAATACTTAGACATCACCGCTACGCCTAATATTTTGCCAGTGTCGAATGAACACACACTTACAAATCCGTTTAGTGACGAGTGACCCCTTTTTTGCCAAGAACCGTCCAAGCATACAGCCAAGTCAGTTTTAGGCATTTCTTCGTCTAAGTTGTCAGCTACAGCTTCATTGGTGGCAAATATCATTGATTTGTTGGCACATTATTCAACTCCTTTACAATGTATTTTGTTGTAGGGCTCAAATTTTTGCGGTGGTGAAGGCAAATCTAAAAGAGCGCAAAACACATTACCCGTTGCCAGGCCTTTACCTATCGATCTTAGGGCATACACAAATTTTAAGTTTATATCATACTTTCCACATGATAGTGGTGTAAAGGTTGAATTAAAAAATTTTGTAGACTCAGAACAAAGGCAGCATTTCATCTCAACGTTTACTGCCAGTCCATGTTTGGCTTTATCCGTAACAAGGAGATCGATGCAATCCTCACCGTTTTACAAACTTTTTTAGGTTAGTACTTAGAATACTCACATCAAAAATGCAGTTACCATTTTCTGACGACTGGTATTCGTCAAATTTATCAAAAGATAGCTTTTTGGAAGAAGAGCTGTTTGGAGAAGTCTTCTCTATCCTAGGCCTAGACTGAGTTTCATCAGACACAACACTAGAAGTAAGCCTAGGTTTAGTATATTGATTGCCACAAAAGTGTCGCTTGGTTTTGTAGGTAATCTTTGCCCTTGGCATTATTACAAGTTAACACTAGTAACCCACTAATCTCAAAGTTATTTTTCACAACTAAAACTGCACTCATCCAAAGTGGTAAAGTAGGCCTACTTTATTTCACTCTTCACAAAAATTAACTAAATGTAAACAAAACAATAGTTGTAAACAACACTGTACACACCACAACACCAAGAATCATCAGCTGTCATATTTACAGGTTAGCCAACAAAGAAGTCAAAAATACCAATCAATACTGCATCAGTAACAACACAGGTTGTACTATATGAAAGTTGTTCACAGTGTGGAGTAAAATTTCATGCCAAAAGCGCCGGTAGTTACTTCGTAAATAATTTTTTTTGCGTACTTAGGATAATCTTGCAACAAAAAGTGTTATATTTTCTGAAACTGTACAAGTCTGAGTAACAAAAAATTAAAAAAAACAGAAAACTAAAAAAATTCAATTTTTTGCCTTCGCGCTCCTCTTAATACATTTGGTTGTCAATTGTGACTGAAACATTCACTAATTGATAAAACTGTGTTCAAATACATTATAATTAGCTTATAAGTTACACGCCTTTAGCAAAGCACTTATAAATGACGTTACATAACTTGTCTTTTACTGTATTGCCACTGAAGACTAAAATGATGCATAAATTGTATTTACTTTTAGGTCATGGTTACAGTCCGAAAGATTATAGAGATGTGAGATAGAAGCGAGATGTGCACGAAGTAGCGAGTCACTCGAGTAGTTCTGGAACTGACATATAAGTGCCTAAAGTAAAGCCATTTCTCTGATGTTAGCAGAAAAATATACGTATTGTTACATTTAAAGTGTAAGATTCCTTTCCTTTTATTTTTGGAACGAAACTTTTCTTTTTAAAATTTCTCTCATCTACATTTAGAATCATTTATACATTTAAAATATTCTACTGAGTCATTTTTACGTAGTAATCAAGACGCTATGTTTATTGTATTGTAAATAATTTAAATAATGTTTTAAAGTTTGTAAATAATTATAATGCCAAGTGACTAAGATCGGTTGAGCCCAATTTTGTATGAAGTATAATTTTGGTTTTAATACTATCTTCTGAACTACACCAAATCTTAAAATTCAATGTATTCAGAAAATAATAAAAATATTACAAGTTCAGTTTCTTTCATCAGGTGCCTGTTATCCTCAAATCGCTCCTGAGCGTCAAATGTATTTTCATTAAACAACATAGTACATATCAAAAATCAATTAAATAATAATGTATAGATACATTAATTAATTATTACCATTTGTAAAGCATGGAAGCTATATATATTGTTTGTCAATGATATGTCTGTCTTTTATGAATGCTACATTGGTATCACACTTTTAACTTATATAAACAAAATCTTACGAAATTACAGCTCTCGAGAACAAGCGTTGAAAAAAGTATTTAAACATGATCTAAACGTCAAATTGAAAGCAATTATAAATAACACCTACTTGGTTATGTCCAGATGAAGAATTATAGCATAGTGGTTGAGAGACGGATGTCACCAGCGACCTACAAGATCCATTGTCATTGTCATCTTGATTACAAGGACATATCCAGTTTATTAGAGATGTCTACCCTGTTAAGCTAGATATTATTCTTTGATAAGTAACAGTTCGATTGTTTTCTATGAACCAAAAATTAGTAAGTATAAATATTGCAATAATGTCTACCTTCATTACCGACTATAACTGACATGATAGTAAATATGGAGAAAGAGGACAGGAGATAAGTTAATAAACTTTCCCCTTGGAGTAGGGTTAGGTCTATTGGTGTTGTCGTCAGATTTGTAGAGAGGAGGTTGCTCACATCAGTGTTTTGCCACTCGTTTTAATTCACTCTGCTAAAGTTCAACGCTATACTTTCTACAATACTACGTTAGCTATTAATAATGTTTTGTTCCAAATAATTTGAAATTTATCTCGCAATTAATTTGTGCTGCCATATAAAAAATTATTCAATTAATTTAAACTTATCATTGAGCATTTCATACTTATTCATTAAAGTATATTCTACGATAAAATTAAAAAAATAGCAACATATTGACCAATCTTAATACTTTCAGTACGCCTACTAACGATAAGCAACATATTTTTGCGTCATTGAACACACACACACACACACACACACACACACACACACACACACACACACACACACATATATATATATATATATTCGTATGTTTCTGTTGTTGATATTGGTACTCATTTTACACAAAATACGTCCAAACGTTCTGAAATTCAGAATTTTCAGAATTTGGATTTTTTTGTAATTCTTGTTCTGGAATCTTACAGTTAGTACGCATTGGACTAAGTTATATAATTATCTAGAGGAACATCCACTTCCCGTTCTTTACTTAGCGTCCCATGACGACCTTGACCAGTGCGTGTCTTTTTGTCGGGCTTCTCCACAGGCTGCTGTTGATAATTCTACGTCACCTGGTGGCCATGTTCCTGACCATCATCAGTGATTACCGAAGTCCATACAAGAAGAATTTCGGCTGTGACGTCGGCTCCGCTGATTCGGTCCAGGTTACCAGTGAACAGCGCTTATATTCAACCCTAGTCTCATAAAATTCAATATTTTATCCAGAAATGTTCTTCAGAGCGATGGAAGAACGTTCTGGGTACACTCCGTGCTTTGTAGAACTCCTATTCCCTCTGGCGTCAAGGGAGCACCCTGCGGTCTGAGATGCCGGCAGACCACACCCTTGTTGGTCCTGTTTATCTCCCCTAGAATAAAGATAAAGCCTCTGCGGATGCAATGGAATATCAATTCTCGCTATCCTGACCTTGATCTGAAACGCCCAGTGCATTGCTGGACGACACTGTAGGTTATTATCTCATCTTTACTTGACGTCCATCCTCAAACTCGACAAACTACGTATATATTCTTCTACTTCACCTACTTGTCATATAATTGACTTCATTAACCAAACGGCAGCACTGTACCATTCTCTCGAAGACTAAGCTGTTTGCTTTAATACACTGATTTCTAAGCTGTTCAGAAGTCACTGGGATGTTTGAGAAGCTGATTTGAAGGAAATCACCCAGTATTGTAACGTTTGATATTGTAATACAAATAACCTATCTATATGAAAGATATCTTACGAATTATTTTATATGTAGAATTTCAATAAGAAGACACACTTAATATCTACATCCACAAGAATGAGTTCTATGATGTCCAAACCTCCTTAAAATATATCACTCAATTTTATTTTTGTTGCCCATTGGATCTAAAAATACATATTACATGTGATGTTCACTCTTTCTGCTTGTTCATAGTACATATAGCGAATTAAATAAACTATGCTCACTTTCTATGCAACCTTGGGAAATCCTCTTACGTCACACGTGTTGAGGCGTATTCCTAGATTGTATCTTAATTTTTTAGAGAGCTTAAAGGCCAAATATTAGTAGGATCCAGGATACATTATTCCGAACCAGTTATTCAAGAGTTAGATATTCATAGCAACCAGGAATTGTGTAAATTAATTAAAATTAGTGTAACAGTTGTACACCGTCTACATTGTGAATTAATCCTTAGCTGCTTCATAATCCAACATTTGAATGAAACGAGCAGTGAGATTCTATGTGTTTGGTGGTCCAAAGATTGCTTAAAGCTTTTTCGTAGTACGAAGTTCAGAGTCTGAAAGTTTAAAAACTTTCTTTCTCATATTCATTACTTGAATAAAAGCTTAAGTTTTGACCCCAAGATTTATACCTTCAAATTAAATTCGATTTTATAATATCAAAACTATTCTTTTATGATAGTATTTATGAAGATCTTCAAAAAGTGAACAAGTTTGAATTAACTGAATAAGATCGTAATATTTTTAATCCTAACTTATTTACAATTAAAGTTTTTAGTATATAACACCGTAAACCTAAACACTAAATATTTTACAGGATATTTAAATAATTTGTTATTTTCTGATTGAAAATATTGTCGCTTTTTAAAAGAATAGCGTGGCTGATCACATATAGAATAAATCATTATTTTTGCATAGAAAAATAACCAATACACTTTTATAAAAGGTGAAAAAGCCACAGAATCACAATATTTGATCAATGCCACGCCTTGTGCACTAATATCAACAGTATTAATTAAAACGGAACAAAGAAGTGTAACTAAAAGTCCTCAACGAGGTTCGTAATTAACCTGTAAATGAAACAGAATACGTTCCCTCGGTGGGGCCTAATTATAAAGTGAAACAATATTTACAATGCCCTGTTCGTGGAACATTTTAACTCCACCAGCCACTTTTGTGATTGGTAACGTCGCATGATATGGTATTATATAAAATATTAATCACAATTACTATATGAAATCAAATTTAATACATTAAACAAAATATTAAACAATTATAGGAATATATTTCAAATTTAAACTGCATTCTTGACCTTTTTACAAACATCGCTGCGTGTATGAAATAATTTTGTATCATTTTAACATAGCGTCATTTTAACATATTGATTAAAAATCTAGAAACTAAAACCTATCTATTTTATGCACAGTCAATTTAACATAATAATGTTTGAACCTAACAATATATTGTATTTTGAATGTTTTTGATATTAGAAAAGGATAAATAGAATAATAATAAAAAAATACTAATTTTTATCCTAGCGGTCCCTCGTCAACTTATTAACGGAGTAAAATGCCTTTGACAACAAAAAGTGCCTTAATCGAGATTTGAATTATTTGGGTTCATTAATTCGTTTGAGATCTCCAGGGAGCTTATTGATGAACTTGACACCCATTTGAGATGGCAAGTGTTTGAACATATCCGTTCTATGCTGTTCAGTTCTAAAGTTGTTCCTGCCTCTAGTCTCGTACTAATGGACGTCCCTGCCCTGAACCAGTTCACATTTGAATCGGAAGTACAGGGTGACGTCCAGAATATAGAGACTGGGTATGGTTAGAAATCCAAGCTCCCTGAAGGCAATTTTACACGACTCTCTGGGTTTTAATTTTAAAATTATTCGATCAGCTTTCTTTTGTGTTTTAAATACTCTGTAAAATTTGTATTTAGAACAGCTGCCCCATAGTCTCAAACCGCAGGCCAAATGTGGATGTACTGTGCCAATGGAGGCTGTTTTCAGTACATCCGACGAGCAGAATTTTGCTAGATTGCGTAAGACATAAATGCCTGAGGCAACCTTTGAGCACACTCTGTCAATGTGATCGCTTCAGGTCAGTCCCCGCTCCAGGTACATCCACAGAAACTTGGTTAATTCGGCTTCATCTAATATAGCTTCATCCGCCATCACAATTGGTCTGTATTCATCTTATTTTTGACAGAGACAACATTTTATTACGTTAGTTTTGGCACAGTTAGTTTTTAGACTTATCTTCGAAAAGTGCTCGATGCATCCGTTTAGTTCAATAAAGGCTTTGATTTCAAGATGTTGCTTCGTACTTGATCTGATGCAGAGATTCGTATCGTCCGCATATTGAATCACCTCTCCATTTTGCATTGATGAATTCAATCTGTTGACGTAAATGAGAAAAAGTATGGGCCCCGAAATTGAACCCTGGGGAACACCGTACTGCATTTTTACTTTGCCTGACAGGGTGTTTGCGATCTGCACACACTGCTCTCTGCCACTGAGTTATGACGAAAGCCATTTATGCGGCTGATCTCGGACACCACATGCCCATAACTGATGCAACAGTGTCCCATGATGCACAGAGTCAAACGCCTTTGAAAGGTCGAGAAATATGCTGAGCACTTGTTCACAAAAAACAAAATGAGTTTTGTTACAGCATCATTAGTCGACTTGTTTTTTATGAATCCGTACTGCTCAGGGTTAAGAATTTCAAACGGTTCAAGAAAACCTTCATGCCTTCTAATGAAAACCTTTTAGAAAATTTTGCTCATGACTGGAAGAATGGAAACAAAACGGTAATTACTTGCGATGCAAGGATCATCCTTTTCAAAGTTCAGAACCACTCTTGCTGTCTTCAAATATAAAGGGAGGACGCCTTGAGCGAAGGAAAGATTTATCAATTTAGTAAGTGGTGTCAGGATGTGCTTGAAGCAACTCTTGATCAGCTACACTAACATTCCGTTGATGTCGCTGGACTTCTTCTGCTTGAGGTCTCTCAAGACGACTGCCATCTCCACCTCCCCCACAGGAAACAGAACGATGGAATAGACCGGTATCACTACTACATTTTATACAAGATTGTAACAACTGAAAGATGTGCTTGGTACAGCCACAGTTGAAAAAAAAAAATATTAAATTCGCTAGTCGTTGATATGACTGCATGTAAGTCATAAAGCTGATCGCCAATATCGTCCCACATAATCGTATATTTTGTACAGCTAATTCAAATGCTGTTTTTAGCATTATACATAAACATTAACATAAATCATAATAATAACAAATTTACTTACTAATGTGACTCTTATAGTTTTCTTATAGACCCTCAATAGTAATTTTAGAGTAAAACTGTATATGAACTGTTTCGAATTCAGTCGACGTTTTTGATTCGTCAAAGAATAAATCTGGAGGAAATATCGTTGCATATATTTATTTGTTATATGTATTACACTACTGTTCACTTATACTGTATTATACGTATAAAGTTGTATTAAATTTAAGCAAAACTTTAAGTCTCTTCCACATTTTTTAGGTCTGAAATATCGTTCTCAGAGAGGGATTAAAGAGAGTTTCTTCTGTGTAATATAACAAGACACAGAAGTTAATGTGGTAAAATAACTTCAGGTTTAATCCCAGCGTCAGAAGTAACAGAATTGGTTAAGACACTCCGGGAAACACGGTGTTGGCTTAACCCGAGTCTTGTATTGATGAATAAGCCATGAGCTGTGAACTGCTATTTCTTGAGATCTGATAGTCGAATATCTCATTCCCATGCTTACCTGTTACTAAAATCAGCCATCAAATACTATATTAATTTTACCGAAATATAATGAAGTTTAAAAATACTAGAACATCACATTGAAATTGATAATATTATTTACCCTTGCTTTGGGTTAACTACGATGGTATAAACTATCTATCAAAGTATTTAATATTTCCTTAAATCTCACTACTCAAATCATATTTTCAGGTTATGATTCAATAATCTTCCTGTAACATTTATTTATCGTATAATATTTATTTCGAGGAGATATTATTTAACGTTCAATAAAGTTACAAGATAAATCATGGGAATATTAAATACACGATTTATGTAATGAAAAAAAAAAACATTAAATTACATTCAGATAAAAAAAATTTCACATAGCTCAATTACACATCTAGTATAATATAAAATAAAAAAACAATAATGGTACCAAATATTTTGTATAAGTTTATTTGGTATTGATAAGTTAGTAAAATGAATGGTTAAATCAAATACACTTACTCAATTAATTGCTATGGTTGAATTAAATTTTTTTTTTTAAATGGTACTATTCTGTTGCGATATATAATTATGCACGTGAATCTGCAAACCTAATTGATTACATAATACGTACCTAAGTAGTAGTAATTATTATATCAATAATATAGACATTTTCGTGCCTGCAGCAACAAATCTTATGTAACAACTCAAGTAGACAGTTAAAAATATCTTTTAACTTATTGTGTTAAGATATAGTTACTAATACCACAATTTATCTATAAAGACAATTTGAATGAGGAACAATTATTTATTAAAGTAGTTGTTTTCATTTAACATTTTTTAATCATGCATGTACACCTTGATGCTCATGTTACTACCGGAATTTGATAACAGAAATTATCAAACGTTTCTACAAGCATGTCATCAGCAGTGTACTATCATTTATTCAGCAGTTATCTCTGTGAAAGCCAAACATCACTCAATGACAAGACTCCCTTCCCACAATAGCTTTACCAGTCTATTAATGTTACGTTCGATGTACATGTACAGATGGTGACATACCTTTGATCATCCCTATCTAGATATTGAAAAAATAAACATATCACTGCATCACCTGTTGTCTTTAAATAATTATTTATACTATAGTTTTTAGCAGAAAATTCAAACCTACAGTATAATTTTTGTTAAATAAATACAGGTGCAGGTACTTAACGTTTTCATTTCACTGTAAGATGTTATGGTTAAGTAAAAAACAGTGTTTCACTTCCTATTCACGCGTTCATAAATTTATTTAATATTTACTTATTATTACAATTTTGTATATTTAGCTTATTTATTTCATCTATTCATTATATTTATCTGTGTCATGAGGATTGCAAATAGCAGACAATGACAATGGAATGTTAATAAAGTATAGTAAAATAATACCACTGTAGTACAACAATATATAAAAACTATTTTTAAGAAGAGAAACGGGTACCTACTATTGACTGCGTAGTTACATATATATGTAAGGTCATATATTTTTATCGTTCGGTTTTTTTCCAAGAAAAAATTATTGATATTATAATACTTCTAGTACTATGCTGTATTTATGCATATTAATTGTTCTTAAATTTCAAACATCTATTAAAATAACATATTCCTAATATATAAATCTTCTATATATGTGTGTGTGTGTGTGTGTGTGTGTGTGTATGTAATATATAATATATCGCTTAGAATAATTTAAAGGATTTTATTAAATATATACATTAAATAAATTATACTACTGTTGAGAATTCCAGCACGAATATATATCGATAAGTCTAAAGGTCTTACATTTCTTCAATGGTATAAGTATTTTTTATTGAAAGTGTTCTACATGCTTAACATAAAGCACGATTTGCAGCCTATTTTAAAATAAATCCTTATTATATTTTACCAATATTACAAATTTGCTAGTTAGCTGCAGATTTACTAAATACTAACAATTAAGTTGGTCATCTTGATTCGTCAGTTATTTATTATTGCCAGGTATGTATATATTTTTAGCAAGATACTCGTATACGAACAAGAATGAATCATTTTTGTAATATACACTTTTAAGTGGCTGGGGTAATCTAACATAAATGTTCATTAACAATTACGATTATGAGTTCCAATTTATACCCAAATAGTTTTAGTTCTAGATAATTCTAAATTCCTTCACAATGTTCCTAAATCTGAGTTTTTGTTTAGTTTTTTATATACTTTTACATTAATTTCCAAAAATAAAACAACATCTTCACCGGAGTATAAAGGTTGTTTCAGAAACATTATCATAGGCGGTCAACATTACAACACTATTTACCATCAGTACATCATAAAAATCATCTGAAATGGGTATGTTTAGGAGATCAGTGACTGTCTACGTAAACACTTCTCACCTAATACCTTGTAAGGGAATTAAATCATGTATATTTAGTTTAGGTGTTTATATGGGACTAAAAAAATTAGATGACTGAATTTATGTTTTCTAAACTTTTTACTAAATGTTTATTAAAGAGGCAGTTTTAAAAACACGTAACTTAAGTTTAAACTTCAAGCACACTGTTCATAAGGTTACGTTTTTAAAGGTTTTTAAAATAGTGTAGAAAACTGTAAGAACTGTGTTGGGCTTTCTGTTTCAACTTCACAATATCCTAAAGCAATAATATTTTAGAGACGGCATAGTTTAGGCATTACAGACAACCAGATTGAAATAAAGTAATCATTCCCATTATATATTGTTATAAGATGGTACTAATTACATTGTAATATAAAATACAATACAATTTGACGTAAGGAGTATATCACCTAGTGTCCTTCGAGCTTTTGCTCATGTTCTTAGACAAATAAATATGAGTCACATAAAGTAGCAATTACTGTTATGAGGGCTTTATTGTGAAGTGCAATCAAAGATCAACGAATAAACACTAACTTGATTTTTTTAAATGTATCTACTTTTATAGTAAAAATTTAAAGTCGTTCATTTTTTAAATAACGTCTAAGGTTTCGTACAGAAATATCGTTGTTATACCGTATTTATGATAGGGTAAAACATGTTTTACGTAATATTAAAAGCATAGATATTTATGTTGTCAAAAAATGCTTTATAGAAATAATTTTTACATGCAAATAAGTAAGTATTTTAGTAGTAATAAATTGATAATTTCATAAACTAAGAGCGGTATATAAATATTAAATATTATAAAAATATAATTACAAACTAATATATCGTGATTGATTTTTATCGTTTATATCAAAAACTAATGAATAAGTAATTTAAAAACTATTTGAAACATTAAAAAATTCTTAGATTTTATAAAAATATACAGTTGTTTTTAATTGGTGTTCACTAGGTTACCAAAAATGGTAACACCATAAATATGTTCATATATAAGCAACCTCTTGTAACATTTCCCTGGGGTTTTAGGGTAAATGCATATCAAATTTTAAGCCTTATTCAACAAGTATTCGTGCACGTTTCATCTAGCTGTATAATGGCTCATGCTAGCCAATGCCAATGCTATCAAACCGAAGAAGAAGTGGATTTGATACGGTACAAATTTGATGGAACAGTTAAAATGTTCTGTGGTCACAGACAGGATTTAAACCTACGTTATCTCAAACTAGGATCCAACGTGCGCTGTTCATACTGTGCGGTCATTGGATCTCCAAATTTTAGTATCTAATATTAGTAGTTTCATATTATGAATATTTTAGAAATGTATGCTAATAAGGTTCAAGGTCTTTACTGAACCCAGGCCTAATAGCGTTGTAAATGCAAAAAGAGGACAATAGGTATATAGGATTACTAAAGCCATTATTACTTATAAATAAAACATATTAAATATCCAATATTAAATTCTATACAGTGTGACCTACCCTCAGAGGGATAAAATAGAGTTTCCCCAAAGAATGGGAAAGGTTTATCTTTCCATTGTTTGCGATAAATAATGCATAAGGTTTCCCTCGCGCGCGACTCGATCAAAGGCAGATAAAGAGATGTTTCCTTGAAACGCTTATCTCTAAAGTGCTTCGATGTTATCGCAACCCCTCACAAAGGACAAAATATTATAAGAAATGAACTCTTGTAACTTTAAAACATTTATGTAAATCATGTATCCATTCTATTATATAAAAAAATGTAGAGAATCTCTGATGCATTAATTATTTGAGTGATAGCAAAGACTAGCAGCCGAAAGGATGATAATATTTTAATTTCATATGTCTTTTAGCATTTTATATCAAGAACAAACTAACTACATATATCCCACTGAGTTCCTGTACAAATATATATTGCTATTTACTGTAGTCGAGTCGACTATTAGCCATCATCAGTCTAATTAGATTTAGGATTATTGGAATCAATTATTTAGTTATGTGGATTTCCTAAAAGCATAAAGTTATTGGATTTTGTCCTATGTTGTGTAGGCTATAAAAACTGGTCACTTATCTAACTATTTGTCATATTACATACATTAATCGTACAAAATTTCAGAACCCATACAAAATGTTACAGATTTATTACTCTCACCTTCTAACAACCAAATATTTACAATGATAAGGTTACATTATAACCATTTAGTTTATGAAGGAAACAGGATTTTTCCGGGTATTTGCCATTGTTTAGTGAAAAAAAAAAAATTATGATTGCCTGTAAAGTCGGTTTTACGGGCGAAGATTTTACGTGACAACGTCTTTTTCTCGGTAGAATATTTATTGATATGAATATTATTAAATTGCACAATAGGAACAAGGAATTGAATGAAAATAAGAATTGCACACAAAATTTAACTATAGAAATATATTTTGTTTACTAAAACATTGTAAATAATTTGAAATTAATTAAAATTTGTTATTGTAAATGGTAAAGTTGAATAAAACATTTACTAAAATTGGAATTTGAAATTCTTGCTAAACACAGTTAAATTCTAACTCCGCGCGTGGTGATTGGTCGGTTTAGTTCGTTTGTTTGGTCGCACTGTTATGACAGGTTAGAGGTTATAATTTGTTATTTTTAAATGTTTGACTAGCAATACGCGCTGTTTCTTCTCAATCGACTGAATAACGATTGATTGCAGAGTGATACTACACTATATCTCGTTTACTACGTACGCATGATTCACTAAAACATGCTAAATAGATAAGTAGGTCAGATTGTAGATCTAAACATAATTGATATAGAACATTTTCATCCTGAACATAAAGGCCAAGCAATTCATTACTGCACTAGAAAAAATGCGTATATTTTATTGCCAACCTCAGAAAAATACTGTTTCCACTTAAACGTCATTTCCAGACTGAAACCCGTGTTTTCGCTACTTGACGCACGTGCATCTTTTAATATTCCTGTCATCTTCTATATCTTTCTCTGATCTAACTAAGTTTTAAAAATCATTTCTGTATCAATTGAGCCTGCATCGGAAAAGCAGTGAAAGTTCAAGTCATGTAACATACTTTATGAAGCGATACTTGAAAGGCGTATTATATTTTTATACATTTTACACTTTTTGTAATATCTTATACTATAGCCGTGGTAATAGTAGTATGATGACAGGTTTAAACAATTTTCAGAATATTAACAAATATATTTACGGTGACAGAATACCTAATAATTCTCCCATCTCAAAATGAGTCTAACGTCTTCTTCATTGCAGTAAGATTTTATAATTAACAATTAAAAATACAAAAGATGTCAATACACATACAATATGATACAAAATTTCTCGTTTTAGCACTCCCCGCAGCTAACTAACATATTTAAACAGAACATCGGGACATAGGGTGGTATCTATAAATTACTCAGAACATTAGGTGGCAGAGTGGCTTGTAGTGGGTTGGGATAGGGCTAGGACAATATGGTGAAGTTTAATCAGTGTAAGGTTTACAATTGTAACGATAATTTAAGATCAAAATTGAATTGAATTGAATTTTGAATTGAATCATAGTTTTATTTCCAAAAAATATTATTTACATGTGTGCAAATTTACTATTAAATTTATATTGTCTTGTTACTATACTAGTTAAATGTTTACATAACAACATTATACATAAAATATTATACACATCACATTTAAAGTGGCCTAGGAAATGAGCCTACATGGGCGGAACGCATACACACTCACACACACAATCCACATAATACGGTATTGAGATTTATCAGCGTAAATACTACAAATAGTTTAAAGGAAATATTAAAAGAGGAGAAAAGCAAAATTAAGGAGTGGTGTGTTTTAAGGATCAAAAAGTCTACCTGCAGAACAACCTAACACATTACTAGCAATTTATTTACGAACTGTTATGAAATAAAACAAATAAATGTACAAAATAGGAAAAGTCCATCTAATAATAGTTGGTGTACTTGGTTTACTTCATATCTTTGAATTTGTAAAAGCAGTGAAATAGGATTGTAATTATTTAAAATGTTGTGCATAAAATAAGTATGCTTTGAATGTCAAAACTGTCTGATAAAGTACTAGGCTAACAATATGAATCAAACATCGATATAAACAATAAAGAAAAAGGTATGGTTAGAAATTGTACCTTTAGCAATAATGTTTAATACTGCATATTTAAAGTTAATTATTAGTTTCCTTTAAGAATCTTTTTTTTCCAAAACTTTTGTAAACATTATAGATTAACTTACGAAAAATTATACAATATTTTAAAACAGGGTTTTACCTTATTATAAATATAATCCTTTATATTTTATTATGTAAATTCAACCAAAAATTGTTTTTCTTTCTTAATAATCTAAACTGAACCTCGTGTATATTTTAACAAATAAGTAACATAAAGACATATGAGTAATATAAAAATTTATAAACTTCACAGGTCATCTAAATTTTGGTACTTGCTAATGCTCAACCAATGGAGGAACATTCATCTTCATTAAGCTTGTTTCATTTTAATTTTGAAGGGGCCGTCAAAACAATTACTGACCAATTGAAGAAAGTACTAATATTGCAAATACTAATTTGGCCAGTTATCAAATGTCAATTTTGTAGTAACCTTTTTGTTTACAAATTCCTTTAGTTCGTGAATTTTTATGGATGTCATCGTGTTTACCAATAAGGCCAATGTAGCAATTGTTTCTAACGTTCAGATACATTTTATGCAGTACAAACACAATCACTAAATTCTCTGCTGATTAATTATATAAGAAGCGTATTGAGATTCTTTTTCTTGAGATATCATGCAGAAAAACAAAAGCACAGAAATGAAATGTTCCCACCCTTTCGAATAACAGACGTCACCAATACTCAGCTCAATAAATATATAAAACCACATACTAAATACAATTAATTGAATAAATAACAAGCCAATAATTGAATAGTTAATCGTTAATACATTAGTACTCGTAGGTATGGATAAAACATGGAAATACCTATATATATATATATATATATATATATATATATATATATATATATATATATATTCTAGTATTTAAGTCAGTACCATTAACTTAGTATATTTTACTAGAATACATAAGCACCTCAAACACTACTATGAGTAATCCTTCATTATATTAACAAATATAAACAATATTTCAGCTACCTGAAGGATTTTTATCCCTGTTTAATACAAGTCCATATTATACGTAGGCCATGAAACACTATAGATTAGTTTCCTTGCACCGATTTAGGATTTTTATTTCTTGTAACACATTAACCCTCAGTGTTACGGAAGACTAGTTGGATTCGTAGTTTTAATATTCCTTTACATGCATGGTTTTATATATATGTACATACATATTATAGATGTAAGCAATTCTCATCTTTGATTTAAAATAGTATACTTATTTTCTTGTTAGGATCTTGAATTATTCAGCATCATCAATAATTCTTAATGTACGTTACATGTATTTCTAAACAAGGTTGTAAACTGCAAAGGAGTGTTCAGCAGTACATTAACAAGAGTTGCCGTTTTCATTGGTTGACAGCGCTATCAAACAGTGAGGCTTGACAGCAACACCACAGTTTGGCAGATATCCCGGGAAATCCCTTAGGAAATCTGCGAGTCAACCCGTAACTGTAGATATTTTCAGCTTTTGAGGTTATCCTCTAGAGAAATTTAAATACTTTATGTAACCCATCTGTGTTTATTTACTACAGCGCTGTGGCAGAAAGCGTATATCGACATGGGTGTAGATTTTAAATAAACACTTTTTGTCTGAAAGTTTACATGGATAAAAAAAACAACTGTTACTTAGATCTCATAAAACTGTTAAGTTCAACGTAAAGTAACTTTATGCTTGTAATAATACTAGAACCAAATAAACGGTAATATAATATTTAAATTAGTACTTAAAACCACTTTAGGGGCTCAAAACACGCCCCTGATTCAGGTAGATGTATCTGACCGCTCAATATTTTACGGAAATAAACTGTAAGCAACATAAATTTCAATGATAGACATGTCACCGCTTGTGATTTGGCGGAACGTTAGCTACAGTTATTACATTGGACGGATGTATAACAAAGATGGATAAATTTATACTTAATAAATGTTTAAACAAACTGTGGAAAATTATATAGCATTTCAACAAGTGACATTCTAATAAAATAACAATGTACATTCTAAAAATTTCCCATAAAACATCAGCTAAGCCTGTTAAATGGCTCTTAGTGTGGCTGACGCCTACATTATGACCTTGGATAAAAATGGTTAAATATATTATTATTAATTAAGTTAAATGTAAGCTCCACGTAACAATATAACTTTAACATTTAACTATTAATTAATATAGATATGCATACTTAATTAGTTATTGTACAATCATTAAAAACTGCTAAATCATTCATTATTTGAAGCCAACAAACAAAAGTATATCTTAAAGTATACAGGGTGATTCATGAAGTTCTCCCCCCACTTCTACAGCACATTATACTAGTAAAAATAATGAGAAAATGTTATATAAACATAGGTCCGAAAACGCTTCATTAGCGAGTTACAGCTAGCGAAAGATTTCGCCTGAATTCCTGGGTTAAAGAGTAAAATAAAGCCATACTGAACTTTTGGAAAGGTTAATTAAGTAAGAAATATCGTGGATTCTTATGTATTGTTACCTGATAAAGCTAATAAAATAGGTTTCAGAACTGTACCTGTAGTAGTTTTTTAGGGATTCAGGGTTAAATGCAAAAAATCGGGGCACGAAACAATGTTTTTTTTAAGTTTGATGTACAATAACTTTGTTAAATTGGTAATAAATACATAAAATCAACAAACATTATTTCTAGAGAATTTAATTCTGAAAAAATTGATATAATCAAAGTCTAAAATAAAACAGAAATAAGTACCAAAAAATCTATTTAATTCAGTATAATACATTACTAGCTGTAAAGAAATACCGTACGGTATTTAGATAAAAAAAAACAAAAACAAAATGTTTGTTCCTTAATGATAAGATAAATTGAGAATAAAAGATTAACTGTTAAATAAATTTGTTTGTAAATAAAAATATCATGTTTTATTACGTTGTATTTTTTTTAATAAAAATTTACATCAAATGTTCGAAAATAAATGAAGCAAACATTTTCCCATTATTGTTTACTAATCATCGAAATGCAGTTTTTTGTTTTATTAATTTATAAGTTGGTAACGCACGAATAACAGCTGATCAACAATGGTATTCTGTACTGTTACGTTAGAACTGTGTATTAGTGGTGTTTTGCAAGCTACAGCAGGAGATCGGGTTCTGTGAATCGTGTTATTAAATGCAATTCTTCTGTGTGTTATAATTCGATTGTTTATTCAGCGAAAAAATGCCTTACTTATTTACATCAGAGGAATACGCTGATATGGTTTTTATTTTCGGTTACTGTAATGGTAATGCTAGAGCTGCTGTAGAAGAATATGAACTTCGTTACCCTAATAGGAGGATTCCTGATACCAAAACAATTTCAGGAACTTTTCGTACTCTTCGGGAAACAGGATCACTACCAAGTACTAGAACCAATTTATGAACGAGCTGTCCAACTTGATGATGATATTGTTATTAATGCTGTTCATCGCAGTCCAGGTGTAAGTACACGACGTATTTCTAGGCGGATAGGAGTTTCGCAGTCAACGGTGTGGAGGTCACTTAATCGAAACAAATTTTATCCGTTTCATAAACAAAAGGTTCAACATCTACAGCTAGGGGATGGTCCGCTTCGCTTGGAGTTTTGCAACTTTTTAAATATTAATAATCAACTCTACAAGCGTATTTTGTTTACGGATGAGGCACAATTCACTCGGGATGGTGTGAATAACTTGCACAATGAACACTCATGGGCAGAAGAAAATCCACATGAGGTAGTGGAACAGAACTTTCAACACCGATTTAGCGTCAATGTCTGGTGTGGCCTTTTGCACAATCGGCTGATTGGACCTTTCATATTACCTGGACGCCTAAATGCTGAGTTCTATTTGCATTTCCTTCAAGAAGAGTTGCCGCAGCTGTTAGAGAATGTTCCTTTACATCTCAGACAAAATTTTTATAGTTTACTATCCAATAAATATAAGTACTACAAATAAACAGCAATAGATTAAACCAAAGTAATTTTGTATATTTTACAACCTATCAAAGTTAGGAAACTATACGAACATACGTTCCATTCGTATTGCAGTGTACACCTATTTTACAATAAATCTGTGAATTTTAAAGTCCTTTTGAAGTAAAATACTTTGAACAGTCTCTCAAACACCTAAATGAAGGCTGAAAAACAGAAGTTTTCGATGAGCATCGAATCTAACAAGACGTGACAAGCTCTACCCTAGAAAGTAATAACTCAATGTTGAGAGAGCTCTCCAATCTGTTGTAAACCTGTCGACTAGAGATTTTAATTTGACAAAGAGAAAAATAATTGTTACTATGAAGTCATACCGATGCTTTATTGAAGAGCTTGTTTATAGCTTAGGATGCAATATTTGAAATGGTGATGAGTTTATTACTATTTCATTCAATAATGTCAACACGTGTTTCAATTTTCGTTTAGATTGAAATAATAAAAGGAAATTTAAAGTAATGCGAGGTTATTTGTAACACCACTTTCCTTACAGAATATCACATTTAATCATGTATTACAGTATGGTAGTATAAGTAGTTATTTTTTTAGAAAAATATTATTTCTATGATTACTAAAACATAACTTCTAAATGTTATTATTGTGTACGATATTTCGAGTGGTTTATGTGTTACATATTAAGAAAAACAATGTTATAGAATTCCGTTTCGCATACCTAACGCATCATTAATAAAACGTCTCCATTAATATATATATATATATATATATATATATATATATATATATATATATATATATATATATATATATACTATACATATATATATATATATATATATATATATATATATATATATACATATATATATATATATATATATTATTCAACACACACACACGCGCACGCGCACACACCAAATTAAGCATGGAAGTTGCAGATTAACCTTTACGAAATTAATCAAATTACTAAATTAACCTTTACGTGCAGATATGGCGTTTATTTATATTTTATTTTTAATTATTATATTTTAATGTAATGATGATTATATTGCTTCATGTAAAGGTTATCCCATACTTGTAATATTCATTTAAATGTAAATTGTACAGAGTATAATACGACCTAAAATATTGTAAAACAAGTTTGTAATTACGCATTTCGTTGCATTCAGCCTGGCTGAAAACTTTCCTTGTGTAATATGTTAAAAATAAAATAGACCGGATTTTATCATTAAAGTTGTTTTTACGAAAATGGAAATCCAAATTAATCATATTTCAATAAGGTCAATTACAAATACAGTACGATTATGTTATTAATGTAGTTATGTGAATATGAGAAAAACAATTGCGAGTGTTTAAACTATAATAATTTGCAAATAAAACCGGTTTTGAATTGTATGTAAATTTGTATAATGTATACATGAATGCTGCAAAATATAGAGCTATGTAAATAAGAAAGCAGTAGTTGAAGGTGCTAAATGTTTAAACCAGCCGCTGTTACCGAGAATTTTTAGCTTTATAAATGCTGCAGTCAGGGTTCAACATGAACAGCGACCTATACCACAAGTGAGTTTTCTACTGACAGCAATATTTTTCCTTTGACAAAGTGAACTTCTTTTAACTATAACAGCACACTGCACGGTCTGTAGTGTACAATTTAGGAACGCACAAAGAGCTAGACACAGTTGGTATATTTAGCACCACTCTGAAGACACTGTAACAGACATGTATTTGTGTTTTGGTTAAATGCAACAAACAAATTTCATAAATACTTTGTGAACTATAATCATTCATTTGAAATATTTTCTTAAATTTAGTAAAATTATTTTAAAATGCATGTACAAAGTCCTTTCTTTGAAGAGCTTAGTCTCTTTTTAGTCTTATGTTCGTTCTCATGGACGTCTGGCCACTGTAACTATATTACGAAAGAGTAAATGGAAGTGTTATAGTTTAAAGGAATCTATGTAGCTATGTAAGTTTTTTATATAAGAGTAATAATTGCGCGTTTAATTCGTTCCTAATAATAAAGCAAGAAGTAGTGTTATATAACTTTAGCATTAAAAAAAAAAAATGTCAATTTAGTTGTCACAAAAATCTCAATTTAAATCATACCTTACAGTTTAAAAACTTACAATTACATCCGTTGCCAATCTTTTTACATTTTTAAATTCTCATAGTAAACGACGAAAAAAGTCATATTTAATAGCTAGTGAATGTAACTGTAAATTGTATATAGTATCAATTTTAATTTCTAATAATTATTGTAATAAAGTCTGACGTTGTGTCGGATGCAGAATTGATTTTAATTTGTCAAGGTTTAAATATCTTATTCTAGAGGGCCTCATGACTGTCAGTCTATTAATGATGTCTAAAAAAATCAATAACTTAATAACTTGATATTTTTCATGTAGCTTCACTTATATAGATGCTAGGTTGATGCTTATTATGATGCATTCTACGGCATTCAATTAGCCGAAGAGTTACTAGATTTCCACTTAAAAGAGTCCTCAATGTATCTTTCTATCTGTAGCAACATATTGTTGCTAGAATTTCTGATTAAAGTTTTTGGCTTATTGTATTTTTATATTTTAGTGAACATTATAGTCCATCAAATGTTTTTTCTAATTTATAATTTACGTAGAAATGTCATAAAATTTGTCCTCTTTTTTATGTTATAAATATATGATATTATATCATTTAACTTGAATATAGCTTATAGCCTCTAGCTTATTTTAGTTCTAGTTCTTAATACATTTAGTATGGGTATTTGAATAAAATGATTGTTCCATCGACATCCAAATTATAAAAATAAAAATATTTGTTTTGAGAATAAAACTAATTTTTTTTAACTTAAGATTTCAATATTGTTAATATCTGTATTACAGCAAAAAGGCTGTAACTTAAAATAGTGTAAAATTTAAATTTTTAACGTAATATCCAAAAGGCCAGGTACAATTGTACAATTTTAATAAATCTCATTAAAGTTACGTATTCATTATTTATCTATATTTTTAGCTTCCGATTCAGTCATAATCTTTCATCTTGAATAGAAGTCGCTTGTCACGAAATTAATGTTGCCCTTGATGTTATTGTTAAATATTTTCCACATTTTTAATGAAAAAACATATATCAAAATCCATTCTCCAGAGAAAGCACTTTTCTTTTATAAAAGTTAACAAACCGGGTAAAGTGTCTGCTTGTTACAGAAGTTCATGATATAAAAGGCGAGAGAATAGCTAAGTGCGTTTTATATTAGAGAGGTGAAACCACTGTGACATTAATTTTCACTACAAAACAGTAGAGAATGAAACTTTAAGTGTAAAACAACATGTTTAATTGGAGAATGATGTTACACTATAAATTAAAGATTGTAATCGAGTTAATATTTCAAGCAAAGCTAATATTTGTATCCTTAATATTTAATAACTATGTATAATGATAACCATACTTCTCCTTTGAAGGATGATATTTATCTACACTCTCTATTTTTTTCTGTTGGTGCATCAATAGAGCTGACAGTAGATCTAGTTTGAATGTTTTAGTACCTTATTAACCGTACAGCATAGGCCGTTTTGGCTCAGATTTAAAGGAACCACCTTTTATCTTCATCAAACTCAGAAGTTTGATTGTATTGATTTATTAATTAGTTAGGTTCATGCTAGGTAGGGTTGCGAACTGATATTAAATGCCTTATTTTATCATATTATTGATTTTTCTTTGTAATTGCCAATTCTCATTACTACAGTCACATTAAATTCATTCACTGGTACATTATCCATTGTTCATTTCGTTCCAGTGTATAAAATACACTGTATTTCTCTTTCGATTTATTTTATTATTTTAATGATTTCTATTTTCATATCACAACTGATCTATCCACCTGATCTCTTCAGCTTACATTAGAATAAAGACCTAATTCTGCAGTTTAAATTGTTTTCTGAGCCAGTCCATAGCAGTTCCTCTATACTCATGAAGATGTCTCGAGTTTCAATATGTTTTTTTCTCATCAGTCCTAGAACTCTTTCTTTAATGTTTTGAGCAAGTCTGCAAATAACAATTAAATTATCTAATTCAAGTTCACAGGCACATGGTTAAAACACAACCACAAATATAAAAAATGAAAATATACTTTAAATTAATCATCAAACAATGCTGCTGTAAAGTTGATTAATTTTAAGGTATGTAATATCTGGATACAATATTTGCATTTAACAACATTTAAAAGTGCACATAAAAGAGATATAAATGTTCCAATACATGATTTATCTGACATAAATAAAAACATAATTTATACCTGCACAAAAATGTTATTTAAATATCTTATTTGACCACGTATTAAAATATTATACAAATTGATCCTATCAAATCCTAATTATAAATATATTTTATTTTTCAGAGGATACATTAGTTGGAGGAATAGCCAAAACGAACGCATCTCCTACATTTTTTATCATAATAACATTATTAAATCATGGGCTATCAATGGGTATCATCTAATATGTAAATCTAGAACTATTTATTCTTTTATTCTATTCAATAATATAGTCTTATAGTTACAATATATGTCCCTATAGTAACGGAACGAATTAAGTAAAGAGTTAAGAATATTATAACACCAACTATGTTAATATACTGTTACTGCCATTATTATTCCAACAACAGACAATTTATTATGAGGAACATTTATTTGTTTCTAGTTGTTATTTTTATTTACACGTATAAAATACTTTAGGGTATAACCTATTAGGAGTCATGTTAATATAACATTTGCTCGGAGACACTACTAAAAGGATGCATACATAGTGTTTGGTTTATTCAGCAGTTCTCTCTGTGAAGATCAAACATCACTCAGTGTCAAGACAACCCTCCCTCCCCCCACCACACCATCTACGATCTATCAATGTTAGGTTTGATCTACTCTTGTACATTCGGTGACATCCCTTTGATGTTAATTTAATCATCCCTGTGCAGCTATTTAATTAAATTTTACTCTAAATTTATATTTTTAATGAAATAAATTAAAACAGGCTTTGGTACAAATGTTCTTTTGATTTCACTACAACATGTTATTATTAAATAAATAAATATTTATTTTCCAACATTTACATTTATGTTTACAAATAAATTAAATACTTAGGAAGTCACCGACCAAAAACAAGTAGCTGGTCAGTGTAACGGATACACAATACACAAATAAACAGTGTATAGCTTGCTCTCACACAAAAAAAACTAAAAGGTCAGGAGACAAAAAAACTACTACCAAAATAAATACATATAGCCGACGTTTATGCAATATAGAGTGACTAGGAACTAATTAGACAATGCAAACTATAAAAAAAATGTTATGAAAATAATACAAATATACAATGTTATGTAATAAAATCATAAATAATTTTACAAAAAATGTATAAACAAATATATTGAAATAATGAAAAATTAAATTAATTTATTACTTAAAATTAAATACAAATATCAGAAAAATCACATAAGTACACTTACATGCACACGATAGAACATCCACACTCTAAAACATACATTCACACATACACACTACTAGGATTATGATAGTTTTACACAATCAGGTTAAAAATGATGTAATAATGACGTAAACAATGTAATAGGTGGTTGCATAAAACTTAAATTAATACACTCGTTAAAAAAGAAATATCAGGTTTTGTAAATAGCCAGGATTTTAGTAAGGAGCAGAATTGCTTTAAGTTATTACTCGATTTGAATTCATCAATCATTTGGTCAAATAATTTTGGGCCTAAGTAATGAATGGACTGTCTATGGAGTTCTTTATTAACTTTAGGTAACCTGAAGATTCTATTTTCACTAATTCTAGTTTTATACGTCAAAAAACTTGTACCTAAATCTCTGCTTCTAGTATAAAAATTTCTCAAAGATTTTTATACGTATAGATGTTGTACGTATAGGCAAGATTTTCAATTGCGCATATAGTGGAAAGACGCTATCTCTTTTGCTTCTACTTAATATAATACGCATAAAATAATTTTGTGTTACTTTTAACTTATTTATCACAAATTAATACGTACTTCTCCAGAAACTAATTGAGTACTGTAATCTAGATTGGATTAGGGCAAAGTATAAAGTACGCATAAGATCAGTATCGCAATAAGTTTTTAGAAAATAATAAGTTCTAATTGATGATCTTAAATGTAACGTGGTAATATGATCCCCCCATGATAAATTACTATCTGTTATTACTCCAAGTTATTTGTAACTAGTTACTCTTTCTATACATTGACAGTTACATGGATTTCCGTTACAATTCATATTGTGGTACTTTAAGGGCCTTTATAATTCGAAGTATTTAAATCCAAAGATTATATATCTAGTTTTATATACTTTTACCTGGATATCATTCCGACAGCATTGAATTTGTAAGTAATTTAAATCACTTCTTATCTTTTCGTGTAATATTGCATAGTTTTTTGGAGAATAAAGAAAAGCTACATCGTCTGCAAAAGCAGTTATCTGACCATAAAACAGGGTTTCCAAAACTTCATTTATGAAAACTAAAAATAATGTTGCTGCTAAAACGGATCCCTGGGGTACACCTGATTCAACGGTCAGAGGGTTGTATCTTTTATCCGCACTTGTTGGATTCTATTGAATAGAAAACTCTTGAACCAATCAAGAGTCACCTCACTGACTCCCACATTTTCTAGTTTCTGTAGTAAAATTGTATGATTAACTAGATCGAAAGCTTTCTTGAAATCAATGAACAAGCCCACAGTTTTCCGGTTTTCATAAAAACTCTCTAATATGTGCAACTTAATGTATTATGGATATTATTTAAACATTGTTATCAAATATAATTTAACGAACAAAATTGTGACATATGCAAGTGAGGTACTTAATAGGTATTTCTGGGCATTGTGGCACGGAATATTTACAGTGGCTTTAGGGAATAAAAAAGAGAAGCTGAGCTATCTATTGACCGTCCGCGATATTGCAATCGTAGCTTTCTGACAGGTCTTTTGATACTCGGTCTATTTGTGGAGTTTTTTTTAAACTGCATGTGCTAAACTGTGTCTATACTAATTGTGTATGCGATTCCTCCAACATCTGCTCCTATTGGGTTGCAGTCTGTAGACGTTTAGACTCATGCTAGAGTATTCGGCTGATGTGAGTCAACCTTAGAATAAAATCAACCAGAAGAATATCGGTGGAGACAAGGTCTGTGGAGCAGGCAACTAAAGTTACCGCGCGATAAGATAACGTTTTTTCAAGAAACAGTTCTCTAATACAGCGATGTAAATCTTAGCCGTAGTGTTTTACCAATACCACACAGCAAAGTGTTCTATTTATATGTTTTCGAGTTCGTTTCTACCCTTGAATACATAAAGATGGGCCTCTATTACAGAACTTTTGTGTAAAAACACAGAATTTGACTGCATAAACGTGATCTAATAAACCTATAATGGCCACTAATAGTATTGAGCTACTGGATTTAAATCATTTTGCAAAGATTCAGGGAGGCAAAAACTTTCTGTAATATAATATTGTTTCTGTACCAAAATTAAATAAAATATCAATTCATTCTAAACAATGATATAGTTTTTTTCATAGAAACCAAATTAATTGAACATTTCTGTGTTATTAAGTATTTCCGTGGTAACTAGGTGTCTTTTCTTTAAAGGCTTGAGCTTGTTGCACGTGTTTCAAGAGCTCTTGTACTTTAAACAAATCGCGGTTCACTCTAGTTGAAAAGTCTAAAGAGGGGTCGAAAACTAGTTCAGGAGGTACACTAAGAGAAGTTTATCCACCCGGTTGAAAGAAGGTTCCAGCGAAGAAGGAGAGAAAACTCCGCTTCAGTAGTCCACTCTTCTATTAGAGACAGATTCGTCTTCAGGAAGAGAAGAGGAAGTCACCCAAAGTCCCAACCACCAGGGTTTCTAGAAGAGGACACAGCCCAGCGGAGTAGACAACAGGAGGTTTCAACTTCAACAGTTCCGAAAAGGCTTCGAGAGAGCTCCTTCTTTGAATTCCTGAGTCAGCAGGGGAGGCCTCTCACATCCACCTTTGTGAAATTCAACAGGACAGGCGCCCAGAGGGTCTAAGTGAGATCTTCACGCTTTCTTCTGCTCGGAAGCAGACTTCGGGAAAAAGCTCCGAGGTTCTTCAGTCTATCTTCTAGAACAGAAAAGCGTCCGGAGAGTTTCCTAGGACGATCTGCACAACTCCGTGCATCCTGACGACTCTCTTTGGAATCATCTGCAGCCAATCTATCTTTGAGTATAATATTGGGATGTGGGACGGTGTGTTCGTGTAACCATACTGGGAGCGGTATTGAATGGACAAAACAGATAGGATGACCGCTACACTACGTCGCGATGGTCGGGGCGGCGTAGACATGGGGGGCAGGACACCCCCCTTAACACTTCCCACAACTTCAAGACACACACACCAACATCATACCCACCAATACTTGTATTAAAATGAAGACATTGGCGAAGATTTTACGACCTCTAAATTATTGTTCCGGTAAGCGATTTAAATGTGTGTAATAAAACGCTTAATTATATTTTATGATGTTATAAATTTTGAGGGAATCTACAATATAACACTGGTAAATATTGCATATTAATGAAACTAATATTGAAATTTATGAATGTAAGTGCGAATATCAACCTTATAGATTATCGTCTAAAAAAAATATTAAAATACTTAGAATGTTTCAAAAAAAATTTTTTCAAAAACAAAAAGGTAAACATCAAACTCTCAGATTGATGTATAATTTTTATCTTTAAAACATTTAGGGACACATATTTAAAAGTCCAATTAAGGTTATTTCTGGTGAGCCACGCAAAAGCATTGGGCAATTCAATAGTGTTCCAACCAGCAATTTGTAACTATTGTTCCTAATGTAATATCTTCTAATGATTGAAATATTCCATTTTCGCTACACATTTTTAACCTAAATAAATCTGAACAATATATATTGCGTTATCAATGTGCGACAATACGCAGAAATGTTATTGAAAATGGTTAAGAGTTTCATCTATGGATGACAATTTAATTCAAGCAAGAAATTCATTGGAATTTTTCCATTACCAAGCACAGAAAATAAAACATCACAATTATAAACAAATATGACAGGATTATACAGTTTTCCGTAAATAAAACCAAATTTAATAGTTTACTTGGAAATATTTTTTTTAACACTAGCTGGTAATTGAATTATAAATAACTCAAAATATAACGTATAATAAAACAAAAAATCTGTCACAATGCAAAACTTTAAAAATATTGTTTGTAGGTTATACGTATGTGCCTAATTTATTGGTTATTTAGTTAAATTAATACGTTCCATGAACAATCCAAGCTAGTTAAGCATCTGGACACTCTAACAACCTGGTCTATACCGTAGACAAGTGTTTTGTCGGTCTCGAAATTATTTCTTAAGTTTAGACAAAATATATTTCAAGAAGCTGGATTCTTGTTCCAGGTATAGGCTACTTCCACGTTAAAATTTAAATTACTTTAGTGAAATGAATATGCAGTGATAAATTTAATGTATTAACATAGTTATTATTAAAAAAGTATTAATCTTAAACTACAATAATGTATAAATGTATATACTGTATGTATTTAATGCACACAATTTCATAATGGCAGTTTGCAGGTTATATGTACATTTTTTACAGGTCCAATAAACTTTGTAGTTATGTAAAATTAATACTTTTTAAGTATTAAAATAGCCCATTTATTACTACAAAAATAATATTATACTACAGAAGTAATTATCTGTTTTAAACACCACACTCATTTCTACTGGTCATTTTCTTTCTGTATTATTTTATGCTATTTTATATTACATTTATAATAAAATACAATTTTTCATTCTTTTTATAGCTTTTTCAGTTGACCCATTCTTTCTAAAGCCAAATTGACCCTCATTAAAAAAGTTATTTTTTAGATAGCTTAAAAGTCTTTTGCTCATTAACTTTTCAAAGATTTTCGACAATACTGATAATAAACTCATAGATCTTATATTATCTAATTTTATACAGCTTTTACTTTTATAAATGGGTATAAAAGAACTTAGTTTCATTTCTTCTTGTAAAATGTCATTAGTAAAACTTAAATTAATAATATAAGTTGAAACAGGGGCTATAATAGTAGAGATTTCCTTGATTAAAGCGACTGTTAAAGATCAAATCCGCAAGAAAAGTTATGTTTTAGTTGTTTAATAGTTTCATGCAGTTCGCCTTCAGTTACTGGTAAAATAAAAAATGAACTGGGGACAGTAACAACTAAATCAGATGACGGGCAGGTGGTGGTATTATCCACGCGTCCCTGACTCTGACCTTGACGCGGTACCCGTTTGTCTGATGAAGCTAGATATGGTATTTGTTTATGTCCCGCGCGACAATATCCGGTTCATCTATCACATCACCATTAGCCAGCTAAATTTTATGTACTCATTTTTTATTATTTTTACCAGCGATACAATTTATTCCACTGCGCGGAGTCACCACTACAGCTTCTAATTTTTTCGCCAAAAAACTTTTGTTTAGCTAGATCAATTTCTTGTTTTATATTATTGCAAAAGCTTATGTAATAAGTTGTAAATTTACTACCTATGGTCTTTTTTATATATCATGTAGAGCTTTTTCCTTTTATCAATCTTTCATAAAATAGATCGATTTATCCAGGGACTAATAACTTTGGCCTTTTTATATTTTGATTTTATTTCAACTTTTCGCTTGCAACTCTGTATTATTCCGGTAAAAAATTTTGAAACTTCTCATAACATCTGTAGATTCTAAACATTCCTTCAACTGTTTAATCTTAACTATTTGTGAATCGAGTATGTACTTCTCATCCGTTTCATTTAGTCTTTTAGTAATAACATCTGTCCTAGTTTCACAATTATAACTTAAGCCTAATAAACAGTGATCAGTAAGGTCAATATAAAAAACTACACTTTTAAAATAGTTTATATTCTGATTTTATATGTATATGTATGTGTGTGTGTGTGTGTGTGTGTGTGTGTGTGTGTGTGTGTGTGTGTGTGTGTGTGTGTGTGTGTGTGTGTGTGTGTGTGTGTGTGTGTGTGTGTGTGTGTGTGTGTGTGTGTGTGTGTGTGTGTGTGTGTGTGTGTGTGTGTGTGTGTGTGTGTGTGTGTGTGTGTGTGTGTGTGTGTGTGTGTGTGTGTGTGTGTGTGTGTGTGTGTGTGTGTGTGTGTGTGTGTGGTCAATGCAGCTATTAGATACAATTCTTGTAGGGGAGTTAATTCACGAAAAATACCCATTGTTACTCGTTATACCTTTATACGATTGGAAAATTTCTGAAATACAGGGTGGCGCAGAGAAACGGGAAATTTTGAAGTTATTGTTGGTACACCTGTAAGTCTTGTAGGAGTGGGGCACGGAAGTCATGATGCCAAGTAGTAACGGTCTTTTGAGATGGAGCAGCGGAGAGGTGCGGAGTATGCCGTTGCCGTGAGAGCGTATTACAAAAATGGTAAAAAATGGTAACAGCTGCACAGCGAGTGTTCCGACGCCATTATGATATTCCTCCCCGCAGTCGAGTTCCTTCTTCACATGCCATATCATCATGGGTTCGGAATTTTGAAGAGACTGGTTCGGCCTTAAATAAAAAACCTCCTGGGCGTATAGTGACTGTTCGAACCCCAGAAAATGTTGATGCAGTGCGAGTCACAGTGGAAAGGAGTCCGCGTCGTTCTGTACGAAAAATCGCCTCATCATTGCGATTTGAGCGTCGGAGTGTGCAAAGAATATTGCACGGCCTGCAATTTCACCCTTAAAAGCTTCAGATTGTTCAAGCTCTAAATCCAAATGACGGTGAATTATGCTTACAATTTTGTGAACAGCTACTGAATAAAATCAATGAGGACGCAAATTTGCTTGAAAGTCTTTGGATATCTGATGAGGCTCACTATCATTTAAATGTGCATTTCAATAAGCAGAACATGCGTTAATGGGCTCGCATAAATATCGGTGAACTTCATCAACGTCCGTTACAAAGCCTTAAAGTTAGTGTAAGGTGTGCAGTGTCTTGTCGAGGGATAATTTCTTCTTTGAGGATGGTAATGGTTCCACTGTAACTGTCACATCTGAATGTTCCATTCATATTCTGGAGACATTTTTTCTCCACGGCTTCATGCTTTTCATGATATTGACATTCAGCAAATCTGATTTCAACAGGATGGAGCCACCTAACACACTGCCAATCTGTCAATGGCAGCACTGAGGCGTTTGTTTGGGGAGCGCATAATTTCAAGGAACGCTAACGTCACTTGGCTTCCACGGTCTCAGACTCATTATGCGACTTCTTTCTATGGGGCATCTAAAGAGCGTTGTGTACCAGACTAGGCCAAGAAATCTTCTTGAGCTCAATACTCAGATTGAAGAACACGTCGCCAACATCCCAGAGAACACAATGCGTCGCACAACGATAAGTTTTCGAAATCGATTGAATGAATGTGTTAGGAGCAATGGACAGCACTTTTTTTTAAGTGACTAACTTTATTGTTATTTCCAACATTTCTTCTGTAATTTTCACTCTTTACTAACACAATTTAAGCATTAAAAAACATGTTTGTACAATTCATTGGTTTATTATGATTATTTCAAAATTTCCCGTTTCTCTGCGCCACCCTGTTTAAAATATTGAGAATAATTTCTCCAATATAAATAGTATTTCCAATAATTTCTAATTAAATATCTTCAAGCTCTTTTACATAATGAATCCATTACAGAAAACTTTAGTAGTGTATATTCACAAAATAATTTAAAATTTATTTCAAGCAATGTGACGCTCAAAAAATCTGCAGTTTTCATATTGACCTTAATATCATTTACGGTAATGTTACTATCTACAAAACACAATATCCCCCCAGCCATAAAATTATCATTGCAACAAGCAAAAAATTGGTATCCCAGGATGCTATAAACGTTTACGTCATCTGTATCTATCCAAATTTCACTAAGTATGACAAAGTGTACTTTCCGTTCAATTTTGAGTAAATTCAGCCCGGAAATTATTACAATTAGCTCTCATACTTCGTATGTTAGTGTATATCACATTAAAACAGTTATGATTCTTTGGTTGCTGAAAAAAGTGTTTAAAATCTTTCGTGATTGATTATGTAATTTAGTTATTTAAACAGAACAATAAAATAAAAATAATTTATTACCATAAATCCTACCATAAACTAAAACATTAATTGACCAAAACATAACAAATTGTAAACCAACATAACCATGTTCTAACAGTAACATAACCTAGAAAATAACTTACACAATATGACACTTTCTGTAGTTTCATTTTCATGAGTTATTTACTCTAACCTGTCAATGTCACTTATGCTTAGTACTTTTACACATTTATCTCCCTGTTCCTTTCTTACAAAGAATTTGCCATCACGGCACCAAGCATACTTATAGCCTATATTATAACATTTCGCTTTTAGTTTACTCAAAAACAGCTTGTTTTCAGGGCATAAATAGTCATTTAGGTACACTCTTTGTTTACTGAAGTAAGAATTCACCTTATCCGCTGCCATTATCCCGGCTTCTCTGAACTTTCCTATCCAATTTTCTTTCACATCCTTCTTCAGGAATTGCACTCTCAGGGCCGCGGGACGATCTTTTTTGAAGGTCGGGATTCTATGAGCTGCTGTAATTTGAGAGTCGTCCACCTCAATGCCCAGCGCTAGGCCCAGGTCCTTCATAACTTTGGATACGTCTTCATTTTGAGAAACAGGAATACCACTTATTTCGATGTTATTTCTCTTACTATATTGTTCAAGATTTCTTAACCTTTCTTTTGTATCCACAAGTTCTCCAGTTCGCGCAGTAAAGTGTGCTCGGAGTTCAGAGTTTTCTTTTCTTAATGCAACCAGTTCATTCTTCAATTGTTCCATTAAACCGTTAGTCGTGTCTACTTGAGCTGACAAGAACTATAATGAAGTAGTATAACCAGACATATCCGATCTCAAAGTTTGTACTTCTTTTAACGTATCAGATTTAAAATTTACCATTTCTTCGGTCATAACGTCCTTCAAATTATCAGAGTCTGACGTACTTACAGGTTTTTCGTGACAGTAGATCTGCAACTCCTGCATTTATAGTTTCCAAAACGTTTTTTTTTTCCTTTAGTTCGGGTGGAAAATCTCTTTACAACCTCCGTCGCACATAACCTCACTTCCGTTACGATTGCATTCCGTATTGCAGACGCTACAAACAGCAGACATATTTACTCGTAGTGAAGTATTATGATTAATATAATGTTATAACAACAAATTTAAGCCAACAGAACTAATAGGTAATGCTCATACAACAATGAGTCACGGAGTGAGCGGGCAAAGCTGTTGACTGCTCGGGAGCTAGAGCAAGACTGACAAAACAACAAAACGCTCTTGTATTTCTTATGCACACGGTTAAAACAAAAATAAAGTAAAGATATTTTACAAATGTTTGGCTTACATGTTTGTTGTAACTAATTTACATATTTATTTTACTTTTTAGATTTTGACACTTAATTATTAAATGATTAAGAAGAGTAGTGATGCACGTTCGGTGATAACTGAATAAACCCTTTCATAAAATGAGTTAGTTATAAACCTTATACATTTATGTTGGTAGGTAGACGAGTTGACTTCATATTATCAAGATAGTGAAGTAGCATCAAATAGAGATGCAGGATTATCTAAATTCTTATAATTTGTACAACTTCATATACTAGAATTCGTTTTGGGAAAATTTATTTTAGATCCACAGAAACTCGTATCGTGTTTTGAAAGACTAGGGAAGTATTTCGATGTTTGCAACATGGACAACTCAACAATACGTAAACATTGGTGTATATTCTGTTTCATTGGTCTGTAACAGCAATGATTTAAAGTAAATTATCAACATAAGTATGATGTTAAGCGGCTTAGCTTGGAATCTAAGCCATATTACAAGAGTGAACCTCTTGTTAAACAGACTGGTCGTAAGTAGCATGTTTGAGTAAGTCGTTGTTCCGAACCCGATTGACAAAAACATGACTTTAAAAAGCCAATTGACCCAGAAGAACATGTTTAAACACAACTTGAAAACCTAAATTAAAAGCTCTATAATATAACATAATTGTAATTTATTTCCTTTTAATATTACCACCCAGAATCATTTACTCTGGCCGTCCTCTCTCTTAGTAAGAAATAACAAAAACAGCGACACTTCCAGTGCTTGTGTAGTTATAACAATAGTTTTTATAACCAGCAAGCACCACACTTTGGTCGGTTAAACTGATTGTAGGCCTAGAAAATGAAAAATAATATTTAGAATGCATCTATCTAAACTAAAAAAATTTATCAGTGAAAGGAGGGAGAGAGAGAGAGAGAGAGAGAGAGAGAGAGAGAGAGAGAGAGAGAGAGAGAGAGGAGAGAGAGAGAGAGAGAGAGAGAGAGAGAAGAGAGAGAGAGAGAGAGAGACGAGGTAAACAGATTGTTGGGAGGAGGAGAGGAGATAACCGGTAGCCTTGGGAGGGCTGTGAGGATCCCGCGCGACGACCAGCAACATACGCGGTCGCGACATTGTGGGTAGTCATGCAACAAATTTACATACGGATATACTGAATCAGATGAAATAAATAGGAAGTATAATATAAGTTTAATTAATAACCATACATTTGAAAGTAATAGTAATTAATTAATTCAGATCACACTTAAATTAATTACTCTGGCTTAATTCAAATTAAAAAAACATACATTCAACGTACACAGATGACTAAATATGTTGCATACAAATATATAAAACAATACTTATATATCTATTTACATAATTACACAAATATATTTTATATAAAGAAAAAAATATAGTAATTATAATACTTGGAATCTTGAAATTGTATTAAAAATTCCTGAAAATATAAAGCAAATAAAATATTAAAGGACATACGTAAGCTAAAAGTAAAATAAGAAAGTCCACAGAACCTTATGCACAACAATTTGTTAAAGGCCAATAATTTTCTTTTTAGTTAAAAAAATATGTATATCATTGAAATCTTTATTAAAACTGGCTTGCGGTTTTGATATAATCGTATAGATGAATTGAGAACATAAGGTATACGAAATGTTGTTTAGAAATAGTATAACGAAAAAACTTGTTCAATAAAAACCACCATTAGCATTCAATGTGAGATGTATGCAAAAGAAATTTTAGTTGTATAAAAAGATTTATTACTTATATTAATGTTAAGAAATATCAGTGTGCAGTTTCTTATTTAGGTAGTACATAAGTTATAAAATAAGTGTACACTCTAGGTTTGATGTTGAAAGGACCGTGTAAATTACACTGAAAAAATTTTGATGATAAGTGAAAGGCGCCCATCGGGAACAATACCCATTACGACGACACCAGTTCGCACTACCTCAGCGAATAATTGTGATGCGTCAAGCTTTTAGCGCCAGACAATACTTCGTTACTTTGATGTGGAAAGGTAACAGTACTTTCCAGAATATTGTTTCCGTTACACGAAATCTTTTTTTCTTTACATAACGAAATTTTCCCTATCCTTGCTTTAGAATAAAACTAATACTAAAGTAAACATTAGGAGTTAAATGCTTTAGAAATTACTTTAATTTCCCATTGTAAATTAGTTTGTATTTTTAGCATTTGTTTATTATAAATTGTATAAAATTGTTTCATGCTAGCTATAGACAGGTCAAATACGAGTAAATTAAATATAGAACAATATCACTATGTAACACAAATATATTGAATTTAATAAATTAGGACTTTATTTTGGAGCGGTTTTCAACAATAATTGCTGGTTTACAAAACGACTCATATTGATAATATTGAAGATTTCTTAAGGAATGTAATCGTATGGTAATATTGAATTAACAACTGGTTTTATTATCAAGTTAGTATGTATTATTTGAGTGATTTTTTTGTTTATGATATTTAAATCCTTTTAGTAGTATGCTATTTCCAAGCGAGAATTGTCACCGATTGTATGCAATTTAAATCTATGATTGCACGTATTCTATTATAATAACACGATTTAAACACAATGCATCAATTTCAATTTAATTTGAATTATACTAATTAAAATTAAAAATTTTACTATAAGAGATTACCACAGTTTTGCTTATGATCAAATATATTCTTTTATATCCTATTTAAACCGTCTATGGGTATTTGTAAATGAAGAATGCTTGTTTTATTTAGAAGTGAAAGAAAATACTTTTGATATAAAACATATTAAAAATATTATGAATGGTTTCTTTTGAAAGTTTGTTGCATTGTAGGTATGAAGGACGATCTGTAACTAGTGTTTATATCAACCATTATCTCATAAAAATAACTATATTGATATAATTTGTTCTATAGAATACACTGTATTATGGACCTTTACATCGCTTTGACATCAGAGACACCTAGATTACAAACTACAATACTACAGTGTAATCTAGGTGACTATAGGATGCTTCCTATATGATTTAATTATTTATATGAATCTTTATATTTTTATTAAGAGAATTGTGAATTAATATAATAAGTGAATTGTAAGATTGTGATCCTTCCAGCAGTGCTGAATTTCTTGTCAATTCGCGTTCGAGGAATGCCTAGAAGCTTCCTTTTGTATCTAGGTATTGAGCATAGGTTACAGGTCTGGGTTAGAGAGGTACCATCCAATTCAGACATTGTGTTTGCTCAATTTTGATTGGCCAATGTTAGGTTGATTAGATGGTGGGAGGGACTTCTAGATCCTTCCGGTGGCTTCAACCACGTTTTCAAGAAATTCTTTGCTGTGTACTCAGAGAGAGAAGTTCGTATAAAGTGATAGCCTACTCTTGCCGTATTGATTTTTCGGTAGAAAGGTTGATTTTGAGATTAAAATTCTTTTCTAAATTTAAAGTTTAATGTTTCAATTGATTAATCTATAATAATTATTTTTGTTAGTTGGTAAAGTCTTCATCAGATGTGTGAGGTACTGTGAAAGTTAGAATTCAACATTTAAATAGTAAATTGCCTGATGATATTTTCCTGTTCAATTTGGTTAAATCAGGAATAGCCTAGTGGAAAAGAAAAAATATTTTATGTTCTGAGATTCAACATATTTTTAACAAGTTCCTAAATTTAACATTCAAAGCCAAGCGGATAATTCTGGATAATTCAATAATTTGTAAATTGGAAATTTACAGAAAATAAGTAGTTTTAAATTGATACAATTTTGAGTTTAACTGGTTGGACATCGTCTTTGTTCATATATTAAATATTAGTATTACCTTAATTTGTTAGATTTTTATTTTTTAGAAGAAGTCTTATTTTATTATTTTATATTAGAAGAAGATTATTTTATTTTGAAGTTTAATGACGATTTTTATTTTGAGTTTGTGTTGAAAAAATTAGCACTGAGAACTTGAAGGACACAATTATTGAATGATTGATTGATTGTTTATTATAAGACTGGACTTGTGAACTTTTGTTGGGTAAAATAAAGGAAACAATTGAGAATAAATAAAAAATAAAAAAGATAGCATGGCGTTGCTGTATTATTGATTTCAAATTTTAATTAAAATTACTATTAATTTATACTGAGTTTAATTATTGAATACCATTGTAACTTGTGCATTCTAAAAAATTAGATTATAACTCATTTGATCGCTCTTATACTAAAACAAAAGAATCGGGTCATGCTAAAAGGGGATCAGTCAAAAAATATGAAAATTGAGATAACAATGAATTTGTATTCCTAGGACCAAATTACATCTTTTCACGCTAAAAGGTGATCAGTCTGATGCATGGTTACTACAGAAACCAGTGCATAGACGTAATCAATTCATGCTAAAAGGAGCTCAGTCACTGACTGATCCCCTTGTAGCACAATTTGGGTGTGGAGTCAACAAGCCAGCCAGCTGTCACACGGATCACTACTCGCTAGTTCGCTACCTAAACCTAACCTACAAAACGAATGTTGATTTTGATCATTTCGCATACAATCACAGCTTTTAAAGGAAATATTTTTAATTGATTTGCTTAAGCACGGTGAAAAAATGATTGAAGATGAAAGTGAAGAAAATATCGAATGTAATCAAGGAAGAAAAAGGAAGGCAAACAAAGATTTGTGGAAGAGAAATAAAACAAAAGCTGCTAGACTACAAGGTGAAGAATTTTTCGATAGTAAAGGAAACTTGAGTACCAAAGAAAACTACCGGATTACCATGCAGGCAAGTCAATTTTATTTTAAAACCTGTAGTTTTATATGAAACATTTACAAAATTGTGTTGAAGTTCACTTAGGCTACCTATGTTGTTTACAATCTAGTTTACATGGACTAGGTTATCTTTGTTCATTCCTAGCCCTATTCCTACATAGTCTAAAGTAACTTAACGTATGTTCTAATACTCTTTACTAATAAAAACTAATGGGGTTGCTGTACAGATAAAGTAGGCCTACTTCACCAGTTTTCCTATATTTTTTACAGGTTTTAGGCTATAACCTTTTTGTATTGTTTCAGCTCTAAGAGGAAGAACTGCATGGAGGCTGTCACTGAAGAAGATCAAGTAGATGTTTTGAACCATTTTTTTAAACCTGAACACTAAAGACCAGCAAGACTTGTTTCTACAGTCCCTTATAGATGTGAACGATATAAAAGCATAGGCGACCAAGAACAGAAGATGCTCGAACTAACTGTGCAGCATTTACATATCATGTAATGGTTGGTACAGACCGAGTGCAGGTATGTTTCAAGGCTTTTTTATCATTACATAGTGTGACAAAGAAAAGGGTTGAAAGGGATTAGAGCATTAAAAATGTTCGGTAAAAGTCCAGTGGACAAAAGGGGATTACATGTAAAAAAATCTATGTCAGAAGAAACCAAACTTAAAATACGGGAACATATAGAGAGTTTTCCCAACTAAAGAAAGCACTACCTGGGAAGGCCAATAAAGTACTTGGACGCAACTCTTAATATTAAGACGGGTGTACAGCCTTTTTAAGGAAAAAATATCCACTGGAAACTGTCGGACTTACTTTCTTCTTTAATTTCTTTAATGAAACACTACAATCTAAAATTTGGGGAGACCTCAAGTAGATATTTGTTGTGTTTGCGAAGAGTTGAGAATAAAACTAAAAAAGCCCACATCTGAATGATGCAGCCAAAAGGTTGTGCGCAAGCAGAACTTCATGTTCACAAGCGCAAAACAAAAAAATTCTTTTGTAAAATAAAAACCGATACTGAGGACAAACAAAATGACAACATTTTGTGTTTGTCTTTTGATTTCATGCAAAATGTGCAAATTCCAAAGATACCGGTCCAAGAAACTTTTTATTTGCGGCAGCTTTCAGTAAATCTGTTTTGTATCCATAACTTAAAAACTAATAAAGCAGATATATATCTCTACCACCAGGGGACTGCGAATAAAAGGACCGAATGAAGTATGTTCATTTTTATTACATTATTTAAATCACCTTGACAAGCAGTATAATGAGCTTCACCTTTATTCTGACAACTGCTGGGGCCAGAATAAAAATCACCCACTATCAAGACTTCTTTCCGCCATAACGGAACTCAAACTGTTCGACAAGGTAGAGCAGTATTACCCAATTAGAGGCCATTCCCTTTCTGCCCTGTGACAGGGACTTCAGCATCATAAAACGTGAGTTGAGAAAAAAATGATAGACTATACACTGTGGATCAGATATCAGACTTTATTCTAAAATCGAGCAAGAATGAAAAGTTTGTTGTTCACAAAGTAACAACCCAACAAATTCTGGACTTTAAAAGTTGGTGGCCTGTTTTTTATAAAAAAAAGTTGTATCTGAAGAAACTAAAGGTAGAAACACCCCCAAACAACAGAAAATACTCTTCTCAATCAGTTCTTTTATGCACTACACTTACAGAAGTGAGTTTCCTGGGAAATTTGTTGCACGCCCGTTCATTGACTCGGAATTAAGCCATACTTTCAACCTTACAGGGCAAGGAAGGCCTGTTTTACAGCTCCCTGATAAAACTGCCTATTTGGAAGGAAAAGTACCATTGAAGAAAGCTAAACTTAATGACATAATAAAGCTTCGACCATACATCCCCATAGAATTTGAAGAGTGGTACAGTGAAATTTATATGTGGCCCACTACAGAAGAAGAACATGAGGACTTTGATGACTAAAAATAACTCATTGAGTTAACCTATGTACTATTTTACAGTTATGACACACCATTTAACAATGATATTTCAATAAATTTGAGTGTTAAAAACAAACATTTTGATAATTTATTCCCATTTTCATGCTAAAAGGGGATTAAGTCAAGCACTTTATATAATTTTTTTTAGTATGTAAAAATTGTTTTTTCTGTCTTTTACATAGTTTCATTTAATTATGTATGGTCTAATGTTGTATATTTAAAAAAATAATTGCTCTTGAACTATTTTTGTACTCAGAAAACAGTTTTTTTTAGTTTTTCCGAAAACTGTTCCTTGAAGACTGATCCCCTTTTAGCATGACCCGATTCAAAAATAGTTGTAATTGGTTTATAGAAATTAACCTTACTATAGACACGTTACAGTGACGCAGCAGTCTCATTGCCTCATCAGTTTTACAATTGTGAGGTCTACGATGTTTGTAAATTAATCTCCAAGCACAGTGGAACAAATGAGGTTTCTACACATTACATAGTGGGCTTAGGAATTACATTACATTACACATTACATTGTATAAGAAGTGGTTTATTAAATTCGAAAAATGGGTTTAAAATTCTAATTAAATCCACCATTCCTACCGTGGCTACGTTATTTGTAGGACACAGATTCATGTTAAAAGTTCATATAGTTTTACACAAAGAAACATATTTAATTACGCATATTATGGCCAGATACATTGGTTAAGAACTTTAATGGAAATATAAATAGGCACAGAAAAGGTTATAGCAGAATGACTTCAATCATATTTTCTTATCTAGACGTTGTTGTAGAAATCCGCATCAAAGTTAACATTAATATTTTTGAAAAAAAGTACATTCTGTCTATAAAAGAATATTTATATTACACAATTATAAGAACATCAAGTACACCTATAATCTGACACAGTCTCCATTACACCCATAGTACTGTTGCGGGGACAGTTAGCGGGCTACCCGAGTGGCAAGATAACCCGTAACAATGTTCACCTTGAAGAGGAGGAACTCAAGAGATGACTCGGTACATCGGGTTAAAATAAGTTTATTGAAAATAGTCACTTGGCACAACTCTGTTCACAACATGTAAAATGAAAACACCTGTATAAAATTACCACTGAGAATAAACTATTAACACCATACTTTGTGGTACTTATGTTTCACAATTCCAACATCTAACTATTCTGCCTACTACCGCGACCGGTTCCTCACTGTGCAGTCTGCGGAGACTGATGACTACTGCTGCGCCTCGCAGGGCTTAAATAACACAACCCATTAAGAGCGATTATCGCTCTGTACATATCATTGTCCAAAGTGCTAATGATCTGTAGATTGCTGTGTGAGCAGTGACAATTTGTTAATGATAATGTTGTATATCTATTACTTATCTAACGTCTACTCTTTTCACGCTAACACTATTCCAGTTATTGATACACATTAAATAATACATGCAATCATGGCCACATGTTCTTAAATACTAATATGATTACAACATAATGTTACTATAAAACAGTACCAGACAGGAATTTAAATTACATATATATATATATATATATATATATATATATATGTATTTTACTGATATTTGTAATCGCACTATCAGGTTGGGAGTCAATTTACAGTTTGTAAACTATTTCTTTACCTCCAAATCTTAAAATATTTTATAAAATATTTTTCTAAGTCTACCTCACTAACAAAATAGACAGAACAACGACGTAAATGTCCATGAAAAACCATTTCGCTTTAAAATAAAAAAGCTTTCGTGACTTTTGAACCTCGTTTATAAACAAGGGCGGATAGCGCTATGAAGAAACGTAACAAACAGGGGTGTTGAATAATAAACCACCCTTAACGATAAACTAAACGTGACTTTGCCTAGAGGTGTTTGCATAATGTTACATTTCATATGTAAAGAGCATTTCAGAGTGAGTTATTGTTTGTTTTATAAATGATATCACGGTATACAGATCTAGGAGACACCTATTTATGAGGAATTTAAAGTAGCTTAAGTTTTGTCACAATTTCAAATATAGTAAGTTTTACGATTGAACGTAAAATCTTTCAAGTATATAAAATAACAAATATATATGTGTGTGTGTGACCATTAGAGAAACGTTGATAATAGTTTTTATTAAACATAAACAGTAATTTTGGCAAAATATATATGCACTTCAATAGCGAAAATGGTAGCAGCATAAAACTGTTCACCCATCGGAAGCCACGTTCGGACTGATAGTTATTATAATGTTATGAGGACCGCTTCGCTATTGCTGATGAGTTTCGATTTCTCAAGACAATACATTTTGAGATTAAAAAGAAAATATATTAATTATTTAAAAACTGTAATAGCTTATAATCATAGCTATAGTATTACAAATATCACTTTGCCGTGTTTATAAACGCAAAAGAGACGTTAAGGTTATTACACTCTCATATTCGAAATAATTAATATAATTATTTAGGTGTGACAGTTTCAAATAATATAATTATTTTGGTTTCTTTGACTACATTAGCTTATAAATATATTATAACAGAATAATTTTGGTGTCTTTCTAAAAATGATTATAATACGAGTATTATTTCTCATACCTTTAATTTATTTATGATTATTTAAATTAAGTCACTTCCATTTTAAACCTTCTTCTGCTCATCTCAATGTACATGGTATGAAACTGAAGGGGGTTCGATAATTTACAAGGTTCATGATTTTGATAAAAAGTACTTAGATGACATTCATGATTATAACTTACGACTTTATGAATAATTTAAATAAAAAATAGTATTACAAAACCAATTAGTATATGTTGCTTGATACGTTAAATTGTAGTATATACTAAACAATAGTTTTTCAATATGAAGTAACGGTTCATATTGAAATCTACCATCCATTTGAAAGGTGCAATTTTAACTAAAAAATCAACGGAAACAATACTTTTTTGAAACATTCGATATCTTTTAGTGATACAAATAATGTAACATTACGTGTGAATATCTGCAATCTGACGTAGAAAACTACTCGTAATTAATTTATGTGTCAGGTTTCGTTAAACACAAAATTCAAAATAAATATTTAAATACAATTTGTAATAAGCATTACCTACATTTCGTTGCATGGTAACAGTTTTAATGTTTGTTACAAAGTATTTATATTTAATATTCAATTAAAGGTTGTAAGACCGACCCTCAGAAGGAAAATGTACATTTTAAGGCGTGGGATAGGTTTATCTTTCCATTGTCCACGATAAATAATGCAATAGGTTCTCCCTTGTGCGAGACTCGATCAAAGCGGATGAAGAGTTGTCTCCTTCAAGAGCTTATCTCTAATGTTCTTCGTTGTTATTTGAACCCTTTACAAAGGACAAAATACTACAAGAAATAGTCTCTTGAATCCTTATTAAATTACTTTTTATATTAAATAATAATTATTTAACTTATTTCTAAGTTTATCACTGAGAGGAATGAAAACCGTTTACTTCTGTATTTTTATCCACGCGATATCTCGAGAACAAACTGGCCTTAAGACTATGTACTGAAATTATAGATGAAGATGCGTGTCCAATATGTACTGTAGGCGACGTTGACTTCTATAATAGTGTATGTTAGTGTATATAGTAGCCCAATATGTAGAATATAATCAAATGAGCTATAAACTTGCATTTTGAAAGTGCGCGTTCAAATTCAATTACATCCGGTAAGCCATGACTTCTCTGGGGTAGATATATCTCATATTAAAATATATTTTTTATATCATATAATGAGACGTTTAATGTTTTATCTATACATTGCTTGTATTGTTATTTGTTGTGATATAAGTAAAGATAATTTACTGGTTTCATAACTTTTCCTTTTTACGAACTTTAATTTTCAGTGAAAGTAGTAGTTTTAACTTTTTATGTAGTAGCTTTGCGAGCCCTTTTATTGATAAACTGATTTTCTATGAGGGAGAAAAGGGATGAAAAATATAAAATAACCTAGAATAATATACTCCAATAATGTTTTTCAAGCCTAATTTAAATTGTGATCTAGTTTATATTACAAAACTATTTGCAAATTTTTCAAAACCGTTATCAAGGGTAATTAAAATTATTTTGGAAAACCAAACTATACGTATTTGGGCTGATATTGTACATAATTAAATTTAATTGCAAACAATTACAGTAAAATGGACCTGAAAAAGTTATATTAAAATTGTAATAAAATATGACTAACGTAGGGATACACTTCTATGTCAGTTGATGAACAAGTTCAGGATCTAAAAAGAAATAAACTGGAAAAAACCTAACTTTATTTAGATAATAAAACGAGAATAGTGTTGTCTTAAGTAGAATTGAAGAAAGCTGAGAGGATCCAACAAAAAATATGGAGCACAATTATATCTAACAGTCCTTAAAAGTTATAACGTAATGCTGTTTTACTTTTTTGTTCTTTAATGGCATTTCTTCTAAGCCTCAATGTCGTTTCCATACATACAAGTTTCAATGACAACGTTTTTATGAAGAAACCCTTTTTATGGCTAGGATTGTATTTCTTGTACTTCTCGTATATCAAGGTAAATTTTAGTTTTATTTACATACTAAAGCATAGTAAATAATAGTTGGAAATTCTTTGTTAATTTAAACGTTATTAAATATATATTAAACTCTAGTATACCTTAAGTAGAATTTCAATAATATTAACTATAATATAATCAGATACTACAAAATATGTTTTAACATATTGTGCTCCACACGGCAAAAGAATGTTAACCATGTACAAACACCAAGCACACCCTGTAAAGATCTCTCCGTAAAGAAATCCGTTTATTTGCGAATACGTTTTGTTTGCTTGAATATACAGAATGCATACGTGTGCTAAGCGTTTTTTTTATTATAGAATTTCTTATTGCTTGGATGGACTTGAATTTTAATAAAAGTATAAATACAGTTATCTTTTACTATATAATATCTTAAACAAAAGGTGTTTCTAAATACTTGCAACTTAAGAATCAAAATGGTTGGTTACAATACTGCTCGTTATAAACAGTAATGTACAAATAACTTGAATATATATTTATGGTTCCAAATGTAAAAAATCAACAGTTGAAGAAAATTAGAAGTCAAAGCTGATATAACGTGGAACACTAAGTTAACAGTTATGGAAACAGCCTATCAAATCCAAGCAGCAGAAGGGTCGTGTGCTTTCTTAGATAGACAAATGGATGATGTCATCCTATTTGAGGCCTGCTGACTTAATGCCTCAGCCCGGCAATGATGAATGGGCACAGTATTTATTTCTATATCTCATTACACAAGATTAAATGTATTTATTTTAGTGAATATGATTTGTAAACGGATTTATTTATTAATTTAATTTAACTTAAAGTTAAATGTTCTATCTGATTTTATTTCTTGAAATTTTACATTTAAAAGAAATTATTATGGTCGTTATTAGTATTATAACATTACATAGTTTAAATATTTAAAATTTTAACACCTTAGACTGGGTGTACTAATTTGAAAATATTTCTATTAATTTCTGTTGTCTATTTTTAATTTTTTCACGTCTAATTAAAAACTTAATTCCGGAACCGTTTTTTGTTATATCTATACATTTAATAGTGTTTTATATTTAAATGTTATAAAGAATAAGAGTAAAAATGTTTTATAGACAATCTATAAAACTTTTAGTACTAATTTGACAATTAGTACTGAATCGAATTTTTTTCAATATTTCTTATTTAAGGAAATTAATAATTTAAAAAGATATCAGTATGGAATTTTAAGAATATTATATGTCAGCCAAATAAGTGAGTTTTATGTAATGATTCATAACAGTTTACGGCCAGTATTTCTGATTGAAGTAACCATTTTATAATACATCCAGCAACAGTTTACGACTGTATTCTGTAATAAAAAACTAAAATCGTTATTAGAAGCAGTTATTGACTTTATATAATAAAGACGTTACATTATGTATGAATTCCATAATCTGAGTTATGTTTTATTTAAGTATGTATGTAATGTTGAAATAAATTTAGTAAGTTAGCATTTTATATAGCAAAGAAACTTTGTCACACCTAATAAGACCTTTAAGCCAAATGTAGCAATGACAATTTAATTCATTACATACAATGAAATATATTTAAAAGACAACCTACTTATATCAAACCCAACTACGTGCAATGGTTCTTAAACATAAAAAGCCCTGTTCAACAATCTTGAGCATTCTTATACAGATTATCTCTCTAAATTGCGAAAATTAGTTTGATCCGTAATTTTAATACTTCCTCAAAAAGTATTAGCAATTGTTTTTATTGATATGTACATAGACATCATTGATAAAAGTAGTTATACGTATTTAGTTATGTACATTTTATTTATTGTATGCACAAGGTAATGAACTACAAAAGAGTGTGCAAGAGTACTTCGACATGAGGTGCCGTTTTTATTGGCTGGCGGCGCTATCTAACAGCATGACTTGACAGTGACACCACAGTTTGGCAGATATCCCAGGAAATCCCTGAGGACATGTGCGTACTAACCAGTAACTCTAGGTATTTTTAACCTTTTTGCTTATCCTCTGGAGAAAATAAACTCTTTTATTTAGTCACAATGCGTTTTTTATTACTACGCAGCGGGGTGAACACTACTCAAAGGTTTTCATTTCAAACGATAATGTTTCATTTGAAATTTAATACATATTATGTTTGATAAACAAATGATAGTTGTTGGAACTGACATATAAGTGGCTAAAGTAAATTCTTTTCTCTGAAGTTGGCAAAAAAGATACTTAATGTTTTTTTCTAAAAAGTTAGATTCTTTGCTTTTATTTTCAGGATGAAACATTTATTTTTTATTTTTCTTTAATACACATTTAAATTTATTTCTCTCTTTCAAATATTCCACTGAATGATTTCCTTTGTACTACTCGAAATACTATTTACATTGTATTGTATTTAATTAAAACAACTTTTTAAAGCTTGTGGATAGTTATAGTACAAAGCGTCTAATACCGGATAAGGCCAGTTTTGTATAAGGTATAGTTCTGATTTTAATATTATCTAGTAAATTACACAAAACACTTAAAGGAAATATTTTAATTAAATAAGTAAAACATTATCAGTTTCTTTCATAATGGGGCTGTATAAATTATTGAAATATCCCCTGCGTATTTTTAATAAACAAATAATAGTATACTTCAGAAGTCATTAAAGTAATACTGTACAGTATAGTTAGATTAATAAGATTATAAATAAGCGTAACACTATGGTGAAGTAGTATTTTAAAGAATGGCATTTATTAATCATTTGTAAATGCTACGTCTGTCCTTTATAAATGGTAAACTGGTATCATACTTTTAGCTTATATGAAACAAAATCTTACGATATTACTACTCTTAAGGACAAACGATGAAAAATGTAACTAAAATTATTTCAAGTCTCTTATTGAAAGTAATTATTTATTATACTTACTTGTTGATGTCCAGTTGAATCATTATAACATAGTAGTTGAGAGAGGGATGTCACTAGCGACCCACAAGACCGTCATCGTCCTATTTGTTGCATGGTTGCTACATGAAGGGTATAACTACTTATTTCTTATAATCACCTTTGTGAAGGTAGAATTATTTAAAAAGCACAATTTTATGCGGTTGCAAAATAGAGTTTAAAACATAGGAACAAAAATATCAGCAATATGCTGGAAAACCAATAACATCTTGTGGTCATGCGAGGTGTATGTGTTTGCCTTCACGTGGATGTGTGGCGGGATATAATTTGACAAATACATAGACACGTCCAGTTTATCAGAGATGTCTAACCTGTTAAACTAGATGTTTCTCTTTGATAAGTTCGAGTGTTTCCTATGAGGAACAAACTATTAAGTAAAAATATCGCCGATTATAACACTGTCATGATGGTAACTCTGGAGAAAAGAAGTGAGGACAGGAGGTAAGTTATAAACCTGCCCTCTGGAGTAGGGTGAGATCTATTGGTATTGTGGAATGATTAGTCGGGAGGGGGGTTGCATAGTCAGTGTTTTGCTAGCGTTTTCATTTAATCTGTCACCTTTCAATACAACACTTTCTGCAATAATACGTCAGCTATTCTGAATTTTTTTTTCCTAAATAATTTATAATTGATCTCGCAATTCATTTGTGCTACTATAGTTGAAATAATTCCTATAATTTAAACTTATCGGGTGTTATTAATTAAAGTATTATTGCCAATTTCAATACACCTACTAACGATAGTTAACAGATTTTTGAACATATATTAATACAAGTTAGAGTATAACTGCCTGAATACAACTGATTAATAACAGACGTATTGCGAGCTGTTTACTTTCTACTTTTCTATGTAATGTAATATCAATCCCACTTACAGTACCTTTCATTAATTCAGTTCACTGTCAGATTTTACAGAGCATACCACATGCAAGTACGTTAACGTTTAACATAAAGATCATTATTCCTATAGGCTAACCCTGTCATATAAATAAAGCCATTACTGCCATACACGTATATACAAGAAATACTCCTGCACTACCAATTTACAAAACAATACCACAACTATCCCCGGACCCTACCACTTATGGACAAGATCCCTATAAATAATACACACAAAATGAACTGCTTGAGCTATAACGTCTAATACTCAAAATTTACTACTCCTGTAGGCTACATAAAGCGTAACATTCGTTCACACACATCAGTCAACCTCTGTTCACTAACCAATCACGTGAAATCTACTACTCACACAAAATAAATTACTTATCTGATATGTCGATAGTACTATAACCATACATTGCCTATTCTTTTACTCGAATACTTTCAACTCCGCACTAGGAGGTGAAAGACAAATCGATGGGTTGCCTCCCTTCACTGCCACTCTAAATTGGACTATTATACTACACAGCCGACCAAATATGTTTACCATATAGACATTTTAATCTGTATTCTAACAGCTGAGCAACGCTATAGATAGCTACCTGCCCATGTCTAATACCACAGATACCATCATTTCTCAGGTCGGTCGGATAATTACGTGCAATATGAGTGTGATGTGGAGGACCGCATTTGTACTCATCATTTAACATAACGTCCGGCTAAAAATACCATTGTTGGAATTGTAGAGAAACGCACAGTGCTAATTAATGTGGGTGCCGTATTTATCAAAACGAAAAATTTCGGAAGTTTGGGCCGAAACCAGCGAAAGAAAAAGACAGAAATGAAAGGTCATTGTAAAAACTACGTCCATACTGTTCTTTTATTGCCTCAGCTGTACGGCTATTTACTAACGGCCTCTGCTTATATGAAAAATTAAAACCAAAGAGTCTGCTAGCAGCTTGGATTACAGGTACCACGTTGGCGCATGCCCTCTGAACCCAGCTAATCAAAGGAGTGCTCTCAGACTGTATTTGATGCTGCACGGAGGAAGCCGATAAACTCAGTACCCCCTCCCACGGTAACGCCTGGGCGACCGTCAAATTCCCCTACCTCGATGTCACCTTGACTCTTCTGTGACTCCTTGGGCTCAGTTATCTCGTCCATGAGACCTCTCTTCGAAGCTGTCCAACATTATGAGCAACTGCCTGGAAATTCTATGGTTTCCCGCTGAAGTCCACTGACGCCGATGGAAAGCGCCTTTTTACACAATGTTGATTGTGGCTGCAACCTCAGAAAAACCACTGGTCATCTTCATTCCTATGCTTTGACAATAGCACATGTTTCTGTTGCTGCTACTGATACTCATTTTCCACCAAATCCGTTGAAACCTTGTGAAAAAATTAATTTTTCAGAATTAGGATTTCTGAGGTGATTCTTGTTATGGAATCTAACAGTTAGGACGCGTTTGACTAGGTTTCATAATTATCTAATTGACCGTATACTTCCAGTTCTTGTCATAGCGTCCGCTGACAATCTTTAGCAGTGCATGTATGTTCGACCGGCTTCTCTACAGGCTGCTATTGTTGATTCTACGTCATCCGGAAACCCATTTCCTGATCATATTCAAAAATTACCAAAGTGCATACAAGAAGAATTGCGGCTAAGACGTCAGCTCCGCTGGTAAGGGTCCAAGTTACCTGCGAACAGCGCTTCGTTTCAACGCTTGTCTCATAAAATTCAATAGTTTATCCAGGAATGTTCTGCAGGGCGATGGAAGAACTTTCTGGGCACCCTCCATGCTGTGGAGAACTCATATTCCCTCTGGCGTCAAGTGAGCAACCTGCGGTCTGAGATACCAGCACACTAGACCCTTGTTGGTATACAAGGTTTTACTTATCTCCCCTAGAATAAAGATGTAGCCTTTGCGGACGCAATTCAATGTAGGATATTCAAGCATCTTTACTTGACGTCTCCCCTTAAATTCTACCAACCACGTATATCTTTTCCTACTTCACCTACTTGTTATATACTTGACTTCATTAACTAAATGTCAGCATTGTACCATTCTCTCGGAGACTAAACTGTTTGCTTTAATAAACCGAGTTCTCTGCTCTTCAGGAGTCTTTGAGAAAAACAAGTCAGAAGTTGATTTGAGGAAAACTACCATTTATAAGAATGAGTTATATTATGTCTGAGCCCTTATCGATCAATCTTCTGGCAAAATTACATTTTTTTATTCAATAGCGTGTAAAAATATATGTTATAAATGCTTGTTACTATATCTGTTTGTCCTTAGTACGTATAGGGGAATGAAATAAGCTTTACTCAACTTTGTATCCAACCTTGGTGAATCCTCTTACTTCACACATTATTCATAGATTTTATCTTAATGTAGAGTGCTTAAAGGCCAAAATGTCGTAGGATCCAGGTGAAATTATTATAAAACAAGATATCTATCAGTCAGATATTCATATCAACCAGACATTGTGTTATTATTATTTAAATTTAATCATTTAAATTATTTTCACAGTCTTAAACTTTCTAAATTGTGAGTTGATCATTAGCTCTTTACATAACCATTATACTACATTTCAATGAAATGAGTATTGTCGTTCTGGATGTTTGGAGGTCCAGAGATGGCACGAAGCTCTGTTTAAGTACTACAAATTTCAGAGTCTGAATATTTTAAAACTTCCCTTCTCTTACAAATTATTTTAAAATGTAGCCAAAGGGTGTTCCCATAGTTTCGACCATAGAATTAAGGTCCTTTTGATAAAAAGTGAATTAAACTTTTTCGACGGAATTTATAACGAATATCCTCAAAAAGTGTAGGAGGATTAAATGAATTGAATAATATTGTTAAACTGATATTCCTAACTGATTTTTATTTACAGATTTTAATATATAACATTACATAAATTAGCACTAAATATTTTACAGGATATTTTAAAAATTAGTTATTTTTTAAAATTGAAAATGTTTTTGCTTTTGAAATGCAGTTCAACCATAAAATAACAGGACTGAGCACAAATAGAAAAAATCATGATATAGTGGTAGATAACAACCAATAAACATTTATAAAAGGCGAAAAAGCCACAGAAACACAATATGTGAACAATGCCACGTCTTGTGCGCTAATATCAACAGTATTAATTAAAACAGAACAAAGAAGTGTAACTAAAAGTCCTCAACGAAGTCCGTAATTAACCTGTAAATGAAACAGAATACGTTCCCTCGGCGGGGCCTAATTATAAATTGAAACAATATCTACAATACCCTGTTCCTGGAACATTTTAAATCCAGCAGCCATTTTTGTAATTGTTAACATCACATGGGATGGTAATATATAAATATTAATCAGAATTACTACATGAAATCAAATTAAATATTTTTGTTTATTTAAGTTTGTTTGTACACAATACTAATGTTTTTGTCTGCATTTTTCAATTTTAAATACATTAAAAATATATAAACCAACTATATAGGAATATATTTCAAATTTAAACTAAGGTCGATGGTATAGTTAAAAAGGTATGTGATCCCGGACAGGATTTTAATCTACGTTATCTCAAATTAAGATCCAATATTAGTAGATTCATCACTATGAATATCTTAGAAGTATATGCTAAAAAGGTTCAAGTATTTTACTGAATTCAGGCCTAATAGTGTAGCAATTGCAAACATAGGACAAGAGGTATATAGGATAACTAAAGCAATTATTACATATAAATAAAACATATTAAATTCTAGACAGTGTGACCTATCCTAAGAAGGATAACATAGAATTTCCCCAAAGGGTGTGATAGGTTTATCTTACCATTGTCTGCGATAAATAATGCATGAGGTTTCCCTTGCGCGCGACTCTATCAAAGGCAGATAGAGATATGTCTCCTTGAAGCGCTTATCTCTAAAGTGACTCCTCACAAAGAATAAAATATTACAAGAAATCATCACTTGATACTTTTAAACATATATGTAAATCAAGCATTTTTTCAATAATACTTCATTGAAAAAAACTTGTATAGTCTCTGATACATCCATGATTATTTGAGCAATAGCAAATACTACAAGTCAAAGGTATATTTTATTTTATCTGCCTACCCGCTTGAAATCTCAAGATGAAACTCTCTACATATATACTATTGAAATTCTAGATGAAAGTATATTCTAAAATATTGTAGGCGACTAGAATATGTCACCAAATCAGTCTAATGAGATAGTGGATTATTAGAATCAATTATTTAGTTACGTGGGTGTCATAAGGTTAATTAAGTTTCACATATATTGTCTAGGGTATAAATCTGGTCACTTATCTAACTATGTTTAACATTAAATAAATTCAATGTACAAAAAGACAAAAAAAAACAGAATCCATACAAAATGTTTCAGATTTATTACGCTCAAAATATAACACTTTAAGATATGGCATCGCATATGAATTACAAAATAAGTTTAAATTTATAAAAAAATTTATATAGCTAACTTAATATTGTTAGATGTTGCGTTAAATGCTTGCAAAGATAAATTAAAACGAGTGTCAAAACACGTGGAAGTGCAATTCTTACCACAACTCCAATACTTTTAACCCTACCCAAAGGTGTAAAATTGGTCTAGTTAATGTAATGGTAAAAGTATTTAATCTTAATATACTTCAATAAATATGATGCCTCGTTTACAACGTACGGCATGATTCAATGGAATATTTTTAAGATAAGTGAGTCAGATTATAGATTAAGCAGAATTCTTAAAGAATATTTTTGTTCTGGACATAAAGGCCAAAACATTAAATAGTACAATAGAAACAATACGTAATTTTATTGTTCACTTCAGAGAAAATAATGTTCCCACTTAAGCGTCATTTCCAAAACGACTCCTGTGTTTTTGCTATTTGACGCACGTGTATCTTGTGATATAACTGACATATTTTATATCAACCATATATTCCTCTGATTTTATTAAGCTTTGAAACATAACATTTCTGTACCCATTAAGCCTGCAGCAGAACCATAGTGAAAGTTCAAGTCATGTAACATAATTTATGAAGTGATACTTGAAACGGAAGTGTACTATAACTTTATAAACTTTACTATATTTGTACTATCGTATACAATAGTCGTAATAATAGTAGTATGATGACTGGTTTAATCCTTTTTCAGAATACTACTAAATAGATTTACCGGGTCAGTCTAGCTAATGATTGTTCACTCTTATAATGAGTTTAACATATTGTTCATTGCAATAAGAATTTATAATTAACAATAAATTAAATTATAATGTAAAATACATACGATAGAAATACACATAAAATATAATGCAAAATGACTCGTTTTAGCAATCCCCACAGCTAAATAAAATATTTAAACATGAAGTGGGGACACAGAGTCATCTATAAACTACTCCGAACATTGAGTGACAGAGTGACTTGTAGTTTATGGGATAGTGCCAGAACAAGATTGTGGAGTTTAATCAGTCTAAGGAATACATTTGAAACTATATTTTGAAATCTAAATAGTTGGTGTATATTGGTTTACGACTTCATATCTATGAATTTTTCAAAACAGTGAAATAGGATTTTAATTATTTCAAATGTTGTACATAAACTAGGAAAAGTGCGCTTAAATTGCACCTGTGCCTAAAATGCACCACTGGTGTGGCAAAATGAACAGACATAGCGCTCCACGAGGGACCAAGGTGAAGCTGTAACAGTAAAACAGTCACCCCACTCACTTGGGTTAATGAGAGAGTTGATTGCCGTTCATATAAAAAACTTTTGTTTATTTCACAGTGCGCTAGTTATTTTTGGTGATTTTGAATTTATGGTGCCACGATCCTGTGAAGGGTGAGTAAAATTCTTATTATATCACTATATAGTAGGCAATCTTAGCTTTTAAATGAAACGTAGTTCGATTTAAAATATGCAACTTAACCTCAAACACGAAGTAGTAGTTTCAATATGGCGATTTGCCTAAAATGCACCGCACCGGTTTCCATAAATTGCACCATTTTTTTTACTGGTGCAATTTAGGCTAATATGATGTTGCTCATTTCAGATGGCGAATAATGGCAGAAAATATGGTATATGGAAGGAAGAGGACATGGAAAGGGCGATTGCGTCATTCAAGAACGGTGATATGGGCATTAATGCAGTTTATCGGGTGTACGGGGTGCCGAAAAAACATTACAACGTCGCCTCGCCGGAACAAATACCTATGCAACTGATTCTAGACAGGTGTTCGGTCGTCCCCAAAACTTGCCAGCTGAGTTGGAAAATGAATTGGTACAGCACGTATTAGATTTAGAGAAAATGTTCCTTGGAGTTACCCGAGAAGATTTGAAGAAGTTGGCGTTTCAACTACCTGAGGCTAATGGTCTACCGCATAGATTCAATATGGAAACCAAAATGGCAGGGGATAAATGGTATTATTCTTTTATTTCAAGGCATCCACAGTTGTCTTTACGAAAACCGGAGGCAACATAAATGGCTAGGGCCAGTGGGTTTATAAAGGAGAGAACGGATATTTTCTACGATACCCTGACACAAATAGTTGATGAAAACAAGCTGCAGGCCTCTGACATTTTCAATGTCGACGAGACTGCGCTTTCAACCGTCCAGAGGCCACGTAAGGTTTTGGCTCAAAAAGGCAAACATGAAGTGGGGTCAATGACTAGTGCAGAAAGGGGTACCCTGACCACTGGAATATTTTGTATGAGTGCAGCTGGTGTTTTTGTACCACCAATGCTTGTTTTCAAAGGTTTGAGATTCAAACCGGAATGGAAAATAGGAGCTCCTCCTGGGACCACGTTTGACATGACTGAGAATGGTTGGAGCAATGCTGAGGTATTTTTGAACTGGTTAAAAACCTTTGTGTCTTTTATCAAACCTAGTAAAGATAAACAATGTCTCATTATACTAGATGGCCATACGTCACATACAAAAAATCTGGAGGCTATAGAATATGCCAGAGATCATGGGGTCATCTTGTTATCCCTACCATCACACACAAGTCACAGGCTACAGCCGCTCCATGTCAGTTTCTTTGGACCCTTGAAAACCTATTTCCACAAGGCATGTGAAGTTTACTTTAGAACTCATTTGACAAAAATTACTGTAAGCCATATAAGCCATCTACTGAACGAAAGCTATCCAAAATCAGCCGTCGTAGCTACGGCTATAAATGGCTTCAGAGCCACTGGGATTTGGCCTATAAACAAAGACCTTTTTGAAGATCACGACTTTGCCGTTCATACTAATATGCCTGTTGTCATCAGGAACGACGCTGTCACAAGAGATCAGCCAAATGATGACATCAGACCTTCAACCAGCCAAATTATGAAGAACGGCTCTGACCGGCCTTTTATGCCAGAAACCCCCTGTTCTTCTGCTTCCGTTGGAACCTCTAGAGCTAAGAAAATCTATTAAAGACATTTCCCCTTTACCACATACTATTGTTTTGCTAAAGAAAAACAGAAAATCCACTTCAACACGAATTGTTGAGGTTCTTACAAGTTCACCCTATAAAGCTGAGCTGTTATTGAAAGGAAAATTGAAGAAAGAAAAGAATATAAGACTGAGAAAAAAAACTTGAAGGGAAATCCTTAGCTAAGAATGACGCTAAGAAAAAAAGTGTTTCAGCAAAAAGAAAAATTAAATTTGACTCTGCAGAGGATCAATCTCGTTGCACGAAAACGGTAAAATTAAATAATGATAGGCCTAACTTTAATGAGTCATCGTGGTTTTGCAAAATGTGCGAAGAGGAGAGAGAGGAAGATATGATTCAATGTCTTAATTGTAGTTATTGGTTTCATGTTATTTGTGTGGGAGTGAAACCATCCCAAAAGATGTTTAATTACAATGTACTGTATGTAAAGATATGGTATAGTAACTTTGCATTTAGTTATGAAATCCAGTTATTTGAGTTAAAAAATTATGTTGATTTCATTGTATAACATAGTAAAGTTTTCTTTTCATGTCTATGATTCATGATAAATTGTTTTTTTTTAATGATGTTTTGTAGTTTTATTCTTCCAAAACTTGATTTTAAACACGGTGCAATTTAGGCATAATGGAGGTGCATTTTAGGCACATAAAGTACAATTTAGGAAAAACCTTTTTTGTTTAATTTAGCTTGCAATTTTTTTAAATGGCTACTTATTCCAAAAATAGCCATGAAATCCTCTTTGTATATCCCTTAATAATAACATTGAAAAAACAAAATATTCAAAAAATTTTGTTTCCTGAAATATACGAGAAAGTGCTTAAGGGGTGCGACATAGGCGCACTTACCCTAAATATGCACTGAATATCAAAATTGTATGCTACAATAATAGGTTAACATTGCATTTTTAAACTTAATTATTAGTCTTCTTTAAGTATCTTAGTTTGCATAAAACTGTTTTAAACATGGAAGACAAACTAATGACATTTATAACAATTGTGTAAATAGATTGTTTTTACTTAATTACAAATATATTATTGATTCAAGTAATTATCATCGTCGATTTAAAAAATATTGTACTTATTTTCTAATTAGGGTCTTGAATTATTCAGCAACATTAATATTTCTTATAGTACGAAAAATTTATTTCATAAACACGGTCATAAATTGCAGAGGAGTTTCAGCAGTACACTGACAAGAGGTTCCGTTTCCATTGGTTGACAGCTCAATCAAACAGCGAGGCTTGACAGCAACACCACAGTTTGGCAGATATCCCGGGAACCCCTTAGGAAATCTGCGTGTCAACCCGTAACTGTAGGTGTTTTAGCTTTTGTGGTTATCCTTTAGATAAATTTAAAAAACTTCATGTGACCCATCTGTGTTTATTTGCTACAGCGGTGTTGCAGAACGCGTATTTCTACACGGGTGTAGATTTTAAATAAACAGCTTTTTATCAGAAAGTTTACATGAATTATTATTTTCGGATAAAAACAGTCGTTACTTAGATATAATAAAATTGATAAGTTAAACAAAGCAAAAACATTTATGCTTGTAATAAAACTCGAACCAAATAAACGGTATTATAATATTTAATTTAGTACCTTAATTCACTTGAGGGGCTCAAAAACACCTCATTGAGGTAGGGCTATCTGACCGCTATTTTAGGCAACTAAACTGTTAGCTAAACTGTAAGCTACAATTATTACATTTGACGGGTGTATAACAAAGATGGATAAATTTAGACTTAATAAATGTGTAACAAAGTGTGAAAAATGATATAACATTTCAACAAATGACATTCTAATAAAATGACAATGTACATTCTAAAAGTCTCACATACATCATCACAGCCTTTGAAATGGTATTGGTGTGGTTTACTCTTACATTATGACCTTGGATAAAAAGCTATTGAATATATTTGTATATTGATAAAGTAAATGTCAGCTCCACATAAAACATGATTTTGACATTAAATTACACCAATACAGATTTGCATAATTAAATAGTTATTTTACGCTATTTAATAATTTTCGAACCAATTATTATTTAAATCCAACAAACAAAAGGTTTAAATAGATCTGTATTAGAAAGTAAAATATAACATTTTCATCTAAAACAAAATAAAAATAATCAAAGGTAAAGAGTGTAACTTAAATAGTGTTTTTGCATTTCGAGCAATTACAACGTTTAATACAGTGGCTACACAATAGATGTTTAGTGGTAAGAGGGGTTTCCAATTTTTATAAACTTTTAAATGATTTTAAACTGACATTTTTGACTCGTAAATACCCAAGTAATTTAAGTAATCACATTCTTTATGGGAGTTATTATTACCTATATTGCTGATTGAAAACCGCCTTATTGATATAGGGTCTTCATTAAAAATTTGGACACTAAAGTAATTACTTCAATGTAGTTTAAAATATTAATACTAATACAACTAATAAGACGGATTGTTTAAAGAACGTACACACATAACTTAGCCCTCCTCATAACCTGTCTACAAATTAAGTACCGGAAACCCATTGTAAATTGAAGTACTATTGATAGGCATTTATACAACTAAATGAGAAAGTTTTTATACAAACAATGAATACATAATAAATATATATCATAAAATATGTAAAATATAATTTATTAGAACTAGTCAATATATTATTTTATTCGCATTAAAATGGAGTTAAATTGTAATTATTGTAGGAGGCATAGTTTATATTTATACTACCCTATGAAGAATGTTGATATATACATTTATAAACATCTGACATGATCTTGTTTTTCTTTCTTCAATATACAGTGATGTAATATGTGAATATAAATTTATAATAACTCAAAAATTCCACATTGTGGTGTGTATAAGATTGGAAAAAAGTAACTTTGGAAATGTAATTCGTATAACCAGAAGGCACAATTAATATTTTAAAACGTTATAAATTAATTTCGTAACTAGTACTTGGGCTAGTTAATATAATATAATAGTTATTGTAAAGCTATAAATAAAACATAATAAAATTCCCAATATATATATATATATATATATATATATATACTGATTTAACAGAACATCTATAACAATTTTAAATTAAAAACGAGAAAACCAATGTTATATTTCGTGTTATAACAATCATGAATTTGAAAGGGTCAGAGGTAGGAAGTGTATCGATTACAGTCTTTAAATTTGAATATTACGCCACTTATTTATAAATGTTAAAAACTAAATAATAAAATAGAATTAAAGTATATAAATTGTTGTTTTAATATTTACTATTAAAATTACCTTAATACCTGTTTAATATAATTGTATCATTTTATTGCTTGTTTATCTAACAAGTTTAAAACATTTGTAGGTTAAACAAGATATTTAAAGCAGACTAACAAATTATTTTTTATATAAAATTTTAAAAATTAGTGCCTAACACATAATTTATAATGCATAGGTTTCTTTTATTTATATTACTATTGCACTCTTATGTTTAACCTATTGTATTAGCACACAATTTTTCAATCCACTGCGTACAAAAAAAAATTAAATAATAAAAATCATACTCCTCTACTTATTCCAAATTCATAAAATAACATAACATATAATAACATAAAATAACATAAAATAACAAAATATTTTCTACACGTCTATTCTAGATTCTGGCACAACAATTACAATCTTTACACTAATTACACCCCAATATCTTTGTCTGGAACACTCAACTAACTACAAGCTACTCTGCCACCTAATGTTCCGAATAACTTGTAGATCCCTCCCTGTGTCCAGATTGTCTGTTTAAATTTATTTTTTAGTTGTGAGGATTGCTGAAACGAGTCTTTTTGTATGAAAATCAATGTTTTTTATATTTAATGTTGGAAATTTAATTTAAAAATGTATATAGAAGCTACACCATGAAAAAGTATAATTTTAAGATAGGAAATAACTAGGGAGTCTGTCACGTTGCGTTTGTTTATTTTCAATATGAACAATATTTTAAACCAGTAAAAAAATAACCAGTAATCATTATACTGTAATCACGGCTGTAGTATAAGATAGTATAATTAGAGTAGAATGAACAAAAATTATAGTAGACATGCCTTTTGATTATTAGAACATTATATATTTAACTATATTTTCTTTTCACTGCGTTTCCTATGTAAATTAAGTGTGAAACAGAAGTAGAATATTTTAAAGATTTTAAATTCCTTATTAAAATCAGGGATACACATAATTGATATAAATGATGAAAGGACTATTAGAACTTACAAGTGCGCCAAATAGCGAAAACACACTAGTGGTCCTGAAAATGATGCATAAGTGGCTAAAGGAAAGCCCTTTCTCCTGGGTTGACAGTGATAGATAAGTATTATTTATTGTGCAGTGTTATTTTCTTTAACTTTTATGTTCAGGATAAAAAGTTTCTTAACGAGGTCTCTGTTAATCTGCAGTCTGACGTATTTGTCATATGCTGCATATGCTGTAGACAAAGAAGAAATGAATATCATGAAATAATATTCATAACTTTATGTTATTTATTACTTAAAAATGGTGGGAGACAAATATGAAGACAGAAGTTAGGCAGTTACATTAATAAACCTGCCCCTTGGAGTAGGGTTGGAATATTGGTGTTGTGGTAAGACTTTAATAGGGGGGATTGTTATTGTCTGTGTTTTTCCACTCGATAACCTTGGTTGGAATATTGGTGTTGTGGTAAGACTTTAATAGGGGGGATTATTATTGTCTGTGTTTTGCCACTCGATTTCATTTACCTTGGTGACATTCATTGCAGTCCTGTCTACAGACGTCAGCTATTATGTATGGTTTTCACATAGATATATAATTATATAATTTTTAGTGGATGAGTTAATTTTCTCTGCTCACATTCCGTTTATAAATAATTAGTTAATTTCGGACAGAGATTATTTACTATTGCATTTTGTTTTCTTGTGTAGGTTAGTGTTATTGTTGTCAAGCTATTTATTATACATTTAGTGTTTTGGCTGAATAGAACTTAAAACCAAACGCGTTTAAAAAGAAAAGGCCCGTAATTGTCGAGATTGGACTATCGACATGCACCATTGCTCAAAATTAAAATAAAGTTTTACAAACGAAACAGTGAGGTCAATTATATTTATTGTGCATCTATAAGATTATGTTGAATATTTCATATATATTTTTGCACTGGTACTACCAAGATAGAAACATGTTATCTGTAATATTAAATAACATTTAAATATACAGATGACAATATATGACAGTTTAATACGTGATCTATAAAAAAAAAATATCTGATATTCACGAAATGTGTTTTAAGACAGATTTCATCTCTTGACTTTAAATTCTGCAAGAATGTTTTCTTCTAAATAAAGAGGAATATGTTCTTTTATGTGTAAACATCCCTTTTGCGTATAATTACATCGCTTGCTGTCTGTACATTGGATATTTAAGATTAGAATGAAGCTGTACTTAAGCATGTAAACTTACGAAGCCATATGGCACATGGTGTAGTGTACTTCTATATTGTTGAGAGTTTATTCTCCAAATCTTTGTCGGAGAAAGATAACTCGTATAAATAGGCAAAGAGGATTCAAAAATTATGAGGCTCAGAGTCTCAAGGTTTAACAACTTTAGTTTTGGTATTATGAACTATGATGGAAATGTTAGAAAATATTTGTTCAGAAGCTTAACGATTTACATTAATTTTTTATAATATCTAAAATTAAATAGGACCACACACGACATGAACAAAAATTCTTTTACACTGGTTTCTGAATTGAAAGTATTTGAAAAGTTCTGCAGAATAACATTAACATATGTATATGAAGTTTTGTTATTATTAACTAATTTTAATCACAGTTTCCATCTAAACATAAACGTCAAGTATTTGACAGGTAATAGAATTTATATAATTATACATATTATATAAAATTTGAAATTATGCAAATAATAATTGTTTCTTTGCAAGATTTAAACCAGTCAAAAAGTCATATGAAAAAGTGCACATAGAATGAATCATTTATCTTAAAAAACAATAATAGATTTTTGAATGCGGTAAAAGCTACAATATTTCCCCAATTCAAAATCATAATGACTCATGCCCTATTATCAGCAGTATTAATTAAAAAATAACAAAAAATATAGCTCAAAATCATCAATATAATCCTTAAATAACTTGTATAAAACACATTCTCTTAGTGGGACTTAATTAATAATTGAGTCCATATCAACAATACTCTGTTCCTGGAGCCTTTTGTAACTCCACAGGCTCTTTGGTGATTGGTAACGTCATATTGGATGGTAATACGGGAATATTATCAAATATAACGATAATAAATGAAATAAAATTGGTTTTTTTATTAATTAACTTACTATTAATACCTTAAAGTTGCAAAAGTATCTATCATGACATTAAAAGTTTTAGTCAAATTGAAAAGAAATTGCTATACTAGGAAGATATTTCTTATAAAACGAGATTTCCAATTATTTTTGAAATGTGTAAAGATTAAATGTACGTTGTCATACAATCAAAAGAATTATGAACGATAGAGTTGTAATATGTACCATGTAAAAATTAAACTTTACATAAAAATACAGCAAGGAACTGTAAAATATATTAAATGGGACTTTTAAACACTTGTAATTTATGTTTTTAATAAATCAGAAGCGTACAGGTAAAATAGCAATAGATTAAATTTAAAATAAATTTGTATATTTTACTAACCGTCATCGTTTAGGTAAAAATATAAATACACGTTTCGTTTATATGAATATGTACACCTATTCTACAACAAATCTGTGAATTTTAATGTCCGTTTGAAATAAATTATTTTGAAGAGTCTCTCAAACTCCTAAATGTGATGTAGGCTGTAAAACAGAAGTTATCGTCGAGCATCGAAGCTAACAAGAAGTGACACGCTCCACCCTAGAAAGTAATAACTCAATGTTATGAGAGCTGTCCAATCTGTTACCTGTCGACGAGAGATTTTAATTTGACAAAAAGAAAAATGATTGTTACTATGAAGTCATACTGATGCTTTATTGAAGTGCTTATTTATAGTTCAGGATGCAACATGTGAAGTTGGGTTTATTACTGTTTTATTCAATAATGTCAACACGTGTTTCACTTTTCGTTTAGTTTGAATTTATAAAAGCAATTTAAAGTAATACGAGGTTATTTGTAACACCAATTTCCTCACCGAATGTATTTTACTTGATTACTACCTAGTCGTATAAATAGTTGTTTATGTTGAAAAATTTACTTTTTATAATTATAACAATATAACTTGTTGTTGTTTTTGTGTAAGATATTTCGTGTAGTTTATGTGTTACATATTTACAAAACATTGTTAAAATGTAATAGAATACCGTTTTACATACATAACGCAACATTATTAAAATGTCTTCATGAATCTGTACGGATTTTATAAACTTCAATAAAATTAAAAAACGATTTTATCCTTTCGATTAGTAGTTATTATAATCATAATTATTTATATAATTCTAACCATATACAAATTCAATATACACGCGCGCGCGCACACCACATTATGCATAGGAGTTGCAGGTATAATTTATTTATATTAAATTTTTATATATTAATATTAAGTAATTAATACTTCATGTGAAGGTTATCCACTACTTGGAATACTCCTGTAAATGTAGATTGCAAAGATGACATAATTATTATTAAACCAATTTGTATTGAATGCATTTACACATTTCGTTGCATTCAGCCTAGCTGAAAACTTCCCTTATATAATATGAAATGAAGGAAAATAGACCGGATTCTTTTATTAAAGTTTCTCGCAACGAAAATATAAATCCGAATTATTCCTATTGCAATACGCTCAATTACGAATATAGTACGATTAACATATAATTAATGCAATATATGAAAGAATTATTGGGATTGATTAAACAATAATAATTTGCAGCTGCAACTGGTTTAAATCGTATTTAATTTTGTATAATGTATATTTGAATGCAGCAAAACATAGATCCATGTAAGTAAGAAAGCAGTAGTCGAAGGACCTCAATGTTCAAACCAGCCGCTGTGTTGCCGAACAGTTTTAGCTTTATGCTTAAATGCTGCAGTCAGGGTTCAACAAGAGCACCGTAAGTTAATTTTCTGCTGACCGCTACGTTTTCCCTTCAACAAAGTGAACTTTTAATATAACAGCAAGCTGCAAGCTTTGTAGTGTACAGTTATGAGCGTGCAAAGAGTTAAATACATTTGGTATGTTTAGCACTACTCTGAAGACACTGTGACAGACATTTCTTTGCATTTTCGAGAAATGCAACAAATATAAATCTCAGGAATCTGGTTTAGTTCAATAATAAGGGTTTATTTGAAATAATTTCTTATATTTAGTTAGATTTTTTTTTTTATATATACGTACAAAGTCAAAGCTTTGAAGAGTTTAGTCCCTTTTGGTCTTTTATGTTCGTCCTCATTGCTTCTGGCCACTGCGACTATATCATGAAAGAGTAAATGGGAGTGTTATAGTCTTCAGGAATCTCCATGGGTATATAAGTTATTTATCTAAGTAGAACAATTGTACGTTTAATGCGTTCGTGTATCGTAAAGCAAGGGATAATTTTATGTACTTGTAGAAGTAAAACAAAAATTTAAATTTACTTGTCACAAAAATCTTAATTTAAAACATGCCTTACAGTGAAAAACCAACTACGAAAAACATTGCCAATCTTTTTAACATTATAACATCCTTCATCTCACATAGTAAACGGTGAAAATTCATGTTTATTAGTTAGCAAAAGTAACTGTACAATTAAGTGTAATAAATGTAAAAGTCTAAAATTATTGTAATTAACTGTAATTTGGTGTTGGATGCAGGATAAATTTTAATTTTCTCAAGTTCCAATATCTCATTCTACAGAGCCTTATGTCTGTCATTCTATTTATGATCTCTTAAGAACGGAATAACTTAGAGACTTGATATTTTTTATGTAGATTCACAAATATAGATGATCCATTTACTTTTATTATGACGCATTCTATTGTATTAAATTTCGCTGAATGTTAATAGATGTCTACCTAAAACATTTCTCATTACATTTTTGGCATATAGTATTGTTTAAATGTTTTGGCAAACATTCATAACATATTTTTTCTAAGTAAAAATTTCCGTATAAACGTCTTACAATTAGTTTCGTTTGACAATATTATAAATATATTATATTATTTCAATGAACATAAATTTATAACTTATTACATTTTTAGTTTACAGTACATTAAGTATAAGTATTTGAATTAAATGATTGTTCCTCCGAAATCCAAATTATTAAAATAAAAATATTTATTTTGACAATAACAATATTTTTTTCACACTTACGATTTTATTATTGTTCATAAATTTGTTACATCAAAAAGACTGTGACTATAAATAGTCTAAAATTTAAATTGTTAACTTAATATCCAAAAGGCAAATTACAAATGTAAAATTTTAATAAATCCTATAGTTACTTATTCATTATTTATCAATCGTTTTAGCTTCCATTTCGGTCATTACCTTTCATCTGGATTAAAAGTGGTTTGTTACTAAATTAAAATTTCCAGTGATATTATTGTTAAATATTTTTCACATTTTTTATAAATAAAACATATATCTAAATCCATTCTCTAGAGAAAGAACTTCTCTTTCATAAAAGTTAACAAACCGTGTAAAGTATGTACTTGTTGCAGAAGTTCGCGATATAAAAGAAGAGAGAATAGCTAAGTGCGTCTTATATAATAGAGGTCAAACCAATGTGACATACCTTTTCCTTACAAAACAGTAGGGAATGAAAAATACGTGTAAAACGACAAGTTTGATTGGAGAATTATGTTCCAATATAAATTAGAGGTGTAATTAACCTAATATTTCAAGCAAAGATACTATTTTCATCCGTAATATTAAATAATTATTAATAATAACTTACCTACTTCTCGTACTTTGAAGGATAATATTCATATAGGCTCTATATTGATTTTTCTTGGTGGATCTATAGATCTGACAGTATATCTTGTAGGAATGTTATATTAGTACCTTATTAACCGTACAGCATATTCCGTGTTTGCTCAGACTTAAACGAATCACTTTCTACCTTACTCTATCTGACTTTGATTTTATTGATTTATAAATTAGTTAGGTTCATGCTAGGTAGGGTTGCGAACTGATATTGAAGACCATATTATATCATATTATTGATTTATCTTTGTAATTTTGAATTCTAATTATTGCAGTCACGTTAAATTCATCCACTAGCAGCATAATTCACTGTTCATCCCGTTTCAATGTATCAAAGTATTTCTCCTTCAATATCTTTTATTGTTCTAATGATTTATATTTTTCTATCCGAACTGCTCTATTGCTTTCATGGGTGTAAAGCTCTATACTGCAGTTTGATTTGTTTTCTGAGCCAGTACCTAGCAGTTTCTCTATATTCATGAGGATATCTCGAGATTCAAAGTGTTTTGTTCTCGTCAGTTCTAGAACTCTTTCTTTAATCTTTTGAGCAATCTGCACATCAAAAATAAGTTTACTTAAAGTTTATTGGCATATTGGTATTACACAACCTTAAATATTTAAACTTAAAATATACTTTAAGTAATTCATCAAACAATGCTGATGTAACGTTGATTATTTGTAAAAGATTTAATAGCTGGATATAATATTTGTGTTCAAATGTTATTTATATATCTCATTTGACCATGCATTAAAATATTATATAAACTATTATTATTATCACCTCCTAATTGTTAATACAATTTATATTTCATTAGATAAATTAATAAGAGGAATAAACAAAAAGGAATGTACCTCCTACAGTTTCTGCCATGGTAAAATTATTATTTATAGAAACGATTGCTTAGCGACCTTTAGCCATTTGTGTAAATCATGAAATATGTATAGCTAGAACTATTTATACATTTATATAATGTAGGCCTATAGGTACAAAATATTTTCTTATATTAAGGGAAAGAATGGAACGAATCAGTAGAGGTTTAGAAGTAATAATAAACGAATTGTGTTAAGATACTGTTACTGCCATAGCTGATCAATAATTAGAAACTTTTAATGAAGAGCAGTTACTTGTTGATTTTAAGTCGTTATTTTCATTGTACGATTTGTAGTTTACACATGTAAAATACTTTTGAATATAATCTATAAGGAACCACGTTAATAAAAAAAAAACATGCTACGAGATACAGCCCAACACTGTTAAAAGGATGCCGTCTGCAGCGTTTGGTTTATTCAGGAGTTCTCTCTGTGAAGATCAAACATCACTCAGTGTCAAGACAACCCTCCCACCCCCCACCACACCTTCTATGATCTATCAATGTTAGGTTTGATCTACTCTTGTACATTCGGTGACATCCCTTTGATGTTAATTTAATCATCCCTGTGCAGCTATTTAATTACATTTTTCACTCATGTTATATTGTTAATCAAATAAAAAAAGAAGCTATGGTACTAAGTATTCTTATGATTTCACTGGAATATTTTATCATTAGGTTCTTTTCATTTCTTTCTTATGCACATGGGTATTTGTCTAAAAATAAAATAAAATAAAGATATTTTTCAACTTTAAAACTTACATTTTTAAGTGTAGTTATTTTCGTTTAAATATACTGAAGAGTAATAAATAATTGGATAAGAACAGTCGTAATGCACGCTTGGTGATAGCTTGAGCATTTTAATTAAATTAAAATGAATTAGTTTTAAACATTATATATTTATGTTGGTAGTTGAGTTGACTTCATGTCAAGACAATGAAGCGGCTTCAGATAGAGTTGCAGGATTATCTAAATCCCTATATTATCCTGTACAACTTTATAATCTAGATTTCGCTTTGGACAAATAGATTTTATATCCACGGAAAATCGGATAGTGCTTTGAAAGGCCAGTGAAGTTTTTCAAGGTTTGCGATATAGAAAAATCAGCAATACATAAATATTGTTATATATTCTGCATAATTATTCAGTAATAGCAATTATAAAAAAGGTATTAGCAGAAGTATAGTTATAAGTGGCTTGGCGTGGAATCTAAGCCATATAACAAGAGTGAACCTCTTGTTAAACAGATTGGCCGTAAGTAGCACATTTGAGTAAGACGTTGTTCCGATCCCGCATGACAATATCATGACTTTAACACGCCAATTGACCCAGAAGCACATGTTCAAACACAACTTGAATACCTAAATTATAAGCTCTATAATATACTATAATTTTAATATGTTTTCCGTTAATATTATCGCCCAGAATCATTTACACTGGCCGTCCCTCTCTCGTGTCAAGAATTCACATAAGCAGCGACATGTCTAGTGCTTGTGTTGTTATAACAATAGTTTTTATAACCAGCGAGCTGAACACTTTTGTCGACTAAACTGATTTTGAGCCAAGTTCCAGTAAATTAAAAAAATATCCAGAAAGGCAACTAATTATATTCAACGAAACTTAATTAGTTGAGAAACGGGAAATTTAAGCGTGCTTACTTAAAGGATGATATTAATAGAGAAGCGTCGCGAGAGAGGAGGTGACCGGTGACTTGAGGAGGGCTGTGAAAATCCCACGCGACGACCAGCAACACACACGGTCGCGATATTGTGAGCAATTGAGTCATATAAAAAATATACATACGTGCGTACAGAACCATACATAAATAGGACATATAAAATATGTTAAATTAAAAACTATAAATTTAAATTTAATATATAAATAACTATTATTGATTCCAGCTCACAACTAAAATAAATAATCTGGCTTAGTTCCAAGTAATAAAATTTGTCTTAAATGAACACAGATGACAAAACAGTTACATACAAATATAGAAAAGTACTTATAATATAAACCTGTAGGCTATATATATAATATATATATATATATATATATATATATATATATATGTGTATATATATATATATAATATATATATATATATATATATATATATATATATAATTACACGAATCTGATATATATATTAAGAAATACATAAAATACTTGGAATATTTATAACATAAACAGAAATTTCTTGAGGAACACAAAGCAAATAATTAATTGAAGAAGAAACCTAAGGTGAAAGTAATGTAAGAAACTCCACAGAACCTTATGCACAAAAATGTGTTAAACACAAATGGTTTTCTTTTTACTTAAAAAGCTATGTATATATAATTACAATCTTTATTACAAATGAAGGGCTCAGGGGAAGAAGGGGGCAAGTCAGTTTTTGTAGATTTTACAGGAAACTGATTTTTAAGTTTTAAGATCGAAATCTCTATATAAAGTTTGAGTTTTCTTAATTTTTTTAGATTCTTTATACAGTTTTATCTTAAATCTACATAATTTTATAGGTTAGATTGTCTTACCTTCCTTGATTTTTTTAAAAATAACATAAATTGTTTATAAACTCCATATTTACACGTTATAAAGGGGGTAAGTCATAGAAAATAAATGGATGTCCAGGGAAAAAAAGAGTTAAGTCATCTACTACACAAAGTGATTTTTTGTTAACACCTGTTTTAATTGTTAAAAAACTATTACAAACTAAATATTCATGACATTCTGCAACTTTCTCAGCTTCTCTACTTGTATGGCAAGTTTTCTAAGTACTCTCTAGCTTCTCTTTCGCAGAACCTGGACAAGTGCTTCACATCTTCATACTTTGCCTTGGGTATCGGTATCAAATCTATAAATGTAACAAAAACTGTAATGTAGAGATGTAAATTAATTACAATTCAATTTATATAAATGAATACAATTAATTACATTATTTTTATTTTATACAATTTTAATTTAACACTAACCATTTACATTGAAAAATCAAATGAGTGGTTCAGAATGTTTTCTAAATTATCCCTCCCTCTCCATATCCTACTCTTTATAATTTCTTATTACAAGAACATAGAAAAATACAGTTCATAAAAAAATAAAAATAATACTGTGTTAAATAGAATATTATTGTCGTTTTGTTGATTAAAGCACGATAACATTAGAGCCTTCACTCAAACACTTATTCTAATACTAAGCTTCTTAAATTAATAACGTTATAAGACCTACCTTCATATAGATAATCTGGGAGAATGAATTCGTTGTCTGCCAAGTTCCTTCGTTTTTTCACTTGTCGGTTACAAAGCACTGCAGAATCAAAATGCCCACTGTAGGAGCTTCGATGAAAGATGAAACGAGGATGAGTTCCAGTTATCTTAAGTTCTCTTATTGGCCTGGATTTGAAGGGGCACTTGTTAACATACATGCTATTGAGAAGTCCAGACCAGTTCCGAAACATTGATTGCTTTACTTCTACAACGTCAAAGGGTCGAGGCTTAACCCTGGCTTGCCTGAACACATCTGCCCATTGGCTTGGTAGCTCGACTCTAGTCTTTTGCTTAATAACTCCCATATTCTTATCTGTCTCCATGTAGGAGTGACCTCTTATGGGGAAACAAACAATGATTTCATCAAATCTGTGTTGCTCATGTACCAGTTGGTGAAGGAATCTAAAAACATTCCAGTTCTTGTTTTGCCCTCCACATGAATCGCAAAAAATGCGCAGTCGTCTAACATTGGGATCTAGAAAGTTATATACAAAATCGTGAATCATGGAGCAAACCTCGTCACTGCCTTTGCTACCAACAGTCTGTGGATACGTATAAAAAACGCTGGTTCCAGTGGATAAAATGTAAATGTTAAAGGTATAAACTGACAGCTGGCGTCTATAGTACACATCATTTGTCGACAAGTTGGGGACTGGCAGATTTTTCTGGAAATCAAAGCAAATTGCCTCAAGGTCTTAATTTTTTCTGCTAATGAGCTTTGCAATCCTTTTTCGTTCATAGAACCTTTCAGCTTTTTTCTTATGAACTGTGTTCTCAATACGCAAGCGTTTTAGTTCAGTATCCTTTTGCTCTATTTGATCGGTGTCTGTATTTACATTTAAATGTAATTTTTCTGCTTCTAAGATTTTTGATTTTGCAATGTACTCATCGCATGTGCCACAAGTGTCCATGCGGGGATAGCCAAATGATATATTAAATTCTGTAGAGAAAATTGTACGGTATGTTTCATAGGACACTTTTATATTTTCATGCTTAATACAGAACATATCAAACATTTTTTTTATGTTTAATTCTTCTGGTAAATATATTTTGTTGGACTGTGACAGGTTGTAGTGGCCTTTTCTGCCCTTGAAAGACCCTATATGTTCTACTATAGCTGTTTTGGCTTCTTCTGAAAGTTTATTAGGCCTTACATTGTGCTTACCTCGACCGTCTCGGGGTGCCTTACCTTCTTTTTTAAGACCTCTTTGGAGGATTTGTAGTTTTTTCTTTCCAATTCCGTGAATTGAACGAAATGCTTGCTGGCAAACCTGTACTTCCTTTACTGTTTCATCACACAAAAATCTGACTCTGTAAGAATAGGTTGCATCACGAAAATTAGCTTCATCTCAGCTAAACGAGGGCGCCTGTTTTGTATTTGTTGCACAGAAATAAGCCCACAAAGATAAGTATTTTGTTCGTCAACAGAATTCATTAAATTAAAATTCAACAAAATACTTTTCCGGCAATGTTGTGGGACATTTTCAAAGCATTTGAGATGTTTACATTGGCAATCAGGCCCTGGAGTATGGCTCTGAAGGTTCAACTTCTTATTCGCATCACTTAAACGTCCAAATTGTTTTCTCTTCTTCGTATTTTTCACTTCATTCACTGCACTATGCTCTTCATACTCACTTTCACTCTCCATTATTCACCACAAAAGATTTTAAAACTGCAAAGAACACTATTACAACAGCAGAACATTAAAACATAACCTCAAAATCAACTACACTGACGGATCAATACTGGAGAACAATCAATATTACAGATACGAAAAGCCTGCAGACGATTTCCTGTTTACTTCGCCAGCTGACTTGCCCCCTTCTTAGCCTGAAGCGCTCAGACTTACCTCCTTTATAACCTGTATGGATATTTTTTAAATACGATTTTAAACTAACTAGCCTCTTTCTTCTCCTGTATAATTTTAACACGAGGTAGCTACTTATCTGACCTATCCGCTGGTATAGCAAACTAAAAAAAAAAAAATTGACTTGCCCCCTTCTTCCCCTGAACCCTTCAAATGCATTGCGGTTTTGACATAATAGTATAAATTAATTGATAACATAAGGGATTTGAAATGTTGCTTAGAAAAGATATAACGTATTAATGGTTAAAAAATCGCTATTAGCATAACATGTGAGATGTTTGCAAAAGAACTTTAAGTTCTCTAAAGTGATTCTTATTTTAATGTTAAGATATATAACTGTGCAGGTTCATTTTTACTTAATGATACATATGTAAAAAAAGTTTGACACCCTTGGTTTGATGTTTAAAGGAACGCGTATATGACATAGAACAAAATGTTGATGATAAGTGAAAGGCGCCCAGCGGGAACAACGCCCATTACGACGACACCAGTTCGCACTACCTCAGAAAATAATTGTGATGCGTCGAGCTTTTAGAGCCAGACAATACTTCGTTCCTTTTATGGTGAAAGGTAACAGTATTTTCCAGAATTCGTTTTTGTTTACAGAATTACATTTTTCTTGATATAATGAAATTTTTTCATTAATATAACTTATGTTAAATAATTATATACAGGAATTTCTAAAAAAAAGTTTACAATGTACAACATCATTAAAAAAAGTGTGAAACCGAGTTAGTCTTCTTAGTAGTAAAAATATAATAAAGTATCCTTTAGAAGTTTAATGGTTTTAATATTATTTTAATTTCTTATTGTAAATGTTATAGATTAATCTTTATTTTAAAATTTTGTATGAAAACAATTGTATACAATTATTTCAAGCTTGCCATAGAAATTCTAAATAAATTAAATATAAATCACTATATAAGACAATTATAGTGTCGAAGATTTCTTAAGAGCATAATTACATCACAATACTGAATAAACAACTGGTTTTACTGGTAAGTTAGTTTGTGTATTTTTTTATAATTTTGTTTCTAATATTTAAATACTTTTAATAGTATGCTGTCTTAAAGCATATGTTTCACTGATTGTATAACAATTTGGTCTATGATCGCACGTACATTCTAGTATAAGAAACTTGTGATTTAATCACGTTGTATCAGTTTTAATCTCAACTAAATTTGAATTTTATTAAGTTACATTAAACATTTTAGTGGGAGAATTTAGCACGGTTATGCCGATTATAAAAAATTCCTAAATATCCTATTTAGTCACAAGGTAAGGGAAAATCTTTTTTATTCAGTAGACTATTCAGTAGAAAATAATTTTGATGGAAAACTTCATGAATTGTATAAATGGTTTCTCTTTAAAGTGTGTTGCATTGTGAAGGACGGTCTTCAATTAGTGTTTTTTACTTACACTCATCTCGTATTAACCAACTCTATTGCTTTACCTTGCTCTATTACTCTATAATGAAACTTTACATCGTTTTGGGACAAGATAGACCTACACTATAAAATCCAATAATACAGTGTAATATAGGTAAAACAGCAGTCTCATTGTCTCACAAGTTTTACAGTTCAGTAGATTAAGATGTTTCTAAAGGGATCTCCAAGCACGGTGGAGCAACTGAGTTTTCTACACGTTATGAAACTATATAGGGAGTGGTTTATTCAATTCGAAAGTTTAGTTTAACATTCGAATTAAACCCACCATTCCTGCCATTGCTACGTTATTTGTAGGAAACAGATTCATGTTATAAGTACTTAGAGTTATAAATAAAGCAAGTTATATATGACCAGATATATTGGTTATGAAATTTCCTGGATTTCCTAATAGAGTTTTTAAACTATTTATTTATCACCAAAACGTAAAATACTTATTAAAGTCACCAATACTAACCAAATGGACAGAAGAGCAACCAAAAATGAATAGCTTACAAAGCCCTTCCTTTTAACTTAAACAAGCTCTCGTGTCTTCAACATGAATCTCGTTCTTTGTTTGAAGGCTATTTTTGACGATGGAAGGATTGTGAAGGAAACAGGATTTTTCCGGACATTTGCCATCGTTCAGTGAAACAAGAAAACAGTAACACTACGTTTCGAGATCTGCAATCTGATCTCTTCTTCAGGTAAAGAACTAACCTAATACTAGTATGTATTAGGTTAGTTCTTTACCTGAAGAAGAGATCAGATTGCAGATCTCGAAACGTAGTGTTACTGTTTTCTTGTTTCACTGAACGATGGCAAATGTCCGGAAAAATCCTGTTTCCTTCATGAATCTCGTTCATAAACAAGGTCGTAGAATGCTACGAAGAAACGTAACAAACAGCGGTGTTGAATAATAAACCACCCTTAACGATAAACCAAACTTGACTTTGCCTAGAGGTGTTTGCTTAATGTTATATTTCATATGTAAAGGGCATTTTAGAGTGAGTTATTATTTGTTTTATAAATTATATCATGGTATAGAGATCTAGGTGACACGAATTTACTAGGAACTTTAAAAGTAGCTTAAGCTTTGTCAAAATTTAAAAATTATTATTGCAAAAGGTAAAAGTATATATAACATACTTTTACCGTAAATTTTATTCAAAATTAAAATCACGTCCATGTGTAAGCTATGTATAACTGCTGTTTATAAAGAAGACGACGGAAAACTGCAAGCCATAACCCATAACACAGACTAAAACTTAAACCAGTCTAAATTTTCTTTTAAAATTTTAAGGTTATACAAGTTTTAATTTTAATATCAGTAAAGAAATTGAAAAGATATAAATATAATTGGCAACACTTTCTTAGAAACACAACAATGATTTTAATTGCCTTTATACTCCAAGAGATTGTTGTCATTATAAACTTTTGAAAATAAATCCATTTATATTGCATGATTGTAAGACATATTGGAATAACTTTAATAGCTACGGAAACAATATTTTTTTAACATTCGATATCTTTTTGTTATATAAAAAAGTAATAATACGTTTGGATATCTGCAAACTGATCTCTATCATATTTATAAAATTATTCTTAAATAAGTTTCGTGTTAAATTTCGCAAAATAAACATTCAGACAAATATACAAAAACAAATTGTAATAAGCGATACTTACATTTTGTTCCAATGTAACGGTTTTAAAAGTGTTTACTGAATATATGGCTTTAAAATTTTTTGATCACGCTAAGTGGTCAATAGTTAGTTAATATAATTATATGTATTATTACGTAAAATCAAATACATATAAAATATTTAATATTGAATTAAAGGCTGTTTGACTGACCCTCAGAGGGAAAATGTACATTTTATAAGCTAAGAGTGGGATAGGTTTATCTTTCCATTGCCTGCGATAAAGAATGCATTATGTTCTCCCTCTGTGCGACTCGATCAAAGGCAGATAAATACATGTCTCCTTGAAGGACTTATCTCTAAAGTGCTTCGATGTTAGTTCAACCCTTTAAAAAGGACAAAATATTATAAGAAATCGTCTATTCAATCTTTAACCATTTGTAGAAATCATGTTTTATTTTAAATAATAATAATTTAACAAATTTAAAGCCTATTACTCAAAGATATGGACAAACGTTATTTCTGTCGTTTTTCAACATAAAACCTCGAGAAAGAACTGACGTAGGGACTTTATACTAATAAATAAAACTATATTTTCAAATACTGCATGCGTCATCGATTTCGGTTATAGTGTATGTTACTCCATGGTATATAGCTGAGTGTTAGCGAACATTCTCACATTTTTCTTACAGATAGTACCACTATGTAACATGTGGTATGATAGCCCAAAGATTATGTTGACAATAATCAAATGAGATATAAACTTGCATTTTGAAGGTACGCGTTTAAATCCAATGAAATCTGTTAAGCCATGACCTCGACTGGCGTACTCACACCTTATATTAAATTTTTTTTTATTACATAAACAATACATTTGATATTTGGCTGTATAAATTGCTTGTATTTTTATTTCTTGAAGTATAACTTACTGATTTCGTAATTCTTACTTTCTTATGAACTTTAGTATTTTATTTAGTAGCTTTGCAAGCTCATTAATGATTACTGATTTTCTATGTATATAAACGGCAATTAGAAATAACCCAGAATAATATATTACAATAATGTTTTACAAGATGCATCTACATTACTATTTCGTTTGTATTACAAAACTATATGCATGTTTTTGGAAACCATTATCAAGGGCGATTAAAATTTTTGAATAACCAAACTATAAGTATTTGGAATGGTATTGTACGAAAATAAATTTAGTTATGTGCGATTACTATAACAAATGTGATATTAAAATTAACGTCATCAAAATTTTTATAAAATCTGTATAACCTATGACATAATTTTACGGTGATCATTGAATAAGTTCATGATCTAAAAAAGGAATAAACTGGTTGAAACCTTACCCTAATGTACTTAGATACTAAAATGAGAAGATATGTCTTGTTAAGTAGAGATGAAGAAAACCGAGAATACATAACAAACAATATAGACATATAACATATCTAACAGTCCTTAAAAGTTTTAATGAAATGTAGTTCTTTCTGTTTTTTTCTGTAGTAGCATATCTTCTACTTCTCAATGTCATTTCCAAACATAAAACTTTCAAAGACAAAGTTTTAATAAAGAACCCCTTTTTATAGCTTGGACTTTATTTCTTGTACTTATCGTACATCAAACTAAGTTTTTAATTTTATTTAATTACTACTGCATCAAATGTCATTGGGAAAAAGTTTTTAAACAAAAATTTTATTAAATATATTTTAAACTCTAGTATAACGTTAGTACAATTTCACTAATATAATCTATAAGATACTACAAAATATTATTTTAATTATTATGCTCCGCCGAGCTGAAAATATTAAAACAATTACTTACAAATACGAAGCACACTTAAATATCTGCCTGTAATAAATTTGGGTTATTTACAAATTTGTTTTGTTTGCTTGGAAATTCAAAATGCATATGTGTAATAAGCGTTACTTATTATAGATTTACATGTTTTAATATTTAAATATTAACTTATATTTTAATAAAACTATAAATACAGCTATCATTTAATATAAAACTATTAAACAAAAGGCATTTCTAAATATTTGCAACTCAATTAATAAAATATCTTTGATTAAAAACTGCTTGTTATAAACAGTAATATCACCAATACACTGAACACATACGTATTTCCAAACCTAAAAACATAATAGTTGAAAACAAATGAGAAGATAAAGATGGTGTATTGCGGAACACTAAGTTAACAGATAACTGAAGCGATCAACAAGCAAGTTGAGAAAGTGAATGGCTGTATGGAGAAGTTTGAAGCCGTTATTGAAGAGAATCTGATACTAAAGAAAAAGGTCGAGGCTCTGGAGGTGCGACTGGAAGAAGCTGAACAGTACTCGAGACGGAATACTATAGAGATTCATGGGTTGCCATTTCCACAAAACAAAACAGAGACGCAAGAAGAAGTCATCGAGTTGGTAAAGAAGGTGGGCGAGGGTCTTGGCACAAACATCGACGAGTCCATGATCGACGCGTGTCACCGTCTGTCATGACGACCTATGGGGGACCGACCGCCGCCCGTAGTGGTGAAGTTCGTTCGTCGCATCGACAAGGACAGAGTGATGGAGAAGAGGCGTCAGAAACGGGAGTTCTCCACGAGACACATGGGCCTGGCGATGGACACCCCCGTGTACCTGAACGAGGCCATGTCCCCGGCGAGGAGGCGACTGTTCGCACTGGCGCGGGAGGCGAAGAAGACCAACAACTACCAGTTCCTGTGGAGCAGAAATGGCAAGATTTTTATGCGTAAAAAAACTGGTGATAGTGTTGTGTTAGTAACCTGCCAGGACGACCTAAACAAGCTTAAGTAGCCTTTTAGCTAGGATTACATGATAACTTGTGGTAAGTTTTTATTTCATTTTATGCGTTTTTGTTATTTTGAAGTTAAAACCAATTTTTATTTTAAATTTTAAAAAGTACTTTCTTATTTTATAAATGAATGTAAATAGTGTTATATCAGAGTTAATTGTTGATGAATCAAACCTGTTAGTAATCCATCAAAATATAAGAAGTCTTCGTAAAAATTTTGATTTATTTGTAGCGGAATTATTGGAGAAAAAAATATTTACCTGACATTATTATACTTACAGAGATTTGGATATATGAATGTGAAAAAGGTATTTATGAGTTAAATAACTTTACTATGGCAGGTAGTTTTAATTATAGTTATAGGGCTGGTGGGGTGATAGTTTATGTTAAGAATAATGTATTTACTAACGTAAATTTTACAGGATTAGATATGGTAACAGCAGATGCGATTAAATTAACCTTTACTACATTCAGTCAAACTATAAATATATTAGCGATATACAGATTGCATGGTTACGATGTAGGCAGTTTTTGTACAGAGATAGATGAATATTTAAGCCTAGATGAAAATAGTAAAACTTCGATAAAAAATCTGTTCATAATCGGTGACATAAATATCGATATATTAAATAACAATCCGAGTACTGAGAACTATAAAATTAAAATGTCAAACCATGGTTTAGAATCTTTGATAAATATCCCGACTAGAGTAGGTACATATTTCGATAGCATCAGACAGGAAACAATCATCTCAAGGACTTGTATCGATCACGTATTTGCTCGAGTTAGCGATAAGCGTATTGTGAGCGTAGAGTGTGCCGTGGTGGACGTGGGTATCACGGACCACGGCCTGTGGGTGGCTGTGTTGGGGGTCAAGGGTCGGCCTGCCGCTGCCCTGGACGCCGACACTGGCCCGCCTCGCCGTATCGACTACGCTGCGCTCTGTGACCGCTTGCAATCAGCTGACTGGGCGCCCGTGTACGCCGCGCAAACGGTTTTCGCTTGCGTATAACGACTTTTCTTCAATTTTACAGAGCAACTTTGATCAGAGCTTGAAACCTGTAAACAGACCTTTGCACCGTACTGAAAAGAAATTAAAGCCTTGGATGACAGACGCACTATGTTCTCGAATTCAAACCCGAAATACTTTATATAAAAAGATTAAGAATAACTTGAACAATGCTAAATTAAAATCTTATTACACCCGTTTCAAACATAAATTACAAAAAGATATAAGATTAACAAGGGAAGCGTACTACAAAAATATTTTTGAACAGTGTAAAAGGAATTCCAAGGAAACTTGGAAAAGAGTAAACGAATTAACCAGGCAGAGGGAAAAAAGTAAGAGCAATATTAATTTGATAGTTGGTGACGGTTTAATAACTGATCCACAGTTGGTATCAAAGGAATTCAATAAATATTTTTTGACTGTTGCGGAAGGCTTGTGTTGTCAAGACGATGCGGAGAAACAAAATTTACCGAATGAATTAGCAAACTTTTTTGTAGTTAAGGACGAATTATCATCATTTTTCGTAGGACCTGTTTTGCCTGATGATTTGACTTTAGCTGTTAATTCATTACGGAATGGCAAGTCACCTGGATTTGATGGTTATAGTTCTTTTTTAATCAAAACAATTTTTCCATTCATTTCTCAAGTATTTTTACATATAGTTAATTTAAGTTTTACGCTGGGTGAATTTCCTGAGTGCCTCAAAGAATCTATTGTAATACATTTACATAAGAAAGGCTCGAGAACCTCGTGTGACAATTACAGACCTATCTCCCTAGTTTCGACCTTTTCTAAGATAATTGAAAAATTAATGAAGCAAAAACTCATACATTTTTTGTCAAAAACAAAATTTTTTAGCAAAAATCAATATGGTTTTAGAGAAGGGCTTAACACGGAATCTGCTATTCTTAATCTTGTTAAATCGATAAACAAAGGGATAAATAATACTAAGAAAGTCAGTGGGTTGTTCTTGGATATCAAAAAGGCTTTTGACACGGTCAACCACAACATTTTATTAAAAAAAATTTACAAGAGTGGAATAAGAGGCGTTGCGTATGATTGGTTTCATAGTTATCTCAAGAATAGGCGACAACGCGTTAGAATAAATGGCGTACTGAGCGAAAGTGCCATAATTAAGTATGGGGTTCCTCAAGGCTCAGTTTTGGGTCCAATTTTGTTTTTAATATACATAAATGACTTGTGTAATGGCAATTTCAAAGGGTTGGTAACATCATTTGCTGACGATACAGCTATAACTTACATCAAAGGCAGTAATGTGGAAGTTCAAGAAGCTATGAATGCAGATTTGGCTGCTCTCAGATATTGGTTCGCAGTTAATAAAATTATTTTAAGTCCTGAAAAAACTGTTTATTTGAATTTTTCCTTAAGACAAACGTGTATACTTTTAAATCCTGTAACTTATAAATGTGTTGACTGTTTAACAAAATATACGGCCTGTAGTCAAAATTGTGTAAATTTAAAACAATGTAACAATATTAAATACCTTGGCATATTTTTGGATGAAAATTTAAATTGGAAAATACATGTATCAAGATTAGTAGGGCAGCTCAGCAATCATCTAAGAATTTTTTATTTCCTTAAAGATATATGCAGCAGTGAAGTGTGACGTACCGTATACTTTTCGCTTGTTCACAGCAAACTGGAATACGCAATTTCAGCCTGGGGTGGTACTTATGCAACGAATTTGAATTCTTTAATTGTTTTACAAAAACAATTCATTCGTATAATTAATAAATCTAAGTCGAGGGAACCATCTTTTCCATTATTTAGTCAAACAAAAATTTTACCAGTAAGATATATTTATGTTTTTAAAGTTTTGAAATTTTTCCACATAAATCGTGATAAATATGCCGCAAGAGAAGAGGTTTTACATAGTATGGCATTGCGAAATAGAAGGAATTTTTGTGTCCCGAAACCCTATATAGATTATTTTAGAAAAACATTTAATTTTATAGCTCCTCGTATATATAACGTTATTCCTGGAAATATAAAAGCTTTACCAAGTTTAAAGTTATTTTTACGCAGTCTAAGAAGCTGGTTGTTCAAACAAGACAGTATAGACTACCTATTCAATGTAGTGGGCTAAGGCGTGACTTGTGGCTGGGGCGCCTCGCATTACTGCCTTCCATGCATGGACTGAGCTTTGACGGGCGGAGTGTCTCCGCTCAGAGCCGCATGATGGAGCAAGTGGCGAGGATGCCTTCAGTCTGAGTGGCGACCTTGCAGCAACATTCACAACAATTCGTACACTTACACCTACATACAATATTATCTAAGTAAAGAATGCACTCATACCAACACATAAACCGGCACACACTCACACACACAAAACGCTGCTTAAATCACGAAAACCTACAGACAGACAAAGTCATTTTTGTTTCTTTTTTAGTTTTTTTCTTGACACATTTAAACTTTTACGGCCAAAATTAGGGACATATGATCAGCACCTAAAAAGAATATTTTCCTATCATTATTTGTAGTCTATTAATTATATAATGAGTAAGCTACTATATTATTTATTTAATTATTATGCTCGACTTATAATATTTTGTCAATGTAGAAGATGTACCTCTGCACAGGCTTGCCTTTAGAGGTATATTATATTTCCCAAAATATAAAAAAAGATGAATTATTTAGAGCTGGGGGAGAGTATTTTAAGTATGTTAGTTAACCAAAACCTTTTTTTTTATTTTTTATTTTAATTTTAGTACATTCTAGGAAAACAGTTAAGTTAAACTTTTAGATTATATTGATGTCTATGTAAATATTATTATTTTAATTTTGTAAACTTCAATTATCTTAGTGTAAATCTTATAGCATATTTTTTCTGGTCGACACCCTGGCAGGTCAAGGACTTTATTGTATACATATCTGTTATTGTTTATTATGTATTAACTATGTTTTATTTTTGGGAAATAAATATTTTCTTTCTTTCTTTCTTTCTTAGATAAGGAAACAACCCTTGAAGACACAGCTGCAGAAGGACCGTTGCTCTTGTAGATTGATAAATAAATGACGTCATCCCATCTGAGACCTGCTGACTTTGTACCTCATCCCATAAATGATAAGTGGGCGACATCATTTATTTACATTACACTTTATACAGTAATAAATCCATTTCTTTAGATGAAAATAATTTTCAAACGGCTATTATTTATTCCATTATTTGACCCTTTATAATGTAAAATGTTCTATCTCTTTTCATTTGTTGACATAATATTTTAAAAGGACTTATAATGGTCGTAATTAGTATTATGCGATATTACATTGTTTTCAATATTTTTAATTTGACACGTTAGGTTTATACTTACTAACATGTTAGTACTAATATATCAATAGGTATATAATCGAATCTTCGTTTTTCCATTTCCGATAGTGAAAAAAATTCAAAAGTATCACTATAGAATTATAAGAATATTAAAAGTCAACTTAATAAGATGGTTTATGTAATTATTTATAAAAGTTTACGGTCTGTCGTTCTGTTAGGATTAACTCTTTTATAACACATCCAGCAACGGTTTACGACGGTACTTAGTAATATAACAATATGTTTTATTAGAGTCAATTCATATAAAAAACTAAGTAATATTACTTCAATAGATGTATTTTTAAATTTACTCATTGTTATTTGTTGAGTATAACTAACGTCGTTTATAAATACTATAATCTAAGTCATGTTGTATTCCTGTATGTATGTAATTTAATAAATTGCGTAAGTTAGCGTTTTATGGGCTACAAAATATAGGCACACGTCCTAGGATCTTAAGGTAAATGTATCAATGTTAAATGAAGCACAAGGAAACCTTATGAAGTTACAAACACAACCATCAAATGTGATTTTGCTTAATTACAAATGATTTTGCTTAGATTTTAGGTAGTTTTTTTATCGAAATTTTGTGCAGGCATACATAAACACATAAATAACATATTTCAGCCCTTCACGTTATAGGCGTCACTCAGGGCCGGGGAACTAGCTCTCCCCGGCCCTGGGCGTCATTAGTGCTCAGCCAAACTGAACTTTTTCAAACTGCATATAAAATAAACCATGTAAATTTAATATACTCTAGTCATTAATTATTTTACCGTCAATAAGATAATATACGTACTTATGTGTAACACATACTACAAAATAAATATTTATTACAATTTAATTCCGTACATACAATAAAGAATATTTTGTTAAATTACGTAATTATATAAAATCCTAAAATTAGTTCACTGGAAGAAAGTGTAAGTGATGAAGATGTCTTAGAATTTGATTATGCAAGTTCTGATGAGTATGACAGTGACGCCGATCCCGAGTATTTTTCAGAAGATTCGGTACAACTTTTGAGTGTTGACGAGGATGACGAATTTGCAACTCCAAATAAGAAACATTGAACCTGATATTGAAAATCCACAAAGTAAGAGAAGAAAGACAAATGAGGACAGTGAAGCAAGTACCTCAAAATATAACAAGGCCAGAAGGAAAACAAACACAAAAAAGTCAAAACAGAGTTTAAAACCTGATGGTATAGTGATTGTCCCAGATGTTGACACCATTGAATGTAAAGATAGATTTGTGTGGAATACTAAATCTGAATTGTCACTGGAAAACACCTTCAAAAACATAATCCATATCAGACCACGGCCTAATGCTTCTGCTCGAAACGTTGTTACTCCAACACAATGTTTTCAGCTGCTGTTTTCTCAGGACATTTTAGATATAATAATAACGTGTACCAAAGAAGAAATTGCGCAAAAAGGGTTCTTTACAAAAATCCCGGTGATTGATCGCTAAAGGATTTGGATTATTATGAATTGTACGCACTTTTCAGGTTGATGATACTAACTGGCATATTAAAAGATAATCATTTGACAACTAAAATGTTGTTTGATCCAGTATATTCAGGTGAAGAATACCGGGCAACCATGTCAGAACGTCGATTTCCTTTCTATTGGACTGTCTCTGCTTTGACAATAAAACAACAAGAGATCAACGAAAAAAGGATAACAAGTTAGCACCAATCTCAGAAATTTGGAATATTTTAGTAGAAAACTGCAAGAAACACTATAAAGCCAGTTCATATGTTACGATTGACGAGCAGTTGGTGGGTTTTAGGGGAAATTGTCCCTTTAGCATGTACATACCCAGCAAACCTAACCAGTATGGGATGAAAATTGTCATGATGTGTGACAATAGTTCAAAATATATATTAAATACTATCCCATATTTATGAAAGGGTACAGTTCCTGCGCCGATTGCATATAATTTTGTCCAGAGATTAGTAGAGATGATTGCTGGAAGTAACCGTAATGTAACCACTGATAATTGGTTTACCAGCGTGCGTTTGGCCCAGGACCTACTGAATGAGTTCCAATAAAAAAACAAGAGGGAATTTCCAGATGTCTTCAAAGATGTCCACTACAAGGATCGCCTAGTGGGGAGCAGCATGTTTTTATTTCATGATGATGTAACTGCTGTTTAATATAAAGCAAAGAGTAACAAAATGGTTACATTGATATCAACAATGCATGGTGGATCAGCTGTAAATGAAGTTTTAGGTAAACCTGAAATCATAATGACCTATAACAGCACTAAAGGTAGTGACAACATTTTCGACCAACTATGCCAGTCTGCGAACTATAGTCGAAAAACCAAAAGATAGCCTGTCTGTTTTTTTATAATATGCTGAACATAGCTGTTCTTAATGCTTATATTATATATACACACAACTTCTTTAGATTAAATGATGGGAAGGCATTGTCAAGACAGACATTTATGATCAAACTCCATAAAGAGCTATGTGAGGAGCTGCAGAGGCAAAGGCTAAGCCAACCGAATTTATCTCGTGAACTGCGTGGCAGCATCACCAAAGTACTGGGACTTGACCAAATCAGAAGGGAGGTTGTTCCACAGCAAGGACAAAGAAAATACTGCAATTTTTTTGATTGGAAGAAGAAGAGAATGTCAAGTACTTATTGGAGTTGTAGAAAAGTCATTTGTGGTGCACACCAAACAAAGAAATATCCAGATTGTGCAAAAAATACTAAGAACTAACATAAAATGTCTAAGTGAACATTAAGATTTTTATAAAAAGTAACTTTACCTTTTATTGTATCTAAATCAATAATTATTTCTGTAATGTTATACAACTTAATTACTCAATTATTTAAATCAAAATAAGAAATATATAAAACTAATAAAAGAAATGTATTTCCTTAACAAATTAGTAAGTAGTAAATAAACTAATAGGAATATTAATTAAAAAATAGTTATTAGTTGAAGTAAAACAATGAAATACAAGTATGTTTCAATGCTAGGTACCCTTAGTTTTACTAAACTGTTGCAAAAAAACAATGTATTGTATGATATATATATATATATATATATATATATATATATATATATATATATATATATATATACAAACATATGTATTGTTTCAAAAAATAAAATAAATAAAAATAGAAACATGTTCTAAAATAAAAATACAAATATATAAAAACAAAACAAAAAATAAATATTAATATTTTTATGGTAAACCAAGGATAAATATCACTATTTGCATTGCACACGTCAGTTTTACGTAGTACTAGTAATAACGGGTATTCAATTAGCGCTAGTGTTCTAGGGTTAAAAAAGTATAGTCATTCGATTTGTTTATATGTACATGCATATCATACATGGAAGCAGTTACCAATATTGATTAAAGTACGTTAGATTAATTTCATACACTAGTTCATTACTGGCACAGGAGTGTACAAGAGTAGATTGACAAGAGTTGCCGCTTTCATTGGTTCGCAGTGCTAACAAACAGCGAGCTTTGACAGTGGCACCACAGTTTGGCAGATATCCCGTGGAATCCGTAAGGATACCTGCGTGTCAACTTGAATCATAGGTGTTTTCTGCTTTCGTGCTTATCCTTAGGTTGTCATTAATTAAATCATGTACTTATTTCATAGAGAGTTGAAGGAAGACGCTTGCTGAATGAAAATGTTAGTTTTAGAGAAATATCTGCATTATCAACAAGTTAAAATGTATTGTTAAACATCGCAATATTATAAATAACGCCTTAAAAAAATTAAATATACCTTAACATATGTGGAAAAAGACATTACTTTATTTTTAACATAAAACCCTCACATCACTGCAGGGCTAAACGATTATTTCGTGTGTTGCTTTATAAATGTGTGTTTGTTTTTACGTCATTTCTTTTAGTGTGTCACAGATAAGTCGATGAAAAATCAAATAAGTTCGAGAGCATTATTCGTATTAGGGAACGTTTAGGAAGTTTTAGTATTAAATTAAACTTTTTAAAATTAGGACTTAATACTAGAATGGTTTTTTTTATATTGCAATTAAGTGACACGACTACATCATAATCAAAAAACTTAAATTTTATAGGCAACTATGTTTTTGTATGGGAATTTAAATATATTGCTATCATTATTAAAATTAATTTTAAAAATCTTGACAAAATATCTTGAAAAAAAAATTACTTCGTATCCTTGATTTTAAATGTATAAATATTGTAGAATAACGAGTATTATTTTAATACGTTTACGGTTGTATGCATAAAACATTTTATACCTTACAGGTAAGATACTAGAACTATATTATTTTAAAATATCTATTATATCTAATTATAACGGAGTACTACCTCTTGCTCAAAAACTGAAGGCACTCTAGATAATTCTATCTATATTCTTAGTCTAAGTTTTAGAACTAAATTTTGTAGATATTATATGGTTTTTTATTTGTTTTAGACGTCATGCCTAAACTAGCGCTAAAAGCCAACGACGTCCACTGACGCAAAATCAATTTTTTTATTTTAATATTATTCATAAGCATTTCTGGGTAACAAACTTAATAAAACAGTTAAATAACGTTTATTTAAACAAGACAAAACCATTCCTGTCTATTTTGAAGGTCACGGCTCTTGTTCGATCGACAAAATAGCGGGCGGCCGGATGTTCATTGTCTCCCGCAGAGCCAACGACGTCTACTGACGCGCGCTCAGTCCACCCGTAGCCTTCCGTGAGGTTAAATGTTTATTTGCCCTTCCATTTTCGATCCGCGTATTTATATTTTCAATTTAAGTGTTAAGCAATATTTTTTATCAATGTGCAGTGTAGTTTATGTATTAATATCGTGATGTAGGGCCTTATTGTCAAGTTTTTTTTTTAGATTCATTGCTTTTATTTAATTTGTATATATAAATTTTTACTATATTCTTTATATTTTCTCTAAATACAAATTAGTATATGCTTGTTTTTTGTAAAATATTACAATATTGTGTTCAACTATTGATAATTCTATTTATGAACACATAGAATGTCAAAATTAAATTTTTCAGTGAAATTATGATTTGACCATTTTTGGCTGTAAATTAACAATAAAGAGTGAAAAAAATATTTTGTCGTTTTTTTGCCCCTTATGTTAAGAGAATTATTTAAAAAAAAATTGGTTTGGCTATGTGGGAATTTTTTTATTTTTAAGTTGTATGGCTCGTAGGAGTAGTTTTGGTTATTTATTTGTGGCTCGCTAAGGGTTAAGATTACAATCAAAATGATACTTCAACACTTATTGATTCGAATTTTTGAAACAGATTAGGACAATGTACTTTAAGAATTATAATTCGAATTGGAGTAATGACAATGAATTATCGACGTAATGACACTAACATTCCTACACGACTATCCTCGCTTAAAGTACACAATTACAGAGCTGAAACTGATTAAGCCCCACCGTATTGTTCTGGCGGAAACCCAACTAACTACAAGCCACTCAGCTACCTAATGTCCTGACATATTTATAGTTTAGATTCCTCCCTGTGTCCTTTCACTGTTTAAATACAACGTTAAGATTTTCGGGATCGTCCAAAGAGTCATTTTATATCGTATTTTATATGGATTGTTACGCTTTGTATTTTTGATTTTTAACGTTATGTAACAATGCTTGTAAGCATAAATGATCTGATTGGAATGACGAAGGCGTTAGCCTCATTTTTGGATAAGAAAATAATTAGAATGACCATCAAAGTGATTTTCTTTTTTTGCTTTCGCAACAATGTACAAAACTCGGTAATCCTACTACTATTAGCTACTAATATTGTAATACTAGTGTATTAAAATATTAGAAATAGTATATAAGAAAACAATATTAATCATATATCAGAAAACTTTTCTATATATATATTACATAACTTCAATATATTACTTATGTGATATATTATATATCACATAACTTTTCTTTTTGCAGTGTTTCCGCCACATATTTAAGTGACAAATAAATGACTTAATTTCGAATGATTTAGTCTTTGATACAATGCCAGAGAGAAAAATTAATAATAAAAATGATTTAGTTACATGATAAAAGTTATAATTAAAGCGGTTATTTCCCGAGTAGCGCAACAACTCACGAATCGTTTTGGAAATGACACAGAAGTGGCTAAAGTTAACCCATTTCTGTGAAATGGACAGTAAAGAATACCTATTGTTTCTCGTGGTGTTAGATTCGTTGGAATAACCTTTCAGAATTAAAAATTATCAATTTTTTTAAACTTCAGTAAGAAAGAATTGATCTATTTCAAATACTGCATTGAAAAATTTCCTATGTCGTAATTAAAAGACTATTTTTATAATAATATATTTCATTTAATAACGAATATTTTATAATAAATACAAATTATATTAATAAATTTCATAAGGATATTACAAATTAGTCTTGTACACATTGACTTTAATGGTCGTATCATACTACAATTCAGCAAGTATACAATACTACCATACTACAAGTCGGTACTACCATACTACTACTTGTGTCACAGTGAAGAGTGTTAACAAAGTATTTCGTAGCTAGATATGTATCATAATTTAATACATTGACTGTGGTGGGCCCACTGTACTACTATTTCATCTGTACTAAATACGGTACATTACCCGTATCGCAGTTACGGTTTTAATTCTTATGATGACCAATTTTGTATAAAACTTAACATAGGTTATAACATTATCTAGAGGAAATATGAAGGTTTTTGAAAAAAGCAAACCTATAGCTTAAGTTGAATTCCGTTATTTTCTATTAATTAAACCTTATAATTGATAGAAAACTTAATCCAGATTTAGGTGTACCAATGTAATATCATCTGAGAAAAAACCTTTAGAATTTACATACTTAAGCTATCCCTATATTTTTAACAAAATTCCTACCTAATATAAGAGGTTAAATCATACCTTTAAATCTTTAAAATATAATTTATTTATTACACAGGGTGTCGTAAGTGTAACCCGACAAACTTCTCAGCTGGCTCAATCTAAATAATAAAAAAGTTCATGAATATGTAACTACGAATATGCTTTGTTCGTTAGTTACGGCTAGCCAAAGATTTCGCCGGATTTTCTATGAAAGGGCGTAAATAAACCGAAATTAATATTTTATGGCGTAAGGATAGTTTTTAAATTTATTTTATGTAAAATAAACTGAATAATGGAATAAGATAGGCCCATCAACAGTAAGACCTCCCATTTCGGACGTATCGGACTGAATATGCAAAATCCGGTCTCGGAAAGCATGCTTTGTTTGGATATAAAGTACAACTTCTTTAAATGGGTAATAACACGCAAATTTATTAATAAAGCTTATAATGTAATTCTGCATAGAATTATACAAAATAGGCCAATAATAAACAAAAACAGTTTAAAATATTAATGTTTAATTAAATCAACATACGAAAAATGAGACAGAAAAAGCAATATTTGTTTAATAAACTAAAGTTTTTCTTAATAACTAAACATTTTAATTGCTGATCTTTGCTAATCTTTATTGCAATTTCCACTCTAGAATCAGTAGTGCAACACCTTCGAAATTGCGTGTAGAGACGCGAGTAAATGCTATTATTTCTATTACCTGTAAATGTATATGTTAATACTCTATAAGGGAAAGTTAGAGTGGTTTGTTGTTTGTGTAAAAAATTCCTAAGTAAAATAATGCATTAATTTCTACGTCCCATGCCATCTATAGGTGCCTTGATCTTAAATCTGAGATTGAGGAAGTTAAGTTAATAAACTTGTCCCTTAGGGTAGAGTTAGAGCTATTGCTGTTGTGGTAAGAATTACGGTGAGGGGGGAGGTGTTCACGACAGTGTTCTGCCACTCTCGTTTTCATTTACCCTGCTATCGTTTAACGCAATGTTTTTGTCATAATTCGTCAGATATTTCTTTAATAATTAGAAATTTATCTTGCAATTCTTATGTGCTTTCATGCTCATAAAAGTTCTATAATATATCCTTATTATCGAGTACGTTACGTTTAAATAGTAAAATTATGCGTTGTACTACAGTATATATATATATATATATATATATATATATATATATATATTATTTTTATCAATAAACATTGAATCGCAAAAAGTATATATATCGCAATTTATTGCGATGTTGCAGTGAACAATAATACATCTCTGCTTATACAGTTCCAGCCAATGAACATGGCAGAGTAGCTTTTGATTTCTTATGTTGTATGGGTGAAATATTTCATTTGATAGAACTGCTCACTAAAAAATTTATGAAAATGTCGTACTTTAAAGGTAAAAAGAGATGGAAGGGTCACAATATTGTTATTTATTCGTATGATAAATGGTTTACATGACCGTTCACATCGCATTCTAAACATATATATTTTTGCAATTTAAACACTTTTTCATGCATTTTTCTAAAATGTCACCCCATATCTCAGATGCGAGAAAACGTTCCAAGAGTTGCAACAGTGCCATTCTCAAAACTAAGGGAGCTGTATTTAGTTGTTTCACTAATGTGACAGTTTTTTACGATCTAAATTCTCATTCAATTTAAAATGTTCGTCTTCTACTTTACCAATTTTTAGTAATTGAATACTAGAAAACTTCACACAAAGAACTTTTATTGTTTGAATTTGAAAAAGGTAAGAAGTGAATTATGGCTTTCATTCCCGTTGATCATTAGACCGTTATTACTAAACTAATGACATGCTTCACATAAAGAAGTTTGTAGGTAGTTTTCATAATCAGCCAAATATATATATATATATATATATATATATATATATTCAAATCATCTTAGCAAAATGTTGTGTTATGGTAACGCTCCCTTACAGAGAGTATAGTTTATTACCGAGTATTATACGAATATTATACATATATCTTATATTAAGTATGATATATTAAGAGTATAATATATTTATATATTATTGTATAATATATTAATTAATAATATAATTATTACACATAATTTAAACACTATCATTCGTTAAGAAAATCAATGTAAAACTACTAGAAAACACTTTTCTTATAAACTCATATACGAGGAAGATAACTCCTCGAGTTCACAAAACTCATTCCACATCTCTTCAAGAACCGTTCTTCTTAAGTGTATAAATCATATAATTAATGTACATACAATGAAATCATACATAAACTACTCACACCACTTAAAAACAAAATCTACTATTCACCTACTTAAGCATTACAATTTGTTTTCAAAAATATTACGACCTCAATAATCATTAAAATACAACACGGAAACGATACTACTTACAAAGAAATCCCTATTAAATAACTATCTACCAGTATTTCTCTACGTGAATACTAAACTTTGAAAACTGTACCATTTACACTAAACATTCACGCTCTTATGACAGGATCTAAACACGTCTGAACGTAAATCCTACTTCATCTATACGTGACATTTACTGCATACAGCCAAATTATAACTTTCATATCTAAAAAGCCTACTAATAATATAATTTTACTAAATGTTATTATTTTCGCAGGTTCTCCTTATATCCAGTTACTACTAATGTACACGAAACGTAGCAATTTTATTTATTTCCTAATATATATAATTTAGCTAAAAGTGTAATACTGTAACTGAATATTCGATGTAATAATATACAGTACTTTGTAGCTATGCATATCATCTACAATTTTTTTTTTTTTTAAGTTATAAAAAGTAACGTGAAATATGTTATGTAAAAAGCAGTTGTATAGTTACAAAGGGTGAAACATCACATTGGTCTCTAGCCGTCAACGTGACATCAATCTCTTTGTAGTTGACAGGTGACACTGCCGTTATCGTTTGGCCTTAACCTTGACTTCCCCACATATTCAAAACTTTTAGATTGTAAACTAAAATTTATTATTCGTTTTCGAATAATATGATTGTGATTTTGGAAACATACATTAAATAAATAGACAAATCAATTGCAGTAGTACATTAAGGCCTTGATATTATATTACTTATATACAATGTAGTTATAAATATGCTTGTAATATTAACTGCAAAATTCAACTACTACACAATAAAAAATTGATTTAATTCCTTTTTTTTATAGTTGACCCATAGTACTATTTATATTATGTTATTAACTGTGCCAATATAAGCTATTTTTTTAAACTATGTAATAACTTTAGCTAATAATATATTTCACAAAATAGTAACCGGTTCATCATACGTTTTTATATTTATACCATAAGCTAGTAAGTAGATAATAATATTTAAATATAGGCGTCTCTTATTCTGTAGTTTCTCCCGATGCATTTGATGATAGCCTATGATCCCTGGCTGGTTTTTAGTCTTCAATTTAACAGCCCCGGACGATATTTATATTAGTTTCGAAAAAAAATTGTATTCTAACTTATATTTTATTTTGGTGAAGAATTTATTTTTTATGTTTTGACTTTAAATTTCGTAGACATTTCTTTCTACAACCAAAATAACGAGTATTATGATAAGTTAAATCCTCATTGAATTCTATCACTCAATTAGATGGCGAAATTTAATTTTTGTGCAAAAATATGTGAAAAAATACCTATTGTGTTTTATTTTGTCACTGTCAATTACTCTGTAATAGGTAGCTCTACTGTCAGACAGTCCGTAAATGAAATAAGCTATACTTAACTTAGCACGCAAACTGGTAATGCCTATTATGTGACACGTAGTGGTTATATTCCGCGATTATAATATAATATAGAGAGAATAATTTCAAGGCTTCGTAGGATCAGTTCTTAATAATTAAAAACCTGCTGTCTCCGAGTCCCAATTATACGTGGCAACCGAATATCATTTATTTAAAAATGGGGGTGTTCGAGACTGGAACTTTCTAAATTTTAGGTTGATTAGTAGGTGCGTAACCATACTATCTTAATGTCTCATCAGTTGTGAGCTTCTAGAGGTTTTATGATTCAGAGATGGCATTTACGTACAATCCGACCTCAGAAGTTTTGAGGTTTCTAAAGGTTTATAATTTAAAAATAAAACATTTAGTTCATTAGAAGTACATTAGAAATCTAGCCAAAGATTTGTTCACTAGATTAGAGATCTTGCAGTACATTTTAGTCACATCCAAAATAAAAGTGGACTACTAATGTAAGGGAAAACAATTATTAAGTTCTTTTTAAGAAAATAGATAACTGAAAAATGTATCACGCATAGTTTAACTGAAAATGATGGATTTTTGAGTTCTTAGCTAAGTTATAATTACACATTTTAGTACATAACCATTAAATATTTCAAAGGAAATCTAGATAAATAATAACAGTTGTGGCCCGAAAATAGTATCCCATTAATTACACCAGTCGTAAAATAGCACGACCGAGCACATATAGAATAAAATCATGATGTGGGATACAAAACCAATCAATATATTTGTATACATTCGTAAAGGATTCAGAATCTCTCGATTTAAACAGTTCAAAGCCACGAATGCTATTAACATCAGTTTTAATTAAAAGCGAACAAAGAAATATAACCGAAATTCCTTAATTCTTTAATTAATATGTAAATAAAACAGAATGCTTTCACTGCGTGACGACTAATTAATAATTTGACCCGTATTATCAACATCCATGTCCTAGAAACTTTTAATTCCATTAGCCCGATGATTTTTAACGTCATATAGGAAATATATTCCAGAATTATTATAATAAGGAATTAAATTACATAAAATTTTTAATGAATATATTTGTGTCTTTATTGCTTAGTTGTAAATACATTTCCCAAATTAATACCTATGATAGTAATGGATTTCTTCTTTAAATAATGCTATTGACAAACAAAGATCTATGTTTGTTTTAAATACGTATGATAGATCCGTTTTATATCACCACAAATGTAATCAGTACACCTGGTATTCAATAGACATACAATACCAAAATAGTAGAATTATACTGAAACATCCTCTCACATTACCCACTGATGACGGCTAAAGTGAAATAAAATTTCATGAAATCACAAAACACATAAGATGTAAAATCTTTTTTCCAGACATTGTAAACAAAATACTGTTAGGGAATGTAAAACTGGAGAGCAATGCAACTATAAACATTTAAATATCCTAATAACTTAAAGGTATTGTTTTGGAAACTCAAACGATACTTTTGTTTAAAGATTCTAAAGTTAAATACAAAAGATTTGTCATAGAGAAAGGGTCTTCTTAAAGACAGTCAAAGTTTTCAAAGTACTGATATGAATAATTTTAAGTAATTGTTGTTTTACGGAATAAAATCGTATGTTTAAAACAAATTAAACACCTATATTTTGACCAATTAAAATTTTTATAATTTGGATATAAATTTAATTGTATAGTGAGTAAAATATACGTTGTTAGCAACAATGAATAAGTTTATTAACAGAGCCACACTCTTATATTTGTATATTTGGGTGGGTGTAATACATAGGGAAGACACATGCTTTAGTGCCGGCTATATTATTATTTTTAAGAAAACAATAATAAATCAGTAAACTATTTAAAGAGTAAGCAGACTCAAAGACAATGGAAAATTCAATTAATGTTATAGTAGAGAGTTAAGTTAAATAAATATCAACTTTTTATTGAGGAAATACAGTACAGGTTATTATGGATAATTAATTAACATAATTTAATTCAAGACTTTGTTGGCTGTAGAGTGTGGTTATATGGACATATAGAAAATGGATAAATAATTAAAATGTAATGTTTTCTTTGTTTTAAATTGTAAAGGGTCTAGGATGAAAACATACAGCCGGAAATGGCTTGCCATTACCCCTCCCCCTTTTACCAATCATCCTCTTCCATTGTTTGAGATGCCACGACGCGGTGGCGAAAAAATAGCCGACATTAATGTTCTTGGTAGTATCCCACGTTCGAATTTGCTGGTGTGGCCAGTGTTTCTGCTCTTTAATTCTTTTACTCGTGACTTTTGTTCGAAACACATCATGTGTAGTAATAAAGTATAGACATAGCCCCAAGCACATTTCGCGTATGTCTTAATACAACCTGACGAAATGGATAGAAGCCAATCTTCTAAATGTTATGTTATAACTTTGCCTCTCGAAAACAAGTCATAGGAATCCCTAACTCACCGAAATTTCCTCAAATTTTACACAGAACATGGCACTATTTAGTAATAGTTTCTTCTCCCAAGCGAACTTTCCATTTCCGTTTATTTTGGCCGAAGGCACAGATGAATACAATATATGGGAAATAAACACAGTTCACTAACGCTCAGAATTAATTGTCATCGATAGGAAGACGCTCAAAATGTTGTCAAGCATGATTCATAATCAGCACTGAGATGAAAGAACCCACGTCGAGATCACGTTATATGAATTCTATCCTAGAGTGGTACAGCAAAATGCGTTGACAATCCAGTATGATTGTCAGGATGATCATACACAATCGCAAGTTTCAATGCGACCATTTGAAAAAAAGGTCATTGAGTATTGTATATAAAAGTACAAACGTAAATATTAATGATATAACAGTGAAATTACATCTTATATTTACACATACAGATTTTACTATACCGTACCAACATTAGTTTACAGAACAAAACAGATTTTTTGAATAAAATATTATAATTTACTGTTTTAAACCCTACCAACAGTAGGTTTTTTAATATGTACTAAAAGTTGCAGATTTATGTTTGAGAATTTATTTCAAATTTAGAGACTCTTCGAAGATTATTTATCAATAAATGTAGGTTATCTACAATAATTTTCATAATATTGGTATTCTAAATTGAACTATTATAAACTTATGCACATTTTGCATAGTATTTTGGAAGCTTACACATTTATGCAAATAGCATTTTGTTTGCGTATTCATGATCACCAAATTAAACTATGCATCTTTTTAAAATCTATGAAGCTTCATTTTAGTACGGGATAACGATTCGATTTTGAAAAAAAAAATAAAGAATGAACATTATTAACTGTAAATTCGTGTACATATAAATACTAAAAGGAATCGACTATTCATTTAAGAATGGTTTAGGAGGGATACTTTACTACACGGTTGTTGTTTAGCTGTTTTATAAGTACAAATTTTATACTGAAAAATAGTTAGGATTAAATTAGCCTACAATTATATTTATGATTATTTTACACATAAATAAAATAACAGTAGCTATTATGAAGGGGGTTATTTCAATATTGGTAATTTTGTCTTTTAGCAGAAGTCGTATAGATAAAACAAAACAATTACAGTAATAAATATTTGATATATTTTACATTCTGATATCAAACAAAATTAAAACATTAAACCAATTCGCCACCTTACCTGTCGGTTTCATATCCTGTTAAAATAAACTATCCATTTAAAATATAGAAAAAATAAATCAATACAATGAAAGCTTAAAGAAATTTTATCTCGTTAGTTTTTGAAAGAGATGTACGTCGTTACTCTGAAGAGCCTCTCAACACTGAAAACAGATAAAGACTAAAAAACAGAAGTTGTCGATGAGCATCGAAGCTAACAAGACGTGACAGGCTCCACCCTAGAAAGTAATAACTCAATGTTGAGAGAGCTTTCCAATCTGTTACTTGTCAATAAGCCGTTTTAATTTGATCAAAATAAAAATGAGTGCTTGTTACTCTTAAGGTCAGAAGTCGACACGTGACTGAAATTATCATATAAATCAAAATTATTTAATACAGTTTATAATGATTAGTTAAAAAATATATTCCTCAATGAATAACTTGCTCAATAATACACTAAGAAATTGTGGAATAATTATTGAATTTGGATAATTAACCTAAAAAGCTATTTGTATGTTTTGCTAGGGAAATATAGTGGCAACTGTCTTAAAAATTACTAAAAATATAAAAAAAAATTTACCTTCAGATTCTTAACGATTATTATTACTATTTATTATGTAGTAATAATAATTAGATAATTATTAGTTACAAATTGTAAATGTATCTGGTGAAATAATTTTTATCAAGCTCTGAAAACGTACCAAAACCTTTGATTTAGTATTCCAGTAGATTATCAGATTCTTAATGTATTATTACAATACAATAATATTTAAAAGTTACACGAATTTTAAAATATTACATCAATAACTTAAATGTACACATACATATTTGTGTATATTATTGGAATTATTCATTTAATATATCTCATTTTATTATATCTAGAATGGTGTTTTTTAATTCAATCGAATATATGTAGATGCATGTATTGTAAATTTAAATGTAGTTTTATGTAATTATATATTTGTGTGAGTGTTCAAGTAACAGATAAGGAAAGTAATGCTCTAAATTTTATAATATGTAATACTTATTTAAGAGTGAATAATGGTAGGCAATATTTATTTAAAGTTAGGCATTTGTATTTAAAACCCATAAACATGAAACAAAATCATTTCTTTACACGCAAGGATTTAAAAAGAATTACTCAAATTGGAGTTTAGTTTTCTAAAGTATGTACCTAAAATTATGTACCTTTGATATAAAATACAATACCATTTAAGGGAAGAACTAAACACTCATGTACTTCTTTCTTCGTATCCGTGGGATTTGTTTTAAACTTTTTTTATTTATACATTAAAATCTTTACATTCATATCTAAATATATATAAGCAACATAATATGCGACTTGGCTGAGTGTTAGTCAATATTTTGTACATCAATGTTATTGCAAACAGTGAGACCAACAAGAAACACAATGTAATACATCTTTAAACAAACCAAATGTGATGATATAACATTATAAAATACCAAACAGTATCACATAGTCTACTGAAATTAGGGATTAGCTTTAATTTTGCACGCAACCTTTAGTGAAACCCAAAAGTGTGCTCCATGAGAAAATTTATTTAATGCAACAATGCTGCTAAGTGCGAGTTTATTGCAGTAAGTTTTGAAAGTCAATGTAGTTTACATATACCATTATTACAAACCTTAAAAAATTTAACTTCTCTTTGTAAATCATGTGCTGATTAATTTATTTATAATATAAGTTAACCTATATTATCTCAAAGAATTTAAATATCAATTAAAACATCTCCTGGTGTCAAAACGTTTTACTCTGATAAGGAGTTCATGATGGAGCGTTAAGAAATTATTATATTGAATAGTATAATTAATAGCAAAAGTGAAATCCCAGTCTTAAAATTTCTTAAATCGATATGCATAGCCCTATTTGGGCTTATTAAATAGTACTATAGTTATATTTTTGATATATCTACCGCAACTATTTGATTTTTAATGCAATAAATAAATTACTATTGTTATAACAAAAAGGAAATGGCATTGAGACTTCAAACAACTTTTAATGAATCTTCATTCCTAAAAAAATTGATCTGATTTCAGTTATAGGTACGCCACACTATATTATTTGACTCAGCGTTAGCAAATATATTCATAAATGGTTCTAATGTATATCTATGAAAGAAAAAAGAAAATACCAAACTAAATAAACTTGTGAATAAACTCATAAAAATTATATGCCATTAAAATATTGATATCTTTATTCATATTGTAAAACAAAATAATACTGGAGTGGAAATCAGTATTATAGGGCAGCGACAAGATTGCATTTATAACACTCTTGCATTTTAATACCCTCACTAGCTCACCAGAACTTTAAAAACTTATAAATTGCTTCATTTAAAAACCAACTTAACTCTATAAACAATAATTTTAATTCATACTGTACCAAGGTATCTCGAACAAGATTTTACCATTAAACTTTAACTTTTGCATTGAACTACATATACAAGAATGTTCTGTGATGGTGAATGCTCTAATATATAATATAGACACGCAGATATTTTTTCAACGTATTTTCTTTGTAAATGTATTTGTTTAAGAATTGTATACTATAACTTTGAATTCACCTCATCAAAGCCTACTACGCACACGTAGGGTGGTGTACTACTACTTTGTTTGCTATAAATGCCAACAAGTTTTTCTTTAATTATCATAGGTAAAGTTTTTACAAAATATTTTTACCCAGAATCTATAATAATTAACAATTCCACAGCAACAGAGCAATTATAATGTTAATCTTTGTCATGAATATTTTCACTTTCCCCAAATTGTGCTGAGAAGGGCTGACCAACTTCACTTTCTACTGATAAGGTGATAAGTGGTTATCTGTCCCAGAGGTCTCACCCGCTAACAGACAGTGCTCCCGGAGGCAACATTGTTGTTCAAACTATCTCACATTTCCCGCTCAGATGCTTTGTCAATTACTTTACACCTGTTGTTTTGTTATTTTAACATTTTTAACGATATGTTTATATTGTGCGGAACTCAGTATTTATTTATTAGTTCACGTAACCTGGATTATTGTTTCATAACATTGTACCATTTTATTTCAATAATTGATGTGTCCGACATGTGTTTTTGGTTCTTTACAGACACATCACTTGGTTACATTCCGAACAGTCTAGGCACTACATATAGCCAGTATATCTTACAACATATTTTTAAATACACAGTTTTATGTTTTGAAATATATGTTTGTGTGTAAAAGGCTCATTGCCCCTAGTTTTTTCCGAAGATAAAAACTTTAGACACCTGAGGAAGAGATTAGATATCAATTCTAAAACGTTTGTGTTCTTATACGCCTGTAAAACATAACGATAACAAGATTCTGAACTCCAATTATCCTACAGTCATCCATTACCACTAAAATAATTAAAAATAAAAGTCTTTTGAGTAACAACACAACTATCTCTAATTCATACTTAATAAAGTGTCAATTAAAGATAGTTTTTATAATAATAATTTAAATACGGATTAAGTCCTGCTTCTATGCTAGATATTTACTAGAATAATATAGTTGGAGGAACTAATTATAGTGCAAAAAACGTTGAACCTTTTGTACGTTAATGCCCTTACAGAGAACAAAAAACTTCAGAAGGGTTATCTAGGCGACAGTGACGAATTTGTTCATTGTTTCTGGACTAAAACTTACTCAGTCTGTCCAAGATGTATCTGCCAGTTATTGGCTGTCTTTAACTTTCAAAGTAGCTGAGAGTAATGACATATTGTTTACAGTTTGCAAAAATATATTGTGTTATGAAGAAGTTCGTTGAAAGTCAATTCTGGGTGATAGCACATATGTTTTAAAATAAGTTCAGAACAAAATGTATTAAGCGAGTAAATGATCTGAAATCATTACAGATAGTAGACATTGTATGATTTACTAAAGATTTTATTACATTTTACAATTTTTATTGAATTACAAGTATATTTTGTGTTTTGGAAAGTAATGTAGTTTTGGAATGTTATCGAAATATAATTTTTTTACATTATGCAAGTCTATCGAAAGTGAATAGTACAAAAATCACGCATGCTTTCGTAAGCTATAAAAGGAGAATGAAATCGAAAATACAATTATTGTAGTCTGAAATCCAATGAACATTTCAAAAGCAGCTTCCGTCGGTCTTTTATAATAGTGAAATTTACACTTTGCTAGATCAATTTCTAAAACACTTTTATCTAGTAAATGTAAATCTAATCAAATACAATACTGCGATACAGTATTGCATCTCTTCAAGACATACCATAATGACTTGGGTGGAATATCACATTTCGGGTAGGATGGAATCATGCTATACATTTTAGACTGTCGTTCCTGGAACTATTTTGTAACTGTCTGCGTAGTAATTACTAACGTTCGTTTATAATTGGTTTTCATTTAAGCTTATTACTTAATCGTGTAACATTAACATTATGTACGGAGAATATGAACATTATTAAATGATATTCTAGGGTGCTTGTAATGTTGACATAAAGATAGTGAAGATGAATTTTATTTCCGGAAAACTTTCAAAATAGTTGGCGTAAAAGCTTTTAATCCGAAACAATATAATTGATTAACTTTACTACAAATAAAATAAGTGAAATATTGAAAATTTAACTTTTTACTTACAATTAATACTTCCTTCTTATAAATTCTGATGTCAAAATAATTAATACAGTACTAATTGTTTTAAAAATATTTGTTTTCGAAAGACGAAATTAGGTTCCATTTAAGTTTATGAAGCTTAGATAAAATACTCGTAATACAATCAAAATTGACGAATTTTTAGTTTGGATTATTCGGAAATTAATGAGCTTTATCATTTAAATCGGTGTTTCTTATTTAGATGCAAGATTTCGTGCAAAACTATATATATAGTTATATATATATATATATATATATATATAATATATATATATATATATATATATATATGTAATATTAGCCAATGTATCTGATCAAAAATGTATTGAAAACTTGCGACAATAAAAAATATGTCATCTTTATCTTTATAAAAGCCATTAAGTCATAAAAAATAACCAAATTATCGTAATTTTACCTTCTGATAAGGGTAATTCTACAGTAATCTTGAATAGCAGTGATTGTATTAATGAGGCTAACAGGCAATTACAAATTTCTACTGTAAACATGACTTTGGAAAAAGACCCAACTAACGTTTTTAGTGCATAAATTAAAGATATCTCTTATAAAATGGCCCCAAGCAAAATATTTCTAATACTATAGACCCGTATCTGCACACGAAGTCCAACGTAATACAACTTTGAAAATTTTTTCTCTCCAATTGGCATCAAGATGTTTCAAAATTATTACAATAAAGAATACAAAAAATTATTACTAAGAAGATATGAACAAGCAAAAATAATGGCTCTTCAATAAAAATCAACAGTTTGATTAAATTTGAGACACGGTTAATTGAAATTTATCACTCAAACATTTTATGGATCTATGTGTTTAGGAAAGCTTACATGTTTAATTTACTTGTTCTGATACCATATGTTTTTGTTGTTTGCAATGTTTTTATAACCTTAATTCTTATATTTCTTTATATTTTATTTTATACATGATTTTGATAATTTTACTGAAAAGTAACGTAACATTAAGCATTTCGAGTTGAAGAAACGTGGTTTGTTTTCTTTTATACCTATATATATATATAATATATATATATATATATATATATATATATATATATATATATATATATATATATATTATATCGTATTATATATTATTATTATTCGCTACATATATATAAGAAGGTTTGTTCTGAAGATAGTAGCCTATATTAAAAAGGTTGTTATACATAAAAACTGCAAGTCCTTTACGTGACAGTATTTGCTAGCACTCAGAAAACAAGAACCGAATGTTTTTACTTAAAAAAAAACGTAACAACTGGTAATAGGTGATATACAGAGAGATTGATATTTATTATTTATTGGACAAAATTGCGATAAAATTAGAATCTGTAATTACGTTTCCTACTACATTTACTACCTACGTCATATATTTCATATTTTTATATTCATAGCAAACTTAAATAAAAAGGAATATATAATTGTGGGATTTGATATTAATAATGTTGTAAACAAGCACATAATTACTACAATAAACCTTTGTTTTTAAGAGCTTATTATTTCTTCATGTTAAAAATATACGTTAAATATTTTACAACTTTAATGGATCATTAAACTTTATATTTAAAGTTTACGCTAAAAGAAAATCCGTTTCAAAATTATTATTATAACATAATTTTTTCACTTGATATTTTAATTCTCTTGTAAACCTGATGTCGTATAAATAAGTATTCTGTGGTCTATAAAACCTTAACCGCAGATCATGTACCGTGTAATTCAATAAATGATAGCTATAAAAGAGCTGCTGACTGCAAAGCGCCGGAATCCTTTACTACATTACAGGTTATTTATTTTATTTATATCCAGGTCACTATATAGCTTTATACAGCACGATTTGTAACCTGAAGAATAAAATTAGGAGTAATGACATACACATGTAGAGAGTATGCGGATGGCTATACGTAACGCCATATGCTATCTCACTCATTTATAAATTCATCCCATTCGTACTTTAATTCGTGACAGTTCTACTTTTGGCAGTATTTCTTGAAGTACACAAAATACGTAAGGTGACTGATGGATTAGTCAAACGAACGAGAAGAAATGTGACAGGGCAAAATTTTATATGATTCCACCAATAAAACTGATTTTTTCAGAGGCTTGCTTAACACAAGTCTAAAGAAAATATATGTTTTGCTAATCTTAATAGAAATAGTTATCTATTAACATGCCTGATGATATTGACACGTAACCTCCAAATCTTCCAACGGGAACTTATTTTCTATCTGGATGTCTATATATCTACAGGATATCACAAAAATGAAATTAGCTACATAAATCTTCTTTTGCGTTTAACCTCAGAGAATACTGTTATATGACATTTGTTGTGTAATTCTACCTTGTAATATCATAAAATTTGGAAAAAAGTTTTTATATACTTTAACGTTGGAGAGTTACCAGCTCTTAGGTGTATCAATGGAATACACAAATGAGCATACGATAATGAATAACTTAAAATATTTCAGTAATACATTAGACCAGAGTAGAGGAACAATACGGAATAATAATATAAGTGATAATATTTGAGGCGAAAAGGCTGCAAGTCCTGCCACTAGCTCTTATTATATATTTTATTGATGCGTAAGCATTTCTGGTTTTAATTATATTGGAAAATCTACACTACCCTTTATAACATGCGTTTTGATACTTCATAAAATATATTATCTGATCTGACAAGCTTACATGAGCAAAAAGGTTTCTAATTTATTCATAATAATATACTTCCTGTTTCGCAATTTATTCCTTTATATTCTGCAATGTTGTCACAATCAAGAAAGTAGGAACATACCTTTGTCTGAAGAATCTTTAAATTTTTCTGAGAATTATAAAACACTCTCGGTATAATTTATTCGGTAGCGGTAATAATTACATGCAAAATACACATATTTGTCAAATTTCACCTTTATAGAACGTTTAAAGTTAAAAAACAATGCAGTTCTTCTTTTGGTTTCAAATCTATTTTAGCCGTTATGTGTGACTGATCTCTATGAAAAATATTCTCTAGTTCTGACTATAGCATGTGGCACATGTTTGTCCAAAATGAGATGTTGAGAAGTTGGAAAACTAATGTAAAGTCGTTCTAAGGGTTCGAGACATATTTAAACTCTTAGGGACATTTCAACTATTTAAATAGTTTGGTTCTTCTTGATGTATATGTAACTAAATATAGGTTAATTTGTATATTATTACGTATATTTAACATAAGAAATAAATATTCCACATCTGAAATAAAATGTTATTTTATACACAATATTGTACAATTGTATTGTATAAAACATCAAAATAAATTAATAAAACGACACTATAGATAATACTTTATGTAATGTACTTATCTTGCTAAATATGTATACAATTAATATAAATATAAACAGGTCAAGTTAAAATAATACTAGTGTTATAAAAATTTGGTATAAATAGTAGGTTTTACTTTACCAGGTTAGTGATAAATTAATTAACACCCAGGATGAAAGAAAATGTGTTGAAAAGTGCACCTTGAGTTTATTTACAGCATTGGTGTGGTTGTATTAATTGAACCCAACAAGGTACTTTGGCTTTGTCCTTTGAAAAGCGTTATTCTTGTTTGGTTTTTCACGTGGAGGGACCACGTAATTATTTTCTTTCCCATTTGTGTTTAACTATTTTTACCTTTAACTTAGAAGTAAACATCAAAAGCTATATCGATAAATATTTTTATCTGGACATGATATTTATGTTATATTTATAGATTCTTAACATTAGTGAACAATACCTATATATATATATATATATATATATATATATATATATATATATATATATATATATATATATATAATAAACACTCCAATAATTATGAATTGTTATTTATTTGAGACATTTCGTGTTAAATGAACACATCATCAGACCCATATAACTGAAAAGGCCTCATAAAAATTGAATTTCATAATTATTGGAGCGTTTGTTTATAGATTAAGTATTTTATTCGAATAACAAGAAGTTGGTAGAATATATTAGTGAACAAGTTCAGGTTTTACCGAACACACACTTTGCAGACTGCTAGGTACTTTCTTCATAAATAAGAAAAAAAGTCAAAAGGGTTTTCTTTAAATATCAGTTACAGTCAGCATTGCTGAATCTCTTAACCATTCAAGTTTTGTTGGACATATTTACAACAGATATATCTAAAAAACATACAGTGCATTAGACCGTTTTACTCTAAATCGATAGGCTTATCCAATTGACTAAGAGAAACTAAGTAGAAGGTCACTACGAACCTTCTATGAACAGTTATAATATAGTTAGGCTGATGGACTTAGGCTACGTACAGATGGACGATATACCCTTTAAGCATTTTATTTCAAGATTTTCTTTATAGTTCTTCCGTTGTGAAAACTAGGAGCCTTTATAGTAGTTTTTATGTCTATATGACCCTTCTTTTAGGATTCATTTATTGCATAGAACTTTGTACAACAGATTTATAGACGGCTCTATTTATATTCTGTGGAAAGTAATATAAATGCGTAATAGTTATAAGACTATTACTATTATTATAAACGATTTTTGTGTAGATAAATTAGGAACTTAGATATATCAATTATCGTAATAATATCTTTTTCCTCTAAGCTAAAAGCAGCACGGTGAGTATAGCAGTGAAGTTTTGTAATGTGTTGGTGACACAGATATACGTGGCGGCCGATAGCGTGAAATAACCTCCCACCCACAACCCACTCAGGCCACCCATCTCCCACCCACAGCCCATTTAGGCCACCCATCGCACTTGCCGTTAACTGTGGCCAAACACCCAATGCCACTGTTTCCCTCCCACTGCCAGTGATGAAGAGCTTCATTATTCCTTTACCTGAAATATTGCCGAGTATTGTGAACATTACTAGTATGTGACAAAATAATACAACTACTAAATTTAACCTTTAGAGCGCTGAATAGAAATTCCTATATTTTCCCCTAGCGTGCTATTAACGTAAAAAATAAATTTTAAATTTCTTTAAAGTTCTATTTAATTTAATATTTTTAAAGTTAGTATAACCAGAGAAATCATTAAAAAGGAATTTTTTTAAAGACTCTTGTATTTTTTACAGATAAAAATGAATAAAAATACTAAACATGGAATTAGCCAATTCCAAAAAAAAAAAAATTGTGAATGAAACACTTCTAAGCAGGACGTGTTTAAAATTAAAGTCGCAATTCTTGAAATAATATAACTGTACAAATGTTGAGAAATAACGTAAAACACGGAACCCGCACAGGGACAAGCTTACAAGCAGGTCTCGTAAATGCACTGGTCTCCCTCACCAGGCGGGAAATCCCGTAAGACGCGACAGTCTGCAGGTCAGAATGGCGTTCAGTTGCTATGAAAACCAGTTTCGGATCGGTAACGGGTAGCCGAGAACAATGAATCGAGCGCAGTCGTTGTCTGAGGTACGGACAACACTCTAGCTCATGCTATCTGCAGTTTTACGAACTATATTTTACGAAAAAAAAGAAAACATCGTTTGCGAGATCTACCGTAATACGTGTGAAGCGTCATTTTCACCGCGCGAGATATTCCGTAATACGATAACAACATTGACGTTACGTTACTTAACCATATGCTAATTATCGTAATAGAAACTCTTACCAAAGTTACGTATCTGTATACTATAGCGTCAACTAATCTATTTTTGTTTGTGAAAGCACATTTAATACTAACATATCGGTTACTTTAGTGTATTTAAATTGTATTAAATGACATGATATATTGATGTTTTACATTATCGTAGTCTGTCATTATTATACGTAGATTGGTTTTCATATTATGTGGCCTAACAAAACTCGTTTCCCTGTATACTTGGTGTTGAAGCACAGCCTTTTCATCTCTTTTGGGTATTTGACTAACAATATACTATGGGCTTTTCTTTATTGTCTTGTTTGTATAACTCTTGTAAGGACAATTTCATTATATATCTGTGAAAGATGAGCCATGTTTATAATACTTTCCAAGTAATGGGGGTAACTTAAGGTTTAATAACGTCTTCGTTATATTCTAATTCATGTTAAAACTAGTGGCAAATGGAAACCATTGTTTACGCATTGGTAACGAAAATATCATTACTTGGAACATTGTTATCGATGATGTATTGATGTATGAATCTCGTACTCTGTAATATAACACTAAACGTATTATTAGAGTCAGTTCATATAAGAAACTAAGTACTAATACTTTAAAAGTTTCTTAATTCTCTCATTGTTATTTGCTGAGTATAACAAACGTCGTTTATAAATACTATAATCTGAGTCATGTTGTATTTCTGTACGTATGTAACGCTGCAATAATTGAGTAAGCAGTTTATGGGCTAAAATGTTTAGGCACACGACCTTAAGGAAAATTTATCAATGTATACTAAAGCACAAGGAAATGTTATGAAGCTACAAGCACAACCCTCCAATTCAATTTTGTTTACTTACAAAAGATTATGCTTAGATTTTAGGTCGGCTTTTGTATCGACATTTTGTGCGGACATACATAAACATATAAATAACATATTTCAGCCCTTCCATGATAGACGTCACTAATGCTCAGCAAAATTAAAACTTTTCATAGTACATATGAAATAAACCATGTAAATTTATTATACTTCAATCATAAATTATTTTACCGTTAATACGATAGTATACGCAGTTATGTGTAACATATACTAAAAAGAATGTATATATATATAAATTTATTAGTATTTAATTCAGTAATAATACAATAAAGTATATTTTGGAAAACTAGGTAATTATATCAAATCCTACTACGTGCAATTTGTCTTTAAAATAAAAATAAACCAGGTCAACTTGAGCATTCTTATACAACTTATCTCGGCAAATACGAGTTTGTTGTACTATCTTAATGTATTCGATTTAACACATTTATGTACCATTTCATATAGATAATGAAAACCACACAAATTTTGTTTCACTCTACTTATTTATGTTTTATTTCTTTTGGTGCATTAACTCACACTGTTACGTTAAGATTACCTGGATTCATTATTTTTATGTTTCTTAAAAAAATTATTGTCATTACTTTTTATTTATATGAACAAGCATATAATAGATGGAAGCAGTTACTAATATTGATTAAAGTACGTTAGATTGGTTTCATACACTAGTTCATGACTGGCACAGGAGTGTACAAGAGTAGATTGACAAGAGTTGCCGTTTTATTGTAGAATCTGAAGTTATTACTGTTCATGGACCAGAATGTTCTTGAACTATTATAAATATTAAATAAAATTAGTCACTCTATGTTAATTATCGGGATAACCCTAACGAAATTATTTTGTTATATACCCTTAAGAATATTTAATCGTTACATGTTTATATAATTTTGTGTCAGTATTCAAATTCTTAATAACTTAAAATGGTTTTGATAGATGTTTTTTATTTTCTGGTTCTAATCTCCCATGGTTAAAACACATTTTGCCATAATAAATTATTTGGAACATATATATTTATAAAATAATGACTATTTCTGTTTTTTTATAATATTTGCTAATTTATGAATTATGAGTTGTATTATTTGTTTCAACTAAAGTCTTATTTACATTTTAGATAATCTTTTCAAATATAGTACAGGATGATGTTATATTAAGATTACAATCACGATGATACTTCCTTGTTGATACAAATTTATTGATTCGAATTTGTGAAACAGACTATGATAATATACTTTAAGAACTCAAATTCGAATAGGAGTAATGACAATGAATTATCAACGTAATGACACGAACATCCCTACATGACTATCCTCGCTTAAGGTACACAATTACAGAGCTGACACTGATTAAGCCCCACCATCTTGTTCTGGCACAAGCCCAACTAACTACAAGCCACTCTGCTACTTAATGTCCTGACAAATTTATAGTTTAGATTCCTCCCTGTGTCCCTTTACAGTTTAAATACAACGTTAAGATTTTTGGGATGCCAAAGAGTAATTTTGTATCTTATTTTATATGTATTGTTATGCTGTATATTTGTGATTGTTAACGTTATGTAACAATGCTCTTAAGCATGAATGATCTGATTGGAAAAGAACACAATCAGGATGACTATCAAAGTGATTTTAAATTTTTGCTTTTGCAATAATGTACCAAACTCTCGGTAATTCTACTACTAATAATGTAATACTAATGTTTTATAATATTAGAAATAGTAAAGAAGAAAACAATAATAATTTATCAGACAATGGGAGTTCATACATAATTTATGTAACGTAACTTTTCTTTTTACAGTATCCGCCACTTACAAATGTGACAAATAAATGATTTAATTTTAAATGTTTTAGTCTTTGATACAATGCCAGAGAGAAAAATGATTAATAGCCTATAAATTATTTAGTAAATGATAAAAGTTATTATAGAAGCGGTTATTGCGCGAGTAGCGATACAACACACGAATCGTTCTGGAAATGACACAGGAGTGGCTTAAGTAAACTCGTTTCTGTGAAATTGACAGTACAGGATACTAGACTTATTGTTTCTCGTGGTGTTAGATTCGTTGAATTTGACTTTCAGAATGATAAATGTTCTTATTTTTTCCTTTTAATCTTCAGCCAGAATGTACTTAACCATGTCAAATACTGCATTGAAACATTTCTTTTGTCGTAATTAAAAGACTTTTTATTATAATATATTTAATTATTTTATACTAAAGACAATTGTATTGCTAAGTGTCATTAGGATATTACAAATTTTTCTTTCACACAGTGACCGTAATGGAAGTACCATACTACCACTTAGCCTAAGTCGGTATATAACTCGTGTCACAGTGAAAGGTGTTAAAATGTATTTTGTAGTTAGATATGTATCACACTTTAACACATTGATTGTGGTGGGCGCACTGTGCTACTATTTTATATGTACTGAAAAAGTACATTACCATGTCTTACCAGTACATTAACCTTAATAAGAGGTAAGGTTTTAAAATTCTTACTAAGACCAATTTTGTATGAGACTTAACATAGGTATTAACACAATCTATCGGGAAATATGAAGATTTCTGAAAAAAGCAAACATATAGCATAGGTTGAATTCAGTTATTTTCTATCAATTAAACCTTATAATTCATAGAAGACTTAATCCATATTTTTGTGTATCACTGTAATATCATCCATGAAAAAAAAACTTAGAATTTACATACTTAATCCATCCCTATATTAATAACAAAAATCCTACCTAATATCAGTAATTAAATCATAAATCTAAATCTTTAAAATCTAATTTATTTAGTACACAGGGTGTCGTAAGAGTAACTCGACAAACTTCCCAGGTGGCTTAATCAAAATAATGAAAAAAGTTCATATATACATAAGTACGAATGCGCTTTGAAACGAATGCGTGAGAAACTGATGTTTTATGGTGTAAAGATAGTTGTTAAATTTATTTTATGTAAAATGAACTAAATAATGGAATAAGATAGGTCCCTTACCAGTAACACCTACCATTATTCAGAAGTATCGGACAGAATAATCAAAATTCGGTCTCGAAAAGCATGCTTTGTTTGGATATAAAGTACATTAGCTTCATTAAATAGGTCAATAACACGCAAACTTCATTATTAAAGTTTTTAATGTTATTCTGAATAGAATGTTGTAAAATAGGCCAATAATAAATAAAAAATTTTAAAATATTAATATTTAAATAAATCAAAGTACGAAAAATAAGCAGAAAAGGCAATATTTGTTTAATAAATTAAAGTTTTTCTTAATAGCTAAACATTTTAAATGCTGATCTATGCTAATATATTATTCCAATTTCCACTCTAGAATCAGAAGTGCCCATACAGGTGCAAAACCTTCAAAATTGCGTGCGGACACGCGAGTAAATGGTAGTATTTTTGTAACCTGTAAATGTATACGTTATTATTATATAAAGGAAAGTTATTGTGGTTTTTTGTTTGTGTAACAAATTACTAAGTAAAAATAACGCATTAATGTCTAAGTCCCATGCGAACTATAGCTGCCATGATCTTAAATCTTGAAACAGGATTGAGGAAGTTAAGTTAATAAACTTTTCCCCTTAGGGTAGAGTTAGAGCTATTGTTGTTGTGGTAAGAATTACGGTGGGGTGAGTGGGGGTGTTCACGACAGTGTTCTGCCATTCACGTTTTCATTTACCCTGCTATAGTTTAACGCAATATGTTTTGTCATAATAACTCAGCTATTTCTTTAATAATTAGATATTTATCTCGCAATTGTTGTGTGCTGTCACGCTCATAACACTCCTAAAATATAAACTTATTATCGATTTTGTTAGGTTTGAATAGTTAAAGTATGCATTGCATAGTATTTATATGTTCAAATTAGCTTAGCAAAATATTTTGTTATGGTAACAATCCCTTACAAACAGGATAATATATCATTAAGCGTGATTTAATTAAAACAAAGTGTTATGAAACAATAACGTGCTTTGAGCGACATAACTAAATATTAACATGATAACTTCCAACTCAATATATTACTAGTTATTGAGAATAAGGCTGAATTCCTTTCCCTTCTACTTGTCCATGTCGTCTAATATAAATTACTCATACATTACCTTGTAACAATTAATTCACTGCCAAATTAACGCACCCCTATATCAAAGTATCTTTCATAACATTGCATATATATGCACTTTTCTTATAAATTCATATACGAGGAAGGTAACTCCTCGATTTCACAAAAATCATACCACATCTTTTCAAGAACCGTTCTACTACAAGGGTATAAATCATATATTGTATGTACATACAATGAACTCATACATAAACTACTCATACCACTTATACACTAAACTAATATTCACCTACTTAAGCAATACGATTTGTTTTCAAAAATATTATGACGTCACTAATCCCAAAAATACAACACGGGAACGTTACTACTTACAAAAAATTCCCTATCAAATAACTATCTACCAGTATTTCTCTAAGCGAATATAAACTTTGAAAACTGTACCATTCACACCTTAACCATTCACGGTCTTATGACAGGATCTAAACACGTCTACACGTAAATCCTACTTCATCTATACGTGACATTTATTGCATTCACCCAAATTGTAACTTTCATATCGACAAAGCCTACTAATAATATAATTTTACTCAACGTTACTACGTACACAGGTTATTCCTTGTATTCAGTTACCACTAATGTACACGAAACATAGCTATTTTATTTATTTCATCATATATAGTTTGGATAAAGGTTAAATACTGTTACTGAATAATCGCTGTAATAATATACTTTATAGCCATGCATATCATCTACAATTTTACTATTTTTCAAGTTATAAAAAGTAACGTGAAATATGTTATGTAAAAAGCCGTTGTATAGTTAGAAAGGGTGAAATTTCACATTGGTCTCTAGCCGTCAACGTGACATCAATCTCTTTGTAGTTGACAGGTGACACTGCCGTTATAGTTTGGCCTTAACCTTGACTTCCCCGGATATTCACAACAAAATGGAACTGAATAAGTCATATTAAAATTGTAATAAAATATGACTAACCTAGGGATACACTTCTATGTTAGTTGATGGACAAGTTCAGGATCTAAAAAGAAATAAACTGGAAAAAACCTAACTTTATTTAGATAATAAAACGAGAATAGTGTTGTCTTAAGTAGAATTAAAGAAAACTGAGAGCATCCAACAAAAAAATATGGAGCACAATTATATAACGGAGCACAGTCCTTAAAAGTTATAACGTAATGCTGTTTTACTTTTTTGATCTTTAATGGCATTTCTTCTCAGCCTCAATGTCGTTTCCATACATACAAGTTTCAATGACAACGTTTATATAAAGAAACCCTTTTTATGGCTAGGATTTTATTTCTTATACTTCTCGTATATCAAGGTAAGTTTTAGTTTTATTTACATACTAAAACATAGTAAATAATAGTTGGAAATTCTTTGTTAATTTAAACGTTATTAAATATATATTAAACTCTAGTATACCTTAAGTAGAATTTCAATAATATTAACTATAATATAATCAGATACTACAAAATATTATGAAACATTTTGTGCTCCATACGGCGCAAGAATGCTAAGAAATTACATACAAACACCAAGCACACCATGTAAAGGTCTGTCTGTAAAGAAATCCGTTTATTTGCAAATACGTTTTCTTTGCTTGAAAAAACAGAATGCACACGTGTGATAAGCGTTATTTATTATTGAATGTCTTATTTCTTAGATGTACTTACATTTTAATAAAATTATAAGTACAATTATAAATACATTAAAGGAAACTGCTTTATTTAATGGCTGCAAAACTAACATGATTGAAAATATGATAAAAAAGAAAAAGAAAATTATTGAAAGAAATTCTAGAACAACCTTATATCAAATCAAAAGTAAAGAACCTGAAAATGGATATCTGTTTCCTACAACAATCTATCTACAGATATTACTAAAAGTTTTAAGAAACATGCTAATATTAATGTATCTACAAATTCCAAAATTAAATTAAAGAATATATTAGGAAATCCCAAGAACAAAATTAATGAAGAAGAAAAATCTGGAATTTATCAAATTAATTGTGACAATTGCGATTTAAAATACATTGGCCAAACAAAAATAAAGTTAAAACAGAGAGCTAAGGAACATAGGGCATGTTTAAAATACCAACAGGAAGAAAGATCAGCCATGGCAAAACATGCACTTCAAACTGGACACTCTTTTTCAAATGCAAAATTATTAAAAGAAGTACAAAATAAAAAATTCCTTGATGCATATGAAACAATTTTTATAAAAAAGAACCAAAATAATCTGGTAAACAATGAACCTGGACCTTTTCAAAATTCACCGTTACTTTATTTGATTTAACTAAATATAAACTTTATTTTTATATATACATATAACATACTGTGCTGTCATAGAATATTACCTCTTTGTATTTTTAATGACATATGTTTTTATTTAGTACAAAATTGATTATGTTACTATTGTTATTATTACTTTCATTCAGTTGTGTGAGTCCGAAGATGTACTCATTGAGTACGAAAGGCCTCACAAAAAAAACTTTATGTTATTGGAGAGTTTGTTTGAATTAATATATAATTTCCAATAAGATAAGAGCTTCAAGAATGTATACAATTATCATTATATATATTAACATTTATACAAAAGGTGTTTCTAAACACTTGCAACTTAAGAATTAAAATATCTTTGGTTACAATACTGGCTGTTATAAACAGTAATATAACAAATAAACTGAACATATATTTATATTTCCAAATCTAAAAACATAATAGTTGAATAAAATGATAAGACAAAGCTGATATAATGTGGAACACTAAGTTATCAGCTAAGGAAACAAACTATCAAGTCCAAGCAGCAGAAGGGTCGTGTGCTTTATTAGTTAGACAAGTGGATGATGTCATCCTATTTGAGGCCTGTTGACTTGATACCTTAGCCCGGCAATGGTGAATGGGAGCAGTATTTATTTCTATATCTCATTATACAATACTAAATTTATTTATTTTAGTGAAGATAATTTGTAAACGGATTTGTTTATAAATTTTTACCTTTCACAATGTTACATGTTCCACCTGATTTCATTTCTTGAAATTTTACATTTAAAAGAACTTATTATGGTTGTTATTAGTATTATAACATTACATTGTTTAAATATTTAAAGTTTTAACACCTTAGACTGGGTGTACTAATTTGAAAATAATTATATTATTTTTTGTGTCTATTTTAAGTTTTTTGTAACTATTAAAACCTTAATGCCGAAACATTTCTTTTTATATCTATACATGTAATAGTGTTTTATATATAAATTTTATATAGAATAAGAGTTAAAATGTTTTATATACAATCTATAAAACTTTTAGTATTAATTTGACAATTAGTACTGAATTGAATTTTTTTCAATATTTCTTGTTTAAGAAAATTTATAATTTAAAAAGATATCACTATGTAATTTTAAGAATATTATATGTCAGCCAAATAAGTGGGTTTTATATAATGATTCATAAAAGTTTACGGCCAGTATTTCTGATTGAAGTAACCATTTTATAATACATCCAGCAACAGTTTACGACTGCATTCTGTAATAAAAAACTAAAAGCGTTATTAGAAACAGTTATTCACTTTATATAACAAAGACGTAACATTATGTATGAATCCCATAATCTGAGTTATGTTGTATTCAATAATGTATGTAATGTTGCAATAAATTTAGTAAGTTAGCATTTTGGAGAGCAAAGAAATTTTGGCACACCTAATAATACCTTAAGCCAAATGTAGCAATGACAATTTAATTCATTACATACAACGAACTATATTTTACAAGACAACCTATTTATATCAAACCCAAATAAGTGCAATGGTTCTTTCAAATAAAAAGCCCTGTTCAACAATCTTGAGCATTCTTATACAGATTATCTCTCTAAATACGAGTATTTTCGAGGATTCGTAATTTTAATATTTCTTCAAAAAGTTTGGCATTTGTTTTATTGATATGTATATGCACATAATTGATAAAAGTAGTTATAAGTATTTAGTTATGTACATTTAATTTATTGTATGCACAAGGTAATGAACAACAAAAGAGTGTGCAAGAGTACTTCGATATGAGGTGCCGTTTTTATTGGCTGGCGGCGCTATCTAACAGCATGACTTGAAAGTGACACCACAGTTTGGCAGATATCCCAGGAAATCCCTGTGCGTACTAACCAGTAACTCTGGGTATTTTTAACCTTTTTGCTTATCCTCTGGAGATAATAATCTCTTTTATTTAGTCACAATGTGTTTTTTTATTACAACGCAGCGGGTGAACGCTACTCAAAGGTTTTCATTTCAAACGATAATGTTTCATTTGAAATGTAATACATATTATATTTGATAAACAAATGATAGTTGTTGGAACTGACATATAAGTGGCTAAAGTAAATTCTTTTCTCTGAAGTTGGCAAAAAAGATACTTATTGTTTTGTTTAAAAAGTTAGATTCTTTTGCTTTTTTTCGGGATGAAACATTTTTTTTATCTTTAATACACATTTAGATTTAATGTTTCATATAGTACAAAGCGTCTAATACCGGACAAGGCCAATTTTGTATAAGGTATAGTTCTGATTTTAATATTATCTAATAAATTACACAAAACACTTAAATTGAATTTTTTAATTAAATAAGTAAAACATTATCAGTTTCTTTCATAATGGGGCTTTATAAATTATTGAAATATCCTTTGCGTATTTTTAATAAACAAATAATAGTATACTTCAGAAGTCATTAAAGTAATACTGTACAGTATAGTTAGATTAATAAGATTTTAAATAAGCGTAACACTATGGTGAAGTAGTATTTTTAAAGAATGGCATTTATTAATCATTTGTAAATGCTACGTCTGTCCTTTATAAATGGTAAACTGGTATCATACTTTTTCCTTATATGAAACAAAATCTTACGATATTACTACTATCAAGAAAAAACGATGAAAAACTAATTAAACACTATTTTAAGTGTCTTATTGAAAGTGATTATGTATTATACCTACTTTCTTATGTACAGTTGAAGCATTATAAAATAGTGGTTGAAAGAGGGATGTCACTAGCGACCCACAAGTTCCATAGTCATCGTCCTATTTTGTTGCAGGGTTGCTATATGAAGGGGATCACTATTTATTTCTTATAATCACATTTTTGAAGGTAGAACTATTTAAAAAGCACAATTTTATGTAGTGGCAACATCGAATGTAAAATATAGGAACACAAATATCAGCAATAGGTTGGAAAAACAATAACATCTTGTGGTAATACGAGGTGTTTGTGTTTGCGAAACATACGTGGATGTGTGGCGGGATATAAATTGACAAATACATAGAAACTTCCAGTGTATGAGATATGTCTAACCTGTTAAACTATTTGTTTTTCTTTTATAATTTCGAGTGTTTTCTATGAGGAAGAAACTAGTAAGTAAAAATATCGCCGATTATAACAGTCATGACGATAACTCTGGAGAAAAGAGTGAGTACAGGAGATAAGTTAATACACTTGCCGTTTGGAGTAGGGTTAGATCTATTGGCGTTGTGGTAAGATTGGAGGGGGGTTGATCACGTCAGTGTTTTGCTCGCGTTTTCATTTAATCTATAAGCTTTCAACTCAATACTTTCTACAATAATACATCAGCTATTTTTTTTTCTAAATAAGTTGAAATTTATCTCGCAATTCATTTGTGCTACTATACTTAAAATAATTTCAAGAATTTAACCTTATCGCTTTTTGTTAAAGTATATTTATACTACAGTAAAATAAAAAATAACAACATATGCTCTTATATTAATACTTTCAATGCACCTACTGACGATAAGTAACATATTTTTGAACATGTATATATATATAAGTAGATAGTAATATGGGGTTCCTGGCGCACTTTCGGAGCCGACCGAAAAGCAATGTAAAATACTGTTCAATGTACCATAAAGGAAGCTGAGAAATAACACAGCAAATCTCAATGAAAAATTAACCGAATCTACAGTCGTTCGTCTCCAAAAGCGATCGGTACATTACTATCTACTCTGAGGAATGAAAAATTAACCAAATCTATAGCTGTTTGCTTCTACTTTCTTAAGCTGTGCTTTGTAAAATGTTGTCAAATCTGCTACGAATAAAGGATTTATCTTAATAAAATTTAATCAATTTAAAACATTTTTACTAAAAACATACTGTACTTTAATAAAAAACTTTTCTACTAAATAAACAACATGAACTCACCAAGCTCTCTTCAGTTTCTAGCATTTCAAAAACTTACAAAGAAAGACAATTTTAACGAGTTCAACGAATTACCAAAACATTTTAAAGAACAGTTGATACTTTCCTTAAATGATACAGAATTCAAAGAACTTGTAAAGTCTTTTGCAGAAAAAACGTCTAATGGAGTGTTTTACTATCGGCAAAAAACTAAAAAAGTAAGGGATTACATATTTAATATAATTACGAAAGATATTGAAAAGAAAGTAAAAAATAAACAAACAGAGAGTTTTCATCGTTTTTTTATGACATTTTTCCCATATTATACGTTCTTTCAAGATAATCAAGACTTAATTGATGAATTTCTTAGGAATTTTTGTGAGTATCAAGATTTATCAACACAATTCATTAAAGAGCATTATAGAATTTTTCTTATAGAATACAGCCACATTTTGTGTGAAACAAAAGGTATTACTGTAGATAATATTCCATGTGATTCCTATGAAGACAGACACCAACTATGGTTATCAAAACAGTACTATGACGTGGGGAGGGACTGCAAGTTTTAGAGTTAAGACTTTATTCTACAAAGTTAATTGTTATAATTTCTTTATCTTTTATAGTCTTCTTTCCAGTAACAATCAAGTGTAATTTTTCATTTTTGTTTAATTCTTTAATCTTTTTTTCATCCAAAACAGTCAAAAATCTGTTCGGTAAGTGTACTTTACAATCTTCCAACTCGGCAATTATTGTAAACCCGAATTTATCTTTCATTTTCTCCAAATTCAAGATTCTATGTTTCTTCCTTTCTTTCAATTCATTTAACTTCTTATACTCTTTAAACTTACATTCTCCAATATCATTTAACTCTTTCAAGAACTCCATTTAAATAGAAAAAATTTAAAGACGGAAAAAATGAAATTCGCTAACCTTCACTCGAGAAGTCGGGGAGAATGTGAGTAAAACCGCATTCTTTTCACGAGGTTCTTCGTTTAATTTCTCCAAATGTACTATAAAATCATCGAGGATTTCTGGTTCAAAATCATAAACAAATTCTACATCTAGATAATAAAAAAATACAGGTAATATCTTTTCATAATAAACGTGTGTATTTAAACCAACAAACCTAATGTATTCTTTGAAAAGGAAAATAATTTTGTCAATGGTTCCAAGAGATAAGTAAAAATTTTTATTCTGTTTTCTAAATTCTGTAACAAATTTTGTTTGCTTCTTGTCTCCGTATTGTAATTTCATAAGCAGATTATTCAAATGTGTTAGTTTATTTCGAAATTTCTTAGGTTTAGGTCTTTCGTACAAAATTAAATTACAATCTCTACAAACTAAATATTTTTTATCAATAATTTCTCCTCTATTAGAACACTTGTAACAGTTGGCATTATACTCTTCCATTTAAACAAAAAGATTTTTTTATAAATGGAGATTATGAAACTAACTCTGCCGAGATATAAATTTTTCAGCGCAAATGTTTGTGTTTACATTTCTACAACAGAGATAAATAGAAATAATTTCATTCTATTGTACAACTATTTAGGATATTTTGTCTATGATTACAAAGATTATTCCGGAAGAAATCGAGATTTTTCATCAACGAAAGAGTATATTTTTGAAGTTTTAGAAGGAATGAAAGAGAATAATATGAACATCATTAACTACTGAATTTCTCTAATATCGTTCTTAATCACATCATAGGCTAAAAATTTCTCAGAAACCACAACAACATAACAAATCGCGTTTGTAACAGCTTTTTGAAAATCCATATTGATAATTATATCGTTCTTTGAACCAGAAATATTTGTCAAACTCTTTGTTGTATCAATGACATAAATAGGTCTATTCGCTAAAAATTCTTTAGGATTGTAATACATTTCCTTATTATTACAGTAAACTTTCTTAAAATCTTGATACATCTGATACATGATTCTGAAAAGACCTCCGGAAATGTTTAAATTTTGTAATTCATCTGGATAATAAGAACCGTTCAATTTTACTCTGATATTTTTTACATCCAAACTATCAAACTTTGAAGGATTTTTTTCTTGATTATTCTGTCTATCTGTTTGAAAACCGATGATAACGAACTTGGGATTGAAGATATTTCTATAAATATTTGTGATATCGAACGAATAAGTTGTTCCGGAAATACCTTTTTGTTCAATACATTGCCAATCTAGAAAATTAAACATAATGTTTTGACTTTTTGTAATTTCATCAATCAACCTAATTTTACTCGTGGTTTTATAATCAATCATTGGAACTCTAATAAAAAAAATCTGTAATTGTTATTTTTCCATCAACAGGCATAACATTTCCAGTTGCAGTCTTCAGAATCACATCATCGTCTTCTGCTCTTATAAAACTTAGATAAAATCCTCCTTTATAGATCGGAATAGTAACATTTTCAAAAAATCCTAATCCAAAATGAGATAAATTTCCAGCTGCTTCAAAAACACCAAATTTAAAATCTGATTCAAAGCCATTAGAAGTTTGAGAAATAACATCACTTTTTGAATACGAAATAGTTCCTTTAATTGTGCTTAATTGGCCACAGTTTTCGACTTCTTCTATCAATTTATTGTGTTTTCTTACTTCAATCTTAGAAAATAAAAACGGTATAAAATTATCGATTAATCTAACATTATCAGTTCCAAGATATGCTTGACCATCTTGTTTTGTTAAAGTTCCAGAAATATAAAACTGGAAGTTAGACGAGCAAAAGTTATCTCCAAAATCAATATTAAACTCAGTTCTTTTATTCGGTTCATTCAAATGTTGTTTACTAATTGGATAGAAATTTTTAAACTCCGCCCTTTCAATATCACTAGCATATTTTCTGTAGTCCGCCATTTAATAAGAGAAAATTTAGAAATTTTAAACATCATGTATCATTTTTTCATCGATCTAATGTACGTTTTTATAAGAAAAGATATAAATTTTAGTAAAATAATTAAAAAGATTAGAGTCATTTTTAATGATCTACTTCGTCATATTCAGGATTCTCTTCCTTAAATTTTGCGATCTCGGTCACATATTTCAATAAAATCTGCACAGGATAGTAACCGCTATCTATAATATTGTTCCAATCAACTGTATCTTTATTTTCATCCAAAAACTTTATACTCAAGTGTTGATAGAGACAAAGAACAGACATATGATCTTTTAATTGATAATGTATATTTTCTTGAATGAACTCTGGGGACAGATTTTGATATTTAGCAATGTTATACCAATTCAATTTGTTTACGTATAATCTCATCATATCTTCGGATAATTCATATTTTTGAGAAATATCATCCCAATGTTCTTTTTTCAAATCTCTTTCGTGTTGCATTATAAAAAGATCGAAAGCACTGTAATGTCCCGCCATCTCTATTTATTAAGAAAAAATTTCAAGTTTTTATAAATTGGCTCTTTTTAGCGTTACATTCAGCACATTTTCCAGAAATTCTCTTAACTCCATTGATGTTTGCATAGTATTTTATATCATTTGTTGCAGTTTTTTCTTTACATCTCACACAATATATGAGCGCCATTTATATAAGGAAAATTAGTCATCATAGCCGCCTAATCCATTAAATCTGTTATCAATGTTTTCAAAAGATTTATTAACATCTTCTTTAAATTTATTAAAGTTTTCTTCTAGTTTATTTACTTTATCGAGATATAAATCGTTGTATTCAACGAGTTTATGATCAATATTCTCAAAAGTTTTTGTGGCATCTAAACTAAACTTATCAAAAGACTGCTTATTTTTTATAACTTTTTCATTAATTTCGCCAAAGTTTTCTTCTAGTTTAATTAATTTATCATGAAGTAAAGATTGATTAGTAACTACTCTTTTAAAAACTTCACCATTTTTTCTATCGGTTTCATTAAAACCCTCTTGAAATTTAGCGAAATGTTCCAAAAAGTTTGTTATTTTTCCATAAAGATCGCCTTTATATAGATTGAAATTTTCCTCAAAATTTGTAAATTTTTCATCACAATTTTCTATAGATCTTTTACTTCTCGCTTCAAGTTTTTCATAGACTTCTGTTGTAAAATCTTTAACATGCTGTTTATGATTCTCATAATTTTGTTTTAGTTCATTAAACATTTTAATAGGATCTTCTAATTGAATCATTACAACAACATCAAATGGATTAATTCCTTTACTAACACCGCTAATTCTTTTTCCTTTAAAATCTAAGGCATTTTTAACATTCGGATCATGTAAATCAACAATATCGATGTTTTCTGATAATTTTAGAGGTTTTAAAATTTGTTCTTTAACAACAACATCATGTTTGTCAATACCAGGTCGAACACCGACAATTCTTTTCTTATTAGCCAAACTAACATAATTCTTTTCAACTTTGATCGCTTCAGTAATTTTATCAGCTTTTTCAATATGAGACATTAAATTGGTAAATAATTTTTTTACACCATCATCAACTTCTTTTTCCAATGTTTTTATTTTATCAGCAACTTCATTTGAACTCATGAAATTTGCAAGTTTGTTATCATATTCTGCTTTAAAATCTTCAATCTCGACAGCAAACATATCTGAATCTGGAAGGTTTTGTAATAAATTTTCTAACTTGTTATCAAACTCATTTCTCAAACTATCAAAATTCAAACTATTATCTACATTTTGAATAATTTGTGTTCCAAATACGTCAAAAATATTTTGTGAATCCATATTTATTAAGTAATAATTTGTTAACAACTTCTTTAAAATCTTTACCAGTACTCAGTTCATTCAAAACAAAAACACATAAGTCTTGAATCTGAGAATCATTGTAGTAGACGCTTGATTTTTTCAAATATTTGATCAATTCTATAGGTGGTTTGTCCTCAATTCTTCCATACGAATCAAAATAACATGCATTCTTATCATTTTTATAATAACAAATCCAATGCGTTCCACTTCCCATAATCGAGTCTAAATTCACAATTCCACATTCAAATTTCTTAACTTTTTCAGGTAATGTATCTCTCATGAAGATTCCTCTAAAATGTTTAATATTTTTGCAGATTTCTTCCAATTCCCCGAATGTTAAAGGTTTAAATTTTTTTTTCAATGTTTGATTTCACGTAATTCAAAGTTTTTTTCATCTAATCCAGATCCTGTAACATCTTCCAACTCTTTATCTAACCAATTTAAAATGTTTCGAACAATAGGAATCACATCTTTTTTAACGATTGGAGCAGCTTTACGAACATAAGGAACAACATTTTTAACAACTGGAATATTTTCTCCAAAATCTAATAAATCTTTCAAAAGTCCACCATTTTTGAGTTCTTTCAACTGATTATAAGAAAATTCTATTCTGGTTCCTTTATTGTTTTTCTTATGTTTTTCGAGTTTATTGTATTGTCTATTTGTTAAAAATATCTTATCTTCGCCATTTTTTAGTTGATCTATTTTACATTGAATACTAACGGGTATTTTCTTCTTAAAAGCGGATTTTATTTTTTCTTTCTGATTTTTGCTGAAATTTACATTCACCTCCATTTATATAGTTAAAATTTCAAGTTCTCTTCGATTCCCATTCCTAGTTTTCTCTTCAAAAACATTGCTCCAGCTGTTGGAAGCGCAACAAATCTTTCACCTAAACTAGCATCTTTTGATAAAAATCTATCCATTGCTTTATCTTGCAAAACTTTATCTGGTATATGTCTGGAATTTGTGTCTCTATGTTTTGCATAAAAAAATATCGTGTTCCATAGCACCTTGATCTAACTTATTTATACCAGGATCTCCTCTTTTTAGTCTTTTTTCGAGTTTTGTGCCAGGCCCCAGATACTGATAAGTTGGTACGTGTAATTCAAAAGGTAAATTGTTGATAAAATCATTCAAAAGTCCACTACCCTCAATCATAGATGAACTTATTGCCGGCAAAACTCGTTTTAAATATTTAATTCCATCAGGTTTTTCAATCATTTCATCAAGTTTGTTCGAAATAAAATCTTTAATCGCTTTCTTTTCGTTCAAAAAATTGTTGTTTCCAGCCTTTTCTTGAGCATAAATATAATTAATAATTCCATCGAGTTTTATCAAATCGTCGATATATCTGTACTCAATCTTATTATCATTGTATTTTCTCACACCTGATCCTTCGATTCTTTTTTCCCAAATTGGTTTAATCAAATTGAGATATTTTTTTACCTTTACTTGACTTTGGTTTCTTAGTTGATGGATCATTATTTTTGTAAATTGAATCAGATTTCCATAAAATTTCAGTATACTTTTTCAAGTCTTCTTCAGAACATCTCTTTTGGAACATCAGTGCCTGTTAATAATCTCCATAAACCTTGAGTTCCTTCATATGTTTTTTCATTAATAATGATATCATTATGCTCAAAATTCACGGGCAAATTTCCAATCATAAAACTTTTCTTTTTTCTGTCCCAATACAAACCAAATTTATCATCCTTTGCTCTAGGAAGAAATTTTTTACCAATTTCACCAATTATTATATCCGTTGTTCCAGGACTTATTGGTTCAACTATGGTAGAGTCTTCAATGATTCGAGGTCTAAATGGTGTTGAAGATGGTAATTTTGGCAATTCAAACTCAGATTCTGGTATCAGCAAATTGTCGTACAACTGGAACCAAATTCATTAAATTTTGATTATCGCTTAAAACATTTTCAATTTTGCCCTCAACATTTTTTATTGCAGATGTTACAGGTTGATTAATTTTTTGAATAAATTCTTGTTCTTTTTCATCAATTCGAATCTGTTCTTTAAATTCTTTGATTAATTTCTTTTCTATTTGATCAAGTTTTTTTGCTTCTTCTGAAGTTACGTTCGCCATTTATTTAGGAAAATTTTGAAACGTAAACGTGGAACGTGGAAACGTGAACACGAAACGTGAACACGGAACGTAAAACGTGAACGTGGAACGTGAAACACGAACGTGAAACACGAACGTGAAACGTAAACACGAACGTAAAACATGAACGTGAAACGTAAACACGAACGTGAAACATGAACGTGAAACATGAACGTGAAACATGAACGTGAACGTGGAACGTGAACAGATTTACCGTTTTTCTGTTATTTTCATAATGTAAATAAAAATTAAAGATAATATAAAAATAATTGTAACAAATATTTTATCAAGTAGATTTGTCAGACCACTGAGCAGCATTTATATTAGAAAATTTATTCAGATATTTACCATTTTTAGGCTTCAAAGTTAGATTAATAGTTAAAAATCCGTAGTCTTCCTTCCAAATTTTATCACATAATTCATTAAAGTGGTTAAAACTCATATCAGATCCCACATAATTGTTGTAAATCTTTCTCGAATAGTGATCATCTTGCTTAAAAATACACAACATATTCAGGTTATTTCTTATAACTTGTTTATCAACCTTTGAAAAGCATTGGGAAAGATAGATACAAGATATGTTTTTGTGACGAGACATTACGAAATATTCCTTAATAACGTCTTGATTTTCTAAAATACAATCATCGAAAACGATTAAAGAATTTGGTTTACACTCGCTTAATGGAACTATGTCCTCAGAAGCATTATAAAAATGTGATATTTTTTTGTTTAAGTTTTTCTCAATATTTTCAAATCTTTCTTGTAATTTTTTATAGGCGTCTTGTTCTAAAGATTTACTAAAAACATACAAATTGGAATAAGGAATCAACCTATTGTAGATAAAATTCAATAATAAAGTTGTTTTTCCACATCCACTTGAACCAACAATTAACAATCTGATTGGTTGATCTTTCTTATTTTCTTCAAACGTTTGAAGTTTTATCTGATCTTTTTGCTTTAAAAATTTCTCCATTTAAATAGAAGATTTTCATCTTGAAGCAACGCTTGCGAAAATGAAGCTGTTCAAGTTGACTTCAGAAAGCTCTAAATTAGTTTTAAACTTGGAACTCCCTATACACTTAGAGGAAGAATCAAATTATTTTATCGGTTTAAGCGGTTTTTATTCTGACAATTTTGTAATAAATATTAGTGAAAGTTCTTCTTATTGTATAGGATTTAGTGAGAAGAACATAACAAAATATTATGGTTTAAACAAAGGATATTATACTTTCGATCAAATTAAAAATTCCCTTAAAAATTATCTGAAAACATTCAAACAATCAGATAAATCTTTAAACTTTGACGAAAACAAGTTTGAAATGCAAAAAAATTATCTCTCTAATAAAATTCAAATAAAATCACCAGTAAGAATAATGTTTTCAGCAATTATTGTAGATTTGTTAGGGTTTGTTCAAGAAACTATTGAGCCAAATCAGGTATATTTAGGAAATAAAACGCCAAAATTTAGACCGTTCGATGTAATTGAAGTGCACTGCAATCTCGTTGAACCTAGTTTTGAAAATCATACCGAACATTTACACAAAGAATCTGAAATTTTGTACACTTTTTTCCCAAATGTTGCTTATGGATAAAAAATCAGTGAAAAACCAAATGAAATCGATTATATTCCAATTAGAAAAAATATTAAAAGAATTCAAAAAATCGTCTTAACTGTTCAAGACTCTGAGGGAAATTTATTAAATAATGAGAGTAAAACAACAATATATTTAAGATTGTCGAAAGAATGATGAATCAAGGGGGGAACGAATCGTTCTTACCTTCAAATTTTCAAGAAAACAACTTTTGAATGTATAAATTACAAGAGTCTATGCCATAGACCCTTTCAAAATCTTCATCCTGACACTATTTTCATTAATGAATCTGGATTTTATTCTCGAAATACAAATTACTAGTTAAATTTCTTTTCTATCTAAATGGAGTCAGTTGTGAATCTACTCAAATTCAATAATAAAGAAATTTTAACATTTGTTGACGAAAATAATGAATTTTGGTTTAAGGCGAAAGATGTTGCAGAGGTGTTAGAATATAAAGATACGAAGAAAGCAATTAAAGAACATGTCAAAGAAAAATATAAAAAAAGCTTCGAAAACATACATTCTGAAGGTAGGGATGATTCGCCCCCGCCTTCAAACTTTCAAAAAAACACTGTTTTCATAAATGAAGCAGGCATATATTCTTTAATCTTGAAATCTAAAATGAAAATAGCAGAAATGTTTCAAGATTGGGTTTTAGAAGAAGTTTTACCAAGTATTCGTAAATTTGGTGTGTACAAACTTGAAAACGAAAATAAGCAGTTAAAAGATGAAATAAAACAGTTACAAATTTCAGGTCAAATGAAATCCTTGAAAATAGAGAATCAAGAATTGCGAATGGAATTAATGAAGAGAGATATGGTATGTAAAGATTTTGATAAGAAAAAACACCATGTTTTTGTGTTAATTAAGAAGAATCACATGTGGGAATGGCCTTATTACGTTATCAGAGCTCAGAAACGAGAAATACCAAACCGATTAAAACATCTAAAAATAAATTATCCTGAATTAGAGATTTTGTTCATTGATGACGAACCAAATTCTATCAATCTGTATAACCAAATGAAAGAATCTTTGAATATTTTATACAACGGAAATCATTTTACTACAAATATGGCAGAATCTCGACTGATTTATAGAATATCTAAATTACACGATGAAAATGTTTCTAAATTTTACTAAAAACTCTCGATTTATTATATTTTGTTTGTAAATGTTTAGCATAACTAGGTAACCATTGTAAAATCTTTTTTTCATATTCACAAGGCATTTCGTTTTTATAACTTTCGCTGAAAATTTTTTTAGCACAATCTTTGCAAAAAGCATCTTTTCTATCTTTACTATACTGCCAGTTATTAAATTCAGAAATATTTTTAATTTCTTTACAAAAGTAACACTTTTTTTCTTCTAAAGTTAATTTGTCCATTTTATCATATAATTCCTTACAATAACAGTCTTTTCTATTCTCTTCTTGACACTTTGTACATTTCTTTTGAGACTCCATTTAAATAGAAAAAATTATTACACGATGAAAATGTTAAACTCTTGAATTATGATATTTTGTTTGTAAATGTTTTTGATAATTATTTAACCATTTTATAGTTCTTCCACATTCACATTGAGTATCTTCATAATATAATCTATGGTGATTCTTCTTTACACAATCTTTACAATATGAGTCTTTCTTATCTCTACTATAGTGATCACTATTAAACTCTGAAATTTTTTTAGTTTCTTTACATTTAAGACATTCTTTATCTTCCAAAGTTAATTTTTCTATTTTATCATATAATTCTTTATGATATTCCCTTTCACAATCTTTGCAATTATAATGCATTCCATCTTTCCTATTTTTATCTTTATAAAATTCATTTAAATCTTTAAATTCTTTGCACTTTGTACATTTCTTTTGATGCGCCATTTATATATAGATAATTTATATTACAGTTTTGACTTCTTCAATTCATATTCATAAAACTTTCCGGTTATTTCTTCATTATTTAAATCTTTTATACTATAAGTTACAGGATCTGTGTAATTAATTTGATAAATCACAAAGATTTCTCTTGACCAATTGTTCTTATATTTGTTCGAAAATGTTTGTTTTTTACTAACAATTCTTACATGATCATCGACTTTAAATTTAGTTTTCGTGTGAATTTCAGGTGGAACATACTTGAAAACGGTCTCTAATAACTCCTTTTCTGCATCCTTATCTACGTCTTTCGGTTTCATTTTGATTGTGCTGTGAACTGTATCGTTATAATTGTTTACGATTTTTTGAAGAATATCGATCCATTTAAAGTTTTTATTAATCTCAAAAATTACTTTCATTCTCTCATTTTGAGTTCTGTTATATCTCTCTACAATACTTGATTTCTCTTCGTTTTCAGTATGATAAATCTTAATGTTGTATTTCCTCAAAACATCGTTAAATTCTTTATTTTTAAACTCTAAACCCTTATCTGTATGAAGTAGGTTAGGAGGTTTGTGATTGATCCTTATGGCATCTTTTACTATATCTTCGAAAGCTTTTGAAATATCCTTGCCGTTTTTTCTTTTGATAGCTCTTGACCAAGCATATTTTGAGAAAGTATCAATAACATTTAACATATACTTAAATCCATCATTTTGATCTGAATAGTTAGACATTATAACTAAATCTGCTGCCCATAAATCGTCAATTCCTAATGTTATAATTTTTCTCTTTTTAAACTTTTTTTCGTACTGGTGCATGAATTTCTCGAGCTTCAATCTCTATCTCATCTTTAGTCTTCAATTCTTGCTTAACAGGTTTTGGATTTGGATTCTTTATAAACTTACTCTTGTTTGTCTTACATTTTGAACATTTTGCAGCAATTCTATACAATCCATTTTGAGTTTGAACGATTTTTGAATCTATATTTTTCGTTTTCTTTTTACACTTGTGACAGTGAATTAAATCATCTTCCATTTACATATCAAAGTTTCCAAGTTTATTTAATTCGTCTAATATATCAGATTTTGCTTCATTTTTATAGCCATACGGTACTGTATCGATCTTATTTTCTAGGACAATTCTCTTATCATCTTTAGCGTTCAGTGCCAGCTTGTTTATGGTAACAGTGTACAACTCATGTTTATAACTTTTGATGACTGTCATCTCCCTAAATTCTTCTTTATCTTCGAACAAACATCTCTTCAAGTTTTCGATATTTATTGTTTTATTTACAACGCTTCTCTTAATTCCTTTACACCTAACTGGGTTTTTATCTAGATATTTGTACGAGTACATTTTCGATCTCAATCCACAAAATTCTTCTAAAACTTCGCTATTTAACTCATCTTTGAATTTTCCCTATTACCTTCTTATTTTTAGTAGTGAAACATTCATGATCTTTTGGATAATCACTTGTATCAAAGTCATCTATATTTTCTTTAATAATTTTAAAAGGATCTCGTTTCAATTCTAGAAAATAACTGTCTGTATCCATGTAACACAGATTCAAATCTGGATCAAACTTCTTTAATTTGTTGTAATAAAACTCGTACATTAGCAATTTTGAGAGGTCGAGAACTGAAAATCCTATGTAAATCGGTTTGTTAAATTTAACCTTTTGTTTGTACATGTGACTCGCTATACAGTTGTCGTCAAAGATGTTAAAGCATTTGAAATTTGTTTTCTTAGCTTGTTTCATTGAAAATTCTTCATTTCCAAGCTTAATATCACATCTGTTTCTCACATTTTCCATAGATTTTCCAAAAACTGAGTTGTTCATCAGCTTATAAAAGTCCTTTTCAAAGTCGCTTGTAGCTTTGGTTCTCATGTTTGTGTGAAAATCAATGTATTCTTTCATAAAAGGCTTCTGATCGAATGCAATAACTCTATTCACATGTTTCAAAATCATACCTTGTTCCAAATAGAACTTCAAATTTCTCGAATGAACAACGTATTCAGTTTTATCCAGTAGAGTTGTGCAAAGTTTGTTTTTAAAATGTTCTGGAGCAAGAGGTAAATCCTTGTGATGTTCGTGTAAATTTGTTGGATATCCAAGATCGACTTCGAGAATATAGCCATAATCTTCGTCGCCAGTGAGTTCTAAAATTGTTTCTTGCCACTCTTCTTTTGTATACGTTTTAGGATCCATCCACTTGATATCACTAAACGGCAGTTTTTGCATAAGGCCATACCCATAAAGGTTGTTTGCATCAACGTATAACAAATAGTTTTCGGGCTTTGTCTTATCGAAATCTTTCAAATATTTGTTATTTGCTTTCACATATCGTTTAATACACTGAGAAATGCCCCCGCGAATGCCTTTTTCAATCATCAAATACATATTATAATCGTTAATTAGCTGAAGCTCAATTTTCGTTAATTTTAACATTGCGTCCCATGCGAGACTGGGAGCTGTTAGATAGTGTGCCGGATCGAGTTTATAACAATTAAGGCAAATGTTTCTGAAATTTTCGAATATATCAGCAAGCAATAAAACATCTTGGATATTGTACAAATCAGAGTAATTTCCAAGATTTTTTCTCTTTTAATTTGTTCCAAACATTTAAGTAGTGTTAAAAATCTTTCTCAGATATGCTCTCATCTGTCAAAAGTGAATAGAAATCTTGAATTCTCAATTCTTCTGTGTAATCAAGTTTTTCAATACTGTCGATAAATTCATAGGGAAATATTCCTTTTCCAGATAGAATTTTAAAAATCTCGTCGTCGTCATTTGGCTGTCTTTCTATTATCTCATTCAATATTCTTCCATCTTGTATAAAATGATTTGTATGTTTGAAGTCTTCTCTCTTTAGATTTTTAGCTAACTTTTCTATAGACGAGGCCATGAATCTGAACGTGTCTACAAACGAAAACTTGATGAATTTTCTTGGCTTATCACCTTCGAATTCATAGCCATATCCAGAATTTATAGAATAATTTATATATTTTTCATCGGTGTTTGCAATCAAATCAACATTTCCATATTGTTTAGCCAATTCTTTTATGTACAAATGAGTATCGTAATTTGACATATTGTGGCAGAAAACGGGAATATTCTGAGGAAATTTCAAATTTAGATTGCAACATGCATGAGCTGCGCCTCGAAACTTGCCGGTTAAATGACAATGATCTCTCACTTTATTATAACTCTTATCTTTCCAACTATCAGGAGTAAAACCATACTGAATTGACCCAACATCATAAGCAGACCATTCACAGATATGACAAACGTTTGAATTTTGATACGAAATTTCTTCTTCTTCTGTCAATTTCATAGGTTTCATGTTCTTAGAATTATATTTTTTCGCTATGTATTTCGATAATTTATTGAGTTCTTCAAACAATTTTGTCGGGACGTTTTTCAAATCTTCTTCATTTTTGGCACGATAACATATCGGTTTGTACATGCGATTGGTCACATTCGACACTAAATATAGAGTAAAACCATAAGGAATGTGCCTCTGAATCTTGGTTGTAGTCGATCTTTGTGGATTGTTCTTGCATGTCGGAATTTTTTTTAATATGCTCTCAAAGTCCATATAAATTACGTACGGATGGTTAAATTTCTTTTGATAATTAGTAAATTTAGTTGTTTTACCTGGAAATGGCATAATTGGCTTACAAACTTCATGATTTTTACAAATTTCTAAATGATCTGTTAAATCTCCAGATTTGTAAAAATGGCTTAAACATCTTCTACACAAAAATTTTCTTTCTTTATGTTTAGACAACTGCGAAGAAACAAGCTTATTTAAATCGGTTATCAAAACATAATGAGATTTATCATCTTGTTTAACATACAATAAATCAATGTTTGTTTCAGCGTCATATTTTTCAGAAATTTGTAACGGAACAATGTTAATATTTTCATCAAAACTGTAGACATTGATAGACATTGTTGGATACTTATACTTGGAATTGTAGCTTCGTTTTTCAAATATTTGTATATCTTTCAGAGACATTGGATACTCAAAACCTGAAAATATTTCGTCATTCACAAATTTTTCGTATTGCTTTACACGTTCACAGTCTCTTTCTGGTTTTTCAATAGCACATCTTATTGAGTAAATAAAGCAAAAATCATCTCTATTTTTTATATTTATACAAGCTTTTTTATCTTTGATATTCTTTGGTAAATCGATGTATGATCCTGCATTCATCATTTCGTGTTTGTTAAGGCTCAAAACTAGTTGTTTACAACTTTTAAATGTCCATCCGGAACCTTTATTTGGATTATTCGTTTGTTCTCGATGTGTTAATTTATTAAATTGCTTAGTAATAAAGTCGTTTACGTCAAAGATTTCGTCTGCTTTGATAGTAAAATACATTAGACATGTTTGCGGTTCACCATTCACTAAAGTTCGTTCGTATTCACATTCCAAAGAGAGATAACCCTTCATATTTTTAACATTTTCTTGAAATTTCTCGATTAAACTTTTAATTTCTGACCGCATAATTGAAAGATATTTGTAAATTGACATGGAATTGTCGTTCAAGTTTGTTAAAATGTATTGCTTGAAAAGACCGTGTATTGAGGATAAAACTTCTACATCAATGATATTTTCGGATTTTACTTTAAGAGTTTTATCAATTTCTTTGATCATTTCAGACTTGGTTTTATCGTTAGTACCGATAGCCAACTTTTCAGCTATTGAATGAAGTTTTTCATCATTAAATAGGTCGAGATTTTTCTTTTCAACTTTGAAATTTCTCTTTAATTCACGTAATTTCTCAATATTAAACATGTTTTCGTGATCGGCAATTTTATTTTCTCTAGCCCACTGTCTTAAATAATTTAGTTCATTATTGTAAATTTGCTTGTTTTTTTCATGACTTTTAGAATTATAATGGCGATCATAGTTTTTTCTTAAAATTTCTATTTTGCAGAACGGACATGATATTTTTTCGCGCTCCATTTAGATAGAAAAATTTATTTAACTAAATGGTGCTTGTAAACCAACGATTGCGCCTCTCACGGCGTGATATCACTACGGATATGACGCAGGCGAAGCGATTATCGTGATGGTCGGTCTGTAGTAGCACACCTCGACTGTCATTGATACACACAGCGCAATCTTTCGGAACTAAAATGTCGGTAATGCAGATTTGCTTTTAAGAATAAAAATTGTGTTCCCGTTTACTATTATAACATTTTCTTTTTCAAAATGTTAGATAATTTTACCTATTTTAAATATGCGTACATTTTGTTACTTGTAATTTTCAAATTATATTTTAAATTAATTTCTTAAATTTTTACTTCTCGATGGGCTGTTGTATTGTGTTGCTGAGTATATATGTCCGCGAATTCGGTTTTGGTCGGTTAGGAAGTTTACTTCTGAACTGTTTCAATGCGAGTGGCCATAGCGGAGAAACACCAAGTTCAGAAGTATTCAGATCGTATTCCGGAACCATTTCTCTATCCGTATCTCGCTCTTCTCTCTCTCTCTAGCCTGAATATAGATCCTAGCCTATAAACGGCAGAAGTGATCGTGTCATAGGCATAAAAAGAGAGGGAGAGAGAAAGAGACAGAGGGAGGAGAAAAGGTCGACCGAGAAATGGTTTTGCACTTTTTGACTTTGAATTTTTTCTATTTAAATGGAGTTCTTGAAGGAGTTAAATGATATTGGAGAATGTAAATTCAAAGAGTATAAGAAGTTAAATGAATTGGAAGAAAATAAGAAATACAAAATTTTGAATTTGGAGAAAATGAAGGATTAAATTCGGGTTTACAATAATTGCCAACACATATGTGAAAGAAACGGCCAAATATACAAAATAATTGAATCGTAAAAAGTGAGGGCTCTGTGGTGTAATGGTAGCACATTCACCCGGCAAGTGAGAGATCCGGGTTCGAGTCCCGGCGGAGCAAGTACTTTTTGCGATTCAATGTTTATTGAAATAAATTAAATTCGGCTATTGCCTTTTATAAAAATTTAATTAATGTAAATAGAAGTCATTTGACAGGTATTTGGTCTTCCGATCATATGTTAGTTTGGTTATTTAAACACATATGTGAAAGAAACGGCCAAATACAAAATAATTGAATCGTAAAAAGTGAGGGCTCTGTGGTGTAATGGTAGCACATTCACCCGGCAAGTGAGAGATCCGGGTTCGAGTCCCGGCGGAGCAAGTACTTTTTGCGATTCAATGTTTATTGAAATATATATATATATATTATATCTTTATATATATATATTTCTTGTGTGCGTGTGTATGTTAATGAACTCCTCCTAAACGGGTGGACCGATTTTAATGAAACTTTTTGTGTGTGTCTTCAGTTGGATCCGAGAATGGTTTAGATTCATAATTCGGTCCAATTTTAATAGTTTATTTAATTAATTTTTTTAATAAGAAATTGTTGTTGATGGTGGAGTGTTTTACATTGGATCCGCCAGACTGCGCCACGAACGACACGTAATACAAAGTGAACTGATACTTAACAGCTGTGAATATTTTCAGCTGAAGTTCATCAAAGAGGTAGAAACATTTGTTCACAATTAAAATTAAGAAAGTTCGTATTTTAAATTTGTAAAGTGATTGATCAGTAGTGTAATGCAGATTGCAAAGATGAAGTTTCACCAATTGTTCTACGTAAACATTATAATATTACAACACAGCCATAATGTTTTTCTATTTTAATTCCAGGTTTTCCCGACATTTTGTGCTGCTATCAAATTTGTGTGTTGTTTTGTAACATTCTGTAATTATTGTGTGAGTGGTAATTGTTATAATACATTAATAGAGATTGAAGATGTTTAAAGTGCATAAAAAACTATAGTTATTTATTAAAGTTATTGAACTCATTTTGCACATTTATTGAAGTGAATAAGTATATTGGTCGCATACCTCAAACAACCTAAGTAGCATACAAATCAAAAGGTTGTGTTTCTATGTGTGAATATTGTTAACAGTTTAGATAATCAAGTTTTAAAACTGATTGGATTTAAAATAATTTGTTGTAATTTACATTTTTTAATCTGCAGTCAGAATTGGTCACATAAGTTCAAATTAAGTAGCATACAAATCACATGTGCGAAATAACTACTTATTGTTAATAGTGTAGGAATTGGTTTTAAATTAAATTCTGTTGGCCACAGTTCCGACATTATACTGTGATTTTAAATTACTAATTTTATAACAAGTATATTTTCTAAATTTACAACTTAATTTATCGTAATGCTATTGAATGTACAATATTTTTTGTTAATCCTTCAGGAGTGTACATAAACAAATTAGATGGTTTTTCCGATAGGGCTGAAGTATAATAAGTGGCCTCCATCACAATCGAATTATTGATATTTCTGAATAGCCTATCCAAACTACTGAATTTCATTATAGTTATTTATTCGGTCAAATTTAATTAAATTTTTTTTTATAAATTGTTGTTGATGTTGGAGTGTGTTATATTGGATCCGACAGACTGCGCTACGACACGTAATACAAAGTGAACTGATACTTAACAGCTGTGAATATTTTCAGCTGAAGTTTACCAAAGAGGCAGAAACATTTGTTTACATTTAGATTACGTTAGTGCTGGATCAGTAGTCTAATGCAGATTGCAAAGTTCAATTTTCACCAATTGTTCTATGTAAACATTATAATAGTACAAACACAGCCATACGTTTTTAATCAATTATAGTCTTGAAAGCATAGAGTAAGCATAAACATATAAAAATAACACCACTTCATTATTTCAATATATTCTGTACTCACTTTGGAGGATAGAGATTATCCAGATATAAAATTTGAAGTTTTAGCTTTTAAGTGAAATTCTTAGTAAATTATTAAGTGTTGATCTTGGAAGAATGCGCTAAAATCGCAGTTTCAAATGTTTTTCTATTTTAATTCCAGGTTTTCCCGACAGTTTGAGCTGCTATCAATGTGTGTGTGTTGTTTTGTAAGGTTCATGTTTCAAAACTAAATACAGCAAATAACATTAAAATATAATAGAATGAAGTGATAAAAAGTGTACTACGTGGCTGCGTTATAAGTTTGTAAAGGCCAGCCAACAGGCAAAAGAAAAAAAGAAAAAATAAAACATTGTGTAAATTATTGCGTGAGTGCTAAAATTGTAATAGTACATTAATAGAGATTATTGGTCGCATTACCTCAAATAACCTAAGTTAGCATACAAATCAAAAGGTTGTGTTTCTATGTGTGAATAACTATTGTTAACATTTTAAATAATCATGTTTTAAACTAATGGATTTAAAATAATTTGTTGTAATTTACATTTTTAATCTGCAGTCAAAATTGGTCAGATAAGTTCAAATTAAGTAGCATACAAATCACATGTGTAAATAACTATTGTTAATAGTGTAGGAATTGGTTTTAAATTAAATTCTGTTGGCCAGTTCTGATACTATACTGTAATTTTAAATAACTATAATGAAATTCCGGTAGTTTAGATAGGCTAATCAGGAATATCAATAGAGGTTATCCAGATATAAAATTGGAAGTTTTAGTAAAATACACTTTTAACTGAAATTCGTAAATATTAAGTGTGCAGTGATTGATCAGTTAACTTTTGGTTTATAAATAAATTGTTTTTTATCTTGGTATGTTTTAAATTGGATCCAGCAGAACGCGCTACGATCGCAGTTTCAAATGTTTTTTCTATTTTAATTCCAGGTTTTCCCGACAGTTTGTGCTGCTATCAAATTTGTGTGTTTGTTTTGTATCATCGTGTAATTATTGTGTGAGTGCTAATTGTAATATTAAATTAATAGAGAATCACATGTGTCATTAACTATTTTTAATTCTGTAAGAATTGGTTTTAAATTAAATTCTACTGGCCAGTTCTGATTACTATACTGTAATTTTAAATATCTATAATGAAATTCAGTAGTTTAGATAGGCTATTCAGAAATATCAATAATTAGATTGAGATGGTGGCCGCTTATTATACTTCAGCCTTTAAATAACTATAATCTAATTTGGATCGTCATTTTAGTACTTTTGAAAGGCTATTCAGATATATCAATAATTCGATTGTGATGGTGGCCACTTATTGTACTTCAGACCTATAGTGAATACTTATTTAGTATATTAGATAAATTAAATTCTGTTGGCCAGTTCCGATACTATACTGTAATTTTAAATAATTATAATGTAATTCGGTAGTTTAGATAGGTAATTCAGAAATATCAATAACTCGATTGTGATGGTGGCCACTTATTGTACTTCAGACCTATAGGGAATACTTCTTTAGTATTTTAGATACCGTAGTCTATGTTGTTATACATTTTTATCTAGAAGTTACTTAATTAAAATTACATATTCAATAAGTTACTGATATTCATTGTGTACTATTATACAGAATTTATTTTTACAGAAAAATGCCACGTCTTCGTGGAGGAGGACGAATAGTTATTCAATCATGTGATTTATATGCTACTTAATTTGAACTTATGCGACCAAACTGTTAACAATAGTTATTCACACATAGAAACACAACCTTTTGATTTGTATGCTACTTAGGTTATGCGACCAATATACTCACTTCGTTCAATACATTTTCAAAATTAGTTCAATAACTTCAATGAATGACTATAGTTTTTTATGTACTTCAAACATCTTCAATCTCTATTAATGTAATATTACAATTAGCACTCACACAATAATTACACAATGTTACAAAACAACACACATATTTGATAGCAGCACAAACTGCAGGAAAACCTGGAATTAAAATAGAAAACGTTGGAAAACTGTGATCGTAGCGCATTCTGCTGGATACAATGTAAAACATTCCAAGATGGTCCACCCATTTAGGAGGAGTTCAGCTCCATACACACACACACACAAGAAATATAAAGATAATGAAATTCGGTAGTTTAGATAGTCTAATTAGAAATATCAATAATTTGATTACGATGTTGGCCGCTTATTATAATTCAGCCTTTAAATAACTATAATCTGTAGCGCGCACGCACACTACTATTTTAATATAGTAATTTTTAGATGGTATTTTAGTAATTACACAGTGTGTAAATTAACTGGACTAACCCAAGTCCCTTTAACCGCGTGATGTGAGGTGACTGGCCGTGCTGAGGAAATGCAAGGGTCAGCACTCGTCAGCACGAGTCGGCAGTCGAGTTGAGGGCTCGGAGGTAGGCGGAGGGATTGGCAATGTAGAGTGTGTGAAGTAAGTCTATTTTGGTGGAGTGAGATGCGAACACACCGGTACACATATAGTAGTTTGGGTGCGCCTACGAGTGTTTTAGTGCATTTTGAATATAGATTGGACTCAAACAAAGGAGAAACGTGAGTAATTATTTCAAGACCCTTCTCAACCACTATTCTAAATTTCCCTACGAGCTAGGGTGGTGGCAGCAAAACGCTATCCCTTTTATTAACCATGAGCCTCTCTGGCTAATATCGGAGGGCTTACAGTGGTGACCAGCGGTGGGATACGATAATTAAACCAGCAAATTATTTCAAAATGATTTCAAAACTTTAAAAGAACTCTAAAAGAAATAAAGAAGTGTACCACGTGGTTGAGAAAATTATTAGAACATTTCAGTTTACACTCCATTATCCAAATAACTACTATTCTAAATTCATTTACAAATTAATTGCAATGTTATATTTCTAAATTTCGAGTAAATTCAACTTATATGAACGAAGATGGACTTGGATTAGTTCTGTGTGCTTATTACACCATGTGCAACGCCATTACACTATGAAGCGGAAGTTGGACGCCATCATCATACGTCATCATAGAACATAGAAAGGAACAAGGAGGGCATACGTCACCGGGACATCCAGTGATCCAGACCGGAACTACCAACTGCCGACCACTGTCTACGCAGATGTTGTCATCTCCGTCAACGCAGTCACGATCATCCACAGCCTTCGAGATGGCAGCCCTGTCACTATTTGGTGAGCAGTGGGAACTTTGTTAAATTAAATTAAATTAAATCATTGGCGAAACCTAAGATTAGACTACGTATTATTAGTAAATAGTTGGTTAAATAATATGGTTCAAAATGCTTTGGAAATAAATGGTGAATGCAGCATTGAGGCCAGGCTTTAAGCATTAAACTTCTTTATTGACAAACAGATTCAGAATTATTTAAATAAGAGAAATTAAAAGGATAACATCCTAGTATTTTATTTTGCCAAAGCCTCCATGTCAGGTCGTCACCTCCAGGGCATTCAGTCCATCATGTTTTCAGCGTAAATATAAGCAGAATAAACGTGTTGATTAAAATCATTTTGCTTGGAAATAGGGATATGCCAATGATTCTATATTAGCTTACTGTTCAATTTGATTGATAATTCATTAATATCTGTACACAAAAAGAAACCCGTAGAAATTTTAATATAAGTGTAAAAGAGTATAATAGCAATAATTGTTGGAAGTAACTTGTTGCTGACTTATAAAAAGGGTAAATTTCGAATTATACTGAAAACAAAGTGATATCAGTTAATGTGATTAACTATTAGAGTATATAAGTAATAGCACATAGTATATCATATAACAAATACGATTATTTGATATTATTGGCAGCTGTATTGAGTCACATTACAGTATTGATATACTTGTATATCGAGGCATTGTTAGACTATTGATCCATTGATAACTCAATACTACCGATTAGTGATTGGTATCATTTGGAAATCGAAAAACTTTATTGTCTGATTGATCCATTATCGAAAATTGGAAAAAAAAAGGGAAAGTTATTTTACTGAAAAATAGGGAAACTAGTTATTCACATTGTTGCTGTCAATGTCTTTTAGGGATTTCATTTAGAGCGTTTAAGTTTAACTATTGAATATCACTGATAACCTAGAGAATTGTATAGCTACTGTATTCCCAAAGAGGAAAACCAAATTTTTTTAAATTATTAACGATGGGCACTGTACACCTAGAAGGGAAGACCGTTGAGGTCCAAGACGCCTTTGATGCCATATCGAATAAAGTGAGGTCGCTTCAAGTAACACTAGATGAAACGTTAGCCAACGCTTCTACCTCCGCGGTGAACAAAACTGAAACATCTCCGTACCCGATGGACATGACCCTTGCAGACAGCAAGCCGTCATTTGAGCTTGTCTCAAGTATAGCCCATTACGATGGAGAGAAAGCAGATCTAGTCGCCCCCTTCTTTGACAACATCGAAGGAATTGGAGAGCTCAGCAATTGGAGTGAAGCTCAAAAACTTCAAGTTTTAAAACTTAAACTAACAGGCAGTGCTCTACAGTTTGCAAAGTCAGACGAAAAATGTAAAAACTCAACAACTTTAGAAGAAATAAAAGCTGCTTTTATGGAAAGATTCGGCGATAGCCTACCAGATCATTACTACTTCGAGCAATTGGCTAGCATACGACAAAACAGAGGAGAAACTATTGAGCAGTTCTCTGACCGAGTAAAAAGGGTCAGTGATTAAAACTCTAAGAGTTACAAACAACGCTGAAGCAAACCAAATTCTGAGAGAAGAGGCCGATAGAAGAGCCATGGATGCCTTTTGTAAGAGGATTAAATGGTGAAATAGGACGGCAGACCAGGATCAAGTTCCCTAAAACATTCAGAGAAGCTGTAACCACGGCGATAGCTCTAAACAACTTAGAGAAAAGACCATCCGAATTTGAGGAGAAGACAAGGCGAGTTTTTGGAACGATCACCGATACTACGTGTTACACTTGTGGGAAAACCAGGCCATAAAGCCAGAGAATGCCAATCCAGGCGAGTAGATATTGTATGTTATACATGTAAGAAGAAAGGTCACAAAGAGAGGGATTGTAGAAGTAAAAGTGAAACAAACTACCTATTATTGTGAAAAATTTGCCGAAAAACCTGGACACACAGCAAACAATTGTTGGGGTATGAGAAATACAGCATTAGGAAGAGGCGCAGCTAGAGGAGGAACCTTCAGGAGCAGAGGGTATCAGCATGGAGGACGTGGATCAGCTTCGAACACGGTTAAACCACAACGAGGGACCCAGGCACGCCGCTGGGAACCTCAGAAATCATTAAATCTGAACCACACGGGACTCAGACAGGCGAAGTTGAATTTCAAAGCTGTTGCCACTTTGACACAAGAAAATGTGAGTGAATTAATTGTACAAGGGTGCATAGGAGGAGTGAACGGTCTCGTTGTAATCGATACAGGAGCACAAGTATCACTGATCGATAGGACAATGGCTCAGAACAAGCTAACTCCAACTGAAATCCAAATACGAGGTATCACTGGTGCTGTTATGAACGTTTACGGCACTGTAACAGAGACCTTGCAACTGGAGTTACTTGATTTAAAATGTGACTTCGTAGCAACAGATCTCCCTGAAGATTATATTGCTATCCTAGGATACGATGTTTTGAAACGAAAAAAGGCTGTGATTGACCTTGAGAATAAGTCTCTGAGTATTGGAAAACAAGATAGCATGCAGTTTCCATGAAAGAGAATCCCCTGTAACTCGAAGCAGGAGAAGTGGCATTGGCATTGTTCAATGTTCCCACGAAACAAGTTCAACAAACCTTAATCCACCAAAACAAATCCTGAAGGAAGAAATACCTGACATTTTAGCGTATAGTCGCACAAACATCAACGTGCCTGCCCCGTTCAGAAATGCTTATTCAAGTAAAATTAAGCAAAAACAAAAAGGATCAAATGGAACAAATGGAAGGAAAAACAGTAATTACAGAACCAGCGTTAGTAAAAGTTCATGGCATCAATGTCGCTAGAAGCCTTTCAAAAGTGAATAAAGGAATGTGTTGGGACCAAAATCATAAATATAAACCTCTGAAAATTTAGTGATATACAAGAATACGATGCTCTGCAAAATAGAAGAGCCACACAGTGAAGCAAATAAAGGAGCATGGAAACGAGTAAATCTAACACAAAATAGGACAGAGGAATTCAATGGAAAACTTGAAGAAAAATTAAAGCACCTCCCAACTGAAGACCAAAATAAATTAAAAAATGTTCTCCAACGCTACAAGCGTCTATTTAGCTTAGGAGGGAATAGAGAATTTGGGGTGTACTTCTTTAGTTACTCACAAAATCAACACGAGCCAACATCCTCCGATCAATAAGAAACCTTACAGAGTGCCACAATCACAGAGAGGTACTCTACAAAATTTGATACAAGAACAATTAGATAAAGGTGTAATTGTACCCAGTACTTCCCCATGGTCAGCACCGGTAATCATTGTCCCCAAGAAAGCAGGCTCTGATGGTACCATCAGTTATCGTCTATGTGTAGACTATCGGGAACTCAATAAAATTACAGTTCCGGAAATATATCCCCTTCCAGATATACATGAAACTTTAGACATGTTAGGAGGCAGTCAGTACTTCTCGGCACTGGATCTGAATTCAGGTTTCTATCAGGTAAAAATGCACCCTGAAAGTCAAGAGAAGACGGCCTTCAGTACTCCTGATGGTCATTATGAATATACACGCATGCCAATGGGATTGATCAATTCTCCTTCTGTATTTCAACGATTGGTTGATACTACTCTCACAGGTCTGAAAGGAAAAGCATGCTTGCCCTACATGGATGATATCCTAATCTTCAGTTCGAGTATTGATCAGCACGCTAAAGATCTTAGTGAAGTTCTAGAGAGATTTCAAGAGGTAAATTTGAGTATCCAGTTGAAGAAATGCCAAATAGCAAAGTCTGAAATTAACTTCCTAGGCCATGTTGTATCGAGAGATGGAATCAAACCATGTCAGAATAAGATTGAAGCTGTCAAAAATTTTCCAAGACCCAAGAATGAAAAGGAAACTTCGTGGATTTATAGGACTATGTAGTTACTATAGGAGGCATGTACCGAAATTTGCCGACATCGCTAAACCTCTGACAAAATTAACCAAAAAAGACCAAAAGTTTGAGTGGAACGAAGAAGCGGAAACATCATTTGAAAAATTGAAGACCATCCTTGTAACTGAACCTTTATTAGTGTATCCAAATTTCTCCAAGGAATTCGTCTTAAGCACTGATGCAAGTAATGTTGCACTTGGCGCAGTATTAGGACAAGTGATTAATGGAATAGAACACCCTATCGCCTATGCGTCAAGACAGTTAAACTCTGCTGAGCAGAATTATACAGTAACAGAAAAAGAACTTTTAGCAGTTGTATGGGCAGTAAAGTATTTCCGATGCTACCTGTACGGACGATCATTCTCCTTGTATACTGATCACAGCGCAATCAGATGGCTGCTGTCGCTAAAAGATCCTTCGAGTAGACTCACTAGATGGGCACTGAAATTGGCTGAATATGACTACAAGGTATTCCATAAACCAGGGATAAAAAATCAAAACGCTGATTGTCTGAGCAGAATTGTGTGCAAGAATACTGTGGAAAGTCTACCTATATTGGATGTGGACAGCATTAAAGAAAATCAATGTAAGGATGAAGAGTGCCAGAGATTGAAAAAATACCCTCAGTTCAAAACAAGTCCACAAGGAGTCATCTATATAAAGAGGCAGGACAGACAACTGATAGTCGTTCCAAGACGGTTAAGAGAGAAGGTTATTCGTTTACACCATGATATCCCGACAGCAGGTCATGGAGGTATCAAGAAGACGATGTTAAGAATCCAAGAAAAGTTTTTATTGGCCGAAAATGAAATTAGATGTTGTCTCCTTTATCAGAGCATGTGATCCATGCAATAAAAGAATGGATTACGGAAAAACTAAAGCACCTTTAGGTAAATTTCAAGAAAGTACAGAATTTGGATACCGGATTTCGTGTGACATTGTTGGCCCATTACCCCTAACAAGCTCCAAAAACAAATACATACTGACAGTTATAGATCATTTTACAAGGTACGGAGAGTTTATTGCATTGCCAGACCAAACTGCAGAAACAATAGCCCGAGCACTTGTGCAGAGAGTCATTACGAAGATGGGAGTACCCTGTGAATTAATTACTGATCAAGGCTCAAATTTCACATCCGAAATAATGAAAAGCATGTGTGCTCTACTAAGAATAAAGAAACTTCAAAACCACCGCATATCATCCCATGAGCAATGGTAGAACAGAAAGAGTTCATAGATCCATACCCAAGATGCTAAGTCATTATGTCAACCGAAATCAAACAGACTGGGACGAGCTCCTACCAATGGTAAATATGGCTTATAACTCTCAAGTGCATGATTCAACAGGATTTTCTCCTTTTGAGCTAGTCTTTGGAAGAGAGATGAAGACTCCCTTAGAAGATGATCTATTGATCACAGAAGAAGATGATGGTTACCCTGATTATGTCGAAGATCTTAAGATGAAGTTGAATGCCGTAAGGAATTTGTCTCAACAATGCCAAGACCATGCAAGAAACCCAGCAAAAGAGACAATACGACAAGAATTCTAAGCTAAATAAATTTGAAGAGGGCCAACGAGTATAACCTTCACGTGCCCCAAGTGAAAAAAGGAAGAGTGAAGAAGTTGTCTAGACCATGGAAAGGTCCATACACAATTGTCAAGGTTATATCAGATTTGAATGTCGTACTCCGAATTAAAAGGAAGAATGTAACTGTACATGTGAATCGAGTAAAACCTGTCACCGAGTTTAAGTTGCAAGAACAAGGAAGTAGCCAAAATGATCCAAAAGCTGCTCAGGTAGCAGAAGAAGAAGAACAGGAAGAAATCATTGAAGAGACCGAAGACCATGAAGAGGCATTCAATAGAGTAGCCGGACAAAATGAAGAACAAGACAGGAGAGAACCAAGCCCAGGAACCGCAAGAAGAGCGACCAGGCCCTTTTAGATCCATAAGAGATAGAAGAAAACCGTGTAGATTCAAAGACTATGAAGTTTATTAAATAATAGGAATGTATATACATATTGTTATGACAGTGAACGCGTATTGCATCGTTTATTTAGTAGTTAAAAGTAAACGCAATGTATTGAATAATTATGTATTGTTTGTTATTTGAGGATGTTATATGATACACTAAAATATTCCTCGTTAGTATGTTATGCTTCTTGTCTGATGTGTAAGTAAAAGATGTTTTAGAGTAACCACGTACAAAGTAGAATGCAATAGTTACTCCGAATTGAATGGGTTGTATGCGTGAGTATGAATGTTGTATGACTGTGAAACGAATGTTGATGAATGGGTATGCAAGGTGTGTGAATAAAAGCCAAATTAAAGGATCCAAACAATTCAAATGTGTGATTGAGTACACTATAAGGAAAGAAGTTATATCTACGCAGGTTAAGATAAGAAACATAAGATCAAGCTGTACGTAATAAAATAAATTCGAATAAGGCAGGATATTCATGAAGTAAACAATTATTAGGATCTAAATGATGATTTCAGGAATACTTGTACTCTTTGTCGAGACAGGAATGGCAGAGAATGAAATGACACAGGGAATCGTTTTCAAGAAACTTCATGACACAATTATTTCCGAGGATGAATGGAAGATTGTATTAGATTTTAATATGATAGAAATAAGAGACGAACTTGAGTCACTTAAGGACATTGTGCACAGACTTAGTTTATTATACGAACACTAGTGTAAATGTGTGGGATGAGGACTTTGCTTTCGAATATAGTAGAATTAAGACCGGGATAGACCAGTATGAATCCGATGTAAGTGACTTATTTAGACTTCTACCTACAGAACGCTCCAAGCGAGGACTAGTTGATGCAGGAGGATATGCAATTGAAATGGTTGTTTGGTGTGCCCACTAGCGAAGATATGGAACAAGTTAATAGTAAAGTTGAAGAGATAAAAAAGATTAGCGGATCACTGTTGAGTTCTAGAGAAAACCAAATCACCTTAATGAAAGACATGAATGAAAAGATGGTAACAAATACTAAAGCCATATCAGAGATAATGGACTAAACTTACTCATTCAAATAGCATGTTAATCACTTCACTCCAAGGATTCGAACAAGAAAACATTATGCTACATCGTTCATTAACAAAACATTTAAAATCTGTCAGTCTAGCACGTCATTTAGGTCAAACCATAGATGAAGCAAAGTTAAGAATTGTTGAGTTTAGGCAAGCTTTAGAATTAGTAAACACAGGTAGAATAAGCAGCAAATTACTACCACCCCATGAGTTTGTAAACATATTGCTTGACATAGGAAAAGTCATACCTCGTCATTTGAAACTAATTATACCAGTTAATGAAGAGGACGTATTTATGTATTACACCTTTTGCACTGCTCATGCTTTAGCCACCAAGACAGGAATTAGATTGATCGTAACTGTACCTTTAAGTTCGCAAGACAGACGTCTTGAACTTTATAAAGTAGAAGTTATTCCATTGTACCAAACAAACCTTCAACATTGGTTAAAATGGAATGTACAAGTTGATTATTTGTTGATCTCCAAAGAGAGACAGTATTATGCACCTATCGATTTTAACACACTAAGTCAGTGTAGACTAAGTCATTTTTATTTGTGTCCTAACTCTATAAATGTATTGCATCATAGCGTTAATGATTGTATATTCGCTCTATTCATGGGATCTAACCTAGTCACAGAAAAATGTTCACGAACCTTAACCATAAATGTAACTTCACCTGTATGGATCCAAAACGGCAATGATTGGATCCATAGCCTAAAGGAACCATATAAAGTCATACTTAATTGTATGAGGAGTTCTGATGGAGAAAACTCAGTTATCTCTCCACCACATCTAGGTTATTTAGAATTAACTTTAAACAAGTCTGGAATATTAAAACAGGCTTCAAGTTGCGCTATCTTTGGTAAATATAATAAGTTATTCTCGAGGACTCAAGGAAATATAAAATATAAATTTGACATTAACCATTTGCACATCCCAAAGATTAACCTGTTGCTATCTCACGAAGAAAATCTAATCTTTAAAAACAGTAGCTTGTTATTTGAAACAATGCAAAAAGTCAAGGACAATCTTAAAGATAATCACATAGAAACTAGACCTTAACAAGCTTTTAAATGATACACATGTTTTGTACCCTAGTATCAAAGAAAGTATAGAAACCCCACTGAACTATTTCTACATTATCATAGTTTCAATGTTTATTTTGTTCATTTTGAATAGTGTACTTTGCGTAGTTTTTGTTTTGTCACAGGAAAATGCCAACCTGTGCGAGGATGTCCTCAGTTGCTGAGCGGCAAGCCCCAACCATTCGAGTAGAACATGGAACTCCGCTCGCAGAAATTATTCAGGAGTCTTCCTTTGTTCAATTCAATACACCAAGCCCGCCTTGAAGTACGGTATTGTGAAATTCATTGTAGTGCTGAACCAGTCAGGTCAGTGTTTGCAAAGACTATATTTGTTATAAATATGTGGGGACTTGCCAAGCTCAAGAAATGTAATGTAGTTAGGAGGACATATATCTTAAGTGATTGTCAATGTCAAGTAGAATTAAATTGTAGATTATAAGAACTTACGCAGCCTAAAATACTATTTTGTCCTTTTAAGTTGTAAAAAAATGATGTAATGTAAAATGTTATCCTATACATTCTTTTTTTGAAGTATTGTAAATGTTTGTTATATTCTGAGAATCTAAGATGTATCACCATGAAAATTCTGTATGATCCATCTTTCCTGAAAGGGAGAGTGATGTAGCGCGCACGCACACTACTATTTTAATATAGTAATTTTTAGATGGTATTTTAGTAATTACACAGTGTGTAAATTAACTGGACTAACCCAAGTCCCTTTAAACCGCGTGATGTGAGGTGACTGGCCGTGCTGAGGAAATGCAAGGGTCAGCACTCGTCAGCACGAGTCGGCAGTCGAGTTGAGGGCTCGGAGGTAGGCGGAGGGATTGGCAATGTAGAGTGTGTGAAGTAAGTCTATTTTGGTGGAGTGAGATGCGAACACACCGGTACACATATAGTAGTTTGGGTGCGCCTACGAGTGTTTTAGTGCATTTTGAATATAGATTGGACTCAAACAAAGGAGAAACGTGAGTAATTATTTCAAGACCCTTCTCAACCACTATTCTAAATTTCCCTACGAGCTAGGGTGGTGGCAGCAAAACGCTATCCCTTTTATTAACCATGAGCCTCTCTGGCTAATATCGGAGGGCTTACAAATCTAATTCATTTCGTCATTTTAGTAGTTTAGATAGGCTATTCAAAAATATCTATAATTCGATTGTGATGGTGGCCACTTATTATACTTCAGCCTTTACATAACTATAATCTAATTCGGATAGTAGTTATATAGGCTATTCAGAAATATCAATAATTCGATTGTGATGGAGGTCACTTATTATACTTCAGCCCTATCGGAAAATCACCTAATTGTTTGTTATACTCCTGAAGGATTAACAAAAAAGATTGTACATTCAATGGCATTACGATAATTTAAGTTGTAAATTGAAAAAATATATCTGTTATAAAATAGTTTTTTGCAACTTTTTTACCTTCAGATTATGTACGTTTTCATTTAAAACATCCTCTACATTTCACATCACTCATGTTATACTCACACACTATCGGTTGGTCGAAGTGTGATTAAATGTACATGTGATGAAGTTAGATATTGTAATAACTTTTTAATAGACATTTTTATCAAAACAGCCCAGATTGTTACAGATTAATCAAAGTTAAAAATTTTCGAATTAAAGACGTGTGTACAGGACAACGTCTGTCGGGTCTGCTAATATATTATATATATATATATATATATATATATATATATATATATATATATAATATATTCAAATCATCTTAGCAAATATTGTGTTATGAGTATTATACGAATATTATACATATATCGTATATTAAGTATGATATATTAAGAGTGTAATATATTTATATATTATTGTATAATATATTAATTAATAATATAATTATTACACATAATTTAAACACTATCATTCGTTAAAAAAAAACAATGTAAAACTACTAGAAAACACTTTTCTTATAAACTCATATACGAGGAAGATAACTCCTCGACTTCACAAAACTCATTCCACATCTCTTCAAGAACCGCTCTTCTAAAGTGTATAAATCATATAATTAATGTACATACAATGAACTCTTACATAAACTACTCACACCACTTAAAAACAATATCTAATATTCACCTAATTAAGCATTACAATTTGTTTTCTAAAATATTACGACCTCAATAATCATTAAAATACAACACGGAAACGATACTACTTACAAAGAAATCCCTATCAAATAACTATCTACCAGTATTTCTCTACGTGAATACTAAACTTTGAAAACTGTACCACTTACACTAAACTTTCACGCTCTTATGACAGGATCTAAACACGTCTGAACGTAAATCCTACTTCATCTATACGTGACATTTACTGCATACAGCCAAATTATAACTTTCATATCTAAAAAGCCTACTAATAATATAATTTTACTAAATGTTATTACTTACGCAGGTTACTCCTTATATCCAGTTACTACTAACGTACACGAAACGTAGCAATTTTATTTATTTCCTAATATATAATTTAGCTAAAGGTATAATACTGTAACTGAATATTCCATGTAATAATATACAGTACTTTGTAGCTATGCACATCATCTACAATTTTAGTTTTTTTTTTTAAGTTTTAAAAAGTAACGTGAAATATGTTATGTAAAAAGCAGTTGTACAGTTACAAAGGGTGAAACATCACATTGGTCTCTAACCGTCAACGTGACATCAATCTCTTTGTAGTTGACAGGTGACACTGCCGTTATCGTTTGGCCTTAACTTTTGACTTCCCCACATATTCACAACTTTTAGATTGTAAACTAAAATTTATTATTCGTTTTCGAATAATATGATTGTGATTTTTGGAAACATACATTAAATAAATAGACAAATCAATTGCAGTAGTACATTAAGGCCTTGATATTATATTACTTATATACGATGTATTTACAAATATTTTTGTATTATTAACTGCAAAATTCAACTACTACACAATAAAAAATAGATTTAATTCCCTTTTTCTATAGTTGACCCATAGTACTATTTATATTATGTTATTAACTGTGCTAATATAAGCTATTTTTTAAACTATGTAATACCTTTAGCTATTAATATATTTCACAAAATAGTAACCGGTTCATCATAAGTTTTTTATATTTATATCATAAGCTAATAAGTAGATAATAATATTTAAATATAGGTGTCTCTTATTCTGTAGTTGCTCCCGATACAGTTGATGTTAGCCTATAATCCCTGGCAGGTTTTAGTCTTCAATTTAACAGCCCTAGACGATTTTTATATTTATATTAGTATCGAAAAAATGTTTATTCAAATTGATCTTTTATTTCGTTAAAAATTAGTTTTTTTTTATTTTGACTTCAAATTTCACAGGCATTTCTTTCTAAAACCACAATAATGAGTATTATGATAAGTGAAATCCTCATTTCATTCTATCACTCAATTAGATGGGTAAATCTTAATTTTGCGCTCTAATATGTGTAAAAATAGCTATTGTGTTTTATTTTGTTACTGTAAATTACTCTGTAATAGGTAGCTATACTGTCTGGTAGTCCGTAAATGAAATAAGCTATACTTAACTTAGCATGCAAACTGGTAAGGCCTGCTATGTTACACGTGGTAGTTATATTCCCCGATTATAATAAAGATAGGGAGGATATTTTTCAAGGCTTCGTAGGATCGATTTGTTGATAATTAAAACAATGTTGTCCCCGAGTCCCAATTATACGTAGCAATCGAACATCGTTTATTTATAAAAAGGGGGTGTTCTAGACTGCAAATTTCTAAATTTTAATGTCTCATGAGTTGTGAGTTTCTATATGTTTTCTGATTCAGAGAAAGCATTTACGTACGATCAAAGCTAAGAAGCTTTCAGGTCTCAAAAGGTGGGTAGTTAAAAAAATCATTTAGTTCATTCGAAGTACGTTAGAAATCTATCAAAGATTTGTTCACTAGATGAGAGATCTTGTAGTACATTTTAGTCATATCCAAAATATAAGTACACTACTAATGTAAGGGAAAAGAATTTTTCAAGTTTTCTTTCAAGAAAAAAGATAACTGAGAAATGTAGCACGGATAATTGAACTGACAAATATGGATATTCTAGTTATTAGCTAAATTATAATTACATATTTTAGTATATAAACACTAAATATTTCAAAGGAAATAGCGATAAATAATAACAGTTGTGGACTGAAAATAGTGTCAAATTAATTAAACCAGTCTTAAAATAGCACGACAGAGCACATATAGAATAAATCATGATGTGGGATAGAAAACCAACCAATATATTTGTATAAATTCGTAAAGGATTCAGAAGCTCACTATTTAAACAGTACAAAGCCAAGAACGCTATTATCAGCAGTTTTTAATTAAAAGCGAACAAAGAAATGTAACTGAAATTCCTTAATTTAACCCCTAATTAATATGTGAATAAAACAGAATACTTTAACTCCGTGACGACTAATTAATAATTGGACCCGTAGTATCAATATCCTTTTCCTTGAAACATTTGAATTTCATTAGCCTGGTGATTTTTAACGTCACATAGAAAATATATTATCCACATTTACACTAAGAAATCAAAATGTATACATTTGTTTGGTAAAAATGCCTAACACACTTGTCTTTTTTTTTTTGTTTTAAATAAATTTTACAAATCTATACCTAGGATAGTAATGGATTTCTTGTTTAAATAATGCTCTTGACCATTTTAAACAAAGATCTATATTTTGTGTTAAATACTTATGGTAGATCCGTTTTTATATCACCACAAATGCAATCAGTACACCTGGTATTCAATCGACATACAATACCAAAATAGTAGAATCATACTCAAATATCCTCTCACATTACCCACTGATGAAAGCTAAAGTGAAACAAAATTTCATGAAATCACAAAACACATAAGATGTAAAAAAATTTTCCAGACATTGTAAACAAAATACTGTTAGGGAATGTAAAACTGGAGAGCAATATAACTATAAACATTTTAATATCCTAATAACGTAAAGGTCTTGTTTTGGAAACTGAAACGATACTTTTGCAAAAAGATTCTAAAGTTAAAGACAAACAGATTTGTCATAGAGAAAGGCTCTTGTAAAAGACAGTCAAAGTTTTCAAAGTATTGATATGAATAAATTTAAATAATTGTTGTTTTACGGAATAAATTGTATTTTTAAAACAAAATAAATATCTATATTTTGACCATTTGAAATGTTTTTAAATTTGGATAATAACTTTAATGGATAGTGAGTAAAATATGCGTTGTTAGCAACAACGAATAAGTTTATCAGCAGAGCCACACTCTCGTATTTGAGTGGGCGTAATACATATGGAACACGCAAGCTTAAGTGCCGGCTATATTGTTATTTTTAAGAAAACAATAATAAAACAGTAAACTATTTAAAGATTAAGCCGGCTCAAAGACAATGGAAAACTTAATTAATGATTAAATAGAGAGTTAAGTTAAATAAATTATATTATAGTTAAACTTTTTCTTTAGGAAATACAGAAAAGGTTATTACGGATAATTAATATAACATAATTTAATTCAAGACTCTGTTGGCAGTAAAGTGTGGTTATATGAACATATAGAAAGTTGATACATAATTAAAATATAATGTATTCTTTATTTTTAGTTTGTGAAGGTCTAGGATGAAAACATACAGCCGAAAATGGCTTGCCTTTACCCCTCCCCCTCTTACCAATCTCATCCTCTTCTATTGTTTCAGATGATGCGACACGGTGCCGAAGAAAGAGCCGACATTAATGTTCTTGGTAGTATCCCACATTCTCATGTGCTGGTTTGGCTAGTGTTTCTGCTCTTTAATTCTTTTACTCGTGACTTTTGCACGAAACACATCATGTGTAGTAATAAAGTATAGACATAGCCCCAAGCACATTTCGCGTATGTCTTAATACAACCTGACGAAAAGGATAGAAGCCAATCTTCTAAACTTTATGTTATAATTTTGCCTCTCGAAAACAAGTCATAGGAATCCCTAACTCACCGAAATTTCCTTAATTTTTTACACAAAACATGGCACTATTTAGTAATAGTTTCTTCTCCCAAGCGAACTTTTCCATTTCCGTTTATTTTGGCCGAAGGCACAGATGAATACAATATATGGGAAATAAACACAGTTCACTAACGCTCAGAATTAATTGTCATCGAGAGGAAGACGCTCAAATTGTTGTCAAGCATGATTCATAATCAACGCTGAGGTGAAAGAACCCACGTCGAGATCACGTTATGTGAATTCTATCCTAGAGTGGTACAGCAAAATGCGTTGACAATCCAGTATGATTGTCAGGATGATCATATCGCACACCCCAGAAGAATATTGGCACAACTAAAAAATTGTCATTTTTGAGTTATGCCACTATTCTAGACCGCAAAGACGTTCTGCGGACCTGTGTTGAACTCCCGTACTCCTATCTCGTCTAGTTCCCGCGTGGCAGCGCTAGTGTCAGTTTTCTTCTAACCGGTTTTGCAGCGTGTTTTTTGGTAGAACAGTGGCACTTTAGCCTTGTGCGGAGACGGACTATATTTTTCGCTCTTGAATAGTGACACTTTTTTGATTTGTGCCTGTGTTCACCTACAGGTAATTTACTCATTACGTTTTATTAAAATAGTGGCACGTTTTAAGTTATGCCTGTATTCCACAAAATATGTGTGTCATTTTTCGCTTAAAGTGCCACTTTTATTCGTAGTTTTTGAGTTGTGCCGGTATTCACGGAACAATTTCCATTTATATCAATTTCTATCTGGTACATTTTGAAAAGTGCCAGTTTTCTAATACGAATTAGAATAAAATATAGTTGTTCTAGTTTATAAAGTGCCAGTTTTCAAAAATTTTACAATTATTGTTTTATTATTATTTTTTATTTACGAGTAGTTCAGATTAATATAAACTGTAAATAGTTTATGTTAACACCTAACCTACCTGACATTGTTTTAATAATCGTTTTACACATGATTATTCATTAAAAATCTCTCCTCCTTGAAAATTGCAAGTGTAATGTTTATTTTCAGGCTATGGAGTCAAGAGGTAAAAGGCTGGTGAAACAAAGTCCTGAACCAAGAGAATAGTCCAGTGCCAAGTTCAACATGTGGGTTGCGAGAAATTTTCTTCTCCCCTTATCATGCAGATGCATCAGACGGACAGAAATCTATGAAGAACCAAGAACAAGAAAAGACTGAATGGGACAAGACTGAAAATGATGTTATTACCAAAGAGGATGATACTGAAAACAACACAACTAGAAGAGATAATACTATGAATACTACAGGCTGAAGAGTTTATGGCTGAAAACAATAAAAGTGGAGAAGACAAGACTGAAAAGCATTATGAATGAAGAGGACACTACAAGACAATTTGACGATAATACTACTGAAGAGAGTAAAACTGAAGAAGATACGACTGAAGAAAAACAAAATAAATAAAAGTAGAGTTGAGATAAACAAAAAGAAGTACATAAGACTGAAGGGGCGGAAAGAGTAAGATCAGATAATGAAAAATGGAAAATTGGGAGGGAACCGATTGTCAAACTAGAATTAAACTTACTCGTATCCTTGAAAAAAGTAAAAATGTCAAGCAGAATTTACATCGTAATTCGAGCTCTTCTTCAGAAGCAGATGACACTGACCAGGATCCTGATTTTGATATAAACGACGAATGTCCAAAAACGGAAAAACAGTTGTAAACTCTTACAAATCTTTAAAAGGCATAAGAGTAATAGTTCTAACGATTCGTTTCATATACCAAGTACTTCCCGTTTTGACAATGTGAACATTAATATAAATGAAAAATAATGAGCTGTCAGCACAAGTGGAAGACGAAAATGAATTGAACCGAGGAACTCCAGAAACGGTTTCTGAAAGAAAAAGGAAGAAAGAGATATAAGCAAGGCCTTCAGAATGGATTAAAACCAAAAACAAGATTTTGAGAAATTCTGGACAAGGGTACACTAGTTATAAGAGTAAGAAAGAGTTTAAGGCTAAAGCTATTCGACCGGCATGTGGGGAAAAATGTAGACTCAAGTGCAGTTCAAAAGTAACTGAAGAACAAAGGAAATATATTTTTGAACAGTTTTGGGCTCTCGGAGATATTAATAGACAGCGTGACTTTATTTTATAAATGTTTGCAAGAAATAAATCCTACGTACAGATATGTCAGACCAGAAAGCAAAAGACATTTTGAACAACGCCTTTTTATTTCACTACTGATAAAGAAAAAGTTGGAGTGTGCAAACAGTTCTTTACTGCAACTTTGGATATACCAAATCGATACATTCGAACTGTGGTAGAAAAGTTGAGCACAGGTGGTTTTGTAAATAAAGATAATCGTGGCAAACACGGTCATCACAAAAACGATTGATCCAGCTATCAAGGAAAGTGTAAGAAAAAACACATTAAACTCAATACCCCGGATAGAAAGCCACTATTTGCGCAAGCAAACCACTAAAGAGTTCATCGAAGGTGGTAAGCAAATCGCTGACCTGTATAGGGACTACAAACAAGATTGCGAGAGAGATGGAATACCTTTTGCACATCCTGCTATGTATTCTCACATATTTAACAATGAGTTTAACTTATCTTTTTTTTTACCAAAGAAAGACCAATGTGACCCTATGCATTGCATATGAAAATGCCGATAATGAAACTAAAAAAAACCTTACAAGAAAGATATGACACTCACTTTAACAGAGAAAAGCCTGTCTCGCGAAGAGAAAAGGTGCGAGATAAGAAAAGTGAAGACAAAAATATTATTGTTACTTGCTATGATCTCCAAGCAAATTTTCCTATACCAAAAGGGGACGTTTCCATTTTCTATTATAAATCTAAACTTAATTGTCAAAACTTCACAATTTTTGATTTAAAAAAAACAAAAACTGTACACTGTTATACCTGGCACGAAGGATAAGGTGGCAGAGGTGTAAATGAATTGGGAACTGGTGTTTGGAAGTTTTTAAAAGACACATCAGATGCTGCTAGTGAAGAAGTAGAAGTGATATTTTACTCGGACAATTGTTGGGGGCAGCAAAAGAACAAATTCATGATTTCCATGTACGTCTATGCAGTCACTGTATTTAAAAATTAAATCTATTACACATAAGTTTCTCATTAAAGGGCATACCCAAAAACGAAGGAGACAGTGCCCACTCTGTCATAGAAAGGGCAGTTAAGAAGACACTAAAGTCAGGCCCAGTTTATGTTCCTTCTCATACGTATCAATCATACGTATGGCAAAGAAAACCGGCACTCCATTCAAAGTAAATGAGATGTCCCATGATGATTTTATAGATTTTAAACAACTGTACAAAGACTGTAGCTTTGTGACGCCTCAGGCAACCTCAAGACAAAGATCCTAAAGAAAAAAGAATCAAAGGAATCAGGATTGTAAAGGGCCATAAAAAAGCACAAAGAAACTGGAAACTGTAGAAGATCAGGAAGAAGAAGAGCAAATTGATGATAAGTGGCAACAACAATGACGAAGAAAACAAATTTATGTTAAGCAAAAGCTCTGGTTGTACGAGTTGAGAAAAATCAACCTACAAAGATACTTTACAAGTACTCCTATAGTGAACAGGAGTTTATGGAACATCAACAAAAAAGGAAAAGGTACTGCAAGCCAACTGCCTCAATACAACTTGTAGGAGCTTATAAGAAGAAGCCGACCATTGGAGAGAGAAAAAAAACTGATTTAATGAGCATGGTTGATGCCAACGTAATCCCTAAGTTTTATAGTGACATTTTAAAAAACCTTTAAAACTTCCCTAAGCTTTACAGTTGAAATTGTGTATTTGGAATTTATTACCTTAGCTCTTTTTTTACTTACAACCAAAGGTTTCCTCATACGGTATCATTCGTATCTTTAGAAAATGTTAATTTCTATCTTATCAGGATATTATTGAACTAAAAAATACCATTTTGTAGATAGTAACAACAGTATTGTAAAAGTTTCTATTTTTTATCTGTAAACCCTTTATTGTTATTTTTACGTATTATTATTAAACTAAAATAAGTTTTAAAAAAAAATTTGACATAATTAGGCTATTTTAAACCTTAAAGCTGCATTTTTCTATATATGGGTTTTTCCAATGTTTATCTTTGTACTTTTATAATACTATATAATATATATATATATTTTATAATAGGTTTATCATCTTTAATCTGTTGTCTACTCTTTCATTGCTTTTAATTCCTTTTAGCACACTTATAAATAGGTGTAATATATAAATAACTTATAAATCAGGATATTATTGAACTAAAAAAATACCATTTTGTAGATAGTAACAACAGGATTGTAAAAAGTTTCTATTTTTATCTGTAAACCCTTTATTATTATTTTTACGTATTATTATTAAACTAAAATAAGTTTTAAAAAAAATTTGCCCTAATTAGGCTATTTTAAACCTTAAAGCTGCATTTTTCTATATATGGGTTTTTCCAATGTTTATCTTTGTACTTTTATAATACTATATAATATATATAAATATATATTTTATAATAGGTTTATCATCTTTTTAATCTGTTGTCTACTCTTTCATTGCTTTTTAATTCCTTTTAGCACACTTATAAATAGGCGGAACAGTGATATGGATAAGAGGCACATCTAAAGAAGTAAAATAAAATAAAGGCAAAAGGATTCTGGAATAGTGGCATAACTTAAAAAAATCCAATAAATATTGCAAAAGTTTTCTAGAAAAGTGGTACAACTCAAAATAAACTAATTAAACTTTTTTTGTAAGAAACGTAGCAGTAAAACACCTATGAAAAACCTCTTGTATCAATTACTCCATAGCTATAAATATAATTAAAAAAAAACCAATCAAGGTTTTCAGCTTTACATTAGCGAGGCAAGAATGACAAAACTTTATTTTGCTTCTCCTGAAAAATGACAATTTTTTAGTTGTGACAGTATTCTTCTGGGTGTGCGTTTATACAATCGCAAGTTTCAATGCGACCATTTGAAAAAAAGGTCATTGAGTATTGTATATAAAAGTACAAACGTAATTATTAATGATATAACAGTGAAATTACATCTTATATTTACACAAACAGATTTTACTATAACCGTACCAACATTAGTTTACAGAACAAAACAGATTTTTTGAATAAAATATTATAATTTACTGTTTTAAACCCTACCAACAGTAGGTTTTTTTAATATGTACTAAAACTTGAAGATTTATTTTTGAGAATTTATTTCAAATTTAGAGATTCTTCGAAGATTTTTTATCAATAAATGTAGGTTATCTACAATAACTTTCATAATATTTGTATTCTAAATTCAACTATTATTAACTTATGCACATGTTGCATAGTGTTATGGCAGCTTACACATTTAAATGCAAATACCATTTTGTTTGCGTATTCATGATCACCAAATTAAACTATGCATCTTTTTAAAATCTACGAAGCTTCATTTTAGTACGGGATAACGATTCGATTTTGAAAAAAAATAAAGAATGAACATTATTAACTGTAAATACGTGTACATATAAATACGAAAAGTAATCAACTATTCATTTAAGAATGGTTTAGGAGGGATTTTTTACTATACGGTTGTTGTTTAGCTGTTTTATAAGTACAAATTTTATACTGAAAAATAGTTCGGATTAAATTACAATTGTGTTTATGACTATTTTATACATTAATAAAATAACAGTAGCTATTATGAAGGGGGATATTTCAATATTGGTAATTTAGTCTTTTAGCAGAATTTGTATAGATAAAACAAAACAATGACAGTAATAAATATTTTATATATTTTACATTCTGATATCAAACAAAATTAAAACATTATGTAACTAAGTTTTTTGGACACACACACAACAACACACACACACACACACACACACACACACACACACACACACACACACACACTACACACACACACACACACACACACACACACACACACACACACACACACACATATATATATATATATATATATATATATATATTAAACCAATTCGCCACCTTACCTGTCGGTTTCATATCCTTTTTTAAAATAAACTATCCATTTAAACAGGATTTTAAACATTTGTTGTTTAAATATCCATTTAAAATATAGAGAAAATAAATCAATCAATGAAAGCTTAAGGCAATTTTATCTCGTTAGTTTTTGAAAGAGATTTACGTCGTTACTCTGAAGAGCCTCTCAACACTGAAACCAGATAAAGACTAAAAAACAGAAGTTGTCGACGAGCATCGAAGCTAACAAGAAGTGACAGGCTCCACCCTAGAAAGTAATAACTCAATGTTGAGAGAGCTGTCCAATCTGTTACTTGTCAATAAGCGGTTTTAATTTGACCAATAGAAAAATCAGTGCTTGTTACTCTTATGGTAAGAAGTCGACACGTGACTGAAATTATCATATAAATTAAAATTATTCAATACAGTTTATAATGATTAGTTAAAAAATCATATTCCTCAATGAATAACTTGCTCAATAATACACTAAGAAATTGTGGAAAAATTATTGACTTTGGATAATTACCCTAAAAAACTATTTGTATACTTTGCTAGGAAAATTTAGAGGCAACTGTCTTAAAAATTACTAAAAATATATTATAAAGTTTACCTTCAGATTCTTAACGATTATTATTACTGTTTATTATGTAGTAATAATAATTAGATAATTATTAGTTACAATTTGTAAATGTGTCTGGTGAAATAGTTTTTATCAAGCTCTGAAAACGTACCAAAACCTTTGATTTAGTATTCCAGCAGATTATCAGATTCTTAATGTATTATTACAAAACATTAATATATAAAAGTTACACGAATTTAAAAATATTACATCAATAACATAAATGTACACATACATATGTGTGTACATTATTGGAGTTATTCATTTAATATATATCTCCATTGTATTATATCTAAAATGGTGTTTTTTATTTTAATAGAATATATGTAGATGCATGTATTGTAAATTTAAATGTAGTTTTATGTAATTATATATTTGTGTGATTGTTCAAGTAACAGATAAGGAAAGTAATGCTCTAAATTTTATAATATGTAATACTTATCTAAGAGTGAATAATGGTAGGCAATATTTATTTAAAGTTAGGCATTTGTATTTAAAACCCATAAACATGAAACAAAATCATTTCTTTACACGTAAGGATTTTAAAAGAATTACTCAAATTGGAGTTTAGTTTTCTAAAGTATGTACCTAAAATTATGTATCTTAGATATAAAATACAATATAATTTAAGGGAAGAACTAAACACTCATGTATTTCTTTCTTCGTATCCGTTTCTTCGTTCGATTTGTTTCCAACTTTTTTATTTATACATTGAAAACTTTACACTCATATCTAATTATTTATAAGCAACATAAAATGCGACTTGGCTGAGGGTTAGTCAATATTTTGTACATCGATGTTATTGCTAACAGTGAGATCAACGAGAAACATAAGGAATTAATAAATTTTTAAACAAAGCAAATGTGATAATATAAAATTTTAAAATACGAAATAGTAACACATAGTCTACTGAAATTAGGGATTAGCTTTTAATTTTGCATGCAACATTTAAAGAAACCCAAAAGGGGTGCTCCGTGAGAAAATTTATTTAATGCAAAAATGCTGCTAAATGAGAGTTTATTGCAGTAAGTTTTGTAAGTCAATGTAGTTTACATATACCATTATTACAAACCTTAACAAATTAAACTTGTCTTTGTAAATCATGTGCTGATTAATTTATGTATAATATAAGTTAATCTACATTATCTAAAAGAATTTAAATATCAATTAAAACACCTCCTGGTGTCAAAACGTTTTACTTTGATAATGAGATTATGATGGAGCGTTAAGAAGTAATTAAATTGAATAGTATAATTAATAGCAAAAGTTAAATCTCAGTATTAAAACTGAAATCGATATGCATAGCCCTATTTTGGGCTTAGTAAATAGTACTATAGTTATATTTTTGATATCTCTACCGCAACTATTTAATATTTAGTACAATAAATAAATTACTATTGTTATATCGAAAAGGAAATGGCATAGAGACTTCAAACAACTTTTAATGAATCTTCATACCTAAACAAATTGCTCTGATTTCAGTTATAGTGTACGTCACTCTATATTATTTGTCTCAGCGTTAGCAAATATATTCATAAATGGTTCTAATGGATATCTATGAAAAAAAAAAGAAAATACTAAACTAAATAAACTTGTGAATAAACTCATAAAAAGTATATGCCATTAAAAAATTGATAACTTTATTCATATTGTAAAACAAAAAAATACTGTAGTGGAAATCAGTATTAAAGGGCAGCGACAAGATTGCATTTTACAACACTCTTGCATTTTAATACCCTCCCTAGCTCACCAGAACTTTAAAAACATAAAAATTGCTTCATTTAAAAACCAACTTAACTCTATAAACAATAATTTTAATTCATAATGTACCAAGGTATCTCGACTAAGATTTTACCATTAAACTTTAACTTTTGCATTGAACTACATATACAAGAACGTTCTGTGATGGTGAATGCTCTAATATATAATATAGACACGCAGATATTTTTTCAACGTATTTTCTTTGTAAATGTATTTGTTTAAGAATTGTATATTATAACTTTGAATTCACCTCATCGAAGCCTACGACGCACATGTAGGGTGGTGTACTACTACTTTGTTTGCTATAAATGCCAACAAGTTTTTCTTTAATTATCATAGGTAAAGTTTTTACAAAATATTTTTACCCAGAATCTATAATAATTAACAATTCCACAGCAACAGAGCAATTATATTGTTAATCTTTGTCATGAATATTTTCACTTTCCCCAAATTGTGCTGAGAAGGGCTGACCAACTTCACTCTCTACTGATAAGGTGATAAGTGGTTATCTGTCCCAGAGGACTCACCCGCTAACAGACAATGCTCCCGGGGGCAACATTGTTGTTCAAACTATCTCACATTTCCCGCTCAGATGCTTTGTCAATTACTTTACACCTGTTGTTTTGTTATTTTAACATTTTTAACGATATGTTTATATTGTGCGGAACTCAGTATTTATTTATTAGTTCACGTAACCTGGATTATTGTTTCATAACATTGTACCATTTTATTTCAATAATTGATGTGTCCGACATGTGTTTTTGGTTCTTTACAGACACATCACTTGGTTACATTCCGAACAGTCTAGGCACTACATATAGCCAGTATATCTTACAACATATTTTTAAATACACAGTTTTATGTTTTGAAATATATGTTTGTGTGTAAAAGGCTCATTGCCACTAGTTTTTTTCCGAAGATAAAAACTTTAGACACCTGAGGAAGAGATTAGATATCAATTCTAAAAACTTTGTGTTCTTATACGCCTGTAAAACATAACGATAACAAGATTCTGAACTCCAATTATCCTACAGTCATCCATTACCACTAAAATAATTAAAAATAAAGGTCTTTTGAGTAACAACACAACTATCTCTAATTGACAACTTAATAAAGTGTCAATTAAAGATAAAGTTTTTATAATAATAATTTAAATACGGATTAAGTCCTGTTTCTATGCTAGATATTTACTAGAATAATATAGTTGGAGGAACTAATTATAGTGCAAAAAACGTTGAACCTTTTGTACGTTAATGCCCTTACAGAGAACAAAGAACTTCAGAAGGGTTATCTAGGCGACAGTGACGAATTTGTTCATTGTTTCTGGACTAAAACTTACTCAGTCTGTCCGAGATGTATCTGCCAGTTATTGGCTGTCTTTAACTTTCAAAGTAGCTGAGAGTAATGACATATTGTTTACAGTTTGCAAAAATATATTGTGTTATGAAGAAGTTCGTTGAAATTCAATTCTGGGTGATAGCACATATGTTTTAAAATAAGTTCAGAACAAAATGTATTAAGCGAGTAAATGATCTGAAATCATTACAGATAGTAGACATTGTATGATTTACTAAAGATTTTATTACATTTTACAATTTTTATTGAATTACAAGTATATTTTGTGTTTTGGAAAGTAATGTAGTTTTGGAATGTTATCGAAATATAATTTTTTTACATTATGCAAGTCTATCGAAAGTGAATAGTACAAAAATCACGCATGCTTTCGTAAGCTATAAAAGGAGAATGAAATCGAAAATACAATTATTGTACTCTGAAATCCAATGAACATTTCAAAAGCAGCTTTCGTCGGTCTTTTATAATAGTGAAATTTACACTTTGGTAGATCAATCTCTAAAACACTTTTATCTAGTAAATGTAAATCTAATCAAATACAATACTGCGATACAGTATTATATCTCTTCAAGACATACCATAATGACTTGGGTGGAATATCACATTTCGGGTAGGATGGAATCATGCTGTACAATTTAGACTGTCGTTCCTGGAACTATTTTGTAACTGTCTGGGTAGTAATTACTAACGTTTGTTTATAATTGGTTTTCATTTAAGCTTATTACTTAATCGTGTAACATTAACATTATGTACGGAGAATATGAACATTATTAAATGATATTCTAGGGTGCTTGTAATGTTGACATAAAGATAGTGAAGATGAATTTTTTTTCCAGAAAACTTTCAAAATAATTGGCGTAAAAGCTTTTAATCCGAAACAATATAATTGATTAACTTTACTACAAATAAAATAAGTGAAATATTGAAAATTTAACTTTTTACTTACAATTATTACTTCCTTCTTATAAATTCTGATGTCAAAATAATGAATACAGTACTAATTGTTTTAAAAATATTTGCTTTCGAAAGACGAAATTGGGTTCCATTTAAGTTTATGAAGCTTAGATAAAATAATACAATCAAAATTGAAGAATTTTTAGTTTGGATGATTCGGAAATTAATGAGCTTTATCATTTAAATCGGTGTTTCTTATTTAGATGCAAGATTTCGTGCAAAACTATATATATATATATATATATATATATATATATATATATATATATATATATATATATATATATATATATGTAATATTAGCCAATGTATCTGATCAAAAATTTATTGAAAACTTGCGACAATAAAAAAATATGTCATCTTTATCTTTATAAAAGCCATTAAGTCATAAAAAAATAACAAAATTATCGTAATTTTACCTTCTGATAAGGGTAATTCTACAGTAATCTTGAATAGCAGTGATTGTATTAATGAGGCTAACAGGCAATTACAAGTTTCTACTGTAAACATGACTTTGGAAAAAGACCCAACTAACGTTTTTAGTGCATAAATCAAAGATATCTCTTATAAAATGGCCCCAAGCAAAATATTTCTAATACTATAGACCCGTATCTGCACACGATGTCCAAAAAAATAAAACTTTGAAAATTTTTTTCTCTCCAATTGGCATCAAGAAGTTTCAAAATTATTACAATAAAGAATACAAAAAATTATTACTAAGAAGATATGAACAAGCAAAAATAATGGCTCTTCAATAAAAATCACCAGTTTGATTAAATTTGAGACACAGTTAATTGAAATTTATCATTCAAAACATTTTATGGATCTCTGTGTTTAGGAAAGCTTACATGTTTAATTTACTTGTTCTGATAACATATGTTTTTGTTGTTTGCAATGTTTTTATAACCTTAATTCTTATATTTCTTTATATTTTATTTTATACATGATTTTGATAATGTTACTGAAAAGTAACGTAACATTAAGCATTTCGAGTTGAAGAAACGTGGTTTTGTTTTCTTTTATACCATATATATATATATATATATATATATATATATATATATATCTTCAATAAGAATAGAAAGGAATAGAAGAAAAGAATATAAAAATTCTCTACATTTCGTCTTAAAACATTTTTCAAGAGATATAAAGTAGGTAAATAAGCAAATATATCAACAAAAAATAATAAACAAAAGAAACATCATATGTTAATAAAAACTAATTTTGAATTACGTACAAAGAGTAAATAATTTTGCTTATTACTAGGAATATAAAGTTATAAATTAAAATAGTAGTTAAATGTGTAATGTTATAAATTAAAATTGTAACGTGTAATTTATACATACTGCTATCCGTATCTTAAATTTAGACCATCCGGATGTTTAGTTTGTAGCACCCTCTGATGAGCTATTTCTAAATAATTTATTTTAAGTTTATGGGGGTTCTGAATTTTGTTAATACTTTTTAGAGAAAAGCATTCATCGAATTTTTTTGTTATGCTCCATTGCGTGGGCCGAAATAGGATTTGATTTAATTTCAAGATTTGTATCGCTGCGATTTTTGTTCATTCTAATGTGCAATGGAGTTATGGTCTGACCAATGTAGTCCTTCGGACAGTCTTTACATGACAATTGGTAAATAACATTGCTGGATTCACAAGTCATTTTACCAATTATCGGATAATTCCTTTTCGTTGTGCTGCTACAGAAATGTTTTGAACTTATTATTAAATTACATGTTTTGCAGCGAGGCTTAAAACAGGGTTCACAGCCAAAAGGTTTGTTTAAATTTTGAGTTAGCTCATCAGAGGGTAGTTTTGGTCTTACTAATATGTTTTTCAAATTTTGAGGCTTTTTAAAAATTACTTTAGGTGGATTTTATATATATATATATATATATATATATATATATATATATATATATAATATCGTATTATATTATTATTATTCGCTAACATATATATAAGAAGGTTTGTTCTGAAGATAGTATATTAAAAAGGTTGTTATAGATAAAAACTGCAAGTCCTTTACGTGATAGTATTTGCTAGCACTCAGAAAACAAGAACCGAATGTTTTTACTTAAAAAAAAAAACGTAACAACTGGTAATAGGTGATATACAGAGAGATTGATATTTATTATTTATTGGACAAAATTGCGATAAAATTAGAATCTATAATTACGTTTCCTACTACATTTACTACCTACGTCATATATTTCATATTTTTATATTTATAGCAAACTTAAAGACAAAGGAATATATAATTGTGGGATTTGATATTAATAATGTTGTAAACCAGCACATAATTACTACAATAAACCTTTGTTTTTAAGAGCTTATTATTTCTTCATGTTACAAAATTAATATACGTTAAATATTTTACAACTTTAATGGATCATTAAACTTTATATTTAAAGTTTACGCTAAAAGAAAATCCGTTACAAAATTATTATTATAACATAATTTTTTCACTTGATATTTTAATTCTCTTGTAAACCTGATGTCGTATCAATAAGTATTCTGTGGTCTATAAAACCTTAACCGCAGATCATGTACCGTGTAATTCAATAAATGATAGCTATAAAAGAGCTGCTGACTGCAAAGCGCCGGAATCCTTTACTACATTACAGGTTATTTATTTTATTGATATCCAGGTCACTATATAGCTTTATACAGCACGATTTGTAACCTGAACAATAAAATTGAGAGTAATGACATACACATGTAGAGAGTATGCGGATGGCTATACGTAACGCCATATGCTATCTCACTCATTTATAAATTCATCCCATTCGTACTTTAATTCGTGACAGTTCTACTTTTGGCAGTATTTCTTGAAGTACACAAAATACGTAAGGTGACTGATGGATTAGTAAAACGAACGAGAAGAAATGTGACAGGCCAAAATTTTATATGATTCCACCAATAAAACTGATTTTTTCAGAGGCTTGCTTAACACAAGTCTAAAGAAAATATATGTTTTGCTAATCTTAATAGAAATAGTTATCTATTAACATGCCTGATGATATTGACATGTAACCTCCAAATCTTCCAACGGGAACTTATTTTCTATCTGGATGTCTATATATCTACAGGATATCACAAAAATGAAATTACCTACATAAATCTTCTTTTGCGTTTAACCTCAGAGAATACTGTTATATGACATTTGTTGTGTAATTCTACCTTGTAATATCATAAAATTTGGAAAAAGTTTTTATAGACTTTAACGTTGGAGAGTTAACAGGTCTTAGGTGTATCAATGGAATACACAAATGAGCATACGATAATGAATAACTTAAAATATTTCAGTAATACATTAGACCAGAGTAGAGGAACAATACGGAATAATAATATAAGTGATAATATTTGAGGCGAAAAGGCTGCAAGTCCTGCCACTAGCTCTTATTATATATTTTACTGATGCGTAAGCATTTCTGGTTTTAATTATATTGGAAAATCTACACTACCCTTTATAACATGCGTTTTGATACTTCATAAAATATATTATCTGATCTGACAAGCTTACTTAAGCAAAAAGGTTTCTAATTTTATTCATAATAATATACTTCCTGTTTCGCAATTTATTCCTTTATATTCTGCAATGTTGTCACAATCAAGAAATTAGGAACATACCTTTGTCTGAAGAATCTTTAAATTTAAAAAGTTACTAATTCTGAGAATTATAAAACACTCTCGGTATAATTTATTCGGTAGCGGTAATAATTTAAATGCAAAATACACATATTTGTCAAATTTCACCTTTATAGAACGTTTAAAGTTAAAAAACAATACAGTTCTTCTAGTGGTTTCAAATCTATTTTAGCCGTTATGTGTGACTGATCTCTATGAAAAATATTCTCTAGTTCTGACTATAGCATGTGGCACATGTTTGTCCAAAATGAGATGTTGAGAAGTTGGAAAACTAATGTAAAGTCGTTCTAAGGGTTCGAGACATATTTAAACTCTTAGGGACATTTCAACTATTTAAATAGTTTGGTTCTTCTTGATGTATATGTAACTAAATATAGGTTAATTTGTATATTATTACGTATATTTAACATAAGAAATACATATTCCACATCTGAAATAAAATGTTATTTTATACACAATAATGTACAATTGTATTGTATAAAACATCAAAATAAATTAATAAAACGACACTATAGATAATACTTTATGTAATGTACTTATCTTGCTAAAAATGTATACAATTAATATAAATATAAACAGGTCAAGTGAAAATAATACTAGTGTTAGAACAATTTGGTATAAATAGTAGGTTTTACTTTACCAGGTTAGTGATAAATTAATTAACACCCAGGATGAAAGAAAATGTGTTGAAAAGTGCACCTTGAGTTTATTTACAGCATAGGTGTGGTTGTATTAATTGAAACCAACAAGGTACTTTGGCTTTGTCCTTTGAAAAGCGTTATTCTTGTTTGGTTTTCCACGTGGAGAGACCACGTAATTATTTTCTTTCCCATTTGTGTTTAACTATTTTTACCTTTAACTTAGAAGTATACATCAAAAGCTATATCGATAAATATTTTTATCTGGACATGATATTTATGTTATATTTATAGATTCTTAACATTAGTGAACAATACCTATATATATATATATATATATATATATATATATATATATATATATATATATATATATATATAATAAACACTCCAATAATTATGAATTGTTATTTATTTGAGGCATTTCGTGTTAAATGAACACATCATCAGACCCACATAACTGAAAAGGCCTCATAAAAATTGAATTTCATAATTATTGGAGCGTTTGTTTATAGATTAAGTATTTTATTCGAATAACAAGAAGTTGGTAGAATATATTAGTGAACAAGTTCAGGTTTTACCGAACACACACTTTGCAGACTGCTAGGTACTTTCTTCATAAATAAGAAAAAAAGTCAAAAGGGTTTTCTTTAAATATCAGTTACAGTCAGCATTGCTGAATCTCTTAACCATTCAAGTTTTGTTGGACATATTTACAACAGATATATCGAAAAACATACAGTGCATTAGACTGTTTTACCCTAAATCGATAGGCTTATCCAATTGACTAAGAGAAACTAAGTAGAAGGTCACTACGAACCTTCTATGAACAGTTATAATATAGTTAGGCTGATGGACTTAGGCTACGTACAGATGGACGATATACCCTTTAAGCATTTTATTTCAAGATTTTCTTTATAGTTCTTCCGTTGTGAACTAGGAGCCTTTATAGTAGTTTTTATGGCTATATGACCCTTCTTTTAGGATTCATTTATTGCATAGAACTTTGTACAACAGATTTATAGACGGCTCTATTTATATTCTGTGGAAAGTAATATAAATGCGTAATAGTTATAAGACTATTACTATTATTATAAACGATTTTTGTGTAGATAAATTAGGAACTTAGATATATCAATTATCGTAATAATATCTTTTTCCTCTAAGCTAAAAGCAGCGCGGTGAGTATAGCAGTGAAGTTTTGTAATGTGTTGGTGACACAGATATACGTGGCGGCCGATAGCGTGAAATAACCTCCCACCCACAACCCACTCAGGCCACCCATCACCCACCCACAGCCCATTTAGGCCACCCATCGCACTTGCCGTTAACTGTGGCCAAACACCCAATGCCACTGTTTCCCTCCCACTGCCAGTGATGAAGAGCTTCATTATTCCTTTACCTGAAATATTGCCGAGTATTGTGAACATTACTAGTATGTGACAAAATAATACAACTACTAAATTTAACCTTTAGAGCGCTGAATACAAATTCCTATATTTTCTCCTAGCGTGCTATTAACGTAAAAAATAAATTTTAAATTTCTTTAAAGTTCTATTTAATTTAATATTTCTAAAGTTAGTATAGCCAGAGAAAACATTAAAAAGGAATTTTTTAAAGACTCTTGTATTTTTTACAGATTAAAATGAATAAAAAAACTAAACATGGAATTAGCCAATTTAAAAAAAAAATTGTGAATGAAACACTTCTAAGCAGGACGTGTTTTAAATTAAAGTCACAATTCTTGAAATAATATAACTGTACAAATGTTGAGAAATAACGTAAAACACGGAACCCGCACAGGGACAAGCTTACGCGCAGGTCTCGTAAATGCACTGGTCGCCCTCACCAGGCGGGAAATCCCGTAAGACGCGACAGTCTGCAGGTCAGAATGGCGTTCAGTTGCTATGAAAACCAGTTTCGGATCGGTAACGGGTAGCCGAGAACAATGAATCGAGCGCAGTCGTTGTCTGAGGTACGGACAACACTCTAGCTCATGCTATCTGCAGTTTTACGAACTATATTTTACGAAAAAAAAGAAAACATCGTTTGCGAGATCTACCGTAATACGTGTGAAGCGTCATTTTCACCGCGCGAGATATTCCGTAATACGATAACAACATTGACGTTACCTTACTTAACCATATGCTAATTATCGTAATAGAAACTCTTACCAAAGTTACCTATCTGTATACTATAGCGTCAACTAATCTATTTTTGTTTGTGAAAGCACATTTAATACTAACATATCGGTTACTTTAGTGTATTTAAATTGTATTAAATGACATGATATATTGATGTTTTACATTATCGTAGTCTTATATTATTATACGTAGATTGGTTTTCATATTATGTGGCCTAACAAAACTCGTTTCCCTGTATACTTGGTGTTGAAGCACAGCCTTTTCATCTCTTTTGGGTATTTGACTAACAATATACTGTGGGCTTTTCTTTATTGTCTTGTTTGTATAACTCTACCTTTTTAACTCATGTAAGGACAATTTCATTATATATCTGTGAAAGATGAGCCATGTTTATAATACTTTCCAAGTAATGGGGGTAACTTAAGGTTTAATAACGTCTTCGTTATATTCTAATTCATGTTAAAACTAGTGGCAAATGGAAACCATTGTTTACGCATTGGTAACGAAAATATCATTACTTGGAACATTGTTATCTATGATGTATTGATGTATGAATCTCGTTGGCTTGGATCTAGTCTTATAGACGGTGTAATATATCAACATTCACACAAAACATAATATTCAAGTAATTATTTTATTTACCCACTATAAATGAATAAATTCCAGGATTATATTTATCTCACCTTGTTATACCAAGTAATTCATCATAAAATACAAAAACTAATCAAATCATCAAAATTAATAAAGTTTTTTAAAACTTCCTTCCAACCTTAAAGTCTTATATTGAAATTGTAAGTATGGTGTAATTGATATTGAAATTGTAGTACAGTGATTATATTAATACACGAATGTATCTATTTATTTACTGCTATTGTCAGAGCCAATACATACAATAGATAACATTGTGAGATATAACATTAAGTTAAGTTTACAACTAATACACTAAAGAGTAATAAATGACGTGTGATAAAAATATAACAGTAGATACAAAGCAGTTATAAAGTGATTAAAAAAAGATTATCCTCCCTATAGCAATGATAATACTAGAAAAATAAATATTAATAACAAGTAATAATAATACAGCAAAGAAATAACACATAATATAATACATAATAATATAACAACATAATAGAATACGTAGGTATATATGTATTACCAATAACACGACAACACATAGAGAGTAATAGTGGGCTTGTGTGTGTGTGTGTGTGTGTGTGTGTGTGTGTGTGTGTGTGTGTGTGTGTGTGTGTGTGTGTGTGTTTTACCAATATATTAAAACTGTAATCCAAAACGTGGGATGTGGGAAACGTACAATGTACGTACTAAAAATAATCAACCAATTGCCCGAGTTAAAACTAAAAGACGTGTGCTCATGATTGTGTTTAACAGACCACCAAAACTGCGAGTACAGAAGTTTCCGTTTAGAATTACCTTACATTGAACTGACGCCTTAAAAATTCATTGCTTCATTGATAATAAACGTAAACAACGTTTAAGGTAAGGTAAAAATTCTTATCCCTACATTATATAAACCCCACAATCAAATTCATGTAATTGCATGTGTTAGTGACCTACTACAAAATACTATAGGATTTATCATTACTGTATATTTTATTTACTCTGCGTTTGTTCAGAGCTATTACGTTGACCGATAAGATCAATGTGAAAAGCTTATATTCTTTTTTTATCCTTATGTAATGATACATCATGTTATTTCATCTTTAAACTTATTATTGTAAAGTCGTCCAATTCGGATCATAGTTCAGAATTTAAAATTAAGTATTCGAAAAGTTGGTTTGAAAATAAATTACAAACTTTATACCTACGGAACAGAAACAAAAACGCGAACTAATAAAATGTTAATATTATCTTTGTTATTGCTTTAATTCCACATATTCCATATTTTGTGGAAAAAGGCAAGTTTTTACGAAAAAGATAAGTATATGCTTATTCTGGCAACTTGAATTTGACAAACATATAACTCTTTTCAAGTTATCACTAAATAATTGTTTCGATAATGTATTTTATGTAAAACTTTCAATTTAAATCTACTTTACTACAAGCTTCACATATGTACAATGACATTGATACAACTAGTATGTAAGTTGCAACATCATTGGGTTTTCATAGCAAATGAATTGATAAAGAGTGATAAAACACTCTATAACGAATTTTCTATTATCTTTTGAAACAAATTCATGAATTTGAAAAAAGAATTCCTATAGGCAGAAGTTGCCGTGAAACCCCACTGTACTGTATACATTTTAAAAAAATAAAAAACTATAAGTCATGTTCATGGATGAAAGCAGACTGTACAGTATCATAATAAATGTATACATAATAAAAGGCTAAATTCGTTATTGTGATAGAAGCTTTACAGTAAACAAAGCGTGCTATCTCCTAACTCTATAAATGTCATGATATTTAATCTGGAGACAGAGACGAGACAGTTAAGTTAATAAACTCCCCCACGGGGGCTGGGCATCTCTGTTGATCACGGTACTGTTGTGTCACTCGTTTTTCTTCCCCTTCTAAGTTACTTTCACTTGTAAGTAAAATAAAAATAAACAAACTTTTTTAAAGCATTAAACTTTTGACCTGTTCTTTATAGCAATACAAAATAGGAAAATTTTCTGTTTAGGTAGGACTATAATAGGTGAAAAAGGCTACCTATATATATATATATATATATATATATATATATATATATATATATATATATATATATATATATATATAGGGTTTTATATATATATATATCCTAATTAAGTACATAAATTATAGGATAATTTCATGCAGAAGAGAAATGTACAGAATCAATAAAGACAATTACTCAGCAAGTCAAATGGTAAGGTAATTTAAGAAACGGAAGTGGCCCTAGTGGAATTTATCACCACTGTAAAGGGCAGTTCTACATCTACAAAGTGAATTTATGTGTAATGGTCCTTCATTGGGTTACCAAGGACAATCTACATCGATCGTCCAGTACTATAAATAAACCCGACTTATATATCTGAATATAAATATTAATATTGGCGTATACGAATATTATGATGTAATATTGTTGGTTAACTACAATTGTAGAAGAAGGTATCATGTTCAAACGTTAAAACCACTATAAAAACAGAAATTTCTAGTAATTAGTCTAAAATACAAATATTTTCCCGGGAATTAATTGTTACTTCACCACTAGTGGTGACGCAAAAACGCAAAGATTTAAAGGCACGTTTAATTGCAAAATTTACTTACGATTTTGTAATAATTAAAAATATAAATACACAAATGCTACATTGTTGTGGCATACTTTAAAATTTCCCAGGAATGTCTTTCTACAACCAAAATAATGAGTATTATGATAAGTTATTCCTCATTGAATTCCATCACTCAATTAGACGGCGAAATTAAATTGTTGTGGTCTAATGTGTGTAAAAATAAATTTGTGTTATTTTGTCACTGTAAATTACTCTGTCGTAGATAGCTTTACTGTCAGATAGTCCATAAATGAAATAAGCTACACTGAACTTAGCATGCAAACTTTCCTTTCCAGTTACCATGCTATGTTACACGTGGTGGTTATCTTCCCCGATTATAATATAAGACAGAGAGGATAGTTGCCAAGGCTTCGTAGGATCCAGTTCTTGATAATTAAAACTTTCTGACCCGAGTCCCAATTAAACGTAGCAACCGAACGTCGTTTAATTAAAAAAGGGGGTGTTCGAGACTGCAACTTTCTAAATTTTAGGTTGATCAGTAGGTGCGTAATCATACTATCTTAATGTCTCATGAGTTGTGAGCTTCTAGATGTTTTATGATTCAGAGATAGCATTTACGTACAATCAGAGCTCAGAATATTTCAGGTTTCAAAAGGTTGAGAATAAAAAACACATTTAGTTCATTAGAAGTACGTTAGAAATCTATCAAAGATTTGTTCACTAGATGAGAGATCTTGTAGTACATTTTAGTCATATTCAAAATAAAATTGGACTACTAATGTCTAATTGTCTATGACTAAATAGGGACAACAATTGTATAAGTTTCTTTCAAGAAAAAAGATAACTGAGAAATGTAACGCGGATAATTTAACTGAAAAATATGGATTTTTTAGTTCTTAGCTAGTTTATAATTAAATTTTTTTGTATATAAACACTAAATATTTCAAAGGAAATCTAGATAAATAATAACAGTGGTGGACCGAAAATAGTATTCATTAATTAAACCAGTCCTAAAATAGCACGACTAAGCACATATAGAATAAATCATGATGTGTGATAGAAAACCTATCAATACATTGTATAAATTCGGAAAGGATTCAGAATCTCACTATTTAAACAGTACAAAGCCACGAACGCTATTATCAGCAGTTTTAATTAAAAGCAAACAAAGAAATGTAACTGAAATTCCTTAATTTAACCCCTAATTAATATGTGAATAAAACAGAATGCTTTCACTCCGTGACGTCTAATTAATAATTGGACCCGTAGTATCAACATCATTTTCCTAGAAACTTTTAATTCCATTAGCCTAGTGATTGTTAATGTCACATAAAAAATTAATTCCAGACTTACCATGAGGAATTAAATTACATACACGTTTTTCTGACAAATTCTAAAAGTATGTATCTTTATTGCTTAATTTTAAACACGTTTAAAAAATAATACATCATTTTCCTAGAAACTTTTAATTCCATTAGCCTGGTGATTTTTAACATCACATAGAAAATATATTATCCAGATTTACACTAAGAAATCAAAATGTATAAATTTGTTTGGTAAAAATGCCTAACATATTTGTCTGTTTTTTTTAAATAAATTTCACAAATCTATACCTATGATAGTAATGGGTTTCTTCTTTAAATAATGCTCTTGACCATTTAATTCAAAGATCTATATTTTTGTTAAATACATATAGTACATCCGTTGTATATCACCACAAATGTAATCAGTTCACCTGGTATTCAATCGACATACAATACCAAAATAGTAGACTTATACTCAAATATCCTCTCACATTACCCACTGATGAAAGCTAAAGTGAAACAAAATTTCATTAAATCACAAATCACTTAAGATGCAAAATCTGTTTCTAGAAATTTAAAACAAAATGCTGTTACTGAATGTAAAACCGGAGAGCGATATAATTATAAATATATAAATACCATAATAACGTAAAGGTCTTGTTTTGGAAACTCAAACGATACATTTGCTCAAATATTCTAAAGTTAAAGACAAAAGATTTGTCGTAGAGAAAGGCTCTTCTTACAAACAGTCAAAGTTTTCCAAAGAATTCTTATGAAAAAATTGTTTAATAATTGTTGTTTTACAGAATAAAATCGTATTTTTAAAACAAAATCAAAACCTGTATTTTGACTATTTGAAATATTTATAATGTGGATAATAATTTTAATCAATAGTGAGTAAAATATACGATGTTAGCAACAATGAATAACTTTATCAGCAGAGCCACACTCTTATATTTGGGTGAGCGTAAAACATAGGGAACACACATGCTTAAGTGCTGGCTATATTATTAATTTTATGAAAACAAGTAACTATTTAAAGAATAAGCCGGCTCAAAGACAATGGAAAACTCAATTCATGTTTTGATTAGATAGTTAACTTAAATAAATTTAACTTTTTATTTAGGAAATACAGTACAGTTTATTACGGTTTATACAATACAAGTATATTATAGGATTTATAACATCCGTTTTAAATATAAAAACATAAATCAATAAAGAAAGCTTATGGTAATCTTATCACGTTAGTTTTTTAAAAGATTTTAAGTCGCTATTCTGAAGAGTCTCTCGACACTGAAACCAGATAAAGACTGAAAAACAGAAGTTGCCAACGAACATCGAAGCTAACAAGAAGTGACAGGCTCCACCCTAGAAAGTAATAACTCAATGTTGAGAGAGCTGTCCAATTTTTTACTAGTCAATAAGAGGTTTTAATTTGAAAAAAAGTAAAATGAGTGCTTGTTACTCTTAAAGTAAGAATTTAAAATTTATCTGAAATTATCATATACATCAAAACTATACTATATATAGTAATATATATATATATAATAATGGTTGGTTAAAAAATCACATTGCTCACTGAATTACTTGCTCAATAATATATTAAGAAATCATAGAGTAAATACCCATGCGATATTGACATACAATTATTTCCTGAAAAAACGTTTCGCGTATTGTGCCTAGGAAAATCTAGTTTCGACTCTTTTTAAAAATTACTAAAACTATTTTATAAAATATACTTTCACATCCGTAACGTACGTTAGTTACAAATTGGAAATATTTCTGTTTAAATAGTTTTTGTCAAGCTCAATAAACGTACAAAGTTTTGAGTTACTACTTCAGTAGATTATAACAGCCTTACTGTATTACTAAAAAATTATCATGTATAAAAATTACACACATTTTACAAAATTCCATCAATAACGTATATTTACACATACATAAAATACGTAGAAGTTAATTATTGAAGTTATAAATGTAATACTTCCATAACACTAGGTATATCTGGAATGATTTTTTCTTTTAATTAAATAAATGTAGGTCCCTTTATTTAAAAGTAAATGTAGTGTCATGTAACTTTGTTTTTTTGTGAGTGTTTATATAAAAGATAGGGCAGTAGTGATCTTAATTTGATTACATATAATACTTTATCAAAGAGAATAATGTTATGTAACATATAATTTGCTAAATTTGTATATATATCTGAACTTATTTTTAATATTTGAACAGTAAAATTTTATATATATATATATATATATATATATATATATATATATTAATTCTCTAAAACGCAATAATTTAAAAAAAATTTCAAATTGGAGTTTTTTTACATTCACGTTATTTCTATAAGATTGTGATTAAAATCGGTTCTCTAAAAGAAAAACGAAGAATATTATTTGAGGGAAGAACTAAAAACTCATTTGTATCTTTCTTTGTATCCTTAAGATATCTTGCAAACAAACTTTTGGAAACTTTACATGCATATGCAATTATATATAAGTAACATAAAATATAACTTAACATAGTGTTAATGACTATTTTGAGCATTGATGTTATAGCTAACAGTGAAAACATCGAGAACAATAGTGAATTTGTCAATAAACGGAATGTGATGATATGACATTTTAACATATGGCGTAATAACACAAAAAGAAAATATTGAAATGAGCAATTAGCTTTTAATTTTGTATGCAAACTTTAGTGAAACCCATTTAGAGTATTTTGTGCAGAAAGTTTATTTTATGCTACAATGCTGCTAAGTGTTTATTGGACGGCCTTTTCGTAAGGTTATGTTGTTTATCTAAACCTAGGTACTGTTACTATATACTTAAATAAATTTTTAAATGTCTTCGTAAATCATGTGATTTGTAACCGATTTATATTATAGAGTTATATAGACACAATCAAAACCTATTCAAATACGTTTTAAAACACGTCCTAGTGTAAAAGCTCTGTTGAAGAGTTCATGATGGGTTTTCCCTAGCTAGGGAGAAATTATTCTAATAGTATTAATAATAATGAAAGTGAAATCCCAGTTCTAAAATTGAAAGCAATGTGCAAAAGCTTATTGCAAGTATTACCGTAGTTGTATTTATATTGACACCTGCTATGCAAATGTACGATTGATAATGCAATAAAGATATTATTATTATTAACTCAAAAAACGGGCTAACATATAGACTTAAAACTTTTAATAATTGTTCAGTTCTAAAAAATTTGCAGTGATTTTAATTATGGGGTATTTTGAACTCTATATGATTCGTTGTAACAAAATATATTTATATGTGGTTCTTATGGCTATCTTTGAAGAAAAATTTTAATTTTCAGAAAAAAAATTATTTTAGAAAACTGTGCACAATTAGAAATGCCATTAGAAAACTGACACCTTTGTTCATAGTGTAAAACAAAATAATACTGGAGTGGAAACATCAATGTTAATAGGCACTGACAAGATTTCATTTACAACACTCTTGCGTTTTAGTACCCTTCGTAGCTTACTAGAACATAAAGCAATTAAAAATTGTCAGATTTGAAATCAAACTTATCTCTATTAACGATAATTTGCATTGATCATGTACTTAGATATCTCGACAAGGATATTCTTCATTAAACTTTAAACTTTTGTATTGCACTATAACTGTACATATACAAGAAGGTGTTCTCTGATAGCGAATGCTCAAATATATAATATAGACTAACGTAGTGTTTTGTCCATATATTTTGTTGAGATTTTATTTTTGTAAGAATTAATAATTTATATACTAGAACTTTGAATGCACCTCATGGAAGCCTATTTCGCACACGAGGAGTTGTGTACTCCTAATTTGTTTGCTATAAACGCCTATCAGTTTTTTGTTTAATTATCATAGTCAAATTGTTTACAAAATATTTTTACTTAAAATCTATAATAATTTAAAATTGCACAGCAACTAAGCAATTATATTGTAAGGCTTTATCATCAAGACTTTCACTTTCCAGAAACTCTGCAGAGAAAGGCTGACCCACTACACTCTCTACTGATAAGGTGATAAGTGGTTATCTGTCCCAGAGGACACACCCGCTAACAGACAGCGCTCCCGGGGGCAACATTGTTGTTCAAACTATCTCACATTTCCCGCTCAGATGCTTTGTCAATTACTTTTCCACCAGTTGTTTTGGTACTTTAACATTTGTAACAATATGTTTATATTGTACAGAATTCCGTATTTATTGATTAGTTTACGTAACCTGGATCCTTTTTCATCACTTTGTTAAATTTTATCTGAATAATTTGATAAAATCCAACCGCTTTTATGCTTGTTGAATAGTAACCGGAAGTTTAAAAATATTATTTATAAAAAAAGATAAAATAAAAAAAGAAATTAATAATAAGTTTATTTTTGATTGCCTCCAATTCTAACACGGCTTTTTACTAAATGACTTACTAAATTATTACGGGATAGGGCGTGAAAAACCTTTTATTTACGGAGCGTTAGTGAAGTATATCATTCGAGGTTCTGGAGAAATGTATTTCTTGTCTTTCTCTCTATCTTTGAGACCGGTATCTCAAAAATAAACCTATATATGCATTTAAAATGTTGCCAGAACACTAATTTATATAAGAGCTACATAGGATTCGATGATGTTGGAGAACTCCCTAACGTATTCGGCTAAGCATTAACAATGATTAACTTTAAGCAATATATCTTGGGGTCAAAGTAAACTTCGGACTTGTAAATTTGTTTATAATGAAACTCTTAATAAAATGGTTTAACGATACAACCATTGTTTCAATTATATATTTATATGAATTATTTTTCTTCCTTAATGATACAAGTATAGTGTAAGTTCGTATTTATATTTAGTGACGCAAGAAATTATTCCTCAATACACAATGAGATAATGTGAATGAAATATTTTTAAAGTGCCATTCAGTGATTGTAGTCGCTAACGCTCAGCAAATATTTAACCTAAACGGAGGAGAAAATATTTCGGTTTATCAAGATATAATCTTAAAAGAAATTATATAAAATTGTATTTTAAATAAATAAAATTTAAGAGTACACCAAACCACGAAACAGACTTCGTTTAGCTTGCATGCAAATTTCAAATTATATACAATACATACATATGTACCTATATCGTATGTTAGTCATGTTTTATTACTTATTTAATAATTCAATTTGTTTAGTAAAACATGCAGTTATAGAAAACTATATACTGCAGGTTTGTGGAAACCATTCTAACTTGGAATACGAGTACTATGGATATTACACTGCTAGTGTTACAAATTCAAAATAAACTACAGGTAATGAATGAAAAAAGATAAGAGTTGAATAATTTTTGTTATTTTAAAACCCTAACACAACTATAAATTATTAAATATTTTCTACTTTAGAGATTTGGTTGTTGACGTAACCACAATTTATAACTGAATGGTATGACATTAGGAGGGCGGCCTCAAAGAACATTAATTTTAAATCTCCCTTTGGTGGCTACAAATTTCAAAAAATAAACACCAACAACTTAATTTCTGAAACGAACGAATCTGATGCCAAGTATTCTTGCGTAAGATAAGATGATAATGGTCTCCTCTATAATAGAATACTTGGTCATATCATACTTTGCCAAGCTCCTTTTAATTACAAATATATGTTTTAGTTTGCAGTAAATGATTGATAAATCGATAAATATTATAAAATGGACAGCATTTTTCCTTTGTTTAGCTTCATAAGTTTGCGAAACGTAGGGTCTCAATAATTTTTCGAGCCTTATTTAAATTTGGTACATAATATTTAGTAGGAAAAATAACTGTCATTGTATGTTATAAAATAGACCAGTACGTCTGGAGAATTTAAATTTACCTTTTACCTAAGCAACATATAACGCTAATATACAAGCTACCCTGGTGTGTACGACAAGTGCACTTGGTTCTGTGCAGGAACATAGGTTGGTTACTTTCCGAACAGTCTGGACACTATGTCTAGTCAGGTATATGCTACAACATATTCTGAAGTACACAATGTTGTGTTATTATATATATATATATATATATATATATATATATATATATATATATATATATGTGTGTGTGTGTTTGTGTGTAAAAAGTTCATTGCCACCAGTTCTTGTATTCCGTTCAACAGAATGTAAAATAATTTTAGACGCCTGAGGTAGAGAGTATATAACAATTATCAAATATTTGTGTTCTACTACCCATGTAAAACATAACGATAACAAGGGTCCGACCTCCATTTATCCTATAGTCATCCATTACTACTAAAATAATTCGAAAAAAGATATTTTGAGTACCAATAAAACTATCTTTAATTTACACTTTATTTATTATTTAAAAACGGATTAAGTTCTGTTTCTATGCTGGATATTTACAAGCATAATATAGTTAGAGGAACTAGTTATAGTGTTAAAACGTTCAAACTGTTATACGTCAATGTTCTTACTGTGAACAAAGAACTTCTTAAGTGTCATCTAGGTGACAGTGACGAATTTGTTAATTTTTTCTGGACTAGAACTTACTCAGTCTGTCCCAGATATATATGGCTATTATTGGCTGTCTTTAACTGTCATAGTAGCTGAGAGTAATAACATATTGTCTCTATAGTAGACAAAAATATATTTTGTTATGAAGAAGTTCATTGAATATCGTATGTTTTAAAAACAGTTTAGAACAAAATGTATGTAACGAGTAAATAAGCTAAAATCATTACAGATAGTAGAAATATGGTTCACTAAAGGTTTTATAACTTTTTTTTACTTACAAATATATATTTTTTCTTCGGGAAAGTAATGTATTTTTGGAAAATTATCTAAATGTAATTTGTTTATATTTGTAATTCTATCGAAAGTGAATAGTAAAAAATTCACGCATGCTTTCGTAAACATTAAGAGGAGAACGAATTCAAAAATTCAATAATTTTAGTCTGAAATCCACCGAACATTTCAAAAGTAGCTTCCGTCGGTCTTTTATAACAGTGAAATTGACACTTTGGTATATAAATCTCTAAAACACTTTTATCTAGTAAATTTAAATCTAATAAAATACAATACTGTTATACAATATTGCGTCTCATCAAGACATACCGTAATGACTTGGGTGGAAAATCACATTTCGGGTAAGAAGGAACTTTGACTCATGTTCCTGGAACTATCTTGTAATTGTCTGTGTAGTAATTACTAAAGTTTGTTTATAATTTGTTTGCATTTAAGCTTATTAATTAATCGTCTAAAATTAACATTGTCTACGGTGAATTTGAACATTATTGTACGATATTGGAGGGTGCTTGTAATGTTTACATAAAGAAAAGTAATGATGCCTTTTATTCCGAGAAATTTCCAAATTAATGGCGTAAAAGCTTTTAACTCGAAACAATGTAACTGATTTACAATACTACAAACAAAATAACTGAAATATTGAATATGTAATTTTTTACTTACTATTACTTGTGGTTCTATAAGTTCTGATGTTGAAAAACTTAAGACAGTTATATTTTTTTGAAACATATTTAATTTCGAAAGACGAAATTGGGTGCTGTTCAAGTTTATAATGCTTACATAAAATAATACAGTAAAAATTAAAGAATCTTTAGTTAGTTTGCAAGGTTCACAGATTATTAAACTTGATCATTTAAATCGGTGTTGGTAATGGGGAAGCAAGATTTCATGCAAAATATAAGATTTTCATGAAATCTTGCTATATTGTTATGTATATATATTGTTATGTATATATATATATATATATATAAGTTTGTTCTGAAGATAGTATATTAAAAATGTTGTTACAAATAAAAACTGCAAGTCCCTTATGTGATAGTCTTTGCTAATGCTCTGAAAATGAGAACCGAATGTTTTTTTTTTTTAATACGAAACAACTAGTAATAGGTGATATAAAGAGAGTTTGATATTTATTATTTATTAGACAGAATCACAATAAAATTATAATCTAAATAAATGTTTCCCATAAAACTTTATACCCACGTCATATATATCTTCTTTTTATATTCATAGCAAATTTAAAGAAAACGGAATATCTAATTTTGAGATTTAATATTGATAATGTTGTATACAAGCACATACTAACTACAATAAACCTTTTTTCGTAAGGGTTTATCATATTCATATTAAAAATATACGTTAAATATTTTAAAAGAGTAATGTTTTATTAAACATTATATTAAAAGAATACGAACTAAAAGATAATCCCCTATGAAATGATTATTATAAAATCATTTTTAAACTACTTAGTATTTTAATTCTCTTGTAAACCTGATGTTGTATCAATAAGTATTCTGTGATCTATAAAACCTTAACCGCAGATCATGTACCGTGTAATTCAATAAATGTTAGCTATAAAACAGCTGCTGACTGCAAAGCTCCGGAATCCTTTACTACATTAGAGGTTATGTATGTTATTGCTATCCAGGTCACTATATACCTTGGTACAGCACGATTTATAACCTGAAAACTAAAAGTGAGCATGATTACATACATATGTACAGAGTACACCGTTGGTCTTGTGTCATCCTAATGTAGGTGGTTAACGTGTAAACTATTACACTATAAACAATGTTTCGTTTAGCATACGTTGAGAACGAAAAGGAGAACACTTTTGGTATATTAGGATGGTAAGCTCATATCTTACAGGCACAAACAGTTAAGTCCCTAATATGGTCTAGTAATCTCTGAACTCTTAGCGGAATTTCAATTATTTAAAAATTTCGGTTGTTCTTGCTATATATGTAACTAAAAATAGGTTAATTTGTATATTATTACGTATATGTAACATTATAAACACATATACTACATCTGAAAATTAATGCTAAGCTTTAACACAAAATATTCAGGGAAATGAATTATATTTGGCTACATAACAAAAAAAGAACTACGTGTAATAAGATAAGATGACGATAAGTTAAAGTAACTATATTTTATGTCATGTAATATAGTAAAATGCCTTATAATAATCAATATATTATTATAATATGTGCTTTAACCAACCATATCATAGTAATTAGTCAGTATACAACTTAACAAATGTTTCGTATGAGTTCGTGTTACGCTAATTAGGATATGGTTAAGTAACGTACCATCAATGTTGTTAACTTTAGTAGTTGTATTATTTTGTCACATACCAGTAATGTTCACATTACTGGTAATATTTCAGGTAAAGGAATAATGAAGCTCTTCATCACTGGCAGTGGGAGGGAAATAGTGACATTGGGTGTTTGGCCACAGTTAACGGCAAGTGTGGTGGGTGGCCTGAGTGGGTTGTGGGTGGGTGATGGGTGGGGAGTTTATTTCACGCTATCGGCCACCACGTATATCTGTGTCACCAACACATTACAAAACTTCACTGCTATACTCACTGCGCTGCTTTTAGTTTAGAAGAAAAATATATTATTACGATAGTTGATATATATATATATATATATATATATATATATATATATATATATATATATATATATAAGTTCCTAATGTATCTGCAACAAAACAGTTTATAATAATAATAATAATAATAATAACATTGTTATAACTATTACGTATTTTTATTACTTTCCACAGAATATAAATAGAGCCATCTATAAATCTGTTGTACAAAGGTCTATGCAATAAATTAATCCTAAAAGAAGGGTCGTACAGACATTAAAACTACTATAAAGGCTCCTCGTTCACAATGGAAGAAATATGAAGAAAATCTTTAAATAAAATGGTTAAAGGATATGTCGTTTTTCTGTACGTAGCCTAAGCCCGTCAGCCTAACTATATTATAACTGTTCATAGAAGGTCCGTAGTGACTTTTTACTTAGTTTCTCTAAGTCAATTGGATAAGGTTATCGATTTAGGGTACAACGGTCTAATGCACTGTTTGTTTTTCAATATATCTGTTGTAAATATGTACAACAAAACTTGAATGCTTAAGAGATTCAGCAATGCTGACTGTAACTGATATTTAAAAAAACCCTTTTGACTGTTTTCTTATTTATGAAGAAGGTACCTAGCGGTTTGCAAAGCGTGTGTTCGGTAAAACTTGAAATTTTCACTAATATATTCTACTAACTTCTTTTTATTTGAATAAAATACTTAATTTATAAACAAACTCTCCAATAATTATGAAATTCTATTTTTATGAGGCTTTTTCAGTTATGTGGCTCTGATGATTTGTTTAACTAACACGAAAGCCCTCACATAAATAACAATTCATAACTATGGTAGCGTTTGTTATTTATATACATAGGTATTGTTCACTAAAGTTGATAATCTGTAAATATAACAAACAATAAAAAAATGTAATGTCCAGATAAAAATATTTATCGATTAACATAGCTTTTTATGTATATTTCTAAGTTAAAAATAAAGGTAAAAATAGTTAAACACAAAAGAGAAAGAAAATAATCACGTGGTCTCTCCACGTGGAAAACCAAACAAGAATAACGCTTTTTAAAGGACAAAGCCAAAGTACCTTGTTGGTTTCAATTAATACAACCACACCTATGCTTTAACTAAACTAAAGGTGCTCTTTTCAACAAAGTTCAATTTCATTCTGGGTGTTAATTAATTTATCACTAACCTGGTAAAGTAAAACCATCTATTTATACCAAATTTTTCTAACACTAGTATTATTCTCACTTGACCTGTGTATAGTTAAATTAATTATGTATGTTTTTACCAAGATAAGTACATTACATAAACTAATATCCATAGTGTCGTTTTATTAATTTATTTTGATGTTTTCTAGAATACAATTGTACAAAACAAACGAGCTGTGTCAGGCACATGGGATCATGTATGAAATAAAAAAACTGTTAATAAATAAACATATTTGAACTGTGAACTGTGAACATTCTTACTGAACAAAAAATGTATTGTTGTTTTAATGTATTATTAAATTATTTGAACTGTAACCCAAAACGTGGGATGTAGGAAACGTAAAATGTACTTACTAATAATAACTACCCAAGTGCCCAAGTTAAAACAAAAAATGTGCGATCATGATTATGTTTAACAGACAGCCAAAAATTGGAGTACAGAAGTTTACGTTTATAAGTACCCTAGATGGAACTGACGCCTAAAAAATGTATTGCAGTTATTTAATCTTTATAACAAATTATTGCAATGTCGTTCAATTCTCATCATAGTTCAGAACTTAAAATTTAGGTATTCGCAAAGTTGGTTTGAATATAAATTACAAACTTCATACCTAAGGAACATAAACAAAAACGCGAACTAATAAATACATGTTAATATTATCTTTGATATTGATTCAATTCCATATATTCCATATTTTGAGGAAAAGGGCAAGTTTAACGCAAAATATAAGTTCATGCTTATTCCGGAAACTCGAATTTGGCAAACATCTCATCATTTTGAAGTTGTCATTAAATAATTGTTTCCATAATGTATTTTATGTAAAACATTCAATTTAAACCTTCTTTACCACAAGCTTCACATATGTACAATGACACAGATACAACTAGTATGTAAGTTGCTACATTAGTGGATTTTCAAAGCAAATGGATTTATAAACAGTGTTAAAACAATCTATAACGAATTTCCTATTATCTTTTGAAACAAATTTATGAATTTAAAAAAGAAAAATTCCTCAGAAATTGCTGTGAAACCTCACTCTACTGTATACATTTGTCAAAAATAAAAAAAATATATCAAGTTCATGGATGAAAGCAAACTGCACAGTATCATAATAAATGTATAAATAATAAAACACTAAATTATTTATTGTGCAAGAAGTTGTACAGTAAACATAGCGTGATATCGCGTAACTTTACTACCATCTATAAATGTCATGATATTTAATCTGGAGACAGAGACGAGACAGTTAAGTTAATAAACTTCCTCACGGGGGCTGGTCATCTCTGTTGATCACCGTACTGTTGTGTCACTCGTTTTTCTTCCCCTTCTAAGTTACTTTCACTTGTAAGTAGAAAAATAAACGAAACTTTTTAAAAGCATTGAATCTTTAACCTGGTCGTTATAGCACTACAAAATACCATAAGTTTTCCTGTTTAGGTAGGATAGGTGATATATATATATATATATATATATATATATATATATATATATATATATATATATATATATATATATATATGTCATCACATTATGTAATCCTAATTAAGTACATAAATTATAGGATAATTTCATGCAGAAGAGAAATGTACAGAGTCAATCAAGACAATTACTCAGCAAGTCAAATAGTAAGGCAATTGAGAAATGGAAGTGGCCCAAGTGGAATTTATCACCACTGTAAAGGGCAGCCCTACATCGACAAAGTCAATTTATGTGTAATGGTCCTTCATTTCGTTACCAAGGACAATCTACGTCGATCGTCAAGTACTATAAATATACCCGACTTATATATCTGAATAGAAATATTCATATTGGCTTATAAGAATATTATGTTGTATTATGTTGTTTAACTACAATAATTGTAGAAGCAGGAATCATATTCAAACGTTAAAAATACTATAAAAAAATTAATTACTCTCAAACACACATATTTTACTGAGTATTCATTGTAACTTTTCCACTAGTGGTGTCGCTAAAACGCCAATATTTAAAGGCACGTTTAATTTCTAAATTAACTTTCGATTTTGTAATTATTAAAAATATAAATGCAAAAATGCTATATTATTGTGGCATACTTACAAACTTTCCATAGAGTAACCTATATCTACTTGCAAATTTGGGTATTTAACTACATTAAAAAGACTTTTACTTTCGGCTATTAACTAGGATTTTTATTATTTTGTTTACTCTGTAGCTAACAAGTCCTTTTTATACGACAGGTTTGAACATGCAAATAATAAACAAACAATATTAGTATTAAGTTATTTAATAAATAATATAACCTACGGCATAATGTTAACTCAAGTGCTGTAAAATATTACAGACTCACTATAATATTTGTTATACATATTATAATAATTGCGTTAAACCATCGTATGAGAAATTAAATAGTAATGGAATAATGAATGACGTTATTGTTAAATGGAATTGTCTAAAATCCTGTTATGCTTTCAAATCAAACATCTCCCAATAAAACATTTATTATTTGGAAATCTATTTATATTATGTCCTTTTGTCTTTTATTGCAATTACATGGAATTACCATTTGGTTTTGTTACAAAATATAGATTTTTATATAAATTTAAAAGTTATAGTATTTAAACTGGTTTATTATTGTTTCTGGTTTCATGCGATCAGAATGGAAGAGAAGTTCATAGAGGTTAGATATAATCTATACAGTAAATTAAAAATGTATTTTTAGTCTATAAATTTAGTTAAACGCAATTTTTATAATATTTATAATTAATATTATAGTGAATCTGTAATATTTTACAGCACTTGAGTTAACATTATGCCGTAGGTTATAGTTTAAGTATTATTGCGTTAAATAACTTGTTTTTTATTGCCTAATATGAAAAGGCTACTTTTATTGAACAATAATTATGTATATATTTTTTGGGCAATTTATACTCTATATTTCCCTTTATTTTACTAAACTGTATATACTGCATTAATTCTATATCTATTTCTGCGGCCTAGTGCCTACAATACCATTCCTTACTGGTTTAAAATATTCATATACAGTGACAGACCAATGAACCATTGTTTCACTAATAAGCTGTTTACTGTACACTCACCAACCAATCACAACGGTTGACTTATCAATTGCCCACCTTGCAAGCGACTGCACGCTTGCTCAGTGTACGCTCAGTCCTGCCTGGGGCACTTATATAGCGCTTTAGCCACTGCTGACCATACTTACTCAACACGTGACTTTATGCCCCATGTGTTACTCTCTCACTTAAATATTAGTTTATCTCTATTTTATTGTACATTTACATTAACATTAAAGTCAGTGCTCTGGATTGGCAATCTCTACCAGAACGTCTCTGTTCCCGGACACCCGCGTCTACTGTGCTCTACAGGACTGGCCACAGTGTTATGAACTATTCGTTTGCGGTCGTATTGTGCGTGAGTGAATCCGTGAAGGACATCTTCCGTCTTCACGCCTGCCTACAAGACAGCAGCCTATTTCCACACTTCCTGATCACAACCTGGCCCTCAACAACAACAGACTACGGTTACCCCTCATGAAAACAAAGGTAACTGTTTATTTTCTGCACTTTATCTTAATATGCACTGTTCATAAACTCATTATGTGTAACCTGGTGAACTCTTGTTAAAATCAGTGTGTTCGGCTTCTTCACTGCCTAGTGTGAAGTGATCCTTTCTTAATCGAGCCTCTAAAATCTTATTTCATGGTTCTCATAACCAAAATCCATTCTTTTCAGTTATATTATTTATTAAATAACTTCATACTAATATTTTTTTATTTGATAAACTACTTGTGGCTTTGGAATTCGAGTAAAACAATATAACAGAACTATTATTGTGTTATATGCAATAAAAATCATCTCTAACGAAAACATGATTTTTTTGTCATGTGTCAAATTAATTATATCTACTTTAAAAACAAATCCTTCTAATGTAGTGATTGCAGACAAAGCTTATTACTTATAGTTTTTTAAGTGAAGGAAAAGTTCTTGAGTCATATTAATAGTACTTTTAGTCTTATCCTACTTTATACAATATTTTAACTCCATTACAAATGATTTTCACATTGTTTTACACCGAACATATTATCCAGTAGTTTTTAATTCAAAACAGTAACCATACCGTATGTTATTATTTTTTGTAGTAGGTGTTGTAGAATGGCCTTTCCTGCTATTCAATCAGGATTGTTGCTTTTTGTAGGTTTACCACATATCCTATATGTATAACTAGAAATTTTTCAGTATCTAAACCATCCCTCTACAAGGCATTTAAATTATATAAGACTGTGGGCTCTCAGGTGCTAGGTTTTTGAAAGATCTATACTGTAGATGGAAAGTTTTATCTGTATAACACATAGTTTCCTACTAAAAAGTTGTTGGCTGTGTTAATTTTCTCTCAAAGGTTTTAATAATTCCCCAAATCCATTACGACATGAGCTAGGATATACTAGAAGTGAGAGAACAAGTGTGGTTTCCGTGTGTGGGAATCTATTTTTTTTATGTTATAGCTGTTGTTTTCAAAATTATACTATGGTAGTTAGAATTTTGTACGAGAAACTAGCATACATTGTTATTTATAATTTATTGTTGAGGAATCAAGAAGTTTCAGATATAAAAATTAAGGGTTAATTTGTAGTAAAATTTCATACCATTATTGACAACTGAGGATTATATCAACAAATAAATTAGTATTGATCAACAAATAAATAAATGCAAAAAATAATAATTTTAATTATTATACGTTTGCCGAAAACATTTTAAACAATGCTGTCAATTAATTGGAAAAAAAACTTTCACGAAATTAAATAATTTTTATTTTATACTATAGGAAAAATTAAATAAAAGAATGCTGGTCGCAGACTCATAATACACGTAATTCGATGATTAGTTCTTGATTCGTATTAATTGATTCTCTACAAGATATTATTTAGTCTTCTGGGACCGTAAATTTAGTTTTTATTGTTATTGCAATCCATTATATGACATTACAAAAAATTGCACATGAAAAACTAGCAAGTGACGTATATAAATAAATGCCATAATTAAAAAATCTTTCAAACTATAATAACACTGTTTAACTTTGAAGGCAATATTTTGACTTGGAAATATAATCCTAAAATATAGCTGTCTTCTCAAGGTTTTTTACTAAAGTATACAACCTATAATAGTGACATTTATAAAATATAATGTATATGATAGTAGGGGGGCATGTATGCTGGAGTTACGCAAATTTTATTTTGCAGGGTGTAAATATTAATACGCAGGATCCTTCGTTATTCATTGTGCGAAACATTGGGGCAGGTTTTATCTGGTCACAGTAACAAATTAGTTTACACTATCATCTCTTGGGATATATGGATATTATAACCTTTATTTCTAACAAAAAAGTATTTATTGAAAATATATTAATTTGGCGTTTTTTTTGAGATAAATTAATAATAACACCTTTTATGTCCTAAAAATTTTGAACTTGGTTCGGCAAGAAGAAAACTATAACAAGAAAAAAATTTTAATTAATATAAATATACTGAAAATTTAAAAAGGCCATATTGCACTACTGATTTCGTTTTACTCGTAAATAAAACATATGAAAATGTTAATAATTATACTAAAGATTTATAAGTAAATACAGTTATATATGCTATTATAATACCATAAATGGTTTTAATAGTAAATTATTAGAGTTAATTAAATCCTCCAACTTTATAAATAGGTATTTATAATAAATGCAATGTTGAAATTGTCATTTAACTAGCAGATAATGAAATTATTATGTATCGGAAAAATTAAGTAGATTTTGTAGATTTTTTATACGTTACTATTACCCCTTTGTTATAATTACATAAACCTGTTAATGTTAAAAGTAATTTTATTACATCTAGGAGGTAAATTTAATTAATTTAGTGTTGGATAGAAATTCAGTATTATAATATTTAGGTTGCAATTAGCTTTAAAGACACAGTTAAATTGAGAAAAGAATACACAATATATATCTACAAAGCGGAATGTAACTTTTACACTGAAATATTGAATTATTACCTTTAATGTTATTGAGAAAATTCCAATAAATGTATATAAAACAAGAAAGAATTAATTTGGAAATCTTCACTTATGTTGAGAATATACTGACCTTTAGATTTGAGAAAGTGTGTAACTCTTCCATTATTAGTAGAGAAAAGCAATAACCATCTCCTTGGTTGTGTTGCTAGTTTTTGGGATTTTCCTGAGTATTAGCTTACAATTTTATATATTTGATTTTGAAAAATACGTCCGGAAATCTACTGATGATTAATTAACTTGAAGAGTCAGTAGCCCTTACCTTGCGTACTCATGACGTTATTTTATATGTTATAAATAAGATCCATCGTAATATAGTGTTCCTTAGTTGTGCTACAAAAACTAATAATCTTATAATATAATATGGTAGATTACTGAGTAGATTTTAAGGTGAACTCATATCCTTTTTGTTTCTAGTTTTGAGACAGAAATTAATAGGTATTAGTTTATGAGTCAATGTGATTATACTATAACATGTTCTTAAAACAAACATGTGTTTGTACTGAAACTAAGAGGCCAAGGGAGAGAATTATAATTAGTATATGCCAAGAAAATTGTGATAGATTTATTTATTTATCTATATATTAGTAAAGAAAGACGTCATACCGGTTGTGGATTTTATTTGCCAAACAGGCCTGAGGTAAATGAAGAACACGGCTGATTTATATTTCTGCAATGTAGGAACTTGTCACGTTTGCCATTCTTTCTGTCCCTTGGTTGATTATATGGTAACTCAGAATCTAAAAACCCAATTCGATTTTGTAAGGATGGAAGTGAAAGTCATAAGGCTGTAACTGAATTTAAGTATTTCCCAATAAAGAAATATGTACTATTCTGTAACGTTTCTTCGTCTTTCTGGTTAAGATTTTAATATTTTATAAGTAAATAAATATGCGAAACTAACTTTTTAAAGCTAAAAAGTTTTTAGAGTGGTTCTACAAATTGAAAGAAGAGTGTTAAGTTCCGTTTTATATTGTTAAGTGTGTAAAACCTGACATCAATCATAGATTACTTGACTAATGGAATTTATAGCCACGACCTTTTTGAGAGAAGAAGCCAAAAACCAGTGAAGAATACTTTGGACCATTTTGACATCATAAGTACAAAAACTACGAATGGCTGTCTCGGGTTAAACAGCACCTAACCACAAACTTTTTATTTTTATTTATAAAATGTTCTTATACATTATATATATATATATATATATATGTATAAAGCAATATTTATTTATATATAATAAAATAAAAGACCTTATATAATAATTAACTATTTTTACAAATTTGGTTCTCGAAAAGAAAGAAAATATATGCATACAAGTAAAGAATAAAAGTAAACATATAATAAATGTGTTGTGTCAGCTGAAATGTTCTGAATAAATTGATAGTGATAATAAATTTTGAGAAGTGACTTTATATCAAAATTAATATTGACACGTATAGCAAAGGCATAGCATGTTTTACAGCTTCAAATTAAAATAAAATAAAGTATTAACAGTATTGTTGTTTTTATATACTTTGTTATATGTTTTTATCTATTATATATATAATATGTGTTATTTTCAAGAACAATTACCTGTACACTATTACGTACTTACTACAAATTTTAGAAGTACACAAGTTTAAATTTACACTGCATTTTCAGTATTATTTACTTATAATTTTTATCATCCCTGCCAAGATATCACTTACAAAGTATGCCTTAATGAAATGACTATGAAGTAATTGCATTATCAAAACAAAAGCAGTCGTATAGCGTTGCAAAAATTGGTATCTGTAATAGATGTTATTATAATAATTCGTAATAATAATAATAATAATAAATTTCTCCTATTTTTTATTTCTAGTTTTAACGTGTAATAATGGTTACAAGTTATGATGTCACAAATTCCAGTTTTACAAACTGTAATAATATTAATTGCACTTATTTTTATAGGAAGGTCATCTGGAGCTGCCGTTGGATAAGTAATCTAAAACGTTGGATTTGGGAACTAAGATAGGCTAAAAGCATGTTTAAATCCTGCATGTGACTTCAAACGTTTCAAAGACACCATTGATCTTTATCCTTTTGCCTCTACCACTTATACTGATTGATTAGATCCTCGCACATGATATTGGTCTATGAAGACAAATTATTTACCAAAATAATATTAACCTAAATTATAAAACTGTTAAAATATTACAGTATACTAACTAATACCCTTGATTATTGCTAATGGAGTTTAAGTACCTGTCCAGCTCAGTGGCCTTGTTTCCTTCTTTTTAAATTATTAATTCTATTTAGATTTCTGAGTTTGAGTATAGTAATATAAAATATTTGTAGTATTTATTTAATATTTCAATACCTTATTTTCAATCTTTAATACAGAATATATTATAACCCATTATCCAAATTGAAATTAAGGGATATGACGATAAAGTACCAAAAACTAAAACTAGGTTACTCCAGGAATAAATAAAATCACCGGACAGGTATTTATAAACGTTACGTAAAAAATGTCATATAACATGTATATTTACGCCTATTTTTCACGTGTAGAGGCAACTAAATGCCACATAGTTGTTCCCCTGTCTGCATTGGAGCAACTGCTATCATCTGCTTGAGTTAATGAAAAGTACGAGGAATTGCTAAAGTTCAGTACTATTAAACTTATATAAAATATGATAAAGAGGCCTAAGAATAATATAAAAGATAGCAGTTTGTACAATGCAGTCATTTTTCACAATTGAGTCATATTGATCGTTGTTAAATATCAATCTTATTTATGTGCAAATCCACATCGGAACGTGTATTTACACATGTCTTGTCAAAAGATGTTTCCCCATAGTGAACAAATATATTCGAGAAACAATTGTGTAACAAAGTTTATTTGCTGCGAATTTGAAAACTTAAGTGATAGTTATTTTTTATTTTATTTTTATATTTTAACCAACCTCATATTTTTTATAAATTAGTCAACTTTATAGTTAGCAATGGATAATTAGTGAAACTATTAAAAATCTATTCCGAACGGACATAAAATGTCAAATAAGATTTCGTTCTATTATATAAATTTAGTGTGCAAAGCATACATAACTATTTATTGCATATTAAAAAAATATTTTCCTTTACGTAATTTGTCATATTAACAATTGCCATTCGAGAGGTTCTTAAAAGTGGAAACAATTGAATATACAACTAAATATTATGTAACTATTATTTCTGATAAAAAAGTAGTTTAGAGTTAATAATAAAATTCATTCAGGTATAATATATATGCATTTTACGTGTTATAAGAAGAAAATAATGATTATTTAAGAATAATATAACGCATAACTAATAATAATAAAACGCAATAATGGTTTTGTGACGCTCAGACAAATCTCACAGAGGCATCTACGTATCATCATTGAACAGTCATCATCATAGTTTATTTCCATAAAATATTTACATTCGTGCAAATTTACTATTAAATTTATATTGTCTTGTTACTATACTAGTTAAATGTTTGCATCAAAACATTATACATAAAAATATTATACACATCAAATTTAAAGTGGCCTAGGAAATGAGCCTACATGGGCGGAAGAGCCTGTGCGTAGGCTCGAGTTGCTTCCTTGGAGATTTGATCCCTGGCAACAGTATGTTGCCTGTAGAGAAGTGAAGCTTAATTCAAAATTCTGTCTAGGTCCTCGATTAGGCTTTGCCAAGGCTCATCCATTAAGAACTGGAAAATTATCAAAAGTTAAAATGAGACATGTTATAACATAATAGTACTCACTAATTCTTCGAGCAAATAAACCAGGTTTTGCAATTTTTAATCCTTTCGTAATAATATATTTATCTACTTCATATATATGAACATTTATATATATATATATATATATATATATATATATTATATATATATAATTTCAATAAACATAAATATCACAAAAAGTATTTACTCAGCGGGTACTCGAACCCAGATCTCTCTCTTGCCGGGTGAGTGCGCTACTACTACGCCACAGAGTCCTTAGTTTTTACGAATTAATTGTTTTGTATTTACCCGTCTTTGTCAAATATGTGTTTAAATAACCATACTAAAAATATGATAAGGAGACCAAATACCTTACAAATTAGTTATACTTACATCCGTTAATCTTGTATAAACAATGGCAATAGCCTCATTTTGTTCTAATAAACATTGAACTAAAGACAGTGCTTGCATCTCATATATATTCTTGTTCTTATAAACAACATTTATAACACGAGGTGAAGTTGCGATATTCATAAGATTTTAATAAGATAATACATATGTATACCATATATTAGTTTTGAATATCTAAAGTTTGCCTTAAAATATAATGATATGTTAAATTTGTTTATAACTAACTTTAATGGTTAATTATATACGTAATATATATATATATATATATATATATATATATATATATATATATATATATATATAATACAAAACGTGCTAAAATATATTGACTATTTATCTGGAAATCATCATGATAACATTGTTTGTTATGGAATATTTTGTTATATAGAGAAAATGTTCAAAGAATTCTGTATTCATAAAACTTTATCGTGTGTCACGTACTGAGTAATTCTATGAACGGCAGCAATATTACAGCTACTGACCGTAAATCACCGGGGAATCCTATAACACATTAAAGCTCATATATTGTGTTGCTATTCAGGTCACTGTGTACCTCTATGCAACATGATTAGTAACCTCAACATTAAAACTGGCTATATTAGTGCCATACAAGTGTAGGAGTATGAAGTGTCATACTAACCTCTAAAATTAGGTTACCTGGAACATTCTTCAACCGGAAAATGAGAAGTGATTATACATTACAAACCAAAGCTCCAATCTTAGAACTAACAACAGTTTAGTCCCTAACCTGGTTTGTTAGTCTCTAGTATTGGCTGTTCATTTCGCAATAAACTCATACTTCTGAGTTAAGTTATCTTTAGAGCTTACCTAACTAAGTCAATTTGTTTTATTAATAACAAATATTACATTCAAATGATACCTTTTGGATTTTTACTTTAACAAAACTAAAGTAATATAAGTTTATACAGTTTTACTTCTCCACTTTAGTGAAAAATTTATCAACCTACACAAGAACAAAGTGGACTTTGTAGCAAAGAACACATTGAGTTTATTTTAAGGATAGATGAGGTTTTTTAATGGACACCTACAAAGTACTTTGTGTTTGTCCTTTGAAACACACTATTCTATTTCGGGTTTTCAAATTCTTTTTACGTGTTTGATTTACTTCTTTTTTTTAATAGTTTTACCTTTCACTTGGGAATCTTTTTCTATAAATACTAAGCTTATTCAAAAATATATCTATCTCAGATATGATATGATTGTTGTTTGTATAGATTCTCATCATTTTTTTTAATTTATACGAAAAACGTGGTTTACAAATAAGTAATTATCTACCCTTAACTAAAAAACTAAAATAATATTATTATAAATACAAGTTATAATAACTTGTTATGTTATTTGTAACATTACCTATTGCAGTAATTTCAATAAATAATTTAAATAATATTAAACCACCCAAAATAACGCTACTTTTGACCTTATTCAACTTTTTACGTTATGAAGAACATAAGGTTTCTATTTAAATCATTAACACCATAATACGTAACACACACAATGGAATTTAAAACTGTTATTTAGATATCAAATTATTAAATAATACGAAAAAGGAAATATACAGTGTTTAAAATAGTATTAAACCCGCCTTATTTCATATAAAACGCACAACAGTATTATTACGCATTCTATAAAATGTATTGTTCTTTCTCTTTTTATTTTTTGAAGGAAGTATGATAAAATAGTACGGTTTAAATATTACTTGGATATTTAGCACAATTATCAACCAATTACCCATAGCATTAGTATTATATCAATCAAATAACTCATATACTAAAATAGTATGACTAACATACATCAATTAGCAGTATTATCTCTAGTATTATATCAAATGGCACCGGTATATTAACAAATTGACTGCGAGAGATCCTTCTATTGGTTATACCGGCTTTTTTAAGTCATAAAATGCCGAATTTAAGGTGTTTAAAACGTATTATATATGTAGAGTTTTAGTATAGTTTAACACATTGGCTGAGGAAGACGCATATCTCAACAACTCGAACTACCCAATATAACTAACCAGTGGTGTGCTTCGACAAAGAAGATAAATTGTGAAATTTTCCTATCAGATATAATCCATAAGTCGGAGAGAAAATTAACCAAAACGGTTAGATTGTAATTTCCGTTTTTGACCCTAAATAAATAGGCTTATTTTATTGACAAAGAGGAACCAAGTTTTAAGTCACTAATAATTTTCTACCGAGAATTACAGTGTGTTCGAGAAGACCAACAGACATACCGAGGTACATACTATACGTTAACCTTTTGAAGAACCATTACTACTGTTCTCCCTAAGAAAAAGATTTACCCATGTTATAATCATAGTCTGTTCGACCTTTCTATGTAGATTTGTTTATTGCAAAGCCTTACTCCTTGTGCCGCAAATATTAGTAATACCCTTTGATAACAAGGAACGTATGTTTTACGTTTTTATTCCTTGGAACTTTTCTATAACACTAACGACAAAAAATACGTGGAAAACCAGACGATTTAAATAAGCCCATGCTGGATCGTTTACACAAGTGATAAACTAATCAACATCACAAAATGTTACAACAATTAAGACAGATAATACTAAATCAATTGATAATATAAAATACCTAGTATTACAACAATCGACAGCACTACCTTGCAGGTGTCACATCAACTGTCTCAACTACATTGAAAGTCCGAAATACATTTATTTCTTGGAATCACTGTTATTATATAAGCCGTCCACAACGTATTATTAGTATTAAATAGTTTTATAGTAATATTGGTAATACAACTTTCAAGAGCTTATATTTTTCTGTTCTATGACGAATTTTGTTTTGTTATTTACAATAAAAGATAGCCAGGCGTCAATCTATCATGAAAAATTACCTTTTATGGTAAGTAAGAAAATATGTCAAATTCATAGAAGGTTAATAATTTTCAGGGCAACATTTACTATCTGGATAAGGAAGTTAATATTTCTTATTATTTCTTTCAAATTTAGTACGATTCCGTTTTTCAAAGATAAAACAGCAAAGTAAAGTATTGCAGTGTACTGTATTAATGTGCTGGTGACACAGATATACGTGGTAGACGATAGCATGAAATTACCTCCCCACCCACCAACCACCCACAGCCCACTCAGGCCACCCATCAAGCCTTACCGTTAACTAAAGCCAAACACTCAATATCGGTGTCCCCCTCGCACTACCAGTGATGAAGATATTTACTATTTCTTTACCCGAAAAAATACCAAGTTCTGTGAACATTAGTTCAAACTAACAAACATATTAAAACTACTAAGTGTAACACAATTATCGTTACGTTAGTTAGCATGCTTAACGAAACATAAATTCTTATTCATAGTAAGACTGCCTCTAAATATGCGCTACATGTTTTTATATTGCTTGTTAAAACACAGTTAAAAATAAATGGAGAGGTTATTAGACGACTTTCGATTTATATATGCATTGAACTACAACTTTTTCTACTTAAATAGATCCTAAAATCAATTACATATAAAAACTACATATGAAAATGAAAGTGGCGCTTTTTTCTGTTGCTCATTAAAATGCATTGTGTATAAAAGCTCTAAACTGAGCGAAATGATCATTAGACACAATAGTTTAATACTTTTGAAATTTTTTTTAATAAAATATACGTATGGAAACACAATAACTTTTAATTCTGTACATATTATCAGTTATTACAGTTTATTAAAACTGTTCATTATTCAGTTTACAGATAAGTAAACTGAATAATGTTTTAATTTATTGAAAAATAATTTTTAGTTCTATAATCATCCAAATAAAACTCAGCGTGACATTTTGTAACTTCAATAACTTCTAAATGTCCTGATATTTAATATGGAGGCAGACAAGAGAGTGTTAATTTATAGCGCGTTAATTTATAGAGTGTTGTGCTTATAGAATAACTCAGGAAATGTAAGGATTTGAATTGAACACTTTCAGTACAATTTAACTAAATAGAATATTGGTAGCAGACCGAAAGCATATCTGGACACGCAATTGTGATAAAGCCAAATGTCGGTTCACAGGCAATTGGACCTTACTATCGTGACCAGCAATAACACCTCACTATCATGACAGGCATTAACACCTCCCTATCCTGACTGACATTAACACCGGCTACCTGGGGTGATATTGATGTTATCACCAAACGTAAAAATTTACACCCGGGGGTATAAAGGAAATAATGCGTAGGTAGGAGGACGTGTCATTTATCAAAAGTATTTAAAATGACAATACGATTTTGGATTTGATTTCAAAATTAAAAGCATCAATACATAAAGTACCCTGAAAATTATTGTGGAGTAAAATCCAGTGAACTAACTTAGTTACAAAATATTAGAGTGTTGTTTACGGATAAAATGTGACTGGTAACTATATACAAAGACGTAAATTATACGTGAAAATATACAGCTGATCAAAGACAAATGGTGAGGTTTATCTTCCATTAATAAAAACAAGACTAATGTATTGATTGTAAAACTTACAACAAATACAAATGAATTTCAATTAGGAATAATAAACATACGACGTAATTACTAAGTCAATTAATAAAACTTAGTTCTTGACCAACACTTACGCTAAATAAGTTTGCTAAAGACCACAATCCAATATAACCCTGGTATCCAATACAATTTGTCAAATAGTTGCCAAATTGGGGAACTTCTAATTGAAAATAAATAATAATTGAACTTATATAACCTGGAGTCCATACATTAAATATGAAACAAAGAATATAGGTAACACATCAAAACATGTATAATACTAATTTACGGCACAGTATACGTGTAGCGCAAACGTACAATAAGTTTTATACCTACATTATGTTTCATTTCTACTAGAATGTTTATTTTTCTTCTTATAAGTCTCTCTTTTACTTCATGTAATTTTGTTCCAAAATAGATGAAGAAATTGTTAAAAAAGGCAAAACTAAAATAGGTAGAATCTTTGTACATGTAGGTGGCTTCTAATCTAGCACACCGTCCATGGAATCAGAGGTGAATTCTTAGAGAAACAGAAGTTCGTTGGATAATTGACCAAGCTTAATTAACGTTTGTACTTTTAGTGTGCAAGAAACGCGTGATACTGTATCAGAGATTAAATAATTTAGCCCTAGGTATATTTAATAAAATTAAGGTGGCAAGACTGGTAAATGATCTGGTTAAATACCAAACCAAATTAAAGTAATACGAAGGATTTACAATTGAAAATATTTCGAAACGTAAAAAAAGAAATACCTGTTTCAATATTTTCCTTTTAATCATCTAGTTTAATGTATATATATATATATATATTTATATTCGTAATATGACTTAAAGTACTATAATGTTTTATTATTCTAACACCTTTTTTACCCCTTGAGCAAATGCTCTTAGGCCTAAAAGGATATTTGCCCTGCTTCCAAGGAAACAGGTTATTTTTGATGGATGAAGTTTGTGGTGGGTGCTGTCTAAGGATGAGAACTACGAGGATGGCTTTAGGGATTTTAGTAATGTATGCTTGGAAAAGGGTGACCGGATCGAACAATCATCCTCCGATATGTACCGAACAAAATGTAGCTAATATTATTTTACTTTTAAAACTTTTTAACTATGAATTTAAATGCTAAATAGTTTGATAATTGAGACCAATACTGCAGTTAAACTACTCTTATGTTGCAAGGAATAAATATTATTACACAGGATCCAGCCAGAGCTCCTCAGGCTGACAACAGTAACAAATTGTTTGAGCACTTCGTCACCTGCTACCTTAAAATCTCTTCTCTATTAAATATATATGTATATTTTTATTTATTAAATATTAAATATAATTCAATTAAATGTCTTATTATTTATATATTTATTTATTATATATATATAATAATTATTTATTTATTTGATTTATTAGTATTGGCCAATCGATACAACTTAAGATTCATGACAACGTGGTGTCGTCAGAAGGACATCACATTATTATCCATATTAATATTCCAATCATAACATCACCCACTGTAAGTATCTTGACTATTTACATCGTTACTTTATATTATATTCAAAATGATATGTTGAATAAAATGGTTAATTTATAATACAAAAATATAAATTTTGTTTACAGACAAGCGCGAGGTGTTGGGATCAGGAATGGCAGATACAATTTTTACAAAATAATTCATACGCTTGTCAATTAGGTTGATAATCCACCAAGAATTTAATTCCAAGAAGAACGAATGTAACTTATAGTAACCATTAACGAGTAACTTAACTTACTAAAATATTTATTATAAAAAATAACTAAGTAACGACACACAGTCACGATATTATTATGTCTATTTATGGATAGCTGCCTTTGTCCCCCATACGATATATAATATATATTATGTCTTTGACTTAAATTGTTGTTATCAGTTAAATTGGTTATACACTGCTGTAATAACTAAATTTGCAAATCTCTAAACTTATCAACGTCTATTTTTTTGTATAACGGTAATATCTAGAAAATCACGTCAATGTGACAAAACGCCCATCGTTTGACATACTTTAACATAGATGAATGACTCACATCAAAGTCTTTCGGTTCACACCGCACGAAACATTACACAAAAAAAATCCTGGTACAGTAGCGAAACTTATATGACTAAAAGTCAATGTTTAACTGTTTATGGGTCAGTTAGTATATTTTCTTAATATTATCCTAAGCAGGGTTACCGAATATATTTCTTTGTGATTGTTGCATATCTTTATTTCTGTTTAAAACTACAACATATTTATATTTTTGAGAATAACTCATTCTTAAGATTTTAAATTAAAAATATATCATTTCTGGTACTGAGTAAACAACATATAGCGACACAAAATTTATTAAAATATCAGTATAGAATGTCACGTAAGGGAAAATAGCTCTTAGATTAGGTCAACACTGTTTTACTAATTTTATTGTATGTATTATAAATAAAGTCAATTTTTTAACTATGAGAATATTACCCTATTCAGTTTGCTTTACACTTAATTAAAAAGCATGAAAGTGTTATTAACTCTATTACTGACCGGTTAACACCGTGAAGCTAAATATGCAGTAATAATTGGCACACATGTATTTAAAACGAATGTGATTAGAGTTAATAGAATTGTCCGACTGTCCAAAGTGCAATTATAAATACTTACAATAGTAAACAGCGCATTTAACCAGTTGATAGGCGAATTAATTAATTATATATGGGCTGGATCAAGTTGGTTTAGTTGAGGTTTACCTATTATTGTTATTGCATTGTAATATTACCCAAATACGTTTAACATAAATTGAAATTGATAACCTCACGTGCTAGATAGAACATCTAAATATAATTTGTGTTTCAATTAGATCTCACCACATATGTAAACTTACAAAAGGATACACAAATTAAAAGGAGAATGCAACCTTTCTAGTAAAAGACCTGTTTAAAACCTTTAAATTGTGTGTGAACGTCTCACCAAATACAAAAATAACCAAATTAGTGATGAACTGCAATGCCAAGATATTGAGAGGATGATAAACTTTATTCTAAAGAATTTGATCTTTTCAGATATAGGATGAAGTATATTATGTCTTTGTTTATGAGCCTATGTCATTATACAATAGCATAATCCTGATTTTTTTGGGTTAAATTTTTAGTGTATGTACGACCTATTACGATGAGTGATAGGGATTTTGTGTATAATGAAAAATGGGATGGTCTGTAAGATTATCTTAAAATTACTCCTGTTTTTATAAAATATCTTACGAACTAGACGTTGAATTATAGCTACTCTTAATTCTATACTGAGGATTTAATTGTTTATAAAAAAGAAAAGAAAAACTAAACATTTAAATAAACACATTTTGAAATGTTAACAAGTAATTAATGGCAACTATGATTACGGAACCATTAACCACATTTTGTTATATTAAGGTGTGAAGAGAAAAAAAAAATTATTCGTTTGAAGTAAATGTTTCTAAGTTTCAATTGAGCAGATGACCTATTTGTTCTTATTATTAAACAGTAAGTTTAGTTGAAGAGAATGAAAAGGATTTAGGCGAAAGCCTGTAGACAAGATATTCTGTACCTGTCTGAGGTAGATTAAAAATTAATCAGTCTATTCATAGGTGTGCATTGTTGCAATTTTTCACTTCTGCTTTTTTTTTATCTCTTAATTGTTTTTACATTTCTTGTTAATTATGAAAAAAGGTAGGTCATGGCAGTAAATGAAGTTAAGTATTTCCCTTAAAAATAAGTTTAATGCTTTAATTATATCAGATTGCATTAGAAATTAAAATAATTTAGTTAATTGATATAAAAAATATACGAATTAAACATTTATAGCAAGTTTAAGGGTATTTTTAATAATTAGCCTATACACCTTATACAACATAGGATTGTTGGAATTAGAAGTGGAATACACGGTCATTTTAAATATACAAATTAAGAAAATGAATATTTTTAAATTGGACTATTTGCAACGCTATAACACCAGATACATCTAAACTACAAATGGATATGTCTGGTTCAAACAACATGCATCTAAAGGGTTTTTAATGTTTGTTTTTATATTGTTCTTATTAAACCTCAGATCTGTAAATTATTACGGTAGAAGTTTGTATATCCGATCATTTAAAACCGCATTTGTTATTCTTTCGAACCTCATTTTATACATATTAGAATAGTTAAAATATCTATATCTTGTACATTTCTAACTTTATAGTGTATTAAAATTTATGGTTTTTCTGCTAACGACATACACTGGCTAACATAAAGAAAAGTAATCAAGATTAGGATTATATCTTATGATATATATTGTCTTTGAGTAATTTTGAAGAATTATATAGTCAAATTCGATTGAATAGTTACAGGTTCTGTTTACAGCAAAATATATTAACCTTGGCAGTCATTTTAAGAGTACTTTTGTAAATCATTTTTACCGCATGAAAAGAACTTTTGGTCTGTCTCATTTTTCGTCTACGTGATTACCAAGGAATACAGCATAATATAGTACATTTAAATAACATAAATATTTATATCAGTTAGGAGAACATATTGAATAAGCCTACTATGTTGGGAAAAGGCTTATAGCTTTGTGATTTAGAAAGAGTTAAAGCTCCCGTGAGGCAACGCAGCTGCTCTATAAATTGAATTTTTAAACTCCCTTGAGCCTCTTTTATTAGATCCTGAGAAAGGCCTCCCTGTAGGTAAATTGTTTCGTTATAATTCCATACCAGTTTAAGTAGATTATGCGAGCCAATAAAGCGTTTTGTATAAAACAGTCGGTTTTATTTGTAAATATAATTTTAAGCTGTTGTCAATTCATCGCATCTATTCTCAACTATTATTACTCAGTATATTTAATTCTCTTACTCTTAGATTACACCCTCAAACAATGTCCTTAATAAATTAATTAGGAATGAAAAACTTTTAGGTGGGGTTGTTTAAAAGAGCGTCTGTAATAAACTGAAAAAAATTATAGTAAAGACAGTATTTTTAAGTTTTTTTTTCTATTTTATAACGTATACAATTTGGTAACAAATGCCTTTTCAAACTCTTAAGTTCTTAAAGCTAATGCAACATTGGTATTCCAATATAATAAGTTTTTCCTGTGGCTGTTGATTTTTTGTTAGTAACATCGACCTTATACTCTATTGACTCTCCACCTAAGCGGTTGATGTGTCAAATAAAGTATAGAAGTTTAATTAATATCCTTTGAAAATATCTGTAGTGATCAAAATATACTAGTAAATAGGCTTCTCCCATTCTAATGTAAACTACGTCATTGGTACAGTTACCGTAGTTTCTTAATTGATTATTGCGCGATGGCGTTTAAGTCATTTTCATTTTAGTTCAGTGTTTAAAATCTTATATTTAATTTTCGATAAATTTCGTGAATTTAGAAACCTTTTACACTCTAATTTTACTTGACTTCAAAGGGTTCAATGATAATGTACAAAATTATGAAGTTTGTTTAGTCCCTGATTATACGAGAAAAAGAAACGAGCAGGTTTTGCAACCTTTATTATGAAAGTCTTATAACATAAAAAGACTATTAAGTTAGCTAAAACATTGAAAAATATTGGCCAATTAGGAAAAATATTACATCGTTTAAGATATGTAGAGTCTACAGTTGTTACCTTACATTTATTTCAGTTATAAATCATCTAAATTGAATAGATTATTGCAAGTAGTGACAAACTTGGAATAGTATTATGAAATGATAACAAGAATAACTTAGCAAAACCCATACTATAAAATAAATATATAAGAAGAGAGCATTGAACTATATGAAATATGGCAGACTATGAGAGAAAACTTTTTTTTTCGCAATTTAGCTATATTCTTAATTTATTGGTTTAATCTATAATCCAATTACGATACAAATCCACACACTAATAATTCATTTTTGGAGTTTTGGTCCAATATTTCTTGCCCACAGCAAAGAATGGACATTTTAGAACTAATAGCGTAAAACGAATTTCACTCCTTTGTTTGAAGTTTTTATAGTTAAATATTATAAGTATAAAAAATGGTTAATATTTTGTTATATGGAGCTTATATTGGTTACTGTTAACGTTTAAAAAGATAAAACAGATTTAGTCGAACATATGTTTAAAAAAGCTAAAAAGAAACATGAAAAAATGTAAAGACAACACTTTTATATATTAAAGACACAAACACAAATTGTATTAGCGCTACATGGACAACTATATGAAAATATGTACAAAAATCATTCAAAAACCATACAAATAAAAACGTCACATATAAAACAACAAGTCACTTGAAGAATAAATTGAAAAATCCAAAAAATGACGAAGATATTGATAATTAATCAGGTATATACCAAATTAAATGTGATGACTGCAACAAAAAATACATTGGACAGACAAGAAGAAAAATTCATGGACGATATATGTAAATAACATTGCTCCCACATTAAATTCAACAGAAAAGAAAAATCGGCCGTCGCACACCACTGCATCAGTACTGGACACACTATATCAGAGGAAACCCCAATACTATTAAAACATGTTAACACTCCAAGATATTTAAATGCATGGGAGTCATATTACATTAATCACAAAAACACAGAAAATTTATAAAATAAAGAAGATAGATCAATGCAAAATTCAATGTTACTAAAACGAAGATTACAAAAATAACATTAAAAATTTATATGGTATAATACCAGTAATAATTTAATTTTATTTACACACTACTCCACACAGGAAAAATTTATATTAAATCACATATGTTTAACTATTATTAAAAATCAAATTTACTCTTTGTATTTACTTTTGTGATGTGTCTGAAGGAAGATAGCCTCGCCATCAAAAGGCCTCACAAAAATAAAAGTATTAAATATAGGTTTTATGTTTTAATGTAATTAAGTTAATGGTTAATAGTTGTTAACCCGTGAATATTGTAAATTTAGTAGCTCGGGACTTGCATTCTGTGCAGTCACAACGCCTGGACTGAACTTCAAGCACCCTTCCTGTATGTTTGAACCCTTTTCTTTCCCTTCTTTTTTTCTCCATTTTCGTATATAATAGTAATTCCTCCCACCTTACAAAAATGATAGATTCCAAACCTGGAAACATTTTATTATATCTTTTGCAACATAATAACGATGAAAAATGTTAAAAGTCCTGTTATCATTAATACTCATTGTAAAGTTGAATAAGTAAAGGATATATCCCTCTATTTTAACCAATCACAAAGCTTTATTTGTTTAGGCCATTTTATGGTATGCAATAACTATTACTACCAAATACTGTTAAACATAGTAAAGCTATAATAGCCTGTATGGGTAAGAAATTCAGAACAACACTTATGTTATTCTACTATGCAACGATGCATTGTGGTGTTGTCCTTATTTTATTACGTATTAAATGTCTAATGTAAGTACCTGATTAGATTACAAATTTACCTATGCATATTTTTTATATTTTGCGAATACCCGTAGGATTTAAGAAATCCGGGAAAATAAGATCAGCTGTTTATATGTAAAAGCAATAGCAAAGGAACGAATAAATATTATTATTCTCACGTTTACTTAAAATCTTAAGGTGAGGTTAACATTGCTCTAATCAAGGTAACATCTTTTTATCAGTTCTTAGTTTTCACTCTTTCTTAGTAACTTTCGTGTGCTATAATCATTAAAACTCCCGCTATTAACATTTAGAATAATGTATCGGATAACTATTATCAATAAATTAGAAGGTTATCTAGACCAAATTGTTGCTATTTTTCTGTTTGCTCGTAAACGGACTATTAAATTTTTTTCCAACAAAAATTTTTAGTAGCTGCATATCTCACACATTATTCGGCTAAATAAAACCAAAAGAATATTAAATGCATTCTGTTTTATAAATGCCTTCTTTAATCATATGGATGTTAAGCTATTAAAATATCTTTTGTTGAAGAACATGTACTGTAGCTAAAACATAATTTAAAAAATATTGTTAATTAAATAGTATAATTAGATTATTGGTATTTTATAAATTAGAAAGATGGCCTACTTAGTTTAGTTTTATTTGCATTAGGATATACATTGAAAATTAGTTTTATCATATTTACAGTGTTTTTACAATATATTGATGATATATTATTATTTACATCAGATAAAACATAACGCTTTCAATCTTGCAAACTCGAAAAATAATTTTTAACATTTGTTTATTTAATTGTATAACTCTTACAATACTTAAATAAATTTACTTACGATAGCTAATAGTTCAGAAATAGCATTAAAAAAGTGAAATTGCATCTCATTACAGAAAAGTGAGGTATCATGTTTTTGTAAATATGACAGTTATATTAGTTTCTCCAAGTTAAGAACTATGTATTTTTATCTTTTTTGCGTACAAACTGAGATAAAATATTTGTACCTTTTGAAACATCATCAAAATTATTGCTTATAAACTTAACCAATGTACTTTTATGTACTATTTGAGTAACATGTCTGGAATAGAGTTATTAGATTCATGTTAATAACCAGATTTCTGTAACAGCTAACAAGGTACCAAGGATTAACTTGTTAATAAGGGCTAGACAAAAGTTTACGTTGTTCCATAAATTATTATGAAATAGTTATATTTTCAAACTAGTATACACATTTTATACGAAAAAGTAAACAATAACATTTTACACTATCAAAATAATAAATCTAATATCCAAATGTACACATTTGTTATATTACTTTTTATAACATTTTAGTGACCAAAATAGTTTGTGTATGTATAAGACTCTATTTTTAATGTTAGTCTTAATAATAAAAACGATAAATATTTACAAGCTTATTTTAGGCAAATATATAACAGTTGATTTGTATGAAACACGTTAATTGAAAAATAATTATCTTTTTCTATTATCAAAACGTATTCTACTCTTTTATATCAAAAAGTACTTCCTGAAATAAATCCTGAATTGAAAACAGGCAAAAAGATTTTAATAAACTTCATGTGAAAATACTCTACGGAAAATTAAGTTTTCATAAAAATGTCTCTTACAGAAGGAATGTTTTATACGTTCCAATTTTGCATATGCAATATAAATGTCGTTTACGTTCAAAGAAAAGACACTTTATTGTAATGAATCATTACAAAAAAGTTCCGGCCAGAATTTGTTGCAGTTTGAACAACAATGTTGCTTTTGGGAGCTCTCTTTTACCGGGCGTCCCATGAGAAAGACAACTTCTTATCACCTTATCAGTAGGCTGTGTGGTGGTTACGACGAGCAAGTATTTTACACACAATTTACAGGGAGTTATTTATTTATTTATAAAATTTTACGGATAATTAAATTTACTAACTTATATGTCACATTTTTAAAGTTTTTTAATTAAATTTATTACATTTTATTGACAGCACAGTATTTTTAGATTAAGCTTAATTACAAAGATCAATAACTCTCTTTTACAGAAAGTTTACTTATTTCCAGAAAATAACTTTAAATGTAATTATTATTATTATTATACTTTTATTATATTAAATGCAAGTCACACTAAAAGTGGAAAATGCTAAATTTCATGCATAATTTTAAGTATATATCTAATTTAGTTTTTGAACTTTCCTGCGGATAGGCAGACGAACATTCAGCCATTCCCCAGAAAATTCCCGTATTGCCAAACAGAAGATTTAACGAATAGACTTGCTAGTAGGTTTCAGTGACTCTAAGCCATATCTCTTGGATAAAAATTAATTACCATAGAACACTTTGTTGTTTAATATGTTAAAATGTTAATTGTTAATACTCCGTCTGTTGACATTGAGTTTATGTATAAAAAAATTAAAATTCATACATCAGCACACGACAAATACTAGTTTTAAAACCTAAGCTTTACTTATTAATAACAAAACATAGCAGGGTTTTAGTGGTGGCAGAGTGCATGAACTCACTCTTAGTCTTTAATTTTTAGACGCTAAAGTATTTTACACGGTAGTAGTTGTTAAACTTTTAAAGTTTCCATTTGCTATGACGTCCTAAAGAGTAAAAGCGACTAGAATAAGTGTTGCCAGAGCTTGAATTCTTCTAAAGGCCTAGATATTTTACAACTTAAAGAGAGTGTTTGAAGAAAGAAACTTTTAGATTCTTAGGTTATTTTAGATGGAAATTTAGATAGGCATAACCTCGTAGGAGTTACTATTATTACCAAAGTTTCTGTAAAAATTTTAGAATATTTTAATTGACGAATCTTTCTTGAACAAAGACTTGAAATAGGCCATAAGTATTCAGAAACCTGAAGGTGCTACTGCAAGTAATGTTACAGAAAAGTGGAATCTTAAAACTGATTTTTTTAAAATTAAAAGATTGCACATTAAGACGATGAACTTCCGGAAGCTCCTCATCCAGATCTTTCAGATGTCAGTAAGCTTACACGTCTTGAAAAGCCAAAACATTATTGAGGCCGAAAGATTAACACTAGAGCTTGTAACATTCCATCCTTTAATAAAGTCAGATGTGTGTATTTTAACAGGCAAGGATTTAATGGTTGTTGACATATTCAAGAGTCATTGAATTCAGCGAACTTAAGTAGACTGATAATTTGTTAAAGTGTAAAACTCATGCTAAGGATCTCCGAGTCAAAGAACAATTATAGCATTGGAAATTCCATGCGCCGAGGATTTTGTACCATAATATAGTTATATTTTGTATAATACATATTTTCGCAACCTTGTTACTCGATACTGATCAATAGAAGTCACATCCATTGTTCTTGTAACTAAATACTTGGCGGATTAATAACCCAATTGGCACGCGCATCAATCTTTTCTCTTGTGAACTTTACAGCTGTCAATCCGGATCCCGAGCAACACCTTACGCGCCTTGTCGTAAGTAAAATTTATATTTCCGTATTAATAGATTACCCTTTCATGCAAGATATCTAATAAATTTTGAAAGTAATTTAAAGTTAAGTTGTAAACAGTAATGTAACTTATCTTTGTTGATATTTTATTTGGCAGATTAATTTGGACAATATTTTGGTGATGTCCTTCTGACGAGAACACGTTGTCATAAGTCTTAAGTAGTCTCAATAAATGACAAATAACGCCGTGATTTTGGCGAGTTTAACTTCGAGTTTCTGAGTTTGATTATAACTAAGAGTACAGTTTTTAATTCCCCTACCATTCGTGTTTTAAACTTCTAGTCTACAACAGCCAAGGCGAGCCAAGATGCTGACGCTCGCGCTTGTCAGTCGACATTAATGTGAAGGTAAGTTAATTAAAAATTTTATGAATTATTAAGTTCGCATGCAAATTTTCCATGGAAGATTGGAATCATTAGGCCAATCCCCTTGTTATTATTTATTCGTTATCACTCTATTTACCATTAAAGTGATAATACATTATTTAATTTTTAACACGTATAAGCGGTGCTTTATTTGGCAAAACTGAACATATAAGTAAATCTTGCAAATCGAATATTCATTACTACGACCTCAGCGGTATCCAATCCCTTTTAGTCCATTCGGTACAATTTGAGTAAGTCTGAATTGAAAATTTCCTGTAGGTTGTTCCAAGAGAATAATCTTACTATTAGCTTTCTGAGACTGTTTGATTTTAGAAACTAAGGCTATTATGGTCCGGAATTCCCTATATCAAGACACATCAACAAGTTTTAGGTTTCAGAAGGTAGAAAAAGTTCTCTACTCTTTTATACTCTTTCTGAAGTTATAATTAGTATAAATAAGGCAAAATGTGTCCTAGATCCTCCCGTTGTTCATGAATGTTACGTTTATAAGTGTTTCAGATTATTATTTGTGTATACATAAAATATGAGAAAACTTTAATTTTTAAATAGACGAGGTTTAGCAACGAAAAATTTAATATAATATACACCAGTATGAAAACCCGCTTTATATTTAATGGATACTTAAAAATCAATGGGTAGTTCCGGCTGTATATGCCCAGTGCTATATAGTTCTCAGGTTGTAAACTATGTATTCATATACGAAAGGCTTGCAGAGATTCAGTTTCCTGAAGGTTTTAATCACACCGTGTTATGATGTGTACAAGTCTGATTTATTGCGACTATATGTAATCCAAATCTTTTTATTTTTATACTTTTAATCTCTACCATTTAGTGTTTTAGTGTGTACCATTTCGGAAGTGCAGTATACAGTATTTATATATAGTTTCGGGCAGAACATAAAATAACGATACTAATAGTAAAAATGATTAGATATTTAATTTTAAAAATTCAAAATAAAAAATCATATTTTTCCTAAATCCATAAACTAACAACAAGCAATAATATGAAACATTATACTCGTATTTCAAACAAAATTTTATATTTATTTGATATTTTACCCGCTAATATTAAATCTTTTATTTAAAGATATTACTTATTAAACGAATAAAAATAAAATGTTTAAAACTAATTTAACGGTAATGTCTAAATAATAAATTTTTAATTATTTAGGGAGGGTACTACATGGCAATAGTACGCCGACATGAAACCGTATCACCTACATATAAAATTGAATGTCAGTTCTATTTTTTCTGCTTATTCTATGAATAAAACCATGAAATGTTTAAATCTTATGTTATTGTACCCACTTTGATTATATATTTATTCATTCTGGTATTATATCGTAGCCACCATGGTTACCAATACAGGAAAGTGAACCTTTTTACCAACGTTCAGCCAAATCTTATGTAGTGAGATGCACCACCACAATACTGATTCTTGGTTATTAACTAATATAGGGTCATGGAAAATTACAAATCTATGTTCCTTTGTTTGGAGATTTTGTGCGGACAGACAGACATCAATATAAATGTTTTTGTGTTTCGAGTTATAGGCTCAAATAACACTAAGACAGTATAAAAGTGTAGACACAAAGTAACACGTATATCTTTTGAAGTAAATAACTCGCCAAGGGCTAACGAATCGGACAGCTCTCAACATTGAGTTATTACTCAATGTAGTTTGTCATTTCTTATTAGTTTCAAAACTCATTGACGACCTCTGTAGTTCCTCCAAAACTTTCATTACATTACGCTGTATTACATTGTACTGCAAAAAGTCGGGTAAAATAATAGCAACTGAGAAAAGATTAGATTAATGTAAAAAATAGTAAATAAAAACGCAGTGAATAAGTGAGCATTGTAAATAAACGTATATTGTATTTTGTATTCCAATACGCATAAAGAGTATTCTATTTACGTGTTCTTTTTTCTCCCTTACATTTAATCCTAAAGGGCATCAACCTTTGTTTGTAATGTCGGTTTTCTCACCACCCCATCATGATGTTATCGTTGAATAACAAAATTAAATAGTATTGATCTTTCAATATTGGTTCCTGCCAATAGTTAGAATTCCAGAACAGATAGAAAAATTATTACCACCACTAAATCTTAATTTTGTAAAATCAAGTAGATTAGAGTATATATATATATACTTCTATAAATATTTCAATGCATGATGGTTCTCAAAATAGTATAAAATAAACAAAGTATAATATTATATATATATATATATATATATATATATATATATATATATATATATATATATATATATATATTATTTGTATGCAACTTTGTACAGTTATAATGTTAAATAAACGTTTCTTCTGTACACAAGTATTAATAATAAGCTAGAAAAATTACTCTTGTTTAAAACTTTAAAATGATAATCGTTTAGCACCTCAATAATTTACATTTTCTAATTAAAGAGTATAAATGTCGGTGGTGGGAAAAGCTTCTTACTGTATGGCCTATGTAAACATGTGCAGACAGGAGAGCAAACAGCATGCTACAAAATTACACCTTACTGCCTGTCAGTTATAAATGTCCAGTGGCTAAAGTTCAAGGTCATATGTGAACGACACGTCATTTGTCAACGCCTCAGCAGGTCGATAATCGGTGACTGTAAATACTGTCACGTTTTGAGCTTCTAAAGAATGGCTGTAAAATAACCTAATACCAACAAACGTACAGTATATTTTTTAATTGTATTGTTTTTGGTGTGTTTAATTTTTCTGTTCGTCTACTTACAATCACGTGATAAGTTCAACAATCTTTGTATTCTTTCTAATATATTTAGCTGCACAGTGTTTACTTTATAATATAAAGGAAGATTAAGAGCTCTCCGTTAATAACTTAAGAACTACTATTTAGGGTGAAGTTCTAAACGTTCTATGTACAAATGGGTGGAAAATGCTTAGACTTCAGTACTGAAGTGACGTGGAATAGTTTTTATGGTTAAGATTTTGACTGGACCATTGCCTATTCATTAAAATAGTTTAAGGTTTGTTTCTAAATTGTATACTAAAAAATTGTAGTAATTGCAATGAAAGTGTTTAAAACTAAATTTGAAACAAATCCTTTTTCTTGCATATATCAAATTGTTACGGAATACTATGTTATTAAATTACGACTGTATACCGTCCATAACATTGAAACGACAATAAATATAATTATTAAAAAATAACTTTTGTTTTCATATGAAACTGCGATAACACGTCGATACTCATGTAACATCTAATACGATAGAAACATACCATGTTTGATAGATAAAAATACAACCCAAATCATTTGTATTAATTTCAAAACAACAAGAAGTATCAAGTCGCTTAGTGTATAGAAAGAAATGTACATAGATCCCACATTTCTCACATAAAAAAAAAACATGTTTATAGGAGTGTATATTAAAGGACCATATCATTAAGAGTTTAAAGCAAAGAATTCACTTGGAAAATGGTCATTAGAAACCACAGCCAAAGAAATATCCAGTATTGCACCATCTCTTCTTCTCAACCTATTTGTTTATCTTCTTGACTACTCCGCTAACAAGGACTGTGCATTCATTCTTTCAACATGAATGCATTCTTAGCAATTGTTGTTGCAAACTAATTAAAATGTACATATCTATATTTTAGTTATTATTATAACCTTTACCACTTGAATATGACATTGCTTCTAACATAATGGATACGAAATAAACGGTTGAAAAGTAATAAGGCGAGTTTATTTATAACCTCACTCATAAAAACACTCCTACAAATACTCTTAAATTTATATTACCATTTAGCAAAACAATCATACAGACTAGACATGTACAAGTATAATGTTACCCACTAGCCCATTGAAAATAAGAAAATTTTATAACTTGCAGATTGAAGTAGCTTTTACGGCCAATTGATTAAAACTATAAATTAATAACTTTAACTAATAATTAAAACGTTTATCATTAGGCCTAAGTCCAATTTCACAAAAGTTGAAAGAAACAATAAGGGATTCGAAACTAGTAGACACAAAAGCAATTTTGTAACCACGAATTAGGGAAATTTCAAGAGGAACTTTTTATAGCCGAATATTTTGAAATGGAACAGCAAACCACGAAACACATCTAAATCATTGTTGGTGGTATTTATTCTTCAACCCTTGTCACAGGGGTGATTTGTCTTTATTTATCTGACGTGGTTTACACATATTCTGTCGAGGTTAGCAAATACCTTGAACTCACGTTATTTTGCTGTGTAACATTCAGCCAAATATATCAATGGCTTACCGTTTGTGAAACCTATCGTTTGGGCGGTTGTCAAAATTCATTTCTGTATGTTTATTTATATGCCTGACTTTGCACACGATATCTCAACAACGAATTGACATATATACTTGAAAATTTCTATAAAGTTTAGGCAATATCAAGTTTAATGCACGTTTATGTCACTCTATAGTATTTGACTGAACGTTAGTATAAGCATCAGTATTTAGGCTTGCACATTCTCTCTTTATTCGTAAGGACAGATCTACAAATTCTTTTCTGTACGATTGACTACCTGTATGTTTACCCACAAGAATGTACAGGAAGGAATATGTACACAAGACTTTATTCTTAGCAACCTTATGAAGCCTGTTATGATAAACGGGATCAGTAGTTTTTATGCCTTGTAATACAAACACAAACTGATTAAAATGTTTTAATCATGCCATTATTTAAACATTTAGTTTAGGTTTATGGTCAAATATTGTTCATTCTAGATTATATAAAAGTTTGGATAGTTTCTAAAAAGTATAATCTTTTCAAGTACGCTTATCATTCCAGGTACACCATGCAAGTGGTTTTTTATTAAAAGAATGGTAAATGAAACACTCCTTTGCGTGCTTGAAAAAATCACCTATTGAGGCAAGCAGCGGGAATTCCTTCGCTTAACTTTTTATGTTTTGTTAAAACAAAATCTTTAATGAAAATTGAACAATATCATTGCTATTACATTACAGTTTGTGCGATTTTAATGCAGTTTTTAAAGCAGTAAATAGTTGAAAATAAACAAAATAAAATAGCCATGTCCCTCTTGATTACGCTACGTTACTAAAGAACAATCGCAGGGTGGGATTACCTAATATCTTTAATATTATTCTTATTGTCAAAACCACCCTTTTCGTGTAACCATCCGGTCAACAAGATTTTTACGCACGTGCTAAATCATCCTATATATATATATATATATATATATATATATATATATATATATATATATATATATATATAAAATACACACACACATATTCATTCCAACTTTAATAATTACAACACTTGCCATGGCTAATAATATTATTTCAGAAACCAGTTTTTATTATTTGGCGTAAGTACCCGCAGTCCTGCAATCTAACTGTTGAACGGTTTAGAATTTTTAATCTGAATTGGTAATACGTAACAATTGCAAGAGGAGGAATATTTAATGGATTTTTAATTTAACCTTTAGAAAATTAAAGTATTGGAACATTTTTAACGAAATGACGTGACTAGTACCGAAACATTTCGTTAAGTTTTGTCTAATTTTGAATAACGATTCAAATTCAAATACGCAAACAAAATAAACGTTTCGTTACGTCGTCCAGATCAGCTAGGCTTAATCTACATTAGTATAAAATTTATTTAAATTTTACGTTAAGTTTATGTGTGTTATTTTTCGTAACCCGGTGACAGATAATGGATATTTGGCTCTTTTCAATATAAAGTAGAAAATTATTTGACAACAAGTCATATATAACACATAATTTTTCCTATAAGTAATTTTCACTGTAGTTCTGCAGAAAACCTATCATTTAATCTTGAATAAAAAATCTAGTCGTTAATTTGAGACAAAGTTTAGGACCAGAGAGTGGTTTTAGGCTTTATCATAAGCTTAAAAAGTTAATATTTATATTCATGACTTGTTTTAAAGTAGTGCCTGTGGTTGTAATATGACTTAATGTTGTCTTAATATTTATAGACTTATTATGTTTAAAAAAATTATGAGTAAAAAATAATACCTCTGTTTCAATAAATTATTATTTAAAATTATTATCGCAGACTATTGGCAAGTAATACTGCATGCATTACTTTATTATGGTAAAAGTATTTGGTTTTGTAAAAATAAATATCGCAAATATAAAGGTACTTCGATTGGGTTAGAAACCTACAATAAAACTTATTAAATACATCTAACTTTTAATTACAAATATAATTTGCCATATTCTATATTTGATGTATTAACCGAAGAGTTATTACTTTAACTGAATGACACGTGAAGGCCAATACTTTTATCTTTTTCAACAGAAAGCGAAGGACTATATATAGATTATAAATCACAAAATCAAGGGAGTGGGAAGGCAAAAAAATTGATTTTTTTTTTTGTTTTCTGTTTTTTTTTTTTCATTTTTTGTTACTCAGACTTGTACAGTTTCAGAAAATATAACACTTTTTATTGCAAGATTATCCTAAGTACGCAAAAAAATTATTTACGAAGTAACTACTGGCGCTTTTGGCATGAAACTTTACTCCTCACTGTGAACAACTTTCATATAGTACAACCTGTGTTGTTACTGATGCAGTATTGATTTGTATTTTTGACTTCTTTGTTGGCTAACCTGTAAATATGACAGCTGACGATTCTTGGTGTTGTGGTGTGTACAGTGTTGTTTACAACTATTGTTTTGTTTACATTTAATGAATTTTTGTGAAGAGTGAAATAAAGTAGGCCTACTTTACCACTTTGCATGAGTGCAGTTTTAGTTGTGAAAAATAACTTTTAGATTAGTGGGTTACTAGTGTTAACTTGTAATAATGCCAAGGGAAAAGATTACCTACAAAACCAAGCGACACTTTAGTGGCAATCAATATACTAAACCAAGGCTTACTTCTAGTGTTGTGTCTGATGAAACTCAGTCTAGGCCTAGGATAGAGAAGACTTCTCCAAACAGCTCTTCTTCCAAAAAGCTATCTTTTGATAGATTTGACAAATACCAGTCTTCAGAAAATGGTAACTCCATTTTTGATGTGAGTATTCTAAGTACTAACCTAAAAAAGTTTGTAAAATGTAAATTTAGTAACAGTGAGGATTGCATCGATCTCCTTGTTAAGGATAAAGCCAAAACATGGACTGGCAGAAAACGTTGAGATGAAATGCTGCCTTTGTTTTGAGTCTACAAAAATTTTTAATTCAACCTGTACACCAAGTGGAAAGTATGATATAAACTTAAAATTTGTTTATGCCCTAAGATCGATAGGTAAAGGCCTGGCAGCGGGTAATGTGTTTGCGCTCTTTTAGATTTGCCTTCACCATCGCAAAAATTTGAGCCCTACAACAAAATACTTTGTAAAGGAGTTGAAGAATGTGCCAACAAATCAATGATATTGGCCACCAATGAAGCTGTAGCTGACAACTTAGACGAAGAAATGCCTAAAACTGACTTGGCTGTATGCTTGGACGGTTCTTGGCAAAAAAGGGGTCACTCGTTACTAAACGGATTTGTAAGTGTGTGTTCATTCGACACTGGCAAAATATTAGACGTAGCGGTGATGTCTAAGTATTGCCAGGAGTGTACAACAGCTACTGATAAAAACAAGATAGAACAACACAACTGCACTCAGAATTATACAGGCTCTTCTGGAGCCATGTAAGTAGTCGGAGCCTTGCAAGTCTTTCGCAACGCCAATGCGCGGGGAGTAAGGTACATGAAGTACTTGGGCGACGGAGACAGTAATGGTTGAAGAAGGTGAGTGATGACAAACCCTATGGTGATGATGTGAATGTTTTAAAACTGGAATGTGTCAACCATGTGAAAAAAGAATGGGTTCAAGACTAAGAGAGCTGAAGAAAAAATGTGGAAACCAAAAGCTTGAATACGGTAAGACATTAGGCGGAAGAAATAGGCTAACTAATAAAGAAATTAATAAACTACAGGAGTACTACGGATTGGCCATTAGAAGAGGTGGGTCGAATCTGGAAGATATGAAAAGAAATGTGTGGGCTACTTTCTTCCATAAACTTTTAAGTGACTCGGAACCGCAACAAGGTTTATGCCCAAAGGGTGCCGACTGTTGGTGCGGTTATAACAAAGGGTTAGCTCTAAATCAGCCCTACAAATATAAGCACGTTTTACCAAGTGACATCATGGCCACAATTAAACAAATTTATAAGGATTTAGCAAACCCCGAACTTCTAAAAAAGTGCCTTCACCAAAAAACTCAAAATCCTAACGAAAGTTTTAATAACGTAGTGTGGGATAAAGCCCCCAAAAATGTGTTTGTAAGACTGAACACTTTGAAGTTAGGTGTGCTGGATGCAATGCTAAGTTTCAATGATGGATTTGCCAGTAAGTTGGATATCTACAATGAATTAGGCCTAACTTTGAGTAAAAACTCAGTGCTCGCGCTTCGTGGTTTTGATGTTTTGCGACTCAAGAAAGCCGACAAAGCTGCACAACAAATGACCAAGGAAGCCAGAACAGCTAGAAAAAAAAGAATACTTGTTCTAGAGGAGGATCAGGAGCATGATGATGGCCCTGCCTATGGTGCTGGGATGTTCTAAGCTAGCTAAAGTAAGTACAGTACCTAGTTTTAAATATAACCATCGTTTCCCGAAAACTGTGTTTTTTTAAACAAAGGTAAATTTTTCTCAAAAACCAATGGAGGTATGGCAACAAATTTTTTTCCAATTACAAAACACCTAATTACCTAACCATGGAAGCAGAATAGATAGTGTAGCACAACATACTAGCTTCAAAATAAATATTTTTCTAAAAAAAAACTAGAAATTTTAAATAACTTAAAAAAATCTAAATTATCTATTAATTTATTTTTAATTTTTACCATTGTGCTTCTGTAGTTAGATAAATATCATAACAATACACACACAAAATTTTAGGCCTATAGATTTAATGGTTCCTGAGAAAAGTGTACCTAAATTTGTAGAATTTAACATGGTCGGTATAGGGCCTTCCCGCTCCCCTTAACTAGCAAAACTGTATTGGAAGTTCCTTGTTAATATATTCTGTTTGGTTAGTATATCCTACCTACTTACCTTCTTTTCAACCCTAAGTCTTCTTACTGTACTTTTAGACGTATAGTATATTTTTTAACTTATATTGAAACATACGTTTAAAATAATATGATAAATATATACTCATATCACACACACACACACACACACACACACACACACACACACACACACACACACACACACACACACACACACACACAAAACATTCTGTTTTAAAAGGAAATTTATTTGATAAACATGCAAAAGATGTAACCGAAACAGATATCGAACTTTCTGAAAATTTTATGACTTTTCTTATGATGTAATATTTTCTCATCATCCATGGAAGCAGCAGCCAAGCCCGTAACGCGTTTGTTTTAAAAGTATTGTAGAATAATTTGTTTCTTGTGTACAATAAAGAGCTTAAAATGTAAGACTGATCTTTTTAGAATATTGAACGTTACATCATGATTATTAATTGTACCCCAGTTCATGTATCTTAGCACTACAGTTACGACCCTAATACAGAACCGAAGGTAATTAATATTTATGATACATGATCGTAATCATGAGACGCACAAGTAATTGTAACGTAAAACATAATTAATAACTAAGCATGTTACTGTTTTTAAGAGAATTTAAAACAAATTACGTTAAACAGTTACTAGTATAGGAAAAAACAGATACACGCACATTTTCATATGCACGTTGCATTATTATTGTAAGAATTGAGGGAGATGAGCAAAGTATACAGATTTTTATGTTGTAATTTTTTCTCCGAGCAGATATGTCAGGATGCGTATTGAAACGTTGAAGTCTGATAGTAATTTAAATTAATTTGTGAATTGGTTGAGGCAGAGTTGTAATTAACGGTTTTTGAATAAGAAAATCAAAACCCCATATCTTTTCAGTAGGTATGAAATTTCCTAGAATGCACTACAAAAATGTCATATCCCAGTATATAAGTTATAAAAGATAGAAGTACTCTATATTACGTTAAGCATAACAGATTCTGCTAAAGTTACAGGCAGGCTGAAATAATTAATGTGTATAACTTAATTCATGCTTGAGAAGTTTACTGACAAATATGGATATAGAGAACCAAACAGGAAATAACATATTTGCAACCACCTTCAGGCAAATTAAAACTCGTAGCGTTTAATGATGACAACTCAAATTGTAGGGAATTCAAAATAATAAAAGTTATAGTTATCAACGTGTAAAAGTGTTTAGCATTAAAAGTCTGCTGATGATCATTCTCAAAATCCTTTGTCACATAGTACATTCAAATTTTTGCCTCTAATTTACGTTCCATAGCAATGTTAAAACAGTAACATAGTATCATTGTGATATTAGGATATAACAAACCGAATGAGTGAGTTGAGTCAGACCCAATCACCAACTTTCAGAATTAACTCTTAGATCTATTAAGTTTCTTATTGTATCAGTTAGCTTCATTGTTTAAATATCTCACATGCCAAAACCTCATTTAATCGTTCTCGGATCATTTAGAAACTTAGTTTCCTGAAATTTTCTATTTATCATTATTGTTACCCATAGAACCAATATAATGATATTTGCTAATGGTAAGCCGCATGCACCATCATCTAATTTAGTAAGGACTGTGTAGAATAAAGCCTCATGTAAAAATGTTAAGTCTTATATGTCAGTTCGTTATTGAGATGCCTTTTGCTCTGATAGATACATTTACATAAATTAAGTTTTTCCATCTCCGCCTTTAATAGGCTTTGTTAATGCTTAGAAATTAATCTTTTGTTAATTGGTCTTATTACGGTTTTTTGTTATATATATCCACGGCTCTTAGTGAAATTATATTAAGCATTCTGCTAACACATAGTGTGAGAAATAGCTACGAACATAATGTCGGGTTGGTTACAATGTATCGGGTCACAGTTCTAACAGAACACCGGTAACCGGACTGTTTTATGATGCTATTGCGATACTATGATGATGTTAATGGTTCACTGCTGCATGTTCAAACACAGGTGAATACTGATTAGAAATGTCATATACTGTAATGGTGATATGTTATCTACTTGTGGTATCCTGCATCTCATTGACATACTCATTAACGACTTGTATTCAGGAGTTATGATTTTTTAGATACAAATTTGGATATAATATTATATTATATATAGTTTTTCTTCAAAAATGGTAAAGCTTGTACATATAAAATCGCCTTTAACTCTAGCGATCTACATTATATGCTGCTTATCTTTATAAATGGCATCACCTCATACTACATAAGCTTACAGAAAGCCTAAATGTAGGACCTCAATGAATCATCACATGAAGTTGCAATGCTCAAAAAGTATGTCATAGTTCTAACTTAATACACACTACCGACCTACATATACCAAGAAGCATGTATGATATAAATGTCCCCACACTCCCAGAAACGATATATCCTGCTAGTGGCTCGAACACGTACAGACTTCTTTAAAAGTTAATTTATATATTGACTAGGACTGTGTTAGCACTTTCCTATAACCTTGAGAGAAAAGTGCCTGCTAGTGCGCAAGTACTGGTTACACTTCTATCTACACGGTTTTGTCTGCACTTTTTTCCATACTTTCTTACTGTATTTAATAAAAAAAACCATTTAGAAATGAATAATACCTTAATAGCTATCTCCTTAAAGTAGTAATATAATGTGGAATATAGAATACTCCTAGCACAATGTACAATAAGTTTTAGTGTTAATAAAGATGTATAATTCTGATTGATGAGCAGACGGTCCAATAGTATTTAGAATTTCGAAAAGTATGTATATTCTTTCTTAGCATTATGTGACTGGTGTCCTGAGTACCATCTTAGTGTTCAAGTACACACTACATCAAAGCAAGGTAAAACTAATACAATAATTATATATCTCTAAACAATAAAACTCTATTAAACTTATAACACTCTGTGTGCTTTTAAAAATAGCGGCATATACCTCTAAAAATGTAAAACCTTTATTTTAAATTATAACACTAGTAGGATAGTTATTCATAGTTTACGAAAATAAATAATTATTTATCAGTGAACCTTGGACAGAACAAAGTTTTCTTTATTAACCACAATATTTATGACATTGAATACTCAAACATTGAAATAGCACTAATAAACAGAAAAAAATTGTTCATGAAATAGAAATGGTAACTTTTAATTGTTTACACATTTTCCCGTACTTAGGGCAGATGTTAAAACGGAGTTTTTGAAACAGCGGTTATAAATTTTTCTTTTGGCACAGTTTTACATTTTTAATCATTGTTCATAAATTGTAGCCTCTGTTTAATTGTTATTTAAATTTAAATTTTGAAAATAAAACTTCACTTTATTGCTGTAGAATTATTGAACTTTTTTGTATTTAATTTTATACTTAACCTAATAATTCCTGTAAATTTTTAAATATTTCAATACAGTTGTGAAGTTTAATTATATATGTTATTCATGAAATTTTTTTTTTACTATTTATATGTGTTTCTGCACAGCATATATAGAACGACCTAAACTTTACAGTATACATATTTAAACAAACCCCTACGTATACATAGACAAGAAATAACAAGAAAATCGTTAAACGCTCATAAAGTGTAAGCAGCATGTAATTACACATGTTTCTTAGACAATAAAAGTTTTCTTCCTTGTTTATACTTCATTTACTGTGGTTTAACTTGATTAGTTCCTACAGTTTATCATTGATGTTTTCATGATAAAATAGAAATTATATGTCTAACATTTTCAACAGTTTATACAACTAGATTTAGTTGTATAAACTGTTGAAAATGTCTGAAAAGGCGATAATATTGCCGGAACACATTGATGGTAATTTATTATGTATTTATTTATGAAAAGGCAGATCTTATAATTAAGTAATAGCCAAAAGAAACTAAAATTCTTTATCTTTTGACTGATCTGGCCTTAAGTAGGTTTGTCACGATAAAACTACAGATTATCTTTAGTGAAAAAAGTCTAAGAGAAATGTTCCTTTAATGGAAGAATTTATCCAGATGTTTAGCTAGATGGGTCACTAAGTGAGCGATCTTTATTCAACCATATCTCAGCTTGAAGAAATAACAATTCATCGTAAAATATAATTCGACTACGCTGACAATGTGAAATGCCTATTCGTTTTTCATTAAATCATTACGTAATGTTTTAATAATTTTCAAACACTGTTAAATAATTTGACAATTAATATGCATGCGCAACTACTGAGTTTTGCAGCTAGCCTAAATTATTTTCATCGATTATATTTTCATATTGTAAATAAGGTTTGTAGGTGAATTTTTAAAAAGTGAACAATTACCAACACATAAAACAACATCTTAAAGTTCGTAAGAAAAAAAACTATGGGATAAAGTTTTTTTTTATAAATATTATTTATAAAAGTCATAAGAAATATTTGATTTAATACGTTTCTTCTGCCATTGATTTTCTCTTCATGGTAATCCTGGATATTTATTTATGTCATTTTCAAGTGTAAAATTTATGCTTTTAATTTACAGTTACTAGATTCTAAAATGTGATTTTTTATGTAGACCGAAAAATAATAGAACTCTTAAGTTGAACATTAAAAATGGCGGAAAGAAGTGTATTGCTAGTAAGATAAAAATAGAAAAATATATTTTTATTAAGTTTCATATTATATATATATATATATATATATATATATATATATATATATATATATATATATAATATATATATATATATATATAAATTTTGTTGCTGTGTTATTTTTGTTTTATACTTTTTATTATACCTTTTATTATACCTTTTTGAAAACGGCAAAGCCGAAATATTAAAGGAAATTTAAACTAAGAAGTCTAATTTGTTATATATATATATATATATATATATATATATATATATATATATATATATATATATATATATATAAAGGAAAATGAAAAAAATTAGATTGAGTATTCATGAAGTTCAAGCAGCTGGATAGTAATTTATATTAAAACAAATGTTGAATTAAAAACTATATAATCCTCTTTATATTACGAAACCTGTTACGCTTGCTTAAAGACAGTAGCTACTATATAACAATAACAAGTCAGTGGCCACTCCTGTCATTTGTAGATGGTTACACTATTAAAAATAAAAATTCTTTTATCTTTGTAAGTTAATGAGATCTTTTTCATGAGTTATAAGAAAAGTTTAGTGGCTGAGCCCCATAGAGGGGTAAACTCTAACTAAAAATTGCAACATGAGTCAATACATTGGAAAGTGAAAAAATAAAATTGTTCCTAAAAACATAAAGTAGATATATATATATATATATCTGTTCAATTATGTCGGTCAGTAAATGGTAAACAGTTGGTTTTTCTTTTATTTATTCATTTATTTGCAAAAATCATGGTTTACTAAAAAATTTTGGACAAATATTCCGAAAAATAATTTGAAATTGATTAAAAAAGTTGTTCACAAAACCCATAATTTTGTACTCCACCGTGATTGTAATGGATCAATAAAACAGCTCATGAATCTTGAAACAACAAAACGTGGAAAATAAATTAAAAACTAACTTATGAAATACAGCCCTCTTAAGCCTGTACACAGTAAATTAATTATGTTGGAATTTTAAATAAAATTGTAGTTTTCAAACCAATTTTGGTAATAGAAGGAGAGTTTAAGATTTAATTTCGAAATGCTAAAGATAAATTATGAACCCTTGACAATTTCACAATAATTTTCGTAATCGGGAAAAAATCTCGTCTACTCAAACAGTTATATTTAAAACTCTTGGCTTTAAAATAACATGTACCTTACTTTATCTTCTGCTTTTCAATTTGACTTACAGTTTTTGAACCTATATGAATTCCCAAACATTTACTCTTCTCCAAAAGACATAAAAATCCTCGTTTACTAGTTTGAGTCCCTTAGTTAATATACAAAAAGTTGATTGATTAATACGCAAGCGATGAAAAAGTTTCGGCTAATTTGATTAAGTTCGTATAGATAGACTGGCCTGAATATTTAATACTGTATACTACTCATTTTACGCGATTTATACATTAAAAAATCTATACCTTTAGGTAATGAGTTTTTTAAGTAATTTAAACTGTATTGTATTATATGAAGAAAGTAACTTTTCATCAACGGAGGTGAAAGTATTTACGTAGCGAAACAAATTTCAGATTTATATAAAGTTTTTTTCTTCAAGAACTACTTAATGCTAGGTATTTGAAAACTGTAATAAAAGCTCGTTATTATTATTTTACAATATATTTTGAAGAGAAAATTTTAGGTGCATGGTACGTTTTTAAAATAAGAGCGTGTTTTTCATTTTTGTATATTAGAAGCTTCTTTACAAAAAATAAAACTTTCCTTACTTTTAAACAATCATAATTCCAGAATTTATTTTGATATTATTAAAAGCTTACAAATTTTACTTCTCAAGCGATGACATATTTTTGCAGCATAATACAACTTGAAATATAACTTTACAGACATAGGCCATTTATAATTTACCATACACTTAATAATCTTTTTTGAAATATTTATATTATTTCTGTTATATGTTTGAACTATTGTTTTTGGTGGAACGTTAGGAATATATATTACTAAGGGAGTTGGTAAAACTAAAATGTTGTTTATCTGTATATCTGTCCACAATGTATTTCAAAAACACTTACCCAAGACATCGCATGCTTCTTTATTATAATATTTGTAGCAAATTTCAATGGTGGTGCACGTCACAATGCGAGATTTACCTGTAATAAATTTAGTGAAAATGTTTACATTGGTCTTTTGGTTACCATGGTTATTAAGATAATATTATGAAACAAATTTATAAAAATGAAGTTTAAAATTAACACAGATATATTATAAAGAAATTAGATATAACCTTATTTTCTATGCATCTCTTTCAAAGCCTGATACATAAGAGGTGATTGGGTCTACTCCTGACTTTTTTATATTTATTAATTGCAGATTTAAAAAAAATACGTCTTTGTACAAATAAGAACGTTTATTATTCTGTCCTTGTAAAATGGTTATACCGTAGAAAGTAATGTCAAATAACTGTTACTTTGAGCTTCCAACAGTAAATAGAGATGTGTAGTTGTAACAGTTTCGCCTCAGTATGTCAGTCACAACACTCTCGTTACAGACTGAAGCTCTTCGTCACGTGACCAGAGAAAACAAGTAGGTCAATACTAAACTCTACATTCCTTTTTGTTGGTGACTTCCCATATAAATTAGTTCGATATTACAAAATCTAAAACCTGTGAGCTATAGTGTGAACCTAAGCTAAAGAATTCGTTTTTGGCCCCATTAAACCTTAATTTTACAGAGCGTTGGAAATATGTGATATATATTTTGTGATAATGCTAAACAAGTAAACAAAATATAAAATTTCCCCTGACTCTATGTTCTGTTTAACTTTCTTTAGTTAAAATCAGTAGGCTTGTTTTTTGTATTGCTTGACAAATATACTTAGCATCGGTGTAACTTACTTCATTGTAGTTATTTATTATTAGGTTGTAAGTTTTTAATAAAGTAAAATATTAATTTTTAAAATTTTATAAATGACATTATTTTGTACATTTTACGCCATCTTTTAAACATCAGTTAGAAATAATATAATAAAGAGAAGAAAAAAATTGTGTTGTAAACATTCATAAATGTTGATACCTTATATGCTTTACAAGAGTGAATATTACTGCATACAAGCTTGCATATTACAATTGTTCTATTCCACATCAACAAATAGTATAACCTTAACATTTGATTGCTAAGTATTTTTACATCATACTTTATTTACACTTATTTTTTGTTATAAGTGAATAAATTTAGCAAAAAGCAACATCATAATTAATAGATAAAGAAACTCAAAAATGCAAGGAAGTAAAATATACTTTTCCAAAATATATTTTTAAAGGAAAGAGTAACTAAATGTAAATAAACAAATAAATATAATGTTGTTATTAGAACAATCGCTATAGTAAAGAAAATGTGCCATAATGTTAAATAAACATTTTTGTTATTTTGTCTTTTACAACACTTTAACTATATCCCGAAATATTTTCACACAGTTTCAACATCTTGTGTATTTAAGTGTGCGTGTGTCTGACTAAATCTGTCGTACATATAATGTAACCAATAAGTAATATGTCATGTTGACAGTCGACTGCTACCAATAAAATTAATAAAATTTAAGCAAATGTTAAAAAACACATGTTCTAATATTTTGAATTGTTTGTTATCAAATGTTTCAGTTTTCTAAACAATTTTTTACTTTAAAAGAAAAATCATATGAGTGAGTGAGGAGAGAGAGAGAGAGAGAGAGATTATAAAAAATATTATTCACATATTATTATTGTTTTGATTATTTTTATATATTAAAATAAGTAGCTTTAATTACTGAAACACTTTTTTATTCAATTATGTTGTTTCTTGGTTCATTTCTACTAATGTTATTAATCATTTCTGGTTATATGGTTTAAGTATTGTGTTTTTTCTCATTATTATAAACTTATTATATGAGTATATAAACAACTTATTATGTATTCATACTCTAGATCAACAAACAATATTTCACAAACTACAATACATTTAAACCTTTTTCCAAAAAACTTATAGCGTACTTCCGTGGACCAAGACTAACTTATGTAACATATTGCAAGTATCTAGAATATTTCCACTTTGGCTGATTTTACAGGCAGACGGACTGATAGACAGCCAATGAAATAGTTTTTTAAAAAACGATGCTATGTTGGGTCCAAAATGGTAGTTTCAATATATTTTCATGCTGACCTTAGTTTTCTAAACCTGATTTAAATGCATTTTTTTAAAGTTGTTTAAGTGTTTGATATCGAAAGACATAATTATAAAACATTCCATGCGAGACAGATTTCAGAGGTATTATAAGGAGACACATTTGTAATGACAGTAACTAGAGTAGAACGCGTTGCGGTATCATCAGTTTCCCAAGCCTCTTACTGCGGCTTACGTAATGAGATAAGAGTGTTATATTGACGTCACTGCAGTATCAGTTTGTCTTGTAAATAATTAAGATTTAGCGTAACAGATACTTGCAGTTATTAGATAAAGAGATATTCGATATACAATTTATAATAGAAGTTGTTTCCACTCTTATTAGTGCTATGGTGATGTCACTGATAATTAGAGCTTATTGTAATAGATATTCCGAAATATTTGGTAAATAAAATTCGATACGAACACTGGTTGTGTCCACTTTTTATTAGTATAATATTGACGTCATTTCAGTGTAATTTGGTATTATAAATAAAAATAGCTTATAGCAACAGATACAAGCAGTTCTGAGGAAACGGGTTTCATTATTAAACTGAAAGATAAACATGATTAGTACTCTTTATTAGTGTGCTATTTTCAGAGAACAGTCACCTTTTTTTTCTACGGTGGTGGAAAAATGCCTAGTGTTTTAGTGTATTAAATGAGTTTAACTCCTACAGCTTAAATGTAATTTGAAATATTTATACATGAATGGTTAGGGCTTACAGTCGATTACCAATTTTTTGTATCATAAAAGCTAACATAGGCGTTTATAAAACTAGTAACTACAATCAAATTTTGTGTTAAATCCAAATAAATGAGTTAGTAAACATGTATAATGCACTGTAGTGTACTGACAATGTAAAACATTTATAAATACCGAAAGCAATATTATTACCTGGAAAAATTCGAAACAAACATGGCTGAACAACTACAGTAAAATGCACAAAAAACGTTTACATTTATAACAAAATATACATGAAAGTTACCTTATAATTAGGGATTTAAGACAAACTGTTTCTTTCATATATTAGATACAAAAAAAATTTTGATGACAGAAACAAAATGGTAGACTTGAACCTTTAAACTGGTCGGCAATTATATGAGGGAAGAATTACACAGATGACTTCAGACTACTGCATACTAACATGAAAAACATTGTTTTAATAATGTGTCTGATTTATACTAAAGAGAAGCCAAGCAAGTTATACAACTTATATTCATAGTGTTAATAATGAAGTTATTCGTCTATTCATATGAACCATTCTAGAAAATGGCATAATATGTTCTCAACTAGGTCTATAAAAAATAAGGAAACCAAAGAATATTGAAAACAAAGAACAACTTTTAGGACTTTTAGAACACATAAGAAATTTGGCTTTGAAGTTAGAAGCAATTATGCAATTTTTTAGCGTTTTGGTGCAACAAATCCACATGAATTAATATTAGGACATGGTAATTTTTTATATTTACGCATAAAAACTTAATATTTTTAAACATGCATGGCTAAACACACGCCAGATTTCCCGTCAGAGTTGGCAACGCGTTCATCTTACAACAGATATAATATATCCACTTCTATGGTGTGTATATAAGCAGATTCGAACCAGGTTCGTTTGCTTTTTCAAAATCATGGGAATGGAAAGAGCAATGACATTTATTAATATAAGATAAAGTGATGTATTCTATCTTTTTCAGAAAATATCCTAGTTACAACCATGTGAATGTATAATATGTAGATTTTAATTAGTTGATTAATTATAAGAAATAAATTTCATATCACATAACTATTCCGAGTTTCAGATATGTTACAGAAACCAGGGCTTTACAAAGTTAGATAAAAATATTGCATTAAACCGGCAGCAATAAAGTTTTAGTCATCAATCCGTGTTTACAAACAAGATAAAGCGTTGTACTGTGTATTTTAAAAATCATTTAATCTAATGAGTGTAAGGTATGAAAGTGTGCAACCTTGCGTATTATCTTCCAGAAAAATAAGACAGCATGGTATATCTATGCTATGCTTATATATACAAAACATATATAATTTATTCATTATTACATATTATTCGTTGTAGCTAACATGATTACGTATAAAAGCTAACGTATACATAGCTATATTTGTTGGATTAATTTGAGACTATAAAGGTCCACTATAAACATAAGTTTTTATATAATTGTAAGATTATTAAAAAAAAAGTATAGTCTCACCCCTAGTTTGAATCTCTCTGGTATAGCTATTTGAAAGCAATGTACATAAGTACATAGAGACAGAAATCGTACTTTTATATAAAAAACTAGCTTAAAGGAATAAACGAAGCTCCTACATTAACACCAAATAATTTTTGGAATTTCCCAAGATTAGCATGGATATTGATATTTAACTTACATCAATACTAAAATTATGTGTGATATAAAAGTGAATATTAATGAGCATTGTTTATTTATACATTTTATAGGATAATTTTGTCATGATTCAATTTAATACTAAAATCTATTTTAATACAATTAAAACAAAAATATAGATAGTAATTAAAATATTTTTATATGTATCAACTTTTTATAACATCCAAAGTAAAGGTTACTTAATAACTGCCACTAATTACGTTGTAAAAAAATTATAATAAGTAGTTCTGCGTCAACCAATGATAAGGGCTAATTTATATCCAACAATGTTACAAGTTCAAACATAACTCAAGAACGCCTCCAGCTGCATATCTCTGTATAATCTATAGCTTCTGTAAAGTTTATGTTGTAACTTGCCTATGTTTTGTTAAGTTTATGAAACCTGACAAGCCAGACACTCTTTCGCTAAGAATATAATTAAATAACTACGAGTTAATTGTGACAGGTGGATGTTTTTGGATCAATAGTTAAGTGGCCTTATACTGAGAACTTTCTTTTTTGTATAATTTGTACTGTTTTAATACGAATGAACACTATACTTGTTTTATAAGAAAAATATTTCTTATCTAGAGCTGTTTAATAAATGTCTGTTACTTTGTTCTTTTTTTTCTAAACACTTAACAAAATTATTTATAAATGAGAAGTGTAATTATTATATATTCAATATGAAATACTTTGTTTTATACACATTTATTGAATCACTGAACATATGGATGTGATGATATCATGATCTGAAGATTGTTTTGACGAAAACCCAACAGTTTATCTAGTGTTTTTCCGACGGATTGAAGGAGAAATTTTGACCCGAATTCCAAGACTGATATAATTCCATTCAACAGTAATTTAAAATAAATATGGAAATGTTTAATGAATATAAGTCTGCTCAGGTATTGCTTACCCCTTAACTATATTTATGAGTAGACTCCATTAAGCGATCCATTATTTCATAAACGTATTATTTCTTAATGTATTAATATAATTGGAGGATCCTCATAGTCTCTTCAACTTAGGACCTTTTACTTGTTAATGAATAGTAGCTTCGATACACAAAACATGATTTTCTAAAGAAAATAGAGTGTTCAACCAAGGGTTAACCCAATTATGGATCTCTTGGCAAACTCGGTCTAGGCTAAGTTGTTCAAGACATTCAGCAACTATATGGAGATTCTGGGGTATCCAATTCATTCCAGAGTGGCAGGTAAGGCTAAAATAAAACCATAATTAAATTTCCAAGATAATCCATATTTTATACTTAACTAAAATAGCTTTTAATTGTAATATAAAAAGGTACACATCATAAAAAACTACATTTTAATCTTGCTCTCTGATAGTTGGTGCAATTTTCAGTTAGATCAACATTATTATGGAGTTTCAAGGGAATTATTTGCCTGAATAAATGTCTTAAAATTAATGTTTTAATTTAAATTATTGCAAAATACAGGACAATCCATAATAAAAAAAGAAAATTTTAGCAACATATTAGAAAAAGTTACCAATTTAGTATTTTAAAACTATACATAGATATTTCAATTGTCTGCAAAATCAAAGCAAGGTTTCCTATTTAAAATTTGCACTCAAATTTAAAGTTTATAATATCACAATAGTGATTACTTTGTATAAATTCAGCTTGTATTTTTCATGCCTTAAAGCTTGCACATATAATAATTATTAGTTAGTTTGGAATAGATCAGGTTTAGTGGCTGACTTCCAAGAATCTATATTTGCTTATTATATAGCACGAATAAACAATGATTACTACAAACCCTATATAAATATATATATATATATGAATTCACTAGTAAATATAAATTACTTCGATTATAATAACTAGATTTAATATAAGGTAGGTACATTGTTTATAAGTAAATTTTTAAGAACAGTAATTTATTATAATATTAAACATGGTTCAGTATAGGTATTTTTAATTAGTTTGAATCTATGAGTACATTATTTTCATTTAATCAATAAGCGTAACTTGGTAAACATATTTTAAAGTGTTAAATAATTTAGTATTTAATATGCTTATAGAACTATTGAATTTGCATTGATGAGTATCGCTTAGTCTTCAGCACATTTATCTTCTATTTATTTCAATTCTGAGCAAGCTTTGTGGCCATGTTTCACAAAACATTAAATTTTTAAAATCATAATAAAAATTCTTACACTTGGAAAACAGAATCTATCAGATAAAGTGTGAATAAAGTTCAACTCTCCCTCCTTTTGTGATAAAATCGTTAAAATCTCATTAAATCTCGAGAAAGATTTGATTCAAGACGTTTCTTATACCATTGTGTTTCCTTCCTGTCCATCCTGGATTTACATTACATTCACTTTAAGCTTTATATATTATTACTGAAACGTTAAAACCTATTTATTGGAAGATTTCTCAACATTATTATTTAATTTGTATATTTTTTAATTATCAATGCTTGTTAAAATGAAGAGTTTTAATATGTGTACAGAGATGTGTTACGATGCTCAGATTACATTTAGAAACAACTAAAAAATACCGCTGGCAACGCTCGCGATTGCTATTCAACGTTCCATGTGTGATTCATTAGCTCCTAAGATTTTAATAACACTAAAATCTGTATAGTAACACATACTATAGTAATGTAACAATCACATTATTATTTATAACATTGACGATATACAAAGTAGGAGTACGTCACATCTTCGTTGCGTTACCAGAATCTGTTAGGTTGTACGCAATATTTAAATTCAGTTTCTACAGTTATTACTCTAATACTCGTAAAATTTAAATTAGTGTACAAAATTTTTGACGTGACAACGTCTTAAATTAGGTTGCGGCTCGGAGTCACTCATGAAAAAGTGTAACGCCCGGTAACGTTACGATGCCCGTCCAGTCGGTCCGCCGCACGGGATCCGCACGGGATAAAGCAGATAACTGTGGGTCCGCCGCACGGGATAAAGCAGATAACTATGTTTATTCGTGAAAATGTGGAGTGCTTAGATTCGTCATTTACAACAACTACAACAATAAAGGTAAATAATTGTACACTGATATTTCATTATCGTAAACTATGATTGATTGATTAATTGTTAGATTGACACAAAAGTTGAGAAACTGAGTTTATAGGTTATGTCATACTATTGACAAATGTTGATAGTGTTAAGTAAATTATTAGTTTAAATCACTCTGCAATCAATCGTAATTCAGTCGATTGAGAAGAAACAGCGCGTATTGCTAGTTAAACATTTAAAATAACAAATTATAACCCCTAACCTGTCATAACAGTGCGACCAAACAAACGAACTAAACCGACCAATCACTACGCGCGGAGTTAGAATTTAACTGTGTTTAGCAAGAATTTCAAATTCCAATTTTAGTAAATGTTTTATTCAACTTTACCATTTACAATAAAAAATTTTAATTAATTTCAAATTATGTACAAAGTTTTAGTAAACAATATATATTTCTATAGTTAAAATTTGTGCAATTCTTATTTTTATTCAATTCCTTGTTCCTATTGTGCAGTTTAATAATATTCATATCAATAAATATTCTACCGAGAAAAAGACGTTTTCACGTAAAATCTTCGCCCGTAAAACCGACTTTACAGGCAACCATAATTTTTTTTTAGTATATGAAATATCATATTCTAGGTCAGTGGCCACCCTTGTTATTTTTAGAAAATTTGACCTATTGAAGGAATATATTGGTTTATTTGTAATGCGATCAAATTTACGGCATATGGAAAGTGGTGCGTGGCATCAATTTAGGGTTGGGGCGCAACTCAACTAGAAAATTTAAAATTGCAACCCTGTACATGTTAGGAACATCGCTACAAAATGAAAAATAAAACTCCTAGCGTTAGCTAAGTGTCGCTATGTTTCACGGTTCTCGTAACTCGGAATTTAGATGGCGGAAAATGCGTTTTTAGTTATTTAAACAACAGGTCTTTTGAATTTTTCGTTAGTAAACGCGTAACTAATATAAGTTTTACGAATTCATACTTCATTTTGAAAAGAGATGCATCAAACGAACAGGAATATTTTATATCCTACATTCCTCTGTAATGTTTTTGTGAAATTGAATGGAAATCTGTAGCTGGTTTTCAGGCTTTCGGCACGAATTTTGCAACAAATTTTTAAGAATAATTATGGGGTAAATGATTTTTAAAGCATATTCAATCGAGCTCACCAGTCAATTTTCTATTTTTAGGTTCCCACAGACGAGTTTGCTTATTGATTGTACAACTGAGAATAAATGAGGATACTTTACTAAAGCATATTTCTAATTTGCAGCAATAACCTCCTTTCTGGTCACAAAATTGTATTCGTCGATCGAAATAATCCTTTTTCAGCTAAATAGTTAGTATAATATTGAATATTTGAATATATGGTGGTATTTTATAACCACCGTGTATTTCAGACACAATGTTGCTCATCTACTTCAACAATCGACCGTTGAGGATTTTTGATGAAATGCATAAGTAGGGTGATTTTATAGTCCTCAATAATTACATTTGAAAGACCTGAACAAGGTACATTGCTTAGAGTGAACGTGGTTTGGAACATTTAATTAAATTTAAATTTTGACTAAAACATAGCTATGGGTCTACAATAGTTTAAAGTGCGTTAACCGTGAGAGCGTTGCACGATAACATCTGTTAGTCTAACCATACAGTAATAACATTTTCCTTTTCTTTTTATAAGGATAAAAGGGAAACTTTACGTGGGAAAATGAGATGAGCCGTATTTAATAAAATTAAACCATTGATACACATGCTACAAATAAGTAGGAATGAGGAAGCTGTTTATACCATGTGATGCAGGCTAATTTTAACGTGCTAAAAGCTACTTTTATAAGGTGAAAGAAATATATCTATTTTCGAAAAAATCTTTAAGCGAGAGACTGAAATGCAATACCCATTTTGAGAAATAATTGAGTTCTGGAGCAGAATCTACAAATAAAATGATAAAATCACGTACATTACATATGACTAATAATACATTTTACTACTTACTATTTAAATGTTTATTGTAATAGATTAAAATATTATTTATTCTTGAAATTAATGTAGTAAGTATTTTATATAACATCGCAGGTTTGATACTAGCAATAAAGAGGAGAATTCAGAAGTTCGAGTTTCCACATCCAAAAGTTAAATAGGGATCGTAAAACTTTTCCCATAAACATGGAAATCGCAGCTTCAGGCAGGTATAAAGTATACAAAACACACAAGAGGGATAAAGGAATATTTGGTAATGTTGTAGACATATTAAAGCACGATACCTTAATTCATCTACAACTTTATAACTAATAATATTATAGCTATATGTATTACATGCATTTCAACAAGTTTGTATGATAACAATGTATATATCTTATTATGTAGACTCCTTCAATACTAGTACGTAATATATATATATTGATATATATATATATATATATATATATATATATATATATATATAATTTACAAAAGTAAAAAAAAATTTACTTTTGTAAATTTCGTTGCTGTGTTGTTATATTTTTTATTATACCTTATTATACCTTTTTTAAAAAGGCAAAAAGCCGAAATATTAAAGGAACTTTATATCAAGAAGTCTAATAATTGATATAACAGAGCGATTCTGCTTTTATACACTCGAAGTGAATATATATATATATATATATATATATATATATATATAAAACTCTATTATGAGATTCGCCTGATAATTAGGGAACTTTAGTCATGTGGTTACTATTTTGGTATCCGTCTAATTTTAAAACAAATAGATTTGTGGAAATCGTGTACTAAGGCAAATGATGTATGATCTGATATTATATAATTGTAAAAAAGCAAATAATTATTGTTTAAGAAACTGAGGATACTCTAATTCTGCGTAATGTGTTTTTTTTATTATTAAGTTTCAAAATTATACGTTTAATTAATATACCTTTGAATAAATTTAAGTTCTACGATATATTATTGTGTACCTGTCCACAGTGAACTCTATCAAAGCCTCGGGAAAAAAGGAGAGAGAGAGAGAGAGAGAGAGAGAGAGAGAGAGAGAGAGAGAGAGAGAGAGAGAGAGAGAGAGAGAGAGAGAGAGAGAGAGAGAGAGAGAGAGAGAGAGAGAGAGAGAGAGAGAGAGAGAGAGAGAGAGAGAGAGAGAGAGAGAGAGAGAGAGAGAGAGAGAGAGAGAGAGAGAGAGACACGAGGTATATAACACCTATGACTAACATTAGCAAGGAAAGCTGTGCTTCTTCTAAGATTAGTCTTTAGCGGAGTCTTTTACATTACACGTTTATTTTTCTGCGTCATCATTCGTCTACTATTACTATTGTTCGGTATTATGTTACCAAGAATCCATGGCAAAAGTGTCATATTGTAACATTTTACTAACATCAAAAACGAGTCAAGCATTTTCCTGAAGTAAATATTCATTCAATAATAGGCCAAAAACCTAGCTGCTATTCACTAGGTTACTTCTAAACATTTTTGTGAGCTACCTCAATAATGGGTGTATAATTATTGAATCCTAATGTAGTAGCATAAACATTACGTGACATGCCATACGCTACAAAACCAAGAATATTATTTTCACAATTAATATAAGTATAAAATTTTGATATTAAGATCTAATTAATGCATTATATGGGCAAAAACAGATGTGTTTGTCAATTGCGGGATTATGAGAGAAAAGTAAAATGGGTCTTACATAACAATATAAAATGGTTTCGTGTACATTATTTAAGCATTTTTTGTACATTTGCCATCATTTATAGATTAAAAATTAACTACAAATTCGTACCAAACCTGCAACCTGATCTCATACTCTAATGAATAAATAACATAACACAAACTACTATATAGGTAAAAATAAAAATTCATGCCAATTCGTTATGAAATGCAAATGTCATGGCCTATCTGTGCGTGTATTTTTACATATACTGCAGTTACGCATTTATTTAGTAATCAGCTTGCAAGATATAAATATAATTATAATATTGTGTATAAGAACTAATTCTTGCTATACACATTGGGAATTTAAAAGTTTTCATAATCTTTTCGTACTTTTATTTTAGTAAGCTTGTAAGAAGATATCTATATTTCTCACTTATTATGAGGAATACATTAATAGCTTAAGCATGGTTTTAAAAACTGTTTTATATTTTAACTAACAGATATTAATGAAATCAAAGCTATTAAATCACTCAAAAACAATAAACGATATTATTATTCTACCTGCAGGCAAGGGTAACAAAATAGTAATTCAAAATATTAAATGATTACTGTAACGAAAGTACAGAGACAACTGGCTGATGATGAAACTTACCAACTACTGCAGACAGATCCAACCAAAGAATTTAACGAAACCATAAAAACGTTTTTTTTTGAACAACGAGGAAAAGACGAAGATTTATCACAGAGAGTTATAAGCATACTAAACACCAAAATTCCCCAGAACTCCAACATTTTATACACCCGAAAATTCATAAGAATGTCAGACCACCACCAGGACGTCCAATTGTTGCCAGTTATGGGAGTCCGACTGAAAGAATATCAGGTTACATTGACGACCTACTGCAGCCTTTTGCAAAACTACTTCCATTCTTATGTTAAAAACACTAATGATTTTATTGTTAAACTCTCCCAAATTACCCAACCTTTACCAATGAATTTAATCCTAGCCACAATTGATGTCACATCACTATACACCAACATCCCACATGATGAAGGCATAAACGCAACTAAACATTTCCTTGATACCAGATCAGCACATTCAAAGTCCTCTACTTCTTTCCTTTTTAACACTATAGAGTTTATCCTAACAATGAACTGTTTTAAATTCAAAGATGGTTTATATTTACAAATAAAAGGTACAGCCATGGGAACACGAATGGCACCCTCTTATGAAAATCTTTTTATGGCTTCTTTGAACAAAAATTTCTTAAATACCCCAAAAATAAACTTCCTCTGATGTGGTATCGTTACATAGATGATATTTTTCCTGATATGGCAAAATGGTGAAGATCTCCTTAAAGATTTTCTTTTCTATATTCCCCTAAGCAAATTTTTCAACTTTTTAATTTCACTTGGAAATATTCCCACACAATCATTACCTTCCTAGATGTTGATGTGTTTTTTAGAAGAAGGGCTTTCTTAAAAAACAAAAATTCACGTTAGAGATACCAACACTATAAATTACTTAAATTATTACTAGTTGCCATCCTAACACATGTAATAAATGTATTCCAAAAGGTTTAGCCATTCGAGCAAAGAATTTATGTAGCAAAGAGTCTGATTTCACAAGTTATATTAAGAAATTATCAACACATTATAAAAATTTAAATTATCCCGACAAATCTGTTCCTGTAAATGAAACCTAATATTTATTACTAAATTCTACCCCGGACATAACAAAATAAACCCTATAATTAAAACTGCTTTCCATATTCTACAGTCATCACCGGAAACTAAAGATATATTTTCAAAACCACCTAGGGTCATCTTTTAGAAGGCCTTCAAATCTTAAAAATATGCTAGTCCAAACCTATCTTAAACACAAAACTCGAGAGAAAATTGTTAACGGTTTGTAAACCCTGTAAAAAACCACGTTGTGGTACGTGTAAAATTATGTCCTCTAGTCAAAATTTTAGTAGTAATATAACCAATAAACCGTATGCAATTAAAGGAACAAGTGGATTGTAATTCAAGTAATATAATAAATCAGCTAAATTGTAATTTTTGTAATAAACAATATATTGGCCAAACCTCTAACCCTCCTCCGTTTCAGAATGACAGGTCACTGTTACAGTATTGTTCATGGAGATGTCAAGACCCCTCGCTGTACATTCCAGGGAACATAATCAGGACAAAATTGAAAACGTTTTACAAACTAAAAGGCATCAATAATGTTCAATTGCATGCCAACGAAAATTTAAGTAGGTTTTAATTTGAGAAGGAGCGAAACTGCTCACCAACTTGTTTTAAGGTAAAAATTTCCTTTAGGTTTGAACATTCGTTAATTTCAAAATGTTTTACTCTTTGGTGTTCATGATGAAACAACAGCTGTGAGGTATTTTCCCTTGTTTATTATTCTATTTAAATTCTTTTTCTTGTTTCTATTTGGTTAGTTTAATTATTTGATTTTGTAAATATTTATACACTTTTTGTTATCTGAAGAAGTATGCTGACATACGAAAATTCATAAAATGAGTTTACAAATATTTGGTTTTTTTATTTTCTCATGAAGAGAATACACACACATATATATTATATATATATATATATATATATATATATATATATATATATATATATATATATATACATAATATATATTGCAGTAAACGGACAAGTGTATTTTGGGAGTATCGATAACCTAATATATTCTCGCCCTAAAATTACATATCAGACAGGTCAAATTTTGCACAAGATTACTGTATTTAAAAAACAGCATAATGGACTTACAATGTATCAATTTTGTTGCACAATTTCATTTTTGCAATGCAAAATCTCCCTTATTTAAGGCACATATAATATTTTTTTTTATACAGCTCGTTTTGTAGTACACGTTACCGTAAGCTTTGCAACTCTAGATATACATGCAAGTTTAGGTATTGATACTCTAGCATTACGTATATTTATGAGTCTTTTATTTTAAATTATTCATTACGTAGCAATAATTCACTGATACTAGTTTATTAGTACAAGTTTTAGGTGAGTTCTAAAAATAAGTTTTAAATACCGATTGGAAGTAATAAAGAGTTTTACAACAAGGTAAAAACTATAAATGTCCTGTTGAAACAAAAAGATCTAAATGTTCATATTTGAATGATCCAACAAAAGTTTGCTTTATTAATATCTTATACTAAGATATAACAACAACCCCTATATTTCAACAGAAGCCAAAGCTTTTAGTAAGTCAAAGACAATAATACAAGTGTAGAAAAAACAATAAGAATTTGTGTTTTTAATTTTTGTGTGCAAAAAATTTGTAACGCTCACTAAGCCTTTGTGTTGTGTTAGTTTTAAGAAACAGGGATCACTTCTGGCTGGTTTATACCTATCAGTTGAACCCACCACTGGGCACAGCAAAAACCGATGTGCCACTTCAATCTGGGCCACCTTATGGATGTCCAGTAGCGGCACATCACTAACCGCAAATGTTGAGATTCGGGGGTTCATGGGCAATTCGATAGGTCTAATCTACTGTGGAGGTTGGTTGTTGGAGTTGGTGGGGTTTGTTCCCTTACCTCAGAGGCACTTGTTAACCTCAACAAGGGTGTGCCACCCCCTGCCTACTTTGACTGAAAGGTCCTTACAGGACTAAGTGCAATTTATAAGCTTCTTGTCCTAAGAGAACAAAAAAAAGCCTTTGATACTTAAAAGAAAAAACGATACTGCAAAGACGTTAAGGTAACACTCTTATCTCATTACTTAAGCTGCAGTAATACGCTTAGCAACCTGTTAATGCCGCAACGAGTTAACCACAACTTATCTCACTGTAGATGCTTATCATTAGTCTTTCAATATTCATTCTGAAATTCATATTTGAAGAAATTCGTTATACTATTTTAAAATATACATGTATTAATTATATTAAATAATAGGTTTACGAGTGAACGGAAACATTTTTATAAACATTATACGATTACTATGTAATTATAGGGAGAACAAATCTCCAAGTGGCATAAGTCGACAGACTTTGATTAAAACTATAAATAATATAAGTGCAAAGCCTATTGTTATCTGTTGCATATGTTAGCATGACTGTACCTTCTACTGTACTGACCCTTATCTTGTTTGAGAAGTTTCCCGCAAGTTTCAGTGACCTGTGTGGACAGACGGAAGACCAGAAAAAAATACTTTCTTTCTAATAATCTTAAATTGTTTGTGTCAAGATGCTGAGTAAACTTCACCTAATAAGTGCATATTGACATTATATACAGGAATATGTATCCTATATTTAAACGTATACGCTACATTCTGAATCAAAGGTCATCTACTACAATTATACAAACATTTAATTAGGAATTTGTTAAATGTAAGTATTCTTGGAGAACTAGTAAAGGAGAACATGACCTTAGCTGCGTGAAATTTATCAAAAAAGAAAACTTTAAAACAACATTTTTCATTGTTATTAAATGCAGTTCTATATATGTTCGTCCGTATACATTTCACTTTCCTCAATGTTATTTAATACAAAAAGTTTATTTGTAAAATAAGAATGACAATTACATTTAAATGTTCATTTTATATTTTTCATTCATATCGTGAAGTTTAGTGTACATTATTGCTAACTGTTTGAATGTTGAAAAATGATGCAATATCTGCTTTATTATTGTATGCAGCATTAAGCAGTAACGTATTCACTTACACACTCATCAATAACTCTCCACGTTTCCGATATGACGAAAATATTATATTTTGCATGTATGCCTCATGATGTAAACAGTAAAATATATATATTTTCATAGGGATAAAACATCACTATGGGGTTTCTATTTAGGTCTAACCCCTATGATACCTATACTTTAATTTTCAATATCTCGATGTCCTACAAAGATGAATTTATAAAGGAAACATGTCTTATGCTCTCGACAGACGAATACAAGTTTGTTCTTGAAGACCAGCAAACCACAGAGTTTTAAAATGAGGTTGCAACCCCTAAAAAAGTTATATTTTTTGTATCCGATTAACCGAAGTCCTATTAAGTTGTATGTACTCGTATAAGAAACTGAATAAAAAAGAATGCATTTTTAAATATATCAAACATCCAAAAGAGTTGAAAAAAGGTTTGTAATCCCCAGAAGAACTATACGTTTGTATTTAAAGTTCAAATGTCAATAAATTGAAATTTCACAGTCATGTTTATTATTCTTTTCAATAGTTTACGTGCATTGGAAATACTCCTGCCAGGATTTATATTAAAATGGCCGGAGTTATTTGGTTTTTCACCTTAATATACATTTCTGATCAAAGTTTGTATGTATGAATAATTAAGACAACATTGCCTACGATACATGGTACCGGAAATAGCTTAGACCGGAAGTCGAGTATCGTGAATGGAAATAGAGACTTTTTGCCCGAAAAGGACTTTCCAGACCTATACATGTATATTATTGTTTAACATTATTATAATAAAACTGGTCCATAATAATAAATTGTTTATAGAGTTTTCGGAGCTATTTAAATGTTATAAAATATTAACAAAAATCTCAACGGTACCAAAAAAAACTGTTCTACTCTCTTTCTTTAGGTTCATAGATTATTCTAATTATTCTAAAAGAGATCAGGGCTCTTTGTTATTTTGTTTAAAAATAATAATATATATAACCATGAGGTACCGGTTATTGAATAGGACACGTAGTGCAAATCTAGGTGTAACTGCTAGTTTATCTTGAGCTTTTTCGTTGCCAAATTTTTTTTATCTCATCAGGTTTACATAATTTCAGATTTCAGGAGTGAAGTCTGTAACAGCGTCAGATTACAGACACTGCCTAAGATGAAGGTCAATTAGAGCTGAACCCAACGTTCACGTGAAGTGAATGTTGTTAAACTAATCCTCAAATACGCTCGTATATTACTGAGACTCTGCAAAGTGTTAGATGCTATACTTTTCCAATGAATGATGGTTTACAATCTTACTAAAAACCCCAGAATGAGTTCTGAGCAAATATAGATTATGTCATGCTAGCTTGTTTACTGGGCCACGGTATTAACTGGTGCTAAACTAAACCCCAGAGGCAATTGTGAGCATATATCTATTGTGTATGATTTGCGTGACTGATTTTAAACCAAACCCTAGATTTATTTTTGAGGTTCTAGAGACAGCGTGATGCTGGTCTGTATGTGAGACATATTTTTACATAGTGTGGCTGTTGTTAAACTAACCCCAAATGGAATTCTGTGTTCCTAAAACATATGACATACTCGATTGCTTGTATTGTAAATAATAATTATTCAGTGTACAGTATTGTAAACCATACGGCTTTCTTATTATATTATCAATATGCTGATGACAGAATAGACTATTTATTAATACAAACTTCTTATTACTCCTGTTTTAAATTTCTCAATTTATTGTCGGTATTTTCCACATATATTGATTCTACTTATAACAAGGAATAAATTACCAAACCAAATAACGGGAAAAATTACAATAACCATTGACGATACAATAAGTTCATTGATTGTTATACAAAAGCAAAAAATATTCAAAATTTAAATACTTTAATTACTGTAATATTTAACTACTAGTTATATTTATTTTCTGCATTACTATGAAGCATTCATTTCCGTAAAATAGGTTATTAAATATAATTGTTTTTATACAAATTTAAAAACAAATATTGATTTCGTTCATTATAGTTGCACATAAACAAGAGCTTAGCAAACTAACATTGTTGAACTTTACACTGCATAAACTCAGCAGACTAATTGACAGTATATAAGTATAATACAATGATGTCACTGGTGAGTAGTTATGCACAGTAGTTACTGTATGTTATATCAAAACTGGGTTAAATGCTGCATGACTTACTGATTATATTATAGAGTTCATGTATGTGTTTACTTAAGATTAAGCCTTATTTTATGCATTGAAATTGCACCTCACAGTGAACCATAAAGTAACAAATATCTTGATAAGTATTTTTTATTTATAATTGGCTGTTAACATCGGCTTTTATCGTGATTTTTTATCGAATAACAGGCACGTTATATACTTAAACATTATTACTTAATTAACACTCATAAAATTCAGTTATGGTTACTAAGGGATATTTTAATCATATTAAATCAATTAAACTTAATACTTTTTTAATACTTAGTATAGGTTGCTTCCTATATTATTTATTTATTTATAGGAATCTTTATATTTTTAATTAAGAGAATTGTAAACTTATATAATAATTGAATAGTAAGAATTGTTATCCTTTGAGAAGTGCTAAATTTCTTGTTGAGTCGCGTTCGAGGAATGCCTAGAAGCTTCCTTTTATATCTAGGTATTGAGCATAGGTTACGGGTCTGGGTTGGATAGGTACCATCCAATTCAGACATTGTGTTTGCTCAATTTTGATTGGCCAATGTTAGGTTGATTAGATGGTGGGAGGGACTTCATGATCCTTCCAAAGGATTCAACCACGTTTTCAGGGGGATTATTTGCTGTGTGCTCAGAGAGAGAAGTTCGTGTAAAGTGATAGCCTACTCTTGACGTATTGATTTTTCGGTAGGAAGGTTGAGTTTGAGATTAAAATTCTTTTCTAAATTTAAAGTTTAATGTTTAAATTGATTAATCTATAATAGTTATTTTTGTTACTTGGTGAAGTCTTCAGGAGAAGTGTGAGGTACTGTGAAGGTTACAATTTAATATTTAAATAGAAAATTACTTGATGATATTTTTCCTGTTCAATTTTGGTTAAATCAGGAATAGCCTACTAAAAAAAAAAAATTATTTTATGTTCTGAGATTCTATATATATATTTTAACAAGTTCCTAAATTTAACATTCAAAGCCAAGCGGATAATTCTGGATAGTTCAATAATTTGTAAATTGGAAATTTACAGAAAATAAGTAGTTTGAAATTGATACAATTTTGATTTCAACTGGTTGGACATTGTCTTTGTTCATATATAAATATTAATATTAACCTAATTTGTTTGATTTTTATTTTGAGAAGAAGTCTTATTTTATTATTTGTTTCATTTTATATTTGAAGAAGGTTATTTTATTTTGAAGTTTAATGAAGATTTTTATTTTTAGTTTGTGTTGAAAACATTAGCACTGAGAACTTGAATGACACAATTATTGAATGATTGATTAATTGTTAATTTTAAGTCTGGACTTGTGAACATTTGATGGGTGAAAAATATGAAATAATTGAGAATAAAGTAAAAAAAAGGCGTTGCTGTATTATTGATTTTAAATTTTATTAAAATTACTATTATTTTATACTGAGTGTAATTATTGAATTCCATTGGAAGTTGTGCATTCTTAAAATATAGGGTTATTAGTTTAGAACACAATTGATCGCTCTCTATACTAAAACAAAAATAGTTGTAATTGGTTTATAGAAGATAACCTTACTATAGACACGTTACACTTAGATTCTAACGTAATTAATTATTGTAATAAAAACGTAAAAGACTTTAAAATTAAGTTCTTTAATCATTAAGATGGGTACAACTATATAAAGTCTTTAAGCACCTAACTATACGTTGCAATCTACAGGATAATATCTCAAAAAAGTCAATATCCAGTAACCAAAAGCAATAAATACTGAAGATGCAAATTAAATATTTGTGTACATACTTTTTTCATAAACTTATCATGTATTTACAAAGGAAAATAAATGTTATAGTAAAATGAGATTTACTAAAATGTAATTTGTTTATTGTGATGTTTATTATTTACAAACATTTGTTTATAGTTGGTGATACAAGCCATTGTTTATCTGGTTGTATCAAATATAATTAGTTTATAATATCTGTAGAGTGAAGAAGTTAGCTGCAACGTTCATCATCACTCTACTCTGGCAAATAACGTAAAATATGTTTATCCTAGATATATTTGTTAATGATTGTGTTAATGCTAAAGTCAGACAATTGAAATATAATAAATGTATTTACAGTCATTGGAATTTACTTTAAGCCAAAGGTATTTTTCGTGGCATAGTAGGATCACATTGCTTTCTCGGTCAAAAACGTACGTACACTCAAAGGTCTGAAAAGACTGTTAAGGTGAGATGTAAGTTCCTCCGACTGTCATGATATATTATTTATTCAATGGTATTTTTTATGCATTAGTAGCGTTTCAATTTCAGTTATGAAAAAGAAAATGAAGATAAATAGATGTTTATATAGATAAGCTTGAGTCTCTTTAGACCATAATATTAAATTGTGTAAGTTTTTTAACTTTTAGCACAACATGAAATGTAAAAAACAAAATGTAAATATTTAGCTAAAACAAACACACACACACAAACACAAGATAACATCACACATTATTTGCAGGTTTAGGATTATATTTAAAAATCGGTTATGAATTTTCAGCATTATAATTATAAACAATAATGTAATGAAGTATTGTACGTTTATATCGTATTTAAGTTTGAGTAAAGGTATTTAAACGTCCTATCTTCTGAAATGTGTCCTTTTAATTTCACAAATCTTAGTATAACTTCTACCATATTTATCAAAACTAAACAATAAAATCACGAAATTACACCGAATCAAGCAATGTCGAGCGTGGCTGCTGCTTGGATGGGTGACCACTGAGCGATCCTGTCCTTGCAAGCAGCCCGCCTGCCCGGCTATTGGTGGTGGTTCGGAAGTCATCTTTAAGCCGTTGGTCCCCAGGTTGTGTTAGAGAGGGCTTCTTAGCCCTAACTTCGCCTGGTAAATTACGACAATACTCTACTTTACTTTTAAAATATTTCTTCAATTTAGGTAACAAAGTACGATGCCTAATATGTATAACCAATATGTGATATATTGGTTTCGATGAAAGAAAATTTTAAACAAGTTATAATATGTATAATATTATTTAATGAAATGCAATAAAATGATAAAATGAATAATGAAGTTGTCCAACAGAAATTATCAAATTCATATTAACTAGCCAAACCAACTACCGTAATTTAGTTATACGTGTTTATATCTTACAATATGATAAAATGCGTGTGAGTGCGCGCGCACGCGCTCAGTTTAATTTATAAATTACTGTAGTTGTTTCGACAATACTCTCGTTTGCTATATTGAAATTAAAATAAAATTATTTAAAACTTCACTTTTCTGTTAATCATAAACCTAATATTATTAAAGTAAAATCCACATAGATTCTTTTTAATAAGAGTGAGTAACGAGAACAAGACTTTAGAGCCCAATGTAGTTATGAATTTGAATTTATTATTATAAAAATGTTATTTTTCTTGTTTCTTATATTTTAAAGTCTTGATAAGAAACAAATGTATGTTTAAGAATAAATAAATTTGTTTCATATAATAAAGCGCCAACAAATACAATTGGTTATAAGCTTCGGTAACTAGGAATAACATAATATGAAAATTATTTTTATTTTTTTTGCTATATGTTAGTAATATGTATACTACTCGTATAACTCATATATTACAACATCATATTTATAGTGGTATTTGATATATTATATAGACTTATTTTACAAAAGCCATTAAAGTTAATGAGAAGCTGTACGTTTAAAAGGCATAGCAATGTTGGAGTTTACTTGACGTGGGTTTTACCCGTAGTAAATATCGTAATGAGAATTATTTTTCTTTAGCTCTAACATTTTTAAATGTTACACAAATGTACCTATATTAGCTTATTAATTGAGTGTGGAAATTTGTATGAGACTATAACTTAATACTTAAGGTAATATTTAATTTTTTTTAAACAATAGTGTAACATTATGCTTTATGTCCCATTTAAGTTTACTAGCGATCTATTAATATGCTGTTTTCTCAACAATGTTTTAGTAAACCACCGTATAAATATATACCTACGGTCGCTTGTTTATTGACCTCTCATTCAACGATTAAGCACTGTTCATTTGGAATTCAATGTGCGATACTATTTACAATTTGCATACTCCTACAATTAATATAGACAATAAATTACACAGTTAGTTTGTGGTGGCAAATAGAACTTAAATGACGTTTGAATAATATATTATAAGAGTCAAGTTTGTTTTTATATTATTAACGCAGCATAATATTCCGACAGTTAAAATATTTTTTTCAATCATACTTACCAACATGTTTATTTCTTAACATTATTCAATAGTACTAGAAACAATAAAATATTATTAGGAGCACAAAAATTATATTGGAACGTATTAAAACTATTCGGATCTACACATTAAACATCCTAAACTGCGTATTTTGTAGCTTTATTTGTGAAACGTGTAACGATATGAATAAATATTTATTAATTTAAATTTTTTTGCATTGGCGCATCAAGCATTATATGTTCAAAAATGATTGAACGCACGCAAGATTTCAGGTCGGCGTGGGAAATTTCTTGTTCACCCTACTCCGGACTACAACCCCACAATTAAGAGCCACTCTTAATGGACTTATGCATACAAATTTAAATTTCGATATTTTTGATGTGGTGTTTCACACCGCTCCTCAATCCACTAACTGGACTCATTTGAAAATGATCTAATATACTGACATACATACACAGAGACAGAAATCTGGTTTCGCCATCAATTATTTGAGGAGTTTCCGCTAGAACAGTAGCTAATTGAAATTTGTAGTAAAAAATGTATAAAACATAAACAAGCTTTAATTTTAGAAACGTAGATTTGAAGTTTAATGACTTATTTAAATTTTTTTCCGTCAATCTTATCTACACAAGCAGAAACAAAACGAAAGTTATCTCTGAAGTTTACCTCTTCAAAAGTATGTGAAATCTTTGAAATTTACTATTTTACGGTGGACAGAAATATCCCCTATATCCCCTAAGAGAGTTTCCTAGATATATTGAAACACTCGTATGAATATATGCGAAATTATTTAACACAACAGTTTCGTATTGCGTTTCTGTTTTTCAGTTTTAAGATACGATCTATGTAAAAGAATAAGTATTTGGGTAGTACGTTAAAATGTACTTATAAGGCAAACAAGAAACCTTTCCCAGCATAAATGAGATACCCTCTCTCTCCATCCCTTCCATCCCTAGCATTTTTTATTATAAATCAAGTCAATGTAACTGTACCACGTACTGTAAAAGCATGTTTTTTTTTTAGCGTACTATGAAGTTATAGTCACCATTTGATGTTTTGCGTGTGAGCTAAAAAAGTGTTCAGGCCTATGTACCATCTATCGTATAAGTAAGAGCAAAGTCTTGTAATACATAACTGAGTTTGTATAAAATCTACCAATTTAACTTTATCAAATGCGTTAATATTACTATAAAATGTCATATTATGCCATAGTTCGCTTTGTTATCTCGGTTACCTATGAGGCAGGCTAATTTAAACTTAATTACATTTGGGAGACTTATGTTGAGAATCCCAATCGACATATGCACAACTTTTTCTATGATAATGTAAAAGTTGTAAAAGTAGAGTGTGACAAGTTTCAACCCGATAGGACAACTCTTTGACAATAATAGTGGTCCTAGCAGACAGAAACAGTATTCGTTTCCAAACTGGCGTGAAGAAATAATTGAAGAATTCAGTACATCGGCCGACTTTTAACATCTTATTACTTTTACTTAACATATCCTTAATTAACACACAGCACTCTAACAAATTACATGTTATGTGAAAATTAAAACTTTCCAACTTTTATTTATGTATTTTAGAAACTGAAAAACAGATAAATTAAACTTTAAGTAAAATATATTAGAAATTCAAAAGTACAAATAAAACAATAATTTAATTTACATTATTTTCGATGTAAAATAATTTGAATCAGTATTTCGGTATCAGTAACTAATAAGAGCTAATTTATATCCAACATTGTTATAAGACAAAGTTCAAACATAACTCAAGAACGCCTCCAGCTGCACAGTTCTGTACAATCTAAGGGTTCTGTAAACTTTACGTTGAAATTGTACACGTTTTTTAAGTTCATTTAGCAAGATAAATTTAACATTACATGGCTATGAATAAACATAAACATATGTGAATTTCTCGTGATAGGTAGATGTTATCTTCTTTTCTATATTAACTTCTACTTTTACTACAACTTACTGTATTATTACCTTTACCTTTTTTTATTTATATTACTTTACTCGGATTCTGTCTAACACAGAAATTTATGTAAATGGAGAATATTCTAAATTTTAAAATCAATTATAAAATCTAAGATTTATGTTTTTAACAAATTACATTTGCAATGCTGCACTCCGCATTTTAAAAAGAGAATTTTCTCGTTTTGACCACAATACCATATTAAAATTACACACTGACCAATGAACGTATTAAATTTGCATACTGCCCAAACAATTATGGTAAAATTTTACCCTGGCCAGAATCGCGTGCTAAAGATAACTATGGCAAGTTTTAAAACTTGTGGCCAATCCTGACTGATACTCTAAAGTGTCCGTCCTGTATGATTTAAAAGTTTACTAGTTCAAATGGTTATGGCTCAACATAAATCTTCATATAACTAATCACAGGAATCTTTTATTTACAGAATCCACATTTGTTTCGGACAACAGTTTTGAATACCCTTGGTCTCTAGCAGCCACAGGTTCGGCAAAAATCCTCAAATAAATGGATTGTGTTTTACTAACATGTAGAGAACTATATACCAAACAGCCACTTAAAATCTACGAATTATTCACTAGTACCACCTATAAATGTTCAACAGCATCATTAAAATTTTGTTATAATACATCAACCAATAGATAGGTGTAAATTAGGGATGACAAGTACTGGCATAGAAGGTTTGAAAGTTTAGTTTAAACTAAGAGAAAGATGTAAAATCTAAAGATATTACAATGATATATTGTGTTAAGGTAATATCTTTCTAGTTAAACACCATGTATAGTACAAAATATGTTATTGAAAAGTCTAGTAAACATATTTAATGAAAATGTAAACTAACATCTCGATATGTTTAGCAATGGGTTTTAAGTTTTTTGGAAAATGACACGATCCTAATTTTATTTTAAATTGACACTAGTCAAATTATTGTGGAAATACATAAATAAACTGATCATACAATAGACATTCACTTGTTACTTAAAGAATAATTATACTATTTTGTACGTGTAAATATCATAGTAATAACGTGTAAAAAGTTTAGCTTTTAGTAGTTTTGTCTGGAAACATTTATTGTGAAAGACGAAAGGGCTAACTCAGTTATTTATATTGAAATCAAACATAAATACAATTTACGTTAAAACAATTCATACGATGAAAGGAATAACGATTGTTGTGCTGGAATTTTTTAAATTAATTCCCAGAGGCAGCTCGTCACTCTTTATCTAATCACAGTAGCAAATAATCTTATATCATCGCCTGCGCTATTCAACCTTGCATATATTAAATATTTCAACCTTGCATTCCGCATATCATTTAGTTCCGCTGAAAACTTTGTATTACAGGAATATCAGCTTTTATATATCTGTTATGAAATTATTTATTCTTTAATTCATTAAATTAACTTTTTTCTGTTGTCAACACAAAACATAAAGCTAAATAATCTCTTATTGTACTTAATCCTAAAATAATATTTGCATTTGTTTCAGGATATTTTGAATAGGTAAGTGTTGGGATAGGGCCCACGTCTTAACAAGATCGTATCTGAAGAGGCAGTAGGTACACAATTTTTAGTAATGTCATCTTGGAATAAAGGGAGACATGCTCTGTTCCTTCCTCTACAGTCAAAGAGAGAAGGCGCAATAGCACCCTCTTGCCCAAGGTAGCAATAGCAAACACTATGGGGGGGAGCTTTACATAATCATCCTCCGTACTATAACGTGGAGTGTAGGTTGTCTCTATACATCTATCTTTCAAAACTAATATTTTAACATTTGTGGTTATTTTGGTGCTTCTCCTTGATGTAAATAAGGTTATTCACATATATGTGAGACATCGGGTTTTGTTATACTCAGTCAAGATTCAACCAGTAGACTGTATATTCAGTTAGAAATGAAACTTTCCTCTAAAGTTTAGATAAATAAGCTTAGTGAGAGTATAATTCACTTGCTTAATTTTGAAGGATTTATTGGACGGGAACATTCTTAGATCAATAAAATTTAAGAACCAGTGCATTGTCAATATCCCTATTCAAAGAATTAAAATAATAAAGAACATAATATAAAGAATATAATAAAAAGACTTAATCGGTGGAAGTAGGCACTTCTTAGGGACAACTGAAATTGTATGCATTATCTTATAGAATTTACACGTACTAAATATCTATAAAATCATTAAATTTAATTGCTTAAATTAAATTTAAATCATAAAATTGCTTATACAACATCTTTAGGAATTGTTACAAGTATTCAAGAAAATGTTTAGGCTTTCTATGTATGTTTATTTGTAATGATTAAAGTATTATTATCACTAGGATTCAAATAATTTCTTATGGGATTTACATATTATCAATAGTACACAACCGTTAGATTATCCAAAACATTTCTCATTGAAATATTTTTGTGTATGTTTATTTTTCAAAAAATTTGCGTGGTTCATAAATAATGTATTCGTGATTCTTTTAAAGTTTAAACGGGTACATTACTGAAACGAAGCAGTTTACGTGTATCAAATGTAACTAAGAATTTTTTTTTTTAATTTACTTTAGGAGATTAGGAATGGAGAATAATAAATCAAAGTGTTTAGTTTACATAGACTTTTAGAATAACTTACATTGCTCTAAATAGTATCAGGATATTTGATTTTATTATCAGTGGGAAAAGTTTATTTCTGACGAAGAATGGTTTAAAAGTACAATAGAGCATTTGTAATCCTTACAAAATTTAAAATGTAAGCAATACATTTTGAGAATTCAAGTTCTTTACTTAAGAGAAAAGCTACTTTTCATTAAATTTGTCATGAAGATTATTTAACTTTACACCTGATATCCGTTGAAACTTCTGTCTGCAGTATTAATGCAATTATTTTAACATATATATTTTTATTAGTAGTTACCTTGGTCAATAATAATAAAATACTAAAATTTGAATAATAAGAATAGGACTTTGTTAGATTTAATTACTGTTTATATAAATTAAGTAACTAACACAATAGCTAAGTAGGTTTTTAACTATAATTTTAAAGCTGTTACGTTGGAATAAACAAGAGTACTCTTACACTAAAAGCACAATAACTATGCGCATTCGGCGAAGAGTAAAAACACAATATCACTAATGGAGGGTTATTGTGTTATGTATTATGTTAATCGTATTCTACCATTCTTTTCCTGCAATTTGCAAATGACTAGGTTTTACCAAACGTAATTAAATGAAGTAGTTAAAGTTTTATTATTAACTACCTAGAATTGTTCCAAATAAATGGTGAACTAATAAAATCAATGTCTTTTACTACATTGATGTGTTTTTTTAGGAGAAATGGGTGTCCTTAAGACATTTTTTCCAAATAAAACACACACATATGATAATATTTCAATTATAAATCCCACAACCAAAAATCTATAAAATAAATAGTAGCCTACTTGTTATTTCATTGAAAAAAGAGCTTACACTAAATTAGTAATACGTAAGTGCAAACAAACCAGAAGGATCATTCCTGAATCAGGAAAACAGAATAGTGATACATTTGCTCCTATTTTTTCTCTTATGTACCGGAATAGTAGAAGGAAATTAGAAGAGTAGATGCAAATTATAACATTATAACTGCGTTAAAAATAAACAATACTCTTAGTCAAAGTATCGTAATCAAACATAATTCACACCGGACTTCAAAAACTGTGTACATTATAAAATATAGTTGCTATAAAGAATACAAAGGCGAGACGAAAATGTCATATACCATGTACGGAAAAAAGAATAAAAAGAAAAAAATTAGAAATGGTCTAATAGAAAATGCAAATATTGAAAATCATTATTGGTCCGTAGACCACCAAATGAATAGGGAACCACATTTTTTTTAAAGGAAATTAATTACTAAAATTATTATTAATTTTATTATTAATTATTATTAAAAATGATTATTATTAAATTAATACTCGAATTGCAAAATTTACTTATAAGTTCAATTTAATTAATGAAACTTACAAGCACCACTTTTAGCTGGAAAATAAATGTATGCCTTGCCACGTTGCTGCCAATTAGTGTACAAGAACTAAAAATGTATATCTGATAGGTGGGCCTAAAATATCCAATGTTCTATGGAATTATGCCTACGATATTTTACTTTATAAAACTTTAAGATTTTACTTCCTTTCGCAATATGTGGCACTGGCTGCTACTGAAATTTGGTGTTTATTTGGTCTCGTTATTTTATTGGGTTTTAAACTGTTCGTACTAGCTGTACAGTGTTTTGGCCATTGGCAACGCTATTTACGGGTACTGACGTTCAACCGGTTGTATCTCGCTCTGTGAAGCACGAACTGTAAGTAAATTAATGTGCTGTGCTAACCTGCTGTGGAGATCGACCTCGTGTTGAGGTTCTGATATCTGGGACTGACGGACGAGCTCCGACGTCACAGATCTGCTGGCTGCCAATCTGTCCGGTTGAGCCATAAATTTTACCTGTTTGGGTTGCGGGTACTGACTCTGAAGGCGCTTGCCGTTTTCGGCGAACACCAGATCGTCGTTGGCCGCTTTTCGCCTGCAATTCTCCTGCTGCTATTTGCACTACACACAAGTCACAGCGGTATCACTGGAGCTGCAGGCGCCGCGCGATATCTGCAACTGCTGCTGCCCGCTACAGAGGTGGACTGCAACTACTGGCTCATCGGGATTGTTTCATCGCTTCGACTGCTTATGGAGATTTCGGCTCTGGACTTTTTATTATGCTGTTGTATATGTTGTAATATAATTAATGTACTTGTAAATAATTTCCTGTCCTGTTCTGTGTATATAAGATTGTTAAATTAAATACTGTTTTTATTCGTATTATAGTATCACAATGGTAATGACAAGAAGTCAGTATCAATGCAATGAATGCCCTACATGATGATAGCATGGATGGGTTGATTATAAATCTTAGTTCCCAAATTAATTCTTTGACAGCAAATTATCCTGATCTAGACTTAAATGATCTGGTATCTACTATTGGGCTGCTAATGCAAAGGACTGATCATCTAAATTCAGAAATTGTTTCTCAGCGTGAAGTGTTAGAATCTTCTCATTGTGAAATACAGTCATTAAAGACAAAACTTGAAATTCAACAGGAACTAACGGCTAAATAAATAAATAATTCATTCAAAATTCAGGATGAAGTGGATGACAAGAAGTTGTTAGTTTAAAAAAATAAAATAAGTAACTTGGAAAAAAGGCTTCAAGATTATGTAACTCAATGTCGAGACGCTGAATCAGCAACGAATCTAGCTTTAAGTGATTTAAAAAATGCAAGAGAAAGAAATTTTCAGCTGTCAGAAAAAAACATTAACTTAAGTAATGCCGTAGCTCTTGCAAATAGTAAAATTGTTGTTCTTAGTGATAAGGTAGCATGTTTGGAGAGCAATACAGAAACATCGTGGAAACAGGAACTTGTGGACTGATGACAACACCTTAAACTCATATTTCGATGCTATGTCATCAAGTGTAACAAATAAGGATGAGATATTATATTTTTAGGACCCTCTCAAACACATCTGTTAAAACTCTGCGATCCAGTGGATGCTCCTGCCATCTTTGAACAAATTTGCCCTCCCATGTTAAAGTTTGCATTTTGTTGTTTGAGAGTAACTCTGTAAGCCCAAATCAGGGACTCTGGTTCTCATTGGAGCCTGTTATTTTGTGACCTGGAGGAATGTAAAGCTTTCCATTTTGACTCGCTAGCAGGCTCAAATGCTCTTTCTGCTCAAACGATGGCCAAAGTGTTCAATATTGGTAAAGACAAAGTTCTAGAAATGCCATGTTTCCAACAGAGCAACTCATTTGAGTGTGGACTTAACGTTTTAGTTAATGCTAAGCAGATTTTACAATTTTATTGCCTAGACAACTCACATTTATGTAAATTTGAAGAGTGGTGGGGGTTACGCAGGCACACTCGTCTGACCTGCCCTGAAAATGAATCAGTTCCTAGTGTTCCTTCTGAACAAATGAGTGACTCAAAAAAAATTTGTCAAGAACTCATAAAACAAGTTTCAGGAAAAAAAAAAGTTAGTGAAAAATTGGACCTCTGTTAGGTCTAAGGAAACGCGGTAAAAGGCGGGTGTGGTTGGGTACTCCGAATGTAGTTTGTAGGAATAGGTTTCAAGTACTTAGTACAACTGTGAACAATACCGTTACGGAACCATCTTTCGGAAAAAATGAAAAATGTGCAAGCATGTGAAGTGTCTGACTTGCAGAACAACTCTAAATCTAAGAAAGCGTGAGGACTAGAAATAGAAAACATTTGACACGCTTAAATGCTGGGGCCGCTGGCTGCTCCTGGGGTGTTCGTGACAGCATGGGTACTGAAGTTGGCAGTAAGAAAGAGAAATGTAACGCTACAGATATTGTTACCCCCACTAGAAACTAATAATGTCGTGACTACTGACCAGTTAAGTTTAAAGACTGTTCTAGTTGTGGGTGACTCAATGATCCGTCATGTAGGACCTGGTTTGTTAGGAGAAAGGAGCCTTTCTGGGAATGTTATCCAGGCGCTCGAATCCGTGACTTAAAGAGAGTATTGTTAAGCTATGTTAGCTACAGTCTTGATATAATTCATATCATGTTGGGCACGAACGACCTGGGATGGGGTTACAGGGGAGGTCCAGGATACAACGGTGGCCATGGTAAGCGCGAGGGCCCTCCATGACATGGCTGATTTGCTGTTTACTGCAAAACTCATTTTCCAAATTCCAAAATATATGTAAACAGCATAATAATTCGCTCTGACATTGGTTATAAAAGCTCTCTACGATTTCAAACACACAACTTGATCTGTTGTGTAACAATTTTGGGGTCATGTTCGTGGAGGCCAACTGTTGGGTGGCGCGGAGACATCTCGCCCGCGATGGGAGGCATCTCAATCGAAAGGGTGTGGCGCGTCTGGCTTCCTTGTTTGGAGCGGTGATCCCGGCGGCACTGCGTTTGATGGGGAGGTCGGCGGCTACGACTTCCCAGGTGGATCCTCTGGACCCTGGGGTTGGATCCGGAACTGAGCCCTCTACCATCCCAGGAGGGAGGTTTGGGACCGGCTTCCCCGGGGGTGTCGGGAAACGGACTGGTGAGAACCTGTGTGTTGCGCATTTTGAATATGCGCTCACTTAATACGGGTTTTGATGAGATGTCTGCACTGACAACTGATTTCGGTTTTTGATATTTTCGGCGTCACAGAGTCTTGGCTTAGTCCAAGTACCCCCTCTGACCATTACGAGATACCTGGTTACACTCTCCTGAGAGCTGACCGAGCAGTTGGCACTGGAGGTGGCGTCGCTCTCTACATTAAACAGGGGATGGTCTTTGAGCGGATCCAAATAACGAGTGTTGATCCAGGCATAGAACTGATTTCCTTGATACTCAAGATTAGAGGGGTTAAACTCTGTGTAGCCGTAGTGTACAGACCACGCATGTGAGCTACACTTGTCTCGGCTCTTTGTTTCAGACACTTTTTGTAGACATTGCAATTGAGGTTGACTCAGTTGTATGCTTAGGAGACCTCAATATAGATTTGTTGTCAAATTCCTGCCATGAAACCAATATCTCCGTCGCCTCCTAAAACTCTATAACAGCGTGCAACACATAACAGAACCGACACGAGTAACTGCCAGATCTGCTACGTTGATTGATCACATAATAACTAATAAAGCAATGCAGTTAGAGAGGTGTGACGTTATTGATGCTACAACTATAACGGATTACAGAAAAATGAACATCACTGATCATAAACTCATTTACTGTACATTGAAACTGAAGAGAGCGAAATGTATCGCCAGATTTGTGACATACAGAGATTTTTCAAAGTTTAATATAACTGACGCAATTGCAATGCTACAGAATGTTAAAATGGGAAGCAGCCAAAGATATGAATAATACGGAGGACATAAACGCTTTTGTAACCTCCAAGATCATAGATATTTATGATGCACAGGCACCTCTTGTTACAAAAAGAGTGACAAAGAAAAAGCCCCCTGGAGAAATGAGGAAGTGATCATGTTAACAAAATTGAAGAATAAAACTAAGGAGCAAATTTGCAAAGAGTAGGCAGGAGTTTGAGTGGACGGAGTATAAAAAAAGCGAGAAATAGATTGAATGGGGCTATAAGAAACCGCAAAAAAGAACTTCTCTTCGCAGATAAACTGGCAGACTGTAAGGATCCAAGAGCTTTTTGGAGGTGTCTGAAGCAAAGCGATATTGTTGGTAAAAAAGAATAATAATCTCCCCCCAAAAGCTTTTAAGGTCAGTGAAATGAAATGAGTACTTTGTAAATATGGGATCATTCTATCAAGTGAACGAAGATCTGATAAATTCATACAATCAAGAGATATACAATGGCGAAAAAAAGAGTTTTGAATTCAAAGAAGTATCAGAGTATGAAGTAAGATCGGTTAATAAATGAAATAACCTCTAGAGCCGTTGGAGTGGACAAGTTAAGCATTGCAATGATAAAAGCCGTCAGTCCATATGCCATCGAAAGCTATAACTCACTTAAATGAATACGTCATTGAAAAAAAGGTGAGTTCCCACAGTCATGGAAAAAAAAGTATAGTTCATCCATTGTCTAAAAAACATAATCCCTCAAATGTCAGTGAACTAAGACCAATTTCAGTCTTGCCAGCAATGTCCAAGGTACTCGAAAAATATAGCAATTCGCCAGATTGTTGAATACCTTAATTATGAAAATTTGCTTCCAAAATTGCAATCAGGGTTCAGAAAGAACCCACAGCACTTGCACTGCATTGCTGAATATGTTTGCAGATGTTTTTGGGTCGAGGGACGCCCGGCAGGTGTAGCTCTATAATCATGCTTGATTATTCGCAGGCATTTGATTCCATAAGCCATAGTTTGCTCCTTGCGAAATTGAAGCACTTCGGCTTCCTGAGAGTGCAATTGTCTGGTTCAAGTCTTACTTGGAAAAAAGACTGCAGGTGACGAAGCTGGGTTACCGATATCTCACACCTCCCCTTGAGAAATTAAGGGGAGTGCCGCAGGGGAGCTGTCTGGGGCCCATTTTGTTCACCCTTTACACTGCAAGATCTGTCCAACTGTGTAAGTCACTGCAAGGTGCATGCCTATGCTGATGACTGTCAATTGCATTTTTCTTATGAGTCAGATTCCATTAACCAAGTTTTCGCAGGGGTAAACTCTGATCTGGAGAGAATAGATGATTGGTCACGGAAGCATGGTCTCAAGTTGAACGCTGAAAAAATGCATGATTCTTCATATTGCCCCGCCAACTGTCTGTCAAAAAATCCTGCTTGGAGATATGCACGTTAAACTTGGTGACAAAAATGTTGATGGTGAGTGATACTGTCAAGACTTTGGGAGTGGTGCTTGACAGGGGCCTCACATTCTCAGATCACATCACTCATGTTTCCCAGTTGGCTTTAGGAAGGCTGCGAAGGTCTGTACAGGTACCGATCAATACTGCCAGAATCTGCTAAGCTTCAGATGGTCCAGTCATTAGTTTTGTCAGTGCTCTATTACTGTTTTCCTGCATACGGCAACAGCATTACCAGGAAGGAAATGTCCCGATTGCAGAGGCTGCAGAACACCGCAGTGCGCTTCGTTTACAACATTCGTAGACGGGAGCGTTATATCTGCCTATCGTGAGGCTGCCGGTCTTTTGCCAACTGATGCCATGTGTAGGATGCAGACTTGCAACCTCATCCACCGGGTCTTGGTACAGCAGGAGCCTCAGTTACCTGGTGGAAAGACTCGTTGCTCGTGGGGGGGTGGCTTCTGCGAAGCACCCGGCAGGATGCGCTACTCCATTTTCCAAAGGTCAGACTAGAGGTGGGTAGAAAAGGGTTTTCTTATTTTGGCCCTACTCTTTATAATGACCTCCCTTGGGACCTCAAACAAATGGGCATCCTAGCATTTAAGTCTAGAGTAAAATCTCATTTTATGAATACGTCTTAATTATATTTTTTGTTACCATTTATGTGCACCATGAAAATAATGTGTAGTTTTTAATTTTAAGTTTTGACTTGAGTTACTCTGTAAAACAGTTGTACACTGAGAGACGCTTGAAATAAAGGCATTTTTATTTATTTATTATTATTATTATTATGTAGACTCACAACCCGGGCGTCGGCGTCTTGGCACGAGACATTGAAGCTGTAGTCTAAGAAGGGTTATTTCTAGTCGGTAATTACTAGAAGAGGAGTAGAAGTTATGAAAGTGGTAGTCATCTACTCAAATAATACGTGAGCTCGCCTAAAATAAATTCGCGACGGTATTAGCCATTTAATGAGACAAAAAACTTATCACGACAACGTGCTCGTCAGAAGGACGACGCCACAACTAGTATCCATTTCAATCAAGCAAATAAAAGATCTTCAAGAGGAAGTTACTTTACTATATACAACTTTACTTAACGTTACATTAATTTTTATATGTTTGGCATCAAAGGGCTAATTTAATAATACGAAAATATCAATTTTACTTACGGACATAGCGCGCGAGGTGAAATCGGTCACGTAGTTGGGCTGCTAAGACGGGTCACAATAAAATATTCATGTGCGTGCCAATTAGGTAGTTAGTCCGTCGATTATTTAGTTCTAGAACATTGGATAAAAAAAATAATATTAAGTTGTACTGGCTAACTAGGTTGTAAAATATTGCATTATATTAAATGGAATTAACTAAAGGTACAGTGTTAGGTTAGTTATTTACCCGAAGAAAACTTTAGTTTGCAGATCTTGAAACGAAATTTTACGTGTTTTTTAATCACTGAGCAATGTAAAATGTTCGGAAAAATCTTTTTTTCTTCACAATCCTTATATTGTAAAAAGCAACCCTTAAACAACGTGTAAAACATGTTCTATCTTTTGGAGAATAGATAAGAGATACAATTCCATATGTTATTTTCATACATATACAAAATATTTCGTGTGTGTCTGTGATGGACGGACTTATATAGGTAGCTTTTCGGAAATTTAAATTTTCTGACTTTAAAAATGACATAATAATTTTCAATGTGCAACGATTATGTCATATTATCAATGTTTGTATGAATGGTGTTTTACTTCGTTGTGTTTTTATTGGTCCTTAGACCCTTTAAATTGAGTATGGTTCCATGTCTAGATTTTACTTGCAATAATTTCGACAATAATTGCGGACGAATTAATTTCATTGATAAATATGTTTGAATTAGGTTCTATATTATACTTTTTCTGAAATGCTTTCAAGTTAATTATAGATCACAAGGTGTTAGATCTGTTTGCAGAGTTACAGTTAAATTTGGTTAATTTGATACAAGACAATCGAATACACGTGTGTTCAAGACATCTTTTCTATTTCTTAAAGCTTGTTACCTTTAATTTATAAAAGTTATTATAGAAATATTAAAATAGTTCGGTAGTGTTTTTATAAATATAAATGAAAATATAAATTTAAATACACAATTGAAAGGATGTACATCAAAAATGTTTTGAGTTTAAGTTAGACGACATGCTTCAACCAAAACAGTCAAAAGATTTTTTCTAAATTTGTTTGAAAACAGAAATTACATACATATTTGGACCTTATTGCACGGATTCTATATAATTTTATAACACAAAATAGGGGTAGAAAAGAATCACTAACCACTAAAATAGTATTTTTAGGGTAGGTTATAAAGTATTACAATTATTTACGTAATCTACACTTCTCGGTAAATACAATGTAAACTCTGAGGAAACTACAATGTAAAATACAACGCCTGTCCTCAAAGGTGATAAACGTTATTTCAAGGTATCAGCGTAACAAGGAATTAAACCTTATAGCAGTTTTTATACTTCAATTTTACAGTTCTGAGATTCGAGTGCAGGCACCATAAAGACATTTATCTAGATCATTGAGTTACAATGGAGGTAACGAACTTCTCGTTAAGTCGAGCATTTACTATTGTTGCGTACATTTAATTATCCTTTTCTTAAGACAATATCGCAGTTTGTCTTGTTTTTAAAAAAAAATAGTCTTTTTATACATTTCATAGGGATTAAAATACATAAATATAATATCTGATACCCTGAACACTTTTTTTAGAGTATGCACTAAAATATTCTAAAAAGTCGTCATAGAGTAAAGCCAGATAAATTTATTATTTTATATGTATATCGTGTTAATGGTTAATAGAGAACTTTTGTCATAATTGTATGATAATGTTAGAGATGGGAAATATGCCATATTCCTTATCAATTAAAGGACTGTTATAGCGTAAATATTTGTAATATTAATGTGTTAGCCTATTAAAGTCATTGCTCTTAAGTTGATTCGACTATAACAATAATTGTAAGATACAAATATTAAAAGAATCTGAGAATGAAACCCATGATGCCAACTTGTCCTAGATTTTAATTTCCTCTCGTAGGTCCTTTTAATTTGGTGTAACAAGTGGAAATGCATGTTAAATTTTAAAGAGAAAAGTCTTAATTTTTCCATTAATATCAATTATAGTGAGATAAGAATTTTATTTTCTACATGAGTTATTTGATTCCTATAATTTTAAAATATGTAATACTAACAAATAAATAATGTTTTTGTAAATAGCTCATAAAAATTCCTAAAATATGCAACATTTACAGGTTAACATGCTTGAGATATCGTGCTTCCAGGCATACAGGAATGAAATATTTACAGTCCTTTCATTGATAGTGTTAGCTAACTTAAAAAAAATATAGTTGTTTTCCATCGGTATACTGTACAATGTACGTAACGAAAAATTTAATCATAGCAGTCGTACCGTCAGAATATAAAATGAGGGAGTAATGGTGTAAAGTACAGCATCTCATAAAGGTTCCCAGTGTGTGGTGCTGATAGCGGTCCTGTTTATGGTACGTTTATTCTCGCATTACCAATCTGTGAACTGGACATAGAGCTTTCATATCTCTGTCACATGTTTGACAGTGAATGAGTTTAAATACTGGAAAGGCTGTGAATAATATTGCCTTATTAATATTTAAATTAAATAACTGAATTTCCAAATCTTTTTCTAAACATTTTCGCAGTAATAACCATTACGTAACAAAATTATACTTAAAAGAATATTTGAGTTTAAAATAGTTTATTTTTATTGTTTACTATTCAAATCTTTTCTAAACATTTTCACAGTAATAACAATTACGTAACAAAATTCTACTTAAAAGAATATTTGAGTTTAAAAAATCTCTTTCGGAAACATTATGCGTCAATCAAAAATTCCCTTCAGCTTTATAATTATTTTATACATTATTTTTACAAGAGACTGTCATATCTCTGTTAATGGATAAATTCATGCCTCTTTAAAAACAACGGAATCTGTCAACAAGCCATATATTTCAACGTTCACTTAATGTTTTACAATCTCTTTGAGAAAATGTGTACTGTGAAAATAATTTAAGAAATATAAATTAAGTATATTTTGTTATAATCATTTTTGTTCAAATATGTAAATACATGGTAATTTAAATATTTTACATTAATAAAAAAGGAAGTGCATTAAATAATTTATATTATTGTAATTTATAATCTGAAATTTAGGTCATATTATCGATTTTTTTAAATATGAATAATAATTCATTATGTTAAGGCCTAAATCATAATACACATACTTGTACATACTTACAATAGTTAAGAGTTCAACTTGACTATATATTAGCTACTATTTAAATATTTCGTAATGTTTGAGGCGTAAAATACAAAAAATAAATTATAAATATGCAATCCTGCATTTTTAGCATTACTTTTGCAATTTCTGTTTTAATTAAATAAATCTGACTGTAAACTTATTTAACAGCATGCTGTTCTTTGAGCAGGCCACTGGCAGATGTCACTGCATTACATGGAAATTTCGCTTGCATATATTAATTTTAGTGTTACTTCTATATGCCTGTTTTTACATACCAATATTTGACAGCTTTATCTATTTTCTCATATATATTTAAAATTACGTATTACATTTATATAGATTTTTATAAGTGTTACAGTGATTACATTATCGTATACGAATAAAGTAAATTTAAGTAAATATTCCAATAAATAAGAAGCACCTCTATACGTCACGTTGATAGAATTTATATAGAATATTCATAACGCTATATTAGAACAGCCCACTCATTAATGTCAGTACATTGGAAGATAGTTCAACTCTCTCAAATCTCGGTGAATGAAGCATAAAAAATTAAAATCAGAAAATAGAACAAGTCTTAAAATAGTCATATAAGCACTTTGCTATTTTTCTTTTGCGACAGCTTTTTAAATGGAGCACATTGTTTACTTGAACTGACACATACAATGTTATACACAACATTAAAAACTTTATTTAACATTAACGAATCGTAAAACAGTAGTTTTTATTACAATAAGTAAGGCAATTCTTATCCACAATTGTTTGATAATCTGGTAATAAACGACAATAAATCTATGTTATAGTTAACAGTGTTTGGCCATTGGTCCATTTGATATAAAATAAAAATAAATAAAATAAACCCTTCTAAACCAAAATTGTACTAACTTATAAGATTATATACATAATACTTTTCTGAGCTTTCAGAATTTCGAAATATATCAAACACACACACATACACACGTGTGTGTGTGTGTGTGTGTGTGTGTGTGTGTGTGTTTGATATATTCCAAAATTCTGATATTTAATATAATATAATATGAAATAAATGGCGTTAAAAGAAGTCTATACCAGTTCTTGTACTAGCAATAATAGCGCTGTAAGTGTCCATAGTAGATGAATGAGTTCTCATGAAGCAAGGGCACCTCACAACAAGAGTTATCTCAGCGACGGTGACGAATCTGTCCATTGTGTCTTGAGTACAGCGTTCTCAGTCTCTCCGAGATGTATGCGGGCTATTATTACTCGTCTTTAACTGCCAAAGTTACTGATAGTAATTACTCTTTGTCCGTACCGTAGGATTAACAACTGTTCCTTAGTTAGTTGCAGATTAATGTTCTTACTAAGCTATCAAGATGTATTAGTATGTATTATTATTATTATTATTAATTTAGCAAGAATGGATAAACTGGGAAGTCAACACATTTTTCATATCTCTTTGTATTTGTAAACAGTACTTAAATAAAAGACTGACTTATAGGCTTTAAATTCTGTATACTTTTCCGAAAAGAATATATTGTGTTCGATTGAAAATTTTTTTTTCGATTTTGGTTTCATGAACAATACCACTTTGCTTTAACGGGTAGGTGTACTGCCTACTAGATAATACCTAAACAAATATTGTTGTAAGAAATTTACATAATCATTTAAACATTTGTGATGGTACACAAGTAGCATAGGTAATAGTAACCATGGACCTACATATGGTCTTATAATTCAGAATGCAACCTCAGCAAAGGTTACATGTCACGTAGATGTAGCGTAGTCATATTCTGGATTTCTAAACACTGATAATAACAAAAATATTTTTATATTACAGTTAACATAGTATAAAATAATTTTTGTTTGTGGGTTCTGTGATATTGTATTAGATTATAGGTGACTATTTTTGAAAACCGTTTTAAAATTGCATTAAATATATGTTACGAGTTGTTACTATTCAAACGAGAATACTCAGTTTTAATTTCAAAATTTAAATAAAAAACCATGTGATGAATAAGAGGAAATTCTTCAAGTCAAATTTGAGATAAAATCTCATGAATACATGAACAATTTATCAGTTATTAAAAATTATTAAAAGTTGTTAACATTTTATTTATATTTATTGACTTTTTCTGTAGTGGATTCCTCATTATTTAAACATATGTTACGTCAAGGATAATGTCAATTACATTTTACAGTAGTGAACTTAGTTTAAATGCACTTAGTGGCGTGACAAAAGTCAAACTGAGCAGAATATTTTATAAGAAACTTTGAAATACGGAAGTGCAGCATCCGTTTTAATACTTGTTCAAACAAACTTCCTGTGGAATAAAAATGTGTAGGGTTGTTTATTTTCTGCAGAATGACAATAAGAATAGGACTTCACAAAAAAGCTTATAATCATGATGACCTAAATCTTCATTTAACTTTTAATACTCTTTAGTTTTTTAATGTTTATTGAAACATCGCTAAAATATGTCAAGAAAGAGATTTAACTGAGTTCCAGACGTAATAACGTGGATCGTGTGAAACAATAAAAAATATTGTAACTGATAAGCTTGTTACAGAAAAATTAAAAACTTTGATGAACTTTTAGAAACGTTTAATCTGATACTGTTCGAAGTGAACGCAAAATATAATGAAAAGATTTGGGAAGGAATGGCTAAAATTATTTATCATTACAACCAAGTTAGAAAACTTGCAGTTAGTATAGAGTGGTGCTCAATTCAACATTAATGGTAATTTTCTAAACACAATCCTTAAGTTTGATAATAAATTATAGGGTAAAATTGTTTTGTTTTTTTGGTGGGGGGGATGGACATAACATACAGTTATCACCATTTATTTTAAGAATATATTTGATATATACTATCGAAATATATTAATGGTAACTGCTAGTGTATTAGATATTGAGGATATTTATAAAATATGTCCATAATTGTAAAATTCCAAAATGATTATTGATTGCTATATTTTTTTATAAGTTTATTTTTATAATTCAGAATAATCCAATAACGTAGTAAAGTGATTTACCCACTTCCAATCCTATTTTTAGTATAAGTTTAAAACTAAAACTAAAAGCTAAAAACTAATGATCTGATATTTAAGTTGTTAAAGAAAAGGTTATGAAGATAACAAAAATGAAAAGCTTTCGCTGTAATTACAGTAGAATCACATATCGCTTGAAAACTTCAGAGATATATTTGTTGGCTATGTTGAGATGAAATCTCAAGATGTCCCTAGAGTTGTTAGTGATATTCTTCTGTTTTAGTGTATCAGGATAGTCCTGGATTTTTTTGGCGGTTGTCATACAATGGCTGAAATAAAAAGTGTGTCCATCAGAAAAAAGTACAAGGAGATAAAAAGGACCAACGTACAATAAATATGTGTCGTTCAATTTTTTAAGCAACAAACACAATTTCTTTGCTTTCTTGAAATATTCAACGCACTAGAACATCTCTTGGTCGTACGAAAATATGGTACAAGAAAATTGGGCTTTTTGTTTAAATGTAGAATCTTGGAGCATTTGAAAAAAGGTTTATCGTACTATCACTAGTATAAACAAATTCAAAATTTTCCAATATATAATTTTTATTTTGTGCAAGGCCTTTCTGACTCAAAGATTCCCTCATCAGGCACTTCACAAATTATCAAATTTTGTTTGTATTACTGTTTTTGTTTAAAGTTTGTTTTTACCATTGGAATGATTGTGAAGGAAACCGGATTGCCGGACATTTGCCATCGTTCAGAGATACAATATAATCAGTAACACTACGTTTAGAGATCTGCAATCTGCTCTCTTCTGCAGGTAGATGATTATACTAATGCACGACTATAACCTAGTTAAAAATAAGCAAAACATACCAGAGCATTATGACACGCTTGTCAGGTACCATAATATCCATGTTGTTTGTCTCTTTAACGGCTGTTTGGTGCCTCTATTATGCTTGTCTCAAAGCTCTAGTATGTTTTGCTGACTTTACCCTATGTTATATTATATTTGAAGTATATACCATTCATATCGCCTGTTTAAAATCAAATCGTCAAAATTCTTGAAAATATTACATCAACAGAATTGAAAGATATTCTAAAAATTATTATAACAATAATTTAATATCATTTTTTAATTTTAACTTGTAATTGAGACAATACAAATAATATTATTTCAAAGCATAAATATATCAGTATTTGGCTCATGCTTGTTTAACGATATTCAAAATTATACATGCGAAAGATGTTTTCTATGTGAATAAAATGTAATGAAATGAGTTTGTAGAAAACTGAATTATATTAAACATGAAAATGTTCCTTAACGAAATTAAAATATTCTGATTTATATTCTTACATTTTTACATAAGAGCAACAAAGTACTTTAGATTTGTAAAAGGTTGGCGCATCACAATTCGCCGAGGTAGCGCGAAATGGTTTCGTCCTAAAAGGACTTCTCCTTTATAATATTATGTTCCTTTCATCTATCACCAACACTTTTTTCATATTCATTTCAACTAATCTATTAACCACCACTCCAGCGGGGCCTGCCATTAGTAATTAATTTAATATATTATTGATAATAATAAATAGTTCTATTCAAGTACGTATTATGTAATGCCTTATATTTGCTTATCCAAATGGATAGGAAAATGTCTCTAAGCATAAGGTGGTCTCTACACCATTTCATAAATTATTATTTATGAAATGGTTCAAGATTTTATAATCTTACCATAACCGAAACTAGGGAGGTAATTGGATTTGACAATTCCTTCCCATAATTTATCTTAAAATATTGCAATAAGATTGCTCCTTACTTGTATAGATTTTTATTTCTTACTTATATTATATCGATTTTGTATTTATTCCTTCCAAATCTCTTTGACATGTATTGGAACTTTAAAATGTGATTGAATGTCAAATATTACCTCCTCCCATTCCACCTTTTCAATCAATAATACAGGGCAGTTTCGATGATAAACTCAAATAGTATTTAAAGTGGTAGGATTTAAGGAAGTAGTATTTATGCTTTATCTAAAACAGCTTATTTCTACAATTGTATGCAAACTAAAATAACGATAAATATATCTTTAATTTTGTTTTTAAATACAGCCCACAGAAAATTATATAAATATAACCAAATATTCTATATACTGATGCATTCTGTATGAACATTAATGGTGGATTACAGGTATCAAGTAAGTACAGGAATGAGATAGCCAGCTGTTCATTGATCTCAAGCAAAGGCTGTCCTCAGGTCATCGATTATTCATCAATTCAGGACTTAGGACAACACCACCCGACCCGAATTAACTAACCAATTCTGTTACATTCGAAAGTTGAATAATTGAAGCTTCAGATTATTTACTACATTTCTGTGATAAAACTGACTGAAGATGCGAACCAAACATCGGATGTAACAGAATTGGTTTTAGTATATTAATGTATTTAATTTCAGTTATTTTATATAGAGAACAAAGTGTGCAAATGAAAGCTTTAAAAAGATTTCAATAGAAAGATTTTTACTAGCAAGGTTAACTTGAAGTTGGTATTAAATCATCTCTCTAGCACACTCTCACCTCCCCCTCACCATTTCCAGGCTAAGGCACAAAGTCAGCAGGTCTCAGATGGGATGACGTCAGCCATTTTTCAATCTTCATGAAAACACAGTCTTCCTGCAGCTGTGTCCTGATGCGTTGCTTCCTTAGTTGCTAGTTTAGTGTTCTGCATTTTATCCGCTTAGTCTCCTAATTAAATTACCACTTCTAAATAATTAATATTAGAAATAGGTATACAGAAGTCATATATATACTTAACACGTCTGTGATTTTACTGTATATAACACCGTGTGATGTAATCATAGAAATCTTTTATAACGTTTAATATTGAAACAATTGAAAATGCTAAGGTTTTATATTACTTTTTTGGAAACATAAAGAGTACACCTTACACGTTAAATAGGAACTTTAATTATCTATATTTCTATTGTAATAATTTATTGAATAATTGAAATATTGTTTAAATAAAGCACTGATTACACCCTTATAATTCATGCGAGAGATTAAAGTACCAATCTTGCAAGAAACAAACTAATTACACGATTTTTACAGGCGGCTCTTGCAATTTTGTAATAATTTTCGGGACATTTATGTAATGCCTTACACAAGATATATTAAATATTACTTTGTAGTAACTCGTATTTCATATTAGGAACATTGTATTAAACGTATACTGGAGCTTTTATCTCACGTAACAACGTATCGGTTGCTAATATTGAATTTTATACAATATCATTTGAGTAATTTCTACAACTTGGCTTGATACAAGTAATAAGTCCAAGCTTTAAAGTTTGCTCGTTCATCCTAACTCTGTCCTTGAGAGTTTCATGTTTGGAAACATTATACCAGGAAGGAAATGCTATTACAGAACTAAAACGTAGAACTTCATTTCTTTGTTACTATTAACGATTGTTGGTCAGTTTTTTGGCCCATATTTAACTGTCCGTATCTTCTCAGTCCACTTCATTTTAACGTACCAAGTCATCTCATAATATTTTAGTATCTCAGTAAAGTAAAGTTTTCCTCCAGTATTTCCCTTTCACGAGATCCCAAACTTGCTCAACTACCTAAAGAAAGTTCTTGTTCTTCTTACTTAAATCAGATATACTTGACAGCAATTTTAGTGTTGGAAATATATAATTCTATATTATTCTGAAAATGTTTTCTTTTTATACGAATTAAGGGTTTACTTAACCGTTAAAAAAAACCTTAACAAAATTCTTGTAATATTTTCGAAAAATAGGCTTTTGGTTTCTTACAGAAAACAAACTGCAATGTCAATTAAGGGGACAAAATTGCATTGAAAAAGTTATTAGATTATATTTCTGTAAGAATATTTAGAGCATCTAAAGTTTAAATGTTTGAGATTTATACAGAAATAACATGTTTTTATATGCTTGAACTGGAGTTTTAAACCAGTAAGTTATCTTTACTTAAAATTGTCTATGAGTTAAGAGTGTTTATAATGAATAAATATTATATATCAGGAATTAATACTTCCCTTGAACTGTTGACCCACAGTACTGACGTTCATAAATACCGCTTGTTTTGATAAAGACGGGAGCCGTCGATCAAATTTCCACTATTATTGATCAAAAAACCGTAAAGGTTATAAAGGACATAACTTGAATAAGTCAAATTCTATACTCATAAATACAAATTAATTGTATAGTTAATATTCGTAATATTACTCGTTGTCAGCTGATATCGATCAAAATACAGGTCTCAGATAATGCAGCTGGTACGCGCTGCATCAACTTGATGGTCTTTGTTGCTACTGTTAGGTTATTATGTGGGCTAGTTGTATCTTATTGATTTTTATGTTGTAAAATGGGCGATACTCGTTGTTATAATTATATACGTTAACTAGTATATGATGAATATATTAGTTCTGATAATAAAAGTGACATATCGGCAAATAATGTGCATGATGATTATTACTTAGTCCGATTTATTGTCAGGTTGTTTGGATGATAATAAACCAGTTGAATGTGAGTTAGGTAGTGAAAATTGATAGGGACAGTGAAAAAAATTCATCATTATCTGTTATTCCTCTTGTTCTAACAATTCAACAAACACCAATATGGTCACACAATGCCAAAAAAGATGTGCATACTTTACATTTTTAATAAAAAACTGTTTTTGTTTTAAATAATTATATATATCCTAACACTTGTGTTCACTATATAACTGTGTATAATTTTTACACTTACATTATCTTACTATCTCAAGTCTGGTAAAATTTACATTTAGTAAAACTTAGAAATTTAAAAATTTGCAATAAATATTTTTTAATTTATGTACAATACAGTATTGCCTAACAATTACATATTTGTATTATTTTGTAATTTATCCTGGTTTCTTACAAAGAAGATGATCTATAACACTTAGTAATGAGCATTTAGCACACTTTTTTACCCGAAAAATCTACTGCGCAAAGACAAAATTCAGTGTATCATTCTGGAAGTTTCTTATTATCAGTCAGAGTTTTAAGGTGTATTCGTTGAACAGTGATTGCTAATCCTTTACTATCCTCTTTTCACCCTTATCGTCAGAGAGTGCCACTTTATGTGGCTCTAATGTGTTTTAGTAAGACCCTCAGCAAAAAAAAGCATGGATACTGTGGTGAAATCCTCTTTAGTGAACAATGTAATATATATTACCTTACCTTGTTATAAGCACCATACTATTCTAACACATAGTATAGCTAAATACGGTTTAAATATTTTTAACGGAAGTCAGATCTACTCTTAAGCATTTTTCTACCCGCCCTCATGGTCCACTGGCACTGTAATAACACCTAATCGAACAGAATAAAGGAATAGACGATAGAGTACAAAGATACTGATAAAGATTCGTAGGTTACAGACCGGATTTGAACCTACACTATTAGTACAACGTATTAGATCGTTGGGCCTTCATCACATCAATAGATTATAACAACAAAAATCTCTTGCAGTATAAAATCACGTTAAAGTCGAATTGTTTTATTTTTGCAACCTTAATTGTCGAATGGACCCAATTGCGCGAGTGTGTTAAAATTATAATGTCAGATTTTAAAATTAATTATATTTATTCTGTTTTAGTTGATGACAGACAACAACTTCCTTTCGCATCTTATATAAATAGAAGATACACGTGGCTTTTCAGATATTTTCTAATTGAATAACAAGTAAGTCATAGATATTAGCTTGCAGTCACGAAAATGACCAACAGAAGTAACTACTTCTTATAACGAACTTTAAATATACATTTAAAAAAAAATACGTCTTTAAATTTTTAAATGGTAATTTTTTATATTTATACGAGACAAAAATTCTTAAATTTTTTAATGGTAAATTTTTTATACGAGAAAAAAATTCATCAGCACAAATAATATTTAATTTTAAATATTATATATATATATATATATATATATATATATATATATATATATATATATATATATATTCTTTAATTTTTTACGTCTTACGTATTAAAATTATTACTGACTTCTACATATTAACGTATTGAATATCTAAACATATCCATCATCATCATTAACGTTAGTTTTTATATTAATTAGAAAGAATCATATTCACTACAATGTTGTATTTCTGAAATAAATAAAACATTTTCCATACCATTATTTAAAAAATACCCTTATTAAAACTGAAATAAATAATAATAATTCTGGAATAAATTATTTCTAAATATTTAAAAAAAACAACATAGTGTTGTTCCATGTATTGTTGTACTTATGCTTTTTTCGTTTAACATTGTTATATTTAAGTTTTCTGTTAAAAAGTAAAATTTTGTAACGTTTCTTTAGCAGAATGTTTGATAAAATATGTTTTAACGTATTTTATTTTTAAAGTTATTGTAATGTAAACCCAATGTAATTGAGTACAGTTTATAATTATATTTTTAAAAGAATAATTTTCTTACGGGAATTAATTAGACTACAGCTGTGTTAGCTTGAAAATATTATATATATATATATTTCTTGTGTACGTGTGTATGTTACTGAACTCCTCCTGAACGGGTGGACCGATTTTAATGAAACTTTTTGTGTGTCTTCAGTTGGATCCGATAATGGTTTAGATTCATAATTCGGTCCAAGTTTAATTGTTTATTTAATTAATTTTTTATTAATAAATTGTTGTTGATGGTGGAGTGTTTTACATTGGATCCGCCAGACTGCGCCACGACACGTAATACAACGTGAACTGTTACTTAACAACTGTGAATATTTTCAGCTGAAGTTCATCAAAGAGGCAGAAACATTTGTTCACATTTAAAATTTAGAAAGTTCATATTTTAAATTTGTGAAGTGCTTGATCAGTAGTGTAATGCAGATTGCAAAGATGAAGTTTCAACAATTGTTCTACGTAAACATTATAATATTACAACACAGCCATAATGTTTTTCTATTTTAATTCCAGGTTTTCCCGACAGTTTGTGCTGCTATCAAATTTGTGCGTTGTTTTGTAACATTCTCTAATTATTGTGTGAGTGCTTATTGTTATAATACTTTAATAGAGATTGAAGATGTGTGAAGTCCATAAAAAACTATAGTTATTTATTAAAGTTATTGAACTCATTTTGCAAATTTATTGAAGTGAGTATATTGGTCGCATACCTCAAATAACCTAAGTAGCATACAAATCAAAAGGTTGTGTTTCTATGTGTGAATATTGTTAACAGTTTAGATAATCAAGTTTTAAACTGATTGGATTTAAAATAATTTGTTGTAATTTACATTTTTTAATCTGCAGTCAGAATTGGTCACATAAGTTCAATTAAGTAGGATACAAATCACATATGTGAATAACTACTTATTGTTAATAGTGTAGGAATTGGTTTTAAATTAAATTCTGTTGGCCAGTTCAGATATTATACTGTAATTTTAAATTAATAATTTTATAACAAGTATATTTTTTTAATTTACAACTTAATTTATCGTAATGCTATTGAATGCACAATATTTTTTGTTAATCCTTCAGGAATGTACATAAACAAATTAGATGGTTTTCCGATAGGGCTGAAGTATAATAAGTGGCCTCCATCACAATCGAATTATTGATATTTCTGAATAGCCTATCCAAACTACTATCCGAATTGGATTATAGTTATTTAAAGGCTGAAGTATAATAAGCAGCCACCATCACAATCGAATTATTGATATTTCTGAATAGCCTATCCAAACTACTGAATTTCATTATAGTTATTTATTCGGTCAAATTTAATTAAATTTTTAATTATAAATTGTTGTTGATGTTGGAGTGTTTTATATTGGATCCGACAGACTGCGCTTCGACACGTAATACAACGTGAACTGATACTTAACAGCTGTGAATATATTCAGCTGAAGTTCACCAAAGAGGCAGAAACATTTGTTTACATTTAGATTACATTATTATAAAGTGCTTGATCAGTCTAATGCAGATTTCAAAGTTAAATTGTCACCAATTGTTCTATGTTAACATTATAATATTACAACACAGCCATACGTTTAATCAATAATAGTCTTGAAAGCATAGAGTAAGCATAAACATATAAAAATAATACCACTTCTTATTTCAATATATTCTGTACTCACTTTGGAGGATAGAGAATATCCAGATATGAAATTGAAAGTTTTAGCTTTTAACTGAAATTGACAGTTTGTGCTGTTATCAATGTGTGTGTGTTGTTTTGTAAGGTTCGTGTTTCAAAAGTAAATATGGCATATAACATTAAAATATAATAGAATGAAGTTATAAAAAGTGTACTACGTGGCCACGTTATAAGTTTATAAAAGCCAACAGGCAAAAAGAAGAAAATAAAAAATAAAACATCGTGTAATTATTGTGTGAGTGCTAAAATTGTAATAGTACATTAATAGAGATTATTGGTCGCATTACCTCAAATAACCTAAGTAGCATACAAATCAAAAGGTTGTGTTTATATGTGTGAATAACTATTGTTAACATTTTAGATAATCAAGTTTTAAACTAATGGATTTAAAATAATTTGTTGTAATTTACATTTTTAATCTGCAGTCAAAATTGGTCAGATAATTTCAAATTAAGTAGCATACAAATCACACGTGTGATTAATTATTGTTAAGGGAATACTTATTTAGTATTTTAGATACCGTAGTCTACGTTGTTATACATTTTTATCTAGAAGTTACTTAATTAAAATTACATATTCAATAAGTTACTCATATGCATTGTGTAATATTATACAGAATTTTATTTTTACAGAAAAATGCCACGTCTTCGTGGAAGAGGACGAATAGTTATTCAATCATGTGATTTATATGCTACTTAATTTGAACTTATGTGACCAAACTGTTAACAATAGTTATTCACACATAGAAACACAACCTTTTGATTTGTATGCTACTTAGGTTATGCGACCAATATACTCACTTCGTTCAATAAATTTTCAAAATTAGTTCAATAACGTTAATCAAAGTTTAAAATTTTCTAATTAAAGACGTGTGTACAGGACAACGTCTGTCGGGTCTGCTAGTATATATATATATATATATATATATATATATATATATATATATATATATATATATATATGTATATATATATATATATATATATATATATATAATCCCACCAGGACAAAACTGTTAACTAACTGATATATAAACTAAAATTATATTATGTAAAATTTCTATTTTCAATCCGATGTGCTTTCAATACTAATATAAAATTATCGAGTAAGTTAGTCTATGTTTCATTAGATTCGTTAATAATTAAACTAGTAGTTCATAGATTTAACCAAACCAATATCTTACCATGTATTTTAGTCTCCTTGCAACGATTGCTTGGAGTTGGAAGTATTTCTATATGTAAAAATCAATATAATTACTAATATAATAGCAGACTATGAATTCATTGTGTACATTGTAAAATATTTTAAATGTGAGCTAAAATAACCTAAACTGAAAAATTCCATACCTTAGAAATATATGGAGAATCAGGGATTCAGACGAGTCGATAATTCGGATAAAATCTGTGGTAATAATAGTATGAGTAATCAGTGCGAACAATTAGATAATAATCATTATAAAATAGTATTAAATTAGAGAAGCGTTTCTACAACTATTTAGTAACAACAACTGTATTTATTTGAATTACGTTATTTATTAAGTGTGAAATACGTAAAAAAACGGTAGCCTAGAGATCATCATTACCTTAAATGCTTCCAGATCATCTAGTGAAATGTTGGATATAATCGCTAATTAGGGATTAATAAATAGCATCAAAGGGATGTCACCGACAGTAAAAATGGATTGGGAGGGGGACGTCTTGTCAATGAGTTATATTAGCTTTTCACACAGGGAACTGATGTATTAACCAAACACAGTATATGAAATGCTTAGATAGTAACATGAGCATCAAGGATCCCAATAGGGCATACAGTAAAGTAATTCAAATGTTTAAATTTAAAATTCTAACATATAAATAACCGCACAAAAATAATATTTCTTTACATACATTGTATATTAATTGCTCAACCGTAGCAATGCATTAAGACAATAAGTTTTACATTATTTAAATGCTTACTTGAATCTGTTCACACGTTTCGTTGATATAGGCACATAAATGCCAATATTATTTATATGATTAAATTGTTAAACTAAGTATGTATTTGATAATATACTAAATTTGTAGATCCGCATGTGTAGCTAAATGTCTCTAGGCAATAGCTTTAAAATTATTTCAGATATTACTACCTTAGTATAACCGAAATCGGGGTGTGTGCATTAGATTTGCATCTACAATAAGTAATTTAATCCATTCAAAAAAAAATTATATTAAAGTATAGGATCTGATTATTGTTTATGAAACATTTTATGCATAGGTAACTGTGTTATAATAATAACATCGTTGTGTCCTTTTGAATAATGTGATTTTTGACTTGTATAACTAAATAATGTGTTTATTCATGATGAATGTCAATTATACGTATATCTTGTCAATGTAATACGTCATTAAACGCCAAATAGTATCTCTTCAAATTATACCTTTTATGATCAATATATGTTGCAAAAGCATTATTTGATAAAAAACTGAAAGAATATTTTGGATTTAGGGAAATAGTGTATGAGCTTGAAATAAAGGAACTCATTTTCTGCAATAGTAACGAATATCAACTAAAGATAAATATATTGACCAATATATACGTGTTTTGGGAAAAAAAGATTTATAAGGAATAAAATACTAAACATGTACTATTTTATTGATTTATGCTTTCAGTATAGTCTTTGATGCGTGATTGGAGGTAATAAGTACTTACGGGTGTTAGATAACCAACATTTCTCTTATCACAAGCAAAAGTAGTCCCCAGGTCATGGATTATTCATGAATACAAGACTCAGGTTGAGCAAATACTACCCGACCCGCATTGCCCGATGGCATACTCGTATAGGGAATACAAATAAAATTGGATCTTCACTTTAGATGACCTTCGACCAGTGGACCTAAAATACAATGAATGAAGTATAATTACGTAACATTGTGGAATACGGAACTTGGGGAATAGGGGACTAAACCTAGATGATATTTAGACTACTAATGTAGATATGAATCTTTGAGGAAACCGTTCAAACTTGTGGGGTATTTAATATTGCTTATCAGTAAATAAGAAGCTAACAAATTATAATAAAAAACTTAATGCTACTAAAAAATACTTACCTTTATAAATGTGTGTTTTCTTTGTGGTTATTTTTAAAAGTAAAAAAATACAACTTAAATATAGTTATGTGAATTCCTTCATATTCGAGCATAAATTAATAACAATGTTTAGAAATGTTACAAATGCTGCTTTTAATTTACATTTCTAAACACGTGCAGAACTTGTTATCGATAAAGTTAGAAAAAAATAAAAAAGGGTATAAAAATCATTTTATAAGAAATAAAACTATTATAATAGTTTTAAATATAATTAAACAAAAATGAGTTCAACTCAAAGTTTATCCAAATTATACTGCAACGAGTGCAGTTATGTTTAGGAGCAATTCACTTTGTTAACTTGATAACATTGTGGAGTGCACAAAACTCACTTATAATATAGTTCACTGCTTCTGTCGAACCCTGGCTGCTGTATCTTTATAGCGTAAAATAGTGCCTTACTTGCTAAGTGATACTTGCGCATGCAATAACTTCCGGTAACACAATAGCAAGTTTGAACATTTTATACACTATTTATTTCAATAAATTGAATTTAGATTTTGTTATAATTAATAATTTCATCGAAAGAAGATGGTTAATTAAGTTCTACGCTATACAACGTAAGTTATCAACCAGGTTGAATACAATGGAAGGTTTTGTAACTATACAATTTTCGCTTTATAATTTTTAATATTTTCTTTTACTCTTTATATTTTAAAGCCTCATGAAACGTTTAGGTAGATTAAAAAAGTGTGAAATAGTAATTTAATTTGTGTATGAATAGCGATAGCACTAAAATTAAGTTTGTGCCTAAAATTTATATTTTCTTCAGTGTTCGTAGTCTATGTACATACTTAATGTTGCCGTATTGCCAGATATTTTGGGAAAAGTTGAGTTATATAAAGTTATTTTAAGCTACATAAATCTATTAAAGTGATTTGTGGCCTTGACAGTAGTTAATGTTATCGGAAAGAGATCACTGATAGAAACCTTTTCATTTTGCTTTCCCTGTTTATATTTTATTTCTCGATCTTACGATTAAAATCGTTCATTTTATTCCTATATATAATTAATTATATTCTATCAGACGCAGAGATATACTAATAATTCTGCATAGCCACAGGAAATATTCAATGCTCTGCCCAAATGTTGAAGACTCCTTCAACTGAGACATCTTTTAAAAGAATTAAAAACATTCCTAGAAAACCCATGAGTATTTTTCTTCGACAGTATTTTTATCGGATCTCCTAAGAATGTGCCTTTAAGTAATGTGTTTTTCATGATTATTTTAGTTTTACTGGTATTGTGTTTATGCTATTTATGAATCAATATTAAAGTTAAAAGCATGTCAACATACTCTTGTATATCATACTTTAATTAAATATATACATATTTTTTATAATATATAATAAAAAAAATTACTTTGTTCTATGGATGTGTATACTTTTGAACAATACACATTTTTAGTTTGATTTAAAAAAAATATTAAAATATTCGTGTTTAGAATGAATTTAAGCTAATATATTAGTTTAAGTACTATAAAATAATAGAGAAATATCTGTTCGATTAACATGCACGTGCAAAACAAAGCCACTAATTATAGAAATTAATAAATTATTGGAACTAATATAAGATTTAATTTAATAGTTTACTTTAAATTAATGCACAGATTCATTAAAGCTACCACTTTTCAAGCAAATGTTAGCTAAAATTACCTCTTGCCTCAGTTAATTTGCTAAGTAAAACAGAAAAACACTCACACAATGGCCTTCTAATTCATGTGTCTTCCATTTGTTTCTTTCGAGTCTTTTTCAAAGTCATTTTTCAGTGAAGTATTAATGTGGACTCCTCTTCACAGACAGGACTTTTACTCTACATATTTCAAGTTCTGATTTTAAGTTTATCCTTTCTATACTTAAAATTACAATAATACATTTATTTATTATATTTATTTCAACGCTCACTTAACAATATTCTTTTTTATTCTTAAAGATAATACAGTCGGAAAAATTGAATAATTTGTATGCAGTAGTCACTTATTTTGCAAAATGTATAAAACTTTTTACATTTTATAATTATGTTGGATTTTAACTAACTCATCGGTTTTCAGGTGGAGTCCATATTAAAACAATATTTACGCAAATTATTGTATAACTATTTCTGCTCTGAATAGCATTTAGTCCAAATATTTTAAATCGGATTCTTTCCACAGGGTTTCCAATATATTTCCAAAGTATAATTGTGTAAACAAGAAATCAACGTCGTTTGAAGTAGATAGAACTGAAATTAGATATGAAAATAGCCGCGAAAGCCTTCGAAACTAATATTTGTTCGAAGGTTTAGTATTATTTGAATCATTGATATATTATTATTAATTCATGTTGGAAATATTCATGTTTTATATATAATTTATTGTTTATCGCTACTAATAAAATAATAATTTCATATAACTGGTGACTCAAAATAGTGCACCTCTAGACATTCCTAAGGAGATACCTAAAATTACTATACACATGCATAAATCTAAAAGAGATCCGTTTAAATAAAACCATAATTATTTATTACTCCCTATTTTCGTATAGTATTAATATTTGCTTAACAAACCGATTATCAATAGTTGGAAGAAGGGTAAATTTCACAAGGCGATGGTATCTGGAAATGTCGAAAAGAAGATGTCTCATCAGTAAAATATTTAGTTAACACAAAACTGATAAGATGATAACTTTTATAATTAAAATATTAATACATTATAACGATTAATTATATTGGTAACGTAAAATACAAAATCGTAAAAGTCAACGTACAAGACGAAAATCGGCATATATATATATATATATATATATATATATATATATATATATATATATATATATATATACACGAAAATGTTTTCTAAAAACCTAAAATTGATTTGGGTACAATACCTAATTAGGTTTGTAAATTTATTCCCTTACAAAATTTTATTGTATATAATAAAACAATAAACAGAGTTCTATATTGATACCATAATAGTTGTCGTAAACTTAAGAATAAATGTTGATTTACACTAGTGACAATGATATATAAAGCGTAGATATGAATTTTGTTCATAAAAAAACCAAGACATGATTTTGCATATATTCGAGTTCCCGCTATCTTGAAATTTTTTATTTTTAAGAGTAGCTAAATAAAGTTATTTAATTTGGCTAATATTTATTTACACAAATAACAGCGCTCAATTATTTATTGTAAACAAAACTATGACTATACGTATATTACTTAAACTATTTGGTTCCACAAATAACAGCGCTCAGTTATTTATTGTAAACAAAACTATGACTATACGTATATTACTTAAACTATTTGGTTGTCATTAAATGTAGAAGTACTGTCTTAGTACTAGGTTTAGATTGAATAGTGTAAAATTTGCAGAAAATATAGTGTTTATTACTATCTTTGCAACGCTAGTGTATATTTTGTGACTATCTTACCTTAAATGTTATTATATAACAAACACACTTAATTCCTACATTAACCTAAATAACCTGAGAATTTTAAGATAATATCTTGCTTGTTTTGTCTTATGCCATTTCTATACTAATAATCCTTATGATATGATAAAATAGTATTTTTAGTATTATTTCTAACTTTTGTTACCTGTATACATAGGTAAATCATGGATTAAATGAAGTTTTGTTATGTTAAAATACAACAAATCTAGTTTTCACAACTCTGTTGTGTGGCTAGCGTTCTAACAAAACCCAAGAGTGCTATTGTCACCAATTTAGCTGGCTTCAAACTTTAATAATTCAATAAATACCTTAGCCCATTTTTACTTTATTGAATCTGCTGCTTTATATCGGTATTGTTATTTTTCACTTTTATTTCAGCTATATTTGAGGTGCCTGATATTTATTTTTACAAATAACAGCGCTCGGTTATTTATTGTAAACAAAACTATGACTATAAGTATATTACTTAAACTATTTGGTTGTCACTCTAACTTACAACCATAGCGTTTGAAATGAACTTTAAGAAGATCGTTTATTCTTTTGGTAGAATTATACTACTTGTCTCCGTTTTACCTATTAGTTTTTCTAAAGGTGGTCACTTATTTATTATAACCAGAACTATATTTTTACTTATAGTATTTTTAAGGCTTCAAAATACATGGTTTATGGAACTACGAACATAAATTTTTAGGTATAAAACTATTCCAAATTGATAACATGATACCAGGTAAAGAGTACAAAACCAAGCATACGTGTTATATTGCTCGCTAACTAACACTCCAACATTTTCACTTTTAAAACTTGTTAAATTTTAGGGAGATAGAGAGAGAGAGAGACAAAATTTGCATACGATATTAAACGATTACCGCTTCTTATATGATACGTATCGATGGGTTATTTACTGAGTCATTACGTGAGAAAAGTGGTGTCCATAACCTTCAATCACTTTGAATTATATTTAAATTGTAAATAGACCGAAAAACGTGTTCGCAATATTAAATTCAATAATTGTATAATCGATTTTGTTTTTCATTTTCCATTATAATGATTATACTTCAATAAAACCTCAATCAGTAACAGGCAATCATTTTTCTCTTTGTCAAATTAAAATCTCTTGTCGACAGGTAACAGATTGGACAGCTCTCTCAACATTGAGTTATTACTTTCTAGGGTGGAGCCTGTCACTTCTTGTTAGCTTCGATGCTCATCGACAACTCCTTTTCTTCACCTTGATCACGTTTTAAGTCAAGGGACTCTCCAGAGTAACAATGAAAAGTCTCTTCAAATTTGTGTTAGAAAGGTGTATTTTATTTATTTATTTCCTGATGTTACATTAGAATAAAAATGTCTTTTAAAATGATGTGCAGGATCACAGTTTATTTGAGGAATAGGTGTGCATTTCCTTACTTTTGAAATGTGTAATCATATTGTTTCTAATTTTGTTTTTATTAAAAAAAATGTTTAGATGTAATAATCTCACTGTTATATCTCCTAAACTTCTTATTTGTTTAAAGGCGTTTAAATGTCCCAGTTTATACAGTCTATAATTTGCTTTAGATCTACCTGGAAAACTTTATTACAGTTTTCTTGTTAAATATTGAAGCTACAATGAAACTACTATCAAACCTGTGAAAATTTTCTTTCATACTAAAACGTTTACATGACTAATAAACTAAACAGTATTATACTTATCATAATATTATCATGCGGACAAAATTCAATTGATTATTGTATTACCTAAAAATATTTATATGCGAAAATTACACAGTTATAACGTAAATTTAATTTTATTCCATACGTAAACTAAGTTTCATAACTTCCTATAGGATTAAAACCATTCACGTTTTCAATTAGTACTGGATAGTGATTAACTGTATATAGAATCTACTTTTGTGGGTAAGAGTTAGAATGAAGTTGTATACTTTTCTTCCATCCAAGGAATAAAATTACTTAAAATTCTGAACCTTACTAAAACTTCTACTAGCAGGCTTCAGTAAACAATAATCTTAAAAGTCTGTTGCTGAAAATAAAGGACAGAAATCCATAATGGTTGTTTGCAAACCAAATATTTTCTCTCCGACATAAGGAATAAAATATTTAAATTTCACCTTTTAATAATAATAGTACAGATTGGTATATAAGACTAGGATTTCCTTCAGTAATAATCCAATTTCAAATATGTATTTGCCTATTAATATCTCGTCTTTAAAAGAATTTAGCATGTCGAACTGTAAAAAAAAACTATTCGTTACCCGCAATCCCGATGCTATTAAACAGCGTAATCTATTAAACAAAACAATATATCTAATGAACTGTGATTCAAGTATTTTTTTTACACCAAAAATCGCTGTCCAAAGTGTTCTATGACATCTTGTTGAACCTAGCCATGTTTTTAAGCTTTATAAATGGGTAATAAGAGAGCAAGTATGAGTATTATACTACATATTTGGCATTGACTTTTGATTACCATGTGGGCTTTTTGTTTGTGATGACGGAAAATTGATGCAATGAAATTCAATTTCATAACATACTAACTCATCTTTCTGATAATATAAAATTCCAGTCAGTGTGTATCATAAACGTATGTCATTATTTTCAGACATTTGTTTTCTACTGCTAATATTTTAAATTATAGACTTTTTCTTTTAAACCACCTGTACAAATGCAGTTTTAAAAGTAGTTTTTTTTCAGTTTTAGAGAATTTTATTGAGAGTTTATTTGAAAATTTTAATCCGGTTCTAAAAATTTTACTGGCCATAGCCTAAAGTTTAGTAAATTTCCCAAAACGTGTCTATCATTATTACATTGTAGTTTTACAATTTATATACGGGACATAACATCATAGAATAGTGAAGTAAGCAATTTTCCACAAAATCATCCTTTAAGAACAGTCTTTAAATATTATGAAGAATTTTTACTTCAGGATGTGGCCAATTTCGTAAGTCAGGGATTGTTTTCTTACATTTTGAAAATGTTAACATATAAAGTTTAAGTTATATTTTAAACGTCTCTTTAGTCAAAACACTTTTTGAAAATAAAATATATTACTATTTAAATTTAAAAATGACAGTCTAATAACTATAAAATTTAAACAAAGACTCAATGTTTGAATAATGAATGTATTTTTAATGGTTTATGCATTAATTAATGGACTATATTATTTAATTTTATCAAAAAAGTAGTTATATCTATCCGTTTTAAAACTGAGGACTAAAGTTTATAAGAGATAGTATTTTCTTTGTGTTATACTGCCACAAACGATAGAGGTAATACAATGTTTTCATTGCCAAAATTTCTTTAAAATTTTGTACATGAGAGGGTTCCATTTGAAATTATTGAAAGTCTAATATTGGATCATATTTTTTAAGAAATCCTATATTTTTTCAGAGTTTAAATAATTGTAAACAGATTCTTTAGTATTTTACATGAATTCCATGGCCTGAGAAATAGGGAAATCCCATTTATATAATAAATCCATTGCTAGGCCTGATATATATATATATATATATATATATATATATATATATATATATATATATATATATTATAAAAATTAAGAATTTGAATATCACAGCAAATGTAATATTTTACACGAAAGGTTTATTTAAAACAATATAATTAGGTTTAACTCGTAATGATGGCGATTAATTGCATATGAATGTTACATGTGACGACTTCAACGATGAAATAGTCTGCTAGAATTATAAATATACCAGTAAAATCATTTTATGCTAGTGGGTTTAATTATTAATTAGATACCTGTGAGTGAAAGCGTTTTGTTTTATAATGTGGTTAATTAACGACTCTATTGAGGTATTTCAGCTGAATTTCTTGTTCTGTTTTAATTAATACAACCTGATAATAGCGCACGTGCAATGCGTTGTTGAAATAGCGGGATTGTGTGACTGTTAAACCTTTTATTAAATTCTATTAGTCTTTTTGTAACCACGCTGTTCATTTGAAGCGATCGTTCATTCATATGCGCTCTGTTATAGTATTTTGCAGCTTTTTTAATGCGTTTCTCAGAAGCAGTAACTTATTTCTTAATCCAACAATATTTAATTAATTTCATTTAAATTTATTAGAGTTCACGTTTAGAGAGTTTTATGTTGATAAATTTTTATAAAAGTGACCTTTATTTTACCTGTAGTATTAATCAGCCACGAATATAGAAATGTACTTTTATTGAATATTGCATATAATAATTTGCATATTATAGGAATAATTTTTATTTTAAACGCGTTATGTCATTATATAAACTACTAAAATTAAGTAGCCTACTGTTTAGTCAAGAATATATAGAACGCTGTAAAATAGGTTTGCTCCTTACTCTTGGTATTTGTATTACCACCGAACACAATATTTTAGGGTCGTAATAAAATACGATTAAATGTATATATTTTTATGAAGATAAAGCAATAAAATAAGTGTGCTATTTTCGAAACGTAAACATATAAGTGCGTGTACCTTTGTTAGAATTAACTTTATTATTATTTTATACAGATAAAATCAGAATAAACATATGATACGGAATGAGAATTTCTCTGGAGTATATACCAGATTCTGTTTCTTTACATACCAACAGAATTAAAATTACTAAAACTTATGTTTACAACAACTGTTGTCACTACCCAGAATTCGAATGTGCAGAAGCGAAGCATATAACAGTTAATGAGGACGTTAGTGACTTTTTCAATTGTAATGCCTTTAAGTAGTCATTCTTTTTTGGCCATCTGGTGAATCTAGGTAATGCAATAAAGCAATAGCGATAGTTACTAGCTGAAAGAGCTTCGATGAGGTATATTTGGACATGTTGACATCAAGCTGAAGACACTGAGAAAGACCTAAGAATAGAATCAATATGTCTGGTGATTTTGTCTTTCAGGCAATGTTGACCGCCACGGGTGAAAGATTGAAGTCATAAACGTTGTAAGTCAATAACAACGAGTTTTTTTACGATTGGAAATGAGAAATAATGTGAATGAGGTTGATGAATTGTCGTCGTAACAACGCTGGAAAGAATGATCGAGTTTGCTATGTAGCAGTGTCACAGTAAACTGGTAAATCAGTTCCTAGTAGTGCGAATACCTGAATTGTCTTAATTTTTATTTTTCTTAATATATTATAGAGAGAGAGAGCGTAGATGTGACGCAAGTTAAATGAAACAGAAACAAACAGAATATTATTTGTGAATTGAAAAACACAGGAACTATGGTTAAGTTGTACATGTAAAGGTTTGTCTCTATGTTGTTTAAAAGTATTGTTGAGAGGTTCTTAGTCCGTAAAAATATTGTACAGTGTTGATCTTCTAAGATGTAGAGAAAATCTAAAGTGTGAAGTAAACCACTAGGAGGTCTCTGTACTAAATGGGCCACTCGGGATGGCTTAATGTGAATTTCTTGGAAAATAAAGCAATAAATTTCCATTAGTTTCCAACATAGGTGACGCATAGGTGAAGAATTGTATTTGTGCTTTGACATTTTAATATACGACATGCGTGAATTATTTCAGATGTTCCATGCAGCCTTCAAATACTTATTAGATTCTAGGAGTACATGAGATTTTTCCTATTAAGTCCACAGTGTATCGTTTGCAATGAAGCCTGGTATTTTGACGCTGAGGGGATGAAGTATATGTAGACATTAATCATTCCTAAGATGCAATGTGATTCGATGTGTGTAGAAGGCGGATGAAGTTTATTGGTGCAGAAATGCGGTCGGAAAGAGGCGTGGCGTCTTATAAAACTCCTTATTGACGAGAGATAATAGAACTGACTTTTTAATGTTGACCATGATCTCACATTCAACAAGGCAATTAAAAAGTGCACGATGGTTTTCTTCATAGTCGCTATTGTCCTTGGAGAAAACTATAATTTCCTCGGCATTTGGAAAAGAGAAATCAAGACCGTGTGCCATTTCTTCAATTGAACGTTGGAATGTTTTGCCTAATATTTTAGTCCGAAACTCACGTACGATAATTCTAAGAGTCCTAAACTAGTGGTGCTCATCTTCCCCGTACCCGTTCTTCGGACATCTACGTGTTTGACTGGAATCTGAGAATATGCGTTTGGAAAGGTCAATGACAAAGAAGCCGTGCTTTGACGCTGGTCGAAGCACGGACTTTAGATATACATGAAGCAGATATAACTGTTTTGTTTTATTGGGTTTTTGGTTTTGGCAATCACGTAGAAGACTGGAGACTTCTAGGGTTTCAGAGCTGACTATGGGGAGACTTACTTCTGCTACAACGAAGTTCTAGGTAAAGTCTTGGCTCAAGTCTATTCCAGAGACACAGTTTAGGTTCGAAGTAAGTTTCAATAGTAGAGCAGTTTCCTAGAGATAGTTAAACTAGTTTAAGGCTGTTAGTTATGAGTAGAATTTATTTAAAGCCATATATATCAGAACATGTATCTATTAATATCTGCGTTTTGTTTTGTTGATCTGCGATGAGGCTTCTTCCACCCTGACAGCATCTAGTTGACGACATTACTGACTGCTGGGGAATTAATTTTAAGGGTTCATGCAGGTGGAAGTACATTCGTGGGATTAGTTAGCGTACTGTTGATGAAATCAGCACAAGAAAGGATCAGATGATAAGTGTGATGGGCTATGATTTTGAGACGTTACAGGCTATGAGCACTCGCGGCAATATGAATTGCTGATTAGAGGTTTGATGAGATATTTTCCTTTAAATCGGATATTGTTTTTGAATGGTAATTGCAGACTAATTATAAAGCTTATTAGGTCCAGCAAAATAGGAGTAAAATCTGGATTGACAGTAGGGACTGAACGTGAGTGAATTTCTTAATCCGTCTGAAAGTTTTGCTGAATTGTCAACGACACTAGTATCAGATTGAGTTTTAAAAATAGTTTGTACTTTAATCGGTAGACATTGAAACAAATTGGCAAAAAAAATCATTTTTATTGGGTAACGCAAAATTCTTAGAGAATATCTCTTCCACTCAAAAACTAATTGTCTTATTACATGTATATGTTTGACCATTAATATTTGTTGGACGCATTCGTCCTGTGATAATGATAGTAGCTTAGTAAGTGCATTATTCAAATTAATGTAAGAATGGTTCTCTGGTGAGATCGTCCTCAATCTGAAGAGCAAAGTGTTATCAAGCTGTAAATCTACATTTGAATGTTAAGTTTATTCTAATAATATATTCGAAATATAAAATTCTATTAAATTTTTATCGCACAATACAGAATTATATATTTAAAGAAATAAAGTCATTTTATACTTATTTGATGTACTTCAGCAGTAGAACGTCTTTAGTTGTGGTTTTAGTTGAATGTGTTGAAGTTGTTCTTTAAAATCTTAAAGTTTATGTTGTATTGAAACAGTTTTCTTACAATTGGAATAAGACAAAATAGATAACTGAGTACATCACTTTTAGTAATATATACATTTTTGTTTTTAAGCTATTGTAGATTGTATTTAGAAAATCTAAACAATTTATATTATATTAATTTTTCTATGTTTCTGTATATTATTTGAATTAAAATCAATTAAACATATGTTTACAGAACGGTTATTTCTATACATGTGCCATTTTATGTATCACTTATAGAGTGTTAACATATATTATATTTGATTTAAGATAAGTCTTAAATCGTCTTCATGATATTTCCGAAACTTTTTTTATAATTTATCCTACAACTTTGAACATTTTAAATAAACTTACAAAATATGAGTATGGTTTACTACGTAATAAATCATTATAAATAAAATATATGGAAACATATAACATATATATGAATCTATTCCATGAATTACATATATAGAATGGAAAACACCTGTAAGTGAAGATTAAAAAGAGATCTAGAAAAGAAAATTTTTCATCCTCAAAATAAAAGCCACGAAATCTAACACCGCACAAGAAACAATACGTATCCTTTACTGTCAACTCCAGAGAAACGGCTTTACTTTAGCCACTTTTGTGTCATTTCCAAAACGACTCGTGTTTTCGCACTACTCAGGACATTTGTCGTGTCCAATACCCCTTTCATCACTTACTGCACTATTCATATGAACCGTATATCTCTTGTATTATAATATAGACTAAATTTCTCAATCACTTTAGTATTCCACACTCTTCCGTAAGCTAGTCTGGTATTCGATGCTTAATTAGGAGAAATAAAAAATATATAGGTTTCATTCCTTTTATATTTTAACATCCTACAGTGCTTACAAAGAGAGAAACAAAAATAATAATTCTCTAAAAATCATCATTAAGGTTAGTAAAGTATAACAACCTTCAGAAGTTATTCATAAATTCAGTCTCTTTCGTGATGGTGAGTATACGTAAGAAAGGGATAAAGTTAAACTTAGTTTATCTACTTAATTAAACTAATAATCTGAAAAATTTAAACAGATCAATAATTGGTCTAAATTATAAACTGGATTAAATTTTTTTTCTCTATTTCTATACTAAAGGAATTCTAAAATGCTCCAAATGCACTCTATCACCTGCCGATTCAGAATCCCATAAACAAATGCCACTTTACATTTCTCTATTTTATATACTTAGCCTGTGGATTTTTTCACTTAAGCTATGGTCAAATTCACAATATACTAGTCTACATTATTTTCACTACTATAATTCATGTGTATACAGGCCTTGTATAACAAAGTAGAGGTAGTCTCAATGTTCTATATCTATCCCTACTGTTTCCCTAAGGTGGGGTTTGTTGTTGTAAGTAAATGATTTAAAAAATATCACTATAATACAACACCTTTATGAAAATTCCCAATAAATTAGAAATAATAAACTATAAAATAATTGAATGTAAACACCTATTACTATACCTTTTAATTGATTTAATTTTGTTTGACAGGTAATTTTGGAAGAATAAGCCCAAAACAGATGTTAAGTCGTACTGGCTATGTTACTTTAATATATTAAATTTGAGATATAGTTTTTTGGTTTATGCAATTCAATAGTTTTTTGTAGCTCCTTACCTTCCATTTCTATAAAATGTAGGAATAACTTTTAAATCCATACATCCGTCAAACCCACACTTTCTAAAGGAGATTAGATCGTTTTCAACCGTTGATAAGTTTGGCATTGGACCTTTTATAACATATGGAGTACATTTCAAAATATGGGTAATATTTAATCCGGGATAACTAAATTAAAATGTACTAAATAAAAAGTAGTAAATTGAAAACAATATACACTTTTTTCCTAATAAAAACATACCCAGAATCAAAGAATCATCACGTATTATATAAATACAGAGGCTCAAGTGAAATGTATTGCTTCTCAATATCTTGATAAAGAGAGCACTGACCTAATATTATAAGCCTGTCTCAAGCGATGATGATTTTTATGCTTTTTCAGCCGTTTCCCCTAGAGAGTTAAGTTATCTGATACTGGAAAAACCTTATTTTACAAAATCCGACATTTTGTAAGTATGTTTACTCGTATGCTGCGTCCCTCATATTATAATAAGTAGGAAAAGTGTCAATAAGCCTTACCTATATTTAAATTGTTTAAATAAATTTCTTCAATTACTTTGCATTAGTTAAGTAAAAGTTTTATTATAAAAATCTAGTTGATATATACACCATAACTACCATCAAAAAGATAAGTAATATTTAAAGGATAACTTCTATTATAAAATATTGTTATAGTTTAAATTAGGATTTAGAGTCAGCTTTGATATTCCTCTAAATTATAACTCCACCATCTTTCAATCGGAATTTCGGATTATTTCATCATATATACCAAAAAATGTCCTTAAAGATTTTTATTACAACTCTTATGTTATAACTTTGGTACATTATTGGTGTTGCAGTGGTTAAATATTTACTAAATTGAGCATTGGCAGAGGAATAATAATGTCGCGCCGTATTAAACGCTTTTTAATTTGTATTTATTTAATGTACTATTATTGTGTTCTAAGAATGTTAACTTGTTCGAGAGTAAATTCTGTTGATCCTCTACATACAATTTCACCCTATAAAATATGTATAAAATAATAAGGAATTCGGTTTTTAAAGAGTTACTAATTGACAAGTTGCAATTCACAAAATCTGAAAGATAAGCTATTTTAGAATTATTAAATGTTAAGATTAACATTGTCGTGCTTGCAAACTTGTTACATTCCCAGCTACTGCACAACAAGGTTTTCATGATCCTCAGTGTGTGACCATAATATTAAATTTTGTTTATTATTTATTTGATTTAAAGAATAATGTTTTATCATTTTGCTTATCATTAAAATCTCTAACCAATACCTTTATTTCTATTTTATAAAACAAAAATTATATTGAATCGTCGATTATTCAGTGTAATGGAGGCAGACGAGATGGTTTAGTTTATAGTATAGTGGTTGCTCTTTCCTTACAAATATTTTCTTCTTTTCATTATTTACACATAATCTTTTTTCATGTATTAAAACCTTAGTAATATAATCTTATTCCCCAGTTAATTCTGAGCACGTCATTCGAAAGCATGATTAAATCAACCTTCCTGTAGACCTATAACTCGGGAGCTCAAAGAAGAAATTATCAGGTTGAAAGAAGAAAGAAGAAAATCATTGAATTTTGAATTTGAAAGTCAAATAATTTTAATGTATTAATTGCTTAATCGTTTTAATTTTGTAAATAGGAATATTTGAACCCTTTATTAATAAAGTTATGAAATAAAAAAAAAACTACACATCTGCAACTGTTATGTTGAATGCCATACTGGTAGGGACGGTGACACAGATATATGTGGCGACGGATAGCGTTAAATTATCTCTCCACCCAGCACGCACCGTTGGTTTGCACAGACCAGCCAACATGCCCGACCTTTACTCATGCTATAGCATCGTTATAGATAGTCCATCTGGTACTATTTTAGTCTTTATCAATGACCTTTATAACAGTAAACACTAGACTGCAGATTACAACACTAACGGGGGTAGTGACACATGGATATCTATCGACCGCTAACATTAAATTACCTGCACACCCACTGCTCAACACAGGTGAGGGTGGTGACACAGATATGTGTGACGAGAGATAGAGTTGACATTACGAATCCACCCACTACCTAACATCGGCCCGCAAACACTCATCAAGTTATGCTTCATGGTCGTTATAACTGTTTTTCAATAAATTATTTAGTGACAACTTTTGGCATTGATCAATAACCGTTATCATTGAGTTCATTAAAGAGCAAAACGTACATTTATTTTATCCTCAAAGTGATGCATGAGTAGTGTCATTCATTTTATTACACGTTAGACAAACAATTAACCCTACGCAACAAGTTTCGTTGAAGGCACAATTCTAGAGCGATTGTTATTCTTGTGATGGCCTGCAGACAGACAGAGAAGCAGGAAATTGAATATATATATATATATATATATATATATATATATATATATATATATATATATATATCGTGGGGGTTCACAGCACCTAATCTAATAGCACCTAATCTCACAGCACCTAAAATTTAACCGTCTAATAGCACCGATTCTCATAGCACCTAATATTATAGTACCTAATCTCACAGCACCTAAGGAAATGCCCGAGAGTCGCACGGCACCTAAAGATCGTGCTGGAGTTTTATAGCACCTAATATCACACCACCTAAAAGGGAGTGGTGGGGATCGCCGGAGGGGTAGGCCGCCACCACTAACGAGCTCCTCCCGTTTGTGTTCAATGGGGTGATCGTGACAGGCGGAGAGAAAGAGTGGGGGCAGAGCCGAGCAGTACCGATAAATCCCGAACATTCCTGACAAACCCTGTACATGCGGCTGATAGCGACCTCAGTTCGGAACGGTTCTGATTTCTATTATCTTACGAATTAATGAGTCGTTTTATATCCGAATTAATGAGTCGTTTTATATCCGAATTAATGAGTCGTTTTATATCCGAACATATCTGCAAAACATAGAAATTATATCGAATTAATTATATTAATATTGAACTTTCTTTATAACTCCAAAGATACTTTACAAAATGTGAGATGGTGCACAACGAATAAAATGTCATAATCTAGAATAGAATAGAAAAATTATTTATTTTCTTGAAAATATGTACAATAGTAAAATTATATAAACATCATTTATACCTTAAGCACAAACACAAACATTGCTCCTTAGTTGTAGACACAATTGACATGAGAATAAAAATAAAACAATGTTACTTTTTATTAAAGAAATATGAACATGTCTTTTTTTATTTTAATACAGCTAGGGTACATCAATAAACAAAATTCAAGAAAACAAAATAGTAATTTCAACATATGTAATTTCAAACATTACATTATGTGCAGTAACCTAATTTTTGACATCTAACCAGACTAGCTCAATAGCACTAAGCTCTGGATGGTAAAGAGACAGTCGTAAAATGTCATGGCCATGTTTAATTATAGGTCGTCTACGGCACATATTTATATACCGGCGACCCTGTGATGAATATGAAGAGTATGACATGTTAAAGTTTACAACACTCCTTTAGCGCGGTACCCAGTCTGCAGAGTTTTGTACCAGTCTATTAAGATAACGATAAAACAGACCAGTTTAGTTCATATATTTACTCTTAAATAACGAATGATCGACTTGCTTACCTACATTGTAGTCACTAATGACTACTAGACCACTTTAGGTGGTCAACTATAAAAACACGTTTTGATTAACATTTAATTTTTTGTATGCCATGCACTCTTAGATTTTTGGTAGAATTGTCTACCATAGTTAGACAATCTTTGTAGAAACTTATCGAAAAGTTTAACAATAAAAGCGAATGAAACAAATTTTTTTTAATAGTATAATCGGCAAACTAAATTGGCATTATTCGCCCGTCTCTGTCGCTCGAAGCCTTGATTAAGAAGTATCTATAATCGAGGCTCGAAGCAAGGGGAGTGTGCGAAAGGGCTTTTATTGTATTTCTCAAGCCTTACTTGTTTGTGCATTGACTCTTCATACCAGGCGCAAGCTTTGTGTTGTCTGTCTGTCAGCTGCTGTAGATAAAATATAAAATCAAATAAACACGAAATTGAACTAAGAGCTTGCGTCGACAACGAATATGATTTCAGCTTAACACATTCAAGTTGAAATTTGCCCCGAATGTTTTTACCACTGTGGGTGTTACAAGCCCCAACACCCCTCTATTTGGACTAAATTTAAGATAATTTTGTTAGTAATTTTTGTAGATTCAAAATTTGTCTATAGATTATTAATATCATTCCATAATTTACTAAAATCAACTATTCCACAAACATGATATACATTTCTCTGTAAAATGTTTTCGCTCCCTGAAATTTGCTGAAATTGGCTATAGCCATTTAAGCCTATATGTCCATCCAGCTATATGCCTAAACTACAAAATAAACCAGCTAAATGAAAATGTGGTTCCTGTTATTGTAACTCTAGTGGTTACTCTGTGGTTATTTAAAACTCTGGTATTTATACGTTTTAATCTGAAAGCAATTTCATCTTTACAGTACCCATTACAAAATCAATTTCTCCAACTTACCTTTGGAAGTTATTGGCCGTAGATTAACATTACATTTAATGAGAAACACTTCAAATTATTTAGTTTAAATATATATATATATATATATATATATATATATATATATATATATATATATATATATATATATATGATAAACTAGTGATAAGTCAAGCCAGCGTTTCTACGCCAGGTGCAGGGTTGCAGTATTGGTTGACTCATATCTCCTTTCTGTGGCATGTCCTTTGATATCTTATCGTATTTTCTTTTGAGAACTTTAGTATTTGAAACACTTTGTTAAGTATTCATATTTTAATAACCTCAAATTATTACGATCAAGTTTTAACTTATAGCAATAGCAATATATTTCTCTGTCTGTTTGTTGGATATATAGAGAATGAGAAATAAGCTATAGACTTGAAATTGTGCATGCAACTTCGACCAAGCCTGATAAGTGTCATTTTGTGTCGTCTGGCGTACGCGATTATAATGCTGATCTGATCTATAGTACATGGAAATTATCGAATAATTTCTAACTAATAGTAATGTAACCTACAAATTATATTTATTTGATTAAGGCAGTTGGAAAATGCAATGAACCAAATATAATGTTACGAAACAATTTTATTGGTTTACATTTTAATACGAAAGATGCAATTAAAAAACTCAACATAATTGTTGATTTTGTGTTTGGAGACCCTGAAGATAAATTCTTTAACTACTATGCTAAGTAGGGCTCTTTTTAATCCTCCTGGATGTTTAATCCACCCTCGAATGTTTTATAGCTACGCCACTGAATGTAACGAAGTTACTTTGTTACATTAGACTTCCTTACGTCTTTTTTGGTATTTCGATACTCCGTTGTATTGGTTTATTTGTATGTAGACAAGAGTAATTGCCTGCCATTAATTACGTTGTAAAATCACGGTTCAATGAAATAAATTTAATTGCGCTGCATCCTGCAGCATCCAGCTTTGAAAATGTAATATATATATTACATTTATACATATACATACATATACATATTACACCACCAGGCTCTATTAAATTCAGAGGAGTACAGAGCGAGAACGCGCGGACTGCTTATTCCACTATTCTAATACGCGGGCTATCTCTAGTTGGCAGGAGGGGCCCCTCCATCCCCACTTTTTCTCTCCGCCTGTCACGATCACCCCATTGAACACAAACGGGAGGAGCTCGTGCCACCACTATCCGTGGCCAGTGGGCGACCGTCCGTTGAGTCGCGTGGTTAGGGGAGAGCTCTGAGTTGGTTATTGACACGTGCTGTGCGGGTTGCATAAACGCGCTCGCCGGAAGAATTGAAGGCGGTGGACGTTTCGTTTAGGAATTTATATTATGACATATTATGTTATTTTTACCGGATCCCGGCGACCTCTCTCACACACACTAAACATCTCACTTAAAACGTCTACCACATTAAAATATACCCCTTTATTACATCTGAAAACGTTTGACGGCTTAGGTAGTATTAATCTATATATAGCGAAATTGAGATATTTTAGATATGTTTATTGATTGTGATAATCAAAAATATGAAGAAAAACACAGTTTTCTTTTAAATTTAAGCTTTCTCCAATTTAACTCCTCCTAATTCAAAAATAATTACAGTTAAAAATATAATATATAATTTGTTGTATGTCTCTTAAAGAACGACATACTGATAATTCAGAGTTCTAAGTTAATATTTAAAGGCGTAACAAGTTTTTTTGGGAAACTCATTAGACTTGTATTTATTTATAAATCACGCAATGCTTATTGCTAATAGTCTTTACTTATGAGTGAGGGTGCAGAACAAGCGAGGTACACAGTAACTGTGCCGGAACCTTACTACATTATGGCTTAATGAAACACACATACCAACTTGCCCCGTATGCCAAAATCACAAGATAAAATATCGACAGTTTTATTTTCACACAAACCACAACATGAAAATGTTTAAATTAGGCTTGTATGATTCTGGTAAATATATTAATTTAAGGAAAGGCGATTAAATTATCCATTTACCCAAAACAAATATTTAATTAAACTTATATTTGTAAATTCACTAACAGATAATTTGAGGGAAATTAATATTCCTCAAAGCGAAGCGGCCGAATACCTTCCATAATCCTATCACCATCGTCTTTGATATCGGTGTTATATTTTCACTGTTTACCTCATGTTCACTGACACAGTCTTCCGACGAATTTCTGTCCCTCAGTCAAAATATTAGTAGTCTCTCTACAGCCTCCCCCAGCAATCATTCATTGGTTCCAGCGTTATCAATAACTATTTTTTTTATTCTCTACAACTTTCATCCAACAATCAGGCGTAGTCTTTTCCAAAGCTTCTTTACAAATTTTGTGATATAATTAATAGTGAGCGACTTATTATTTTTGCGATATGTAAATTAATTTAAGCCCATATTAGTTCAATCGCGTGGAGCTTGACTGTCACTAGAAGTTCAATTTTTTCATGTCTGAACTAAAGTGACTCCTTTCTAGTAAACCATCCTGTAATTTCTGCCTTATATCTTTTGCTCATAGGTGCTTTAAATATTTATTTTGAATTATACAGTGTATTATACATAGCAATAACTACATCTTTCATTAATATAATCCACCCATAGGGGTAGAAATGGACTTGGAATTCTTAGAAGACCTTCCTTATGTCCTATGTACATAAAATGTGGCACACACATGCCTCATAACTTTCACAGAAAATCAATAGCGTCTATATGAAGATTAACTACCATAGCGAATGAAATATAAAATTGCAAACCCTAGAAAAAGTATATTATTATTTTTCATCTTCCCGCTATCCGAAAAAAGTTTAAATTTCACGCACGCACGCACGCACGCACGCACACACACACACACACACACACACACACACACACACACACACACTTCTCGTCATATAAATTGGTTATACAACGTATGTTAAAGAAGATAAACCTAGATTACTCGTTTTCATGGAAGTAGTACCCGCTATAAAAAACTACGTTTTGCTTTGTAAACTTCCCTTCCTTACTTCCTTGTAAACTTCCTTTGTAAACTGGGGGAGCCCATTGTCTTGATAATGTTTTTTAGTCTGCCTAGATCAGGTTATTTCATGCAACATCTTTATTTTTCTTTCTCGGATCGTAATGGGCTTATTTTAAATATTCAAAAGAATACTTTGTCTGAAACATCTAAAACCTTGCTAAATCCAAAAGTACAAGTGAAACATTTAATTTTAATTTTTCCATAATCCTATATTGATGATCTGACAAACCATTTGTTTTCACATGATTGGAATGTCGTACTTAGTAATGGAAGAGTATTCTCTACCCAAAAACTCGTTCATGCATATTTCTCCATTTCAGTTCATAAATAAACATTTTACTCTACAGTTAAAAAACAACGTTCCACAGTTAGTGATATTAAAGGTCGAAATCAAAATTATTGGTATAGTGGGGAACTGGACCAAATGAAAGAAATTTTTGTTTTTGGAGAAATCGACAAAACTTTCTACTAGTGACAGGCTTCGTGTTAACTATTTAAATCTCTAGAAATGTTATAAAAAGTCCGTAGAAGATGCGAACTCACAATGTCGCAAAAATATAAAATAGCAGTAACCAATATAAGGCCTGGGGAGAGGTTTTTTAACGCCAATATAAGGCGTTTTCGGTGCAGATAAACGAAAATACAAACATTTAGCATCTCAATCGACATTATCAATAAATATCACTCTAGGTAACTTAAACCATTTGTTTTCTCAATTCGGTTAACACCAAATAAAGGGTAGTATCAAAAAGCCTCATGTTAATAGAATGAACTTAATAAGAAATTACCATATTTTGAAAGAAAAACATTTATCTTTGTAGAAGTCTCAATTGATGAGGTCATTAAAGCTGCCAAAAGAGTTAAAAACTCAGAAAGCAAAGACATTTATAACAAATCCAACAATATATTTTAAAGAATTTACCATACGTTTTTGAACCCATTAACTATATGTATATCTGCCCGATTCTTAAGAAAGGGTCTAGGAGTTTCCCTGAGAGCTATTGCCCAGTATAAATTTTACCTGTCCTGTAATAATAGAAAACTGTTTTACATGATGAACCTTTTGCGTATCTGGAAAATAATATCAATCTAAATTTATTACAATAGAAGAGGTAAATACACCATTGATGCAATTTATTCACTAATTAAGGAGGTCCTAAACACTTTTGAGATTAAAGCCTTTGCTCAGGTAACATATTTTGACTTGAGCAGGGCCTTAAAACTTAACTATTACGGTATTAATGGGAATCCGGCTTTAAAGAGTTCTTTAAAGACTATTTATCTAACTGCAGGCGAAAAGTTTGTTTCTATTAATGGAAATCGATCCAACAATTTGGTGATCGGGATTGTTGTACCTAAGGGTCAGTCCTGGGCCCTATTATGTTTTTATTATATATAAATTAATTTCCTACCGTTATTAGGTTAAAATCTCTTTTGCTAACGACACAACTCTTTAGAATATCCATACAAACTTTGACAAACTACAAGTTCTTGTCAGTGAATCAGTTGAGAAAGCCTCAGTGTGGTTTAAATCAAATGGATCTTTACTAAATGAAGTCAAAACTCAAAACATTTTGTTTACTTTACGACAAACCCCTACAATTGACACACCAAATTATTTCTTTTCTTGTGCTAAATTTCTAGGTATATTTTGGTAGAGTAATTTTTTTACTTAGACGTATTATAAATTGTGTAATGAAAAATATTTTAAATCTGCATACTATGCATATTTTTAATCAATAACAAGGTATGGCCTAATATTATTGGGTAATAGCGCTAAAATTAATGAAATCATTATCCTGAAAAACAAAGCTATCAGAATAATAACAAAATCACAACCATTAGAACACTGTGAACCACTTTTTATTAAGCTTTGGTGGAAACTTTTATAAATTTATATATTTTTGACTCAGTATTGTATATTACAAAAAAAACATGTCATCATTCATTTTGAATAGCAACTTGCATAATTATAATAGCAGAAATGAATATAATATTGTTATTGAGCATTGCAGATTGAACAAAAAACAAAATAGGCATTTTATAATTACTCAGAAGACAAATTGCAATATTTGGTGTATTTTTCACGAGGCACTCCTGCTGCGTGCCTCGTAACTGTGCAGTGTGCCTGATTCAAAGGTCTACACATGTGGTATTTCCTTGTGCCAGTGCACTGAGTGCTGAGACACACTGCATGGTTGCCAGGTTAATCTCCAATGCCCGTTATGTAGGCAAGTGAGCCAGATAATAATTAGAGTTTATTTCTGATAATTATAATTTTTTATATACAATAAAAAACCGAAATTGAAAGCCTATTTTTGTTCTATATTATAAAATTTTATTTCTTTCCTATGTAATACATCCTGTATAAATAGATTACAATGAAATGGATATGTTATTAATAGTATCATATGGAACATTTTAAGAGGTATTGAGATTGCGTCCTAAACAATTAATAACTTTGATCTCAAAAATCAGGAAGATTAATTTTAACAACAATCAGTCTACAAGTAGACTGCGGCAAACTTCTTACGACGCAGTGGGAGGACTGAGAGTAGTCGATCTCACTCAGTATATACCAGCAACAAAAGTGTTAATATACGTTTTGATGTTGTCGTCTTGCACTGTATGTCATGTTATATGAGTCTTCTGAAGCCTTACTGTATACTTGTTCTCAGTTTTTTCAAGTAATGTTCTAATAGTCCTCATCCTCTTTTTAAGATTCACGACTTGTTTAACATGGTCTTTTTAATCTATGAATGTTCAGCTTTGACAATGTAATTTAAACATTAATTTAAATTTGTTATGCAATCATTACTAAGAGAGATATTCGCGCCAATACACCAAAATTCAGAGATAGCAGGCTGATTAATAATTTTTATAAAGACTCATAACAAGTTGTTATATTCTTTGAACAGCCAAAACAAGACACGCTCTTATAAGTGCGTTACTGGCGCAATCTGTAATAAGATATATATCCCACTAATATTATAAATGCGAAAGTTTGAATGTTTGGATATTTGGATGTTTGGATGTTTGTATGTTTAGACGTTAAGATGTTTGTCCTCGAATCACGCTGAAACTGCTATACGGATTGTGCTGAAATTTGGAACCAGTATAGCTTTTGGTCTGAATTAACACTTAGAGTAGCTGTTAACACTTTCAGCTGAAGTTTATCAAAGAGGCAGAAACATGTGTTTACATTTAGATTTGAGTAAATATTGAATTATTGTAAAGTGCTTAATCAGTAGTGTAATGTAGATTTCAAATACGAAGTTATTTAATTTTAAATTTAGATTGCGCCAATGATCAATAATCCATCTAATACAATAGAAATGCTATTTATACGTTGTTATAACAACTGCCTTATTGTATAAAGCTGTGAATGTTTGCACATAACGTAATCTAATCTGGTTAGTTCCTTTAACATTGTGTATGGCCTTTTTACTATTGTAATTGAAAAGCAAATGGAGATAATATTGCCCTAATACTTGAAGCATATACCCCTAATACATATTTAGCGATCGGTAAAAATATCAAGCATACGGCGGTTAGCGCAACAGCATAAATCAATTGTGGAACTATAAATAGATTAGACCGGGGGTGAATTTAAACGACCAGAACAGACCCATATTGACCGCAGCAATTTTTGACTTGTACGATACACTTTCGTCATTGGGATAAAAAGGCTAACTCTTATTGTTACTGAAGCCATCGAAGAACGTCAATAAATTAACATGGAATGTGGGAGGGAAATACTAATCTTATAAAAACTGTTTCACTTTATGACTTCAGGATCCCAAATCTCTGTTCTTTAAACTTAAATCTAAATTGGATCAGGAGATTGGAATAGCTTTGAGTGACTATCGATTATCTCTAGACTGTTTATTATGTTATAGAAAAAGAATACATAGATCTATTGTACAGTTTTTCAACAGAAGATTGCGTGCGAAGCCGCGGGTAACTGCTAGTATATATATATAAAAGTATATATATAAGTATATATATATATATATATATATATATATATATATATATATATATATAAGTATGTATATATATATATAAGTATATATATATATATATATTTAAGTATATATATAAAAAAATTTTGCTGTCTACGTATCTACTGATCAAGCCCCGTTCTGAAATTTAATTTATTTTAAAAATGTTTCTGCCTGTTTTACGAACATGAACTGAGTGTCAACAACATTTAAATACTCAGTTAAAATTCGATTATGAAAACAATGTTAGAATAGTTTTCAAATTGTAAAATATTCCAGGCAACTATTTTGATCCACCTCTTATTATAACATTTCTTAAAATTTCAACGGATTACTAAAAATTTGTCGAAATAAGAATATGTTGTGATTCATTGTTATGTGTAATATGTAGGTCTTATTTGTAATCATACTATGGATATTATTTCATATAAGCCCATAAGCCAGATTGAAAGAATTTAGACATCTTCACCTTTTTAAAATGTATACTCATGCCATTGATAGACAACAATATGCACTTTTTAATAGAATATTAAAATAATATTCTTAAATCAATTTTTCAAGTTCAAGTTAAAGTTCAATCTTCTTTATTATCTAAAAATACAATTTACCTCCCAGTGCACCTCAAGCCGCGCGTGCGGGAGTTCAGTTGAATCATAATTACAATAAAGTTATCTTAGTGTTCATTGTCCAATTCATAACATAATGTCCATTTCCATAACAATGTCTTCACTTAAACTAAATTCATAAACTAGCCAAAAGCAGTGTAAATCTAATAAATGGTATACCACGAGATTATTATAATATTACTTAGAATAAAGCAGCATTAACAATATGTACAAAAAATGTAATTATAAGCATTACAAATTTATAAGCAAAAATAAATAGAAAAAAATTGTATGGGCTCCTTAAATTCACCCATTTGTTTCTTAAAAGTAATATCATATTTTTCAAATTGAGCCTTAACGGTATCCTCCATTTTGACAAAACTTCTTCTTGCAATTTGGCCAAAATGTCCTTAGTAATTGTTTATTTTTGCTATTTACTCTTACCTGAGCAGCAGTTCTTACACTTCCATGATTCACGACGTGCTTGTCCCGTGCGATTCCATGTGCTTTCTAAAATATCAGCACAAACGAAGTGTAGATTTGTTTTACATTGAGAACAAACATCTTGATAACACCATTGATTTAAATATTAAAAACTAATATAATCCATTTTTGTACAGTTTGACTTTTTTACTATAAAAATCTCAGGTTAGTTTCGTTATTTTATGGAATGTATTATACAAATTGCAGTTTGACTTATAAGTTTATATAGTAATTGTAAAATAAATATATTTCTTAATGCAATGTAAAGAACCGCCTATTTATTAACGCTTTATGAAGAATCGAAAGGCTTTATTGAAATGGTTTGTTGTGCGTCCGTCTGTACGATAACTCTTATTATAAAGGCCCTAGTGACTTCAAACTTGGTACATATGCTTTTATTGGTCTAAATAAGAACTCTATTGATTTTAAGATAAAGAAGAATCGTATGTGCGCTACCACTTATGTTACACTCTGTCGAGTCTTTCAATGCTTCTAACACCGTTCGGGTTATTTTAAGTAATCTCGTATTTGGTTCACAAAAACATCATATATGTATAGTACTTGTATTCATTATAACACTTATCTAGCAGTTTGGCATGAAATAGCTAGATTTTTCGGCTGAAAGTATAAAACTCGTGAGTCAAATTTCACTGTTATAGAACATTGGGAGGTTAAAAAGCTAAACTATAGTTCTTCTAATGGTTGAAATTCCCTATGGATGTTACATTTTAATCCAAATAAATTTGCTTTTTATGTAAGTCATGATACTTACGTGTATAAAATATTTACTTTGTCTAACGTAGGGAAATTGCAGAATAAGTGATGAATGATTTAAGGCTTTGCCTATTTTTATATAGATTTGAATGCAAATTATTACCGGTTTTCAGTGCACGGAATATACGATTTGAACACATTTAATTCCAATGACGATAAAAACTTATATAAAAATGTAAAACACAATGAAATTAGATGAACAAATAATTTACAATATTGGATTATGTGCAAGATTTGCGGTTTGGCCTAAACATTCATTCAAATTCAAGGTAAATAATTTTTTTTGCCATTATTAGTTGTAATCAACAACCGCCGCACGCCATGCGCACGGACCCTTCTCTTGTGCGAGGAGACAATTGTCTATCTCGTGTCGCCTCGCCTTGTGCTGTCGACTGCTCGCCCTGCTGTAGAGGACAGTAATGGCGGGTCGTCGGGAGCGGGGTGAGGGGCAAGGTTGGATTCTCCTCCATCCCCTCTGTCCCCACCAAGGCCCCTTTGGAACAAAGCGAGAGGTGCTGTGACACTGAAACTTGAAACAGTCTCACGGCACCTAAACGAACCGTGGGTCGTTGCACAGTACCTAAACTTATAGCGCCTAATATCACAGCACCTAAATGACGACTAGGTGGTATGAGATTAGGTGCTAAAAGATTAGGTGCTATGAAGCCGCACCATATATATATATATATATATATATATATATATATATATGTATATATATATATATTATATATATATATATATATATATATATATACATTTAATCTCTCTGAAAGAATTGAAATTTTGCAAGCAGATTCAATAATAACCTCCAATGGCGATCCGATAAATCCTATTAATAAATGTGCAAAATCATAAAAATAATTTTTGTTCTATGATAAAGGAATTTCCTAGGATATTTCTGGTTTACAGATGCGGTCTTTATTGGCACATTTTGCAGATGGTTGGGCTAAACGTGTCAAATGTGAAGCATATCATATAACGATAATGGGTTCCTTAAACATTTAATTACTCTCCAACGCTCTGATTGCGCGCATTTTGACCCATAAACCAATTTAAATTTGTTTGCTACGCTCAGCCAAATTTCAAGGAATGAAATGCAATACCGTCAAACTCACTCGTGTTTAATTAGAAATACTGCTTTAAGAAACCTTATTTACTACAGATAAATTGTTTATAATTTATCTTTTTAATATTTTTAAATTTATTATATTTGGATTATATAATTTGTAAAATGACTTTATTGTACATAGTAGGTATAACTTACATTTAATCTGAACCTTTCTCAATTGTACCACAATTACTATTACAATTAAATGTAAACATAGTCGCTGTTTAATTTATTCTCTAGGATTGAAGCTCGCTCATTATCGTAAAATTCAATATTCTCTATATAGACTTCAACATTTATGCAAAATTTCAGGTTTATAAGTCAATCACATTCACTCTCAATATATGTTGCAGATAGATAAATAAAGAAATAAATGCATGTGTCAGCCTCTAAATTTATAGGTTTCGCCAACAGAAAGCCAATAATTTATTTTATTATTAGACAGGAAAGGCATACATGTTTGTGATATTTGTTTAGACCTCCACAGATGATGTCTAAACCCCGTCACAGAAATAAAGATAAATCACCCTCGGAACAAGGGTTGTAAAATAAATACCATCAACAATGATTGAGATCTGCTTCGTGGTTGACTGTCCACTTTAAAATATTTGACATTTACAAGCAGCTTAATATGTTTTCTTTATTGTTTGTTACAATTATGTTTATACTAAGCATTTCCATGCATTTTTATTGTAATAAATTATCTTGGAATTAAATGTATGTTAAGTGAGCTTTTCCCTATTAACTAAATTAATAAATTTATAGATATTATCTATGGCTTCAATAAAGCTTTTTTAAATTCTGTTATTTATAAAGCAACCTGGTCTTCATTAAAGTGTTGGGTAAAAATATACTTGTAAATCTGTGGTAAGTGTGAATATAATGATAGTATAAAATATTCAACGATAGTACGAAAATTATTCAAATGTTAGTACGACTTCTATCAAACGATAGGTGTTATGACGCTAAGGATTGCATGCAATATTATATTTCCACTTAGATAATGAGTATTACGTTTAGTATAAGATTGTCTTTAAAGTTGAACTAAGAATGAAAACTTCACTGCGAGTCTATACCGAGTGAGTCTAACAACTCCCAATAATTCCATTCTGATCTGTTAGATGTTTGCCACAGTCAATGTATTAAACTACTGTACAATAATTATTGGGACGATAAACGTGTAGTTAATATCGTCTCAATATTTGTCTCTGAGTATTCTTGTTACCGACGGTAATTTCTCTTCAGTAAGATATTGAAAATATGCAAACGCTAACAATTTATTTAAATGTTACAAATTTGATCAAATTGTGTTTTCTAGCTTATTGTTACTTGTGTGCGGAAGGAATGTCGAAATATACCTGTTTGAGTGTTTCATAAAAAATTTATTATGTGAAAATATTGTACGACTAACCGTTACACGATACTTAGGGAGAAACAGTTTCAAATAGAAGTGCGTAAACACCTAACTGAAGCCCTTATGATGGTATTTGTTTGAGTCCTATGAAATCTTTAACGTAATTCATCATGAAGCTGGTTAATGGCATTTAAGATTTATGGAAAATACGTTGAGAGGTTTCGGGACCAATGCTTATATCAGTATTTTGTGTAAGGGACCTTCCTGAGTCAATTGGATTTAATTGATCCGATTTAATTGTAATGTATACTTTATGTATTATTAGTAGGTCTGAAAAAACGTATTTCGCACAAACTGGGTCAAATTTATTACAATCATACATTTTCTTTCTTATACACATCATATATATGTATAGGCTAATTAATAAAGCTTTATAGTAGAACCGTTTCATGCAACTTTCCAGAAGCCTTATAAACATAAATATTTTAATTTCTTCCTACCTTAAAAAGTACATAAAAAATTAGCAACTACATAATAGGGTTCGAATGAGAATTATTAATATAAATGTATAGGGTTACATGTAAATAAATCGGAATATTTCGTTAGCTGTTTTAGTGATTTTTTTTCTTTACTCCAACCTAATATTGGATATACACTGCCTTTATAATAATGTATTGATTTATATTAACTAAGACTAAATGATTATTGTTACTTAATACTTAATCTTAGTGTTTACCCAAAATTTTATTAAATGTAAATAAATAAATAATGCTTATCCTAAAGACTAATATAATTTTAATTAACTTCATACTAAATCATTAAAATCTATGTTTTATACTTAAATAGTTCCGGAAGTTCTATATTTCGAAATATTTATTTTATTCTTAAACATTGAACAAATCAGAGAAAAAATTCTGTTTATGAAACTTTTAGAAAGTCGTTATTATATAACAGAACAAAACTTTACGAAGAGATACAGAGGCTGTCAATGAGTTTTGAAACTAACAAGAAGTGACACACTGCAGTTGAAGTAACAATTCAATGTTGAGACCTGGCCAATTCGTTACCCCTTGACTAGACATTTATTATACCAAAATCTTTGTTATCTTGTATCCTCACTTTTGAACGCATTTATTTTTAAGTTACACTAAAAGCCTGATCTCAAACCACTATGAATATAACCCATAAAATACTAATTAGTAAGTAGTTTTTGTCATATTGTTATTTTAGTTGGGTACACATAGCACAATAATTTTGAATTTCATCAGATTACCATTTCCATTTCAGATACTTTGAATTTAACAAAATTAATGTTAATTTATATCTGAAATAAATTTAACTAATTTTAGTGACAAATATAATTTTTTTTAATATACATATAAGCATTTGTACAATTCTCAAAATGCCTTATGTAATACTGTACGAAAAAAAAAATTATTAAAAAATAATATGTAAATTCTTTTAAATGTTTTGTTTGCGTGGAATTGTGTAATTGTAGGAACATTTTAGAGAAAATGAAATAATGTGATGTAATATTAAGAATATTTTAGTTGAGTTTGTTTTTGTATTCTAAAAATTATTATCCCTTTTATTTACATTCATACACCTATGAAGTGAGTGAAACTCGTGAAGTTCATATTTAGTTAATTAAAAATAAAGATTCCATACTGTATTCTTTAAACATTACACAAGTATAATAGCTTACGAGTGTAAAAATAGTAATGTTATTCTTGTTTAAATATTGGCCGAAACAATAAGTTAGATTTCCGCAGTTCACAAGACACGACACACACACACGCGCAAGCGCACGCACGCACTCACACACACACACACATTTCGTTTTCGTTTTACGCTAGTCTTCAACACCACTGAAACAATGTTAATGAAATTTTTTATAATTGTATTGTATTGGTCCAAATTTAATGATAATATAGTTTTTACCAAGAAACTTCTCCGACCAACGGATTACTGATCTGATGGCGAAAAATTCAATCTTGCTCTTTCAAGCTTTTGGAATATTATTTCATGTATTCTGCTGTAAGTTTATAGAATTTTTTATGTAACCATTGTTTTTTGACAGGACACAAGAATTTTTATTAATTTTATCACTATAGATATGATAATACTTATGTATTACATAATATGTAATGCATTGTGTAAATTAAGTCCTGATAAGCCAGGATATGTTCCGAACGAATGCGATATCGATGTAGAAAACTGCACCATACCTATTAAAATGTCATTCATAAAATTTGAAGGATAAAAATACAATTCCCCCTTTTTTAAAGGATGGTAGAAGTGGGTCACTTAAAGTTTTAAAACTTCAACCCCTATCTTGTGACATATAATTTGAAAGGTAAATTAAAAACAAACACAATGACATGAAAAAAACATCTTTACAAATCCTACCAAATTTATTGGAAATTTAATATATACATTTAAAATTACATGTCACTAGATAGATGTCGTAATTTCATATTTTAAAGTTACTCCCTTTTACCCACCACCTACGAAAACGGGGGTGAAATTATAGTTGATTTTTAAAAAATCCAAAAAGTAATTTATAAAGTCTGCTGAAGGTTGAACATTGATATCTCAATCCCTTCTGAATATATCCAGGCGCATCAGAACTTAATTTATACCCTTAGATGTAAGGGGTTGTTTAATTTTCTGTTTTGTCCAAAACACTTTCCGTTTTTTCACTTTAGATTTGTTACAATTTTCCAAATATCTACCTTCCTGCAATATTTGCGTGTACTCAATTTTTTCTTTATGGCAAACACGGTTACCACTGATAATGAGATAAGTGGTTATCTGTCCCACAGGACTCGCCCGGTAACAGACAGCGCTCCCGGGGGCAACATTGTTGTTAAGCTACGCACATGTCTGTCCAGAAACTGTCCAGAACACAGAAGTAAGTTACACAAAATTTTTTGGTTTAATCTTAGATGAAAATTTGTTGACATTGAATCTCCATACTGAACACATAGTTAATAAAGTTACTTCTGGATTGTATGCTTTGTATAGGATGTCAAAATTTTGCTCATTAAATACTTTAAAAATAATTTATATCTCTCTTATAGAATCATCAATAAGTTTTGGTATTGAAATATATGGGAGTACGTCAAAACGGAATTTGGATAGAATACTCCTTCTCCAAAAGAGGGCAATACGAACCATGTTAAAATCTAAAATTTTGATGACTCTGTTCGTCAACATTTTACTGATTTAGGAATAATGACAGTTTATAGTTTATATGTTTTCCGATCAATACTCCATGTAAAAAAACTATGCATAAATAAATTGGTTCCGAAATTAGGTGACAGTCATTCATATTTCACAAGAAATCGAAATCAAATTGCTATTAATTCCCATAGGCTAGAATTTTATACCAAAAAAACATCGTATGCAGGTGCAAAGTTTTTACTAAGACTACCTGTGGAATTAAAGAAGTATAGACAATAGTAAATTTTTTAAGAAAAAATTAAAAAGTGTTTTGATAAACCACCCATTATATAAATTTGATGAACTTTGACAACCATCCTTAATTTATGTTGAACCTGGTAGTAGGTATAGTTTGATTTGTTATGGAGGAAACTGTAAATACTGTTACTTAGATGCAGTTAGTTTAATTTAACATAATGACGCCATTCAATGTATACCACTGTATATTATATGAATAAAGATGTTTCAATTCAATTCAATTCAACATTTTATAAATTCTTTATCCCCCCCCCCCACCCCCCCCCCCCCCCACCCCCCCCCCCCCCCACCCCCCCCCCCCCCCACCCCCCCCCCCCCCCACCCCCCCCCCCCCCCACCCCCCCAGAATTTCTTATCTGTCTGCAAGTTTTACAAAATTAATATCAGATTGATTTTTTAAGAAAAAATTTTACTTTGATCGGTATGCATTGAAACCAAATCGCAAAAAAATCATCTTTTTATGGAGCCATTTCAAGTTAGAAGTCATTTGTGACGCAAAAACTACGTGGATATTTACTTTATTGCACGTAGATATTTTAATGGTTACTCCCGAAACTCATTGCTAAAATTTATCCTAAAACATTGAACATGTTATTAATGAAGAGAATGTCCTCAGTTTAAAGAGCAAAGTGCTCATCAAGCGGTGAATCTACATTTGAATGTTCAGTTTATTCCAAAAATATATTTGAGATACAAAATTTTAATTATTTTACAACGAAAATAAACAGAAGGATTATCTTTTCAACATTTGAGTAATTTTATACTTACTTGACGTACTTCAGCAGTAGAAAGTCTTTAGTTGTGTTTGTAGTATAATTTTGTTGAAGTTGTTCTTCAATATCTTGCAGTTGGTATTGTAGTTAAACCATGTTCTCGCAGTAGGAATAAAACAAAAAGCATAACAAATGTGTATGTCAATTTTAATATTATATACCTCTTTATTATTAAATAATTTTTTAATATACTTAGAAAATTAAAAAAGTAATATTATATTTAATTGTAATGTTATGTTTCTCTACACAGTATTTGAATTAAAATTTGTGAAACATATGTTTACAGAACGGTTATTACTACACATATTATGCATTTTCATTTATCACGTAATAGAGTGTTAAAATGTATTATATTTCATTCAAGATAGGTCTTAAATCGTCCTTAATGGTACTCCCGTAACTCATTGCTAAAATGTATCCTAAAACATTGAACTTGTTATTAAAATGTACGAAACATGAGTGTAGTTTACTACGTAACACAAATCATTCAATGACACATAAAACACCTGTAACTATAGATTAAAAACAAATCTAGAATTATACACTTTTTCATCCCAAAAATAAAAGCCACAAATCTAACACCGCACAAGAAACAATACGTATCCTTTACTGTCAACTCCAGAGAAATGGCTTTACTTTAGCCACTTCTGTGTCATTTTCAGAAACGACTCGTGTTTTCGCAATACTCGGGGCATTATTGTCGTTTCCATATATCCCTTTTCATGACTTACTGCATCATCAATATGAATTGTATGTCTCACGAGAGACATATAAAACTACGATAGTAACGAACTATGATATAATATACATTTCTGGAATTATTTTAGTGTTCAACGTTCTATCGTAAGCTAGTCTAGTATTCGTTGATTAATTAGGAGAAATAGAAACACATGTCTAGGTTGATTTAAATTCCTTTAGTATTTGAACATGACAATTATACAGTGCCTTACCAAAGAGATAAAACAAGAATATTAATTCTCTTAAAAATCATTATTGAGGTTAGTTAAAGGATAAAAACAAGGTTCAGAAGGTATACATAAATGTAATCTAATTCAAGATGGTGAGTATGCGTAAAAAAGGATAACGTTATCCTTAGTATATCTAGCTAAATTAATGCATTAACTATCGCATTATAGTGCTCACGTAATTTAAGTGCCACAGGCCCAGACGGCTTGGTAGGTTTTAGTTACTACCTTGCATATTCAAATCACGCAATGTGGATGAGAAATTAAAATTACAAACTAATCTGGTCATGATTGCGAGGGGGGCGTCAAACGCTGGCAGAAAAAGAATTAATTTCTTTGAGATATCATCTTAATATCAAGCATTAAGCCCCAATTCCTCTTCAGGTTGAATAAGAGAAGAAACAGCATGATTCATGGAACAAGTTATACCTTATCCACTCGGCAACGTCAACAATAATAGCGTTGTGACAATTAGTTTTCTATTGTTCTAATTCTGCACGATCACCATATTAAAATATAAAACTAGGTTTTAAACTGGATTTACAGATTATTCAGAATCATTACCCATGCAGACTATTTCCTAGTTTGAGAAAAGACGGATTTTGTTTACCTATTTTACAGGAATGCATGTGAATTTAATAGTTAAGCTGTACTATTCATCGGAATAAGTATTGAAGTTGTGAGTGAAATGTATGATTCACGTATATGTGTGCGGAATTGATTTAATAATAATACTTTCCTGTTTATTGAGCTCCTTTTGAAGAAATTAGCTTAATAAATAAAAGTTATGTTAAATTTATAGAAAAAAATATATTCAAAGTATTATTTTTGTGAACAAAATTAATGTGAAAATGTAGTAAATATCCATAGGAAATTTTAATTATCTATTGCATAAAAGTGCGTTTAAGTGGATTCTATGAAGTTACCAATTTAATATGTTTTTATACTTTTAAGTTATTTCATAAAAAAATAAACGTGAAATAACTTATTCAACAAAAAATTCGGAAGGGTCATTAACAATTCCATAGTTATTAAAAAAGAAACTTCATTTTCAAAAGAAAAGACAACTTGATAATGTTTTAGCATTAGTATGAAATTTTGCATTTTTTCATATTTTAAGTTCTAAAAAACCATTTGTATTAAACAGTAAAGCCGTGATAACAGTGGCAGTATCGCCTCTGACCGAAACGTTGATCTGCATGCAATAGACTTGGTTTCAATATAACATATTCCATTATTATTCTATTATAAAAAATACACAATGCCATATTGATTGTATAGTATCTTATCAGCAATAATGCATTTAATTAAGCGGTCAAGATATAAAGATAACGATACACTTATAATATGAGACAAACCGGCTTATTCAAACAATTCTTATAACCATACAATTTATTTAAACTGAACAAAGGGACACCGGTAGAACTGTAAACTATAAATTTGCCAGGACATTTACGTGGCAGAGTGGCTTGTAGTTAGTTGGGTTTCTGCCAGAACAAGATGGTGGGGCTTAATCAGTGTCAGCTCTGTAATTGTGTGCCCTTTAGCAGAGATAGTCGTGTAGGAATGTTTGTCATTACGTAGATGATATGTATCATTATTTTATTTTGTTTGAATGTCCGATATAAAACTTCCATTATTCGTATTTGTGAAATCTGTCGGAATCAATTGGAATATCTGACGTTGCTATGGGTAGCACATTTCTGATAACTTAGAGTAGAAAACAGAAAAAATAACACCAAATGCATTGTGTACTTGAGTATTAAATTATACTCCGTTTGAGCGTATATGTTAAAAAAGTACAACATAAATTTAATGTACTAACAATTACCTGTGGCTTCCCACGTCAAATTTTGCAGGTCTTGCACAAACTATGAGCAATTCTGGTTTGAGTGACTTATATTTATGACGCCAATGTTAAATTTTGTTGTTGCCATTAATAAAACGTGTAAAAAAGGTTCATATTTTCGGTCCCTTTTATTTACTTCTGTCTTAGTATTATTTGTACTAGTAGTATCAGTATGTTTTGTTACATAGGACATCTTAACTTGTTTTCCGATAAAGATCTACTATATAAATTATAGGCTACTTCTGTAGAAAGAGAAGTAAGATGGATTTCATATTCCAGTCTTTGCATTTCTGGTAAAATTTTTTTAGTATTTTAAAACATTTAGAGTTAGAAGAGGTGCAGTCCAGCGAAGTTTTATTTAGCATAGTTTTGTCGACTTATTTAAAGGGAGTCTCTAAAGGTAAACTTTCACCATCTTATATTTTTACAAATTTTTATAAGGTACTTACCTAATCGCTGAAATCTATAATTCTGTAAAAGTTAGTGGCTTACCTTTTACACAGTTTACTCACTTTAAATATAAACAATTATTGGGTATGAATTACTGGGTATGACCGACAGTTAAAACCTACAACGAGTATAGATAACTTTGAGATATGAACTCTAGTTTAATAGATACTGAGATGGTCTATTATATATTGTAACAATGGTAATTTATGGCCACAAACAAATTCACAAGTCAATTTATTGCAGAGCCAGTAAACCGTTTCGTTTAACCTTTGATTCTCCTTAACCATAAATTACCAAAGATTTGACTTTCTAATACTCAGGCTGTGGTAAGATCCAAATACCTTAATTGTGTATGATTAGGCCCTTGAAAGTTTAAAAATAAATAGCTCTTTTCGAACTATTAAAAAATATGGATAAGTTTTGTAATAATTATATAGTTAAGTACAAAAAACATTTATTTTTATATGTTTTTCCACTTATTTGAAACATGTATAAGTTTCAAGACGGAAAAGCATAACATTCTTTTTTGTACCATACAATACAAAATTGCAATATGAGAGAACACTATGAATATGTTACCACTTAACTTTTTCAATATAATCTGGTACAAAGTAACGTAGATTACTGATTATTTATAGAATATTTGTAATCTATACATTTAATTTCAGTAGAATATTTATGTTGGTTATTTAACAATATTATTTTTAACAAGCGTGTTAACTAATATGATAAGTGCATTCATTACACAGTTTTTAATACTTAATCATCCTTATGAACAAAAATTTTATTACTTATAACATACCTTTGCGTGTTATTATGCTCAATATCTTGCGGGCAAATGCAGGTAATACAGATTAAAATTTTTTATAACAAATTAATAACATATTAACCAGCAAACAAAGATTATTGTTGTCATGGAAACAATTATGTAATATATTCACTTTTCACTACCATTATAATTCGTATATAATAAGATGTTTAAAAATAAATTATTCACAAGTTAGATAGTTTTCGTTCTCTTCAGTTTTATAGATAATTACTTTAATATTCTGACCAGAATTGTGCGCTATTTCTGTTACAGAGCGATTCCTCTGGATCAGGTAACCGCTTATGTCCTAATCAGTGGTGGGAACCAAGAAACGGGTTTTTACAGGAATTTATTTTGAAAAATGTACAAATAAAACAATTTTTACTATTGTTCAACTATGTATTTGTAAAACTAACGTTCTTCTTAAATGTTTAACTGTTTTTAGTAACATTTGCGATAAAAGGTGTGCAAAGCACAATTATTAGTCGAAGACGATAACACAAGTATTTTGTGTACTAATACTCCATAGTATTCACCGTTTGTGGGCGTATTCACCATAGGTCTCCTAGTGGGAATGTAGACACTTTTATTTTTTTTCTAAATTCGAAAAAATTATTGACATGCCTGACTAACCAACGTCAGGAATTTGTCGTGATGGGGGATTTCAACATTGACGCGTTGGACAACACTCAACATTCCACAATTCGATTAGTCGATTTACTTAGGTCATTTGACCTGGAGTTACTAGTCAGAACTCCGACGAGAGTGACGGCTACAACACAATCTGCTATCGACAATATCATCACCAACCACTCAAGTGTCGCGGTGTCTGTAGTGAATACAGCTGTCTCAGACCACTATGGCCAAGAAGCCGTCGTTAGTGGGGTACAACTCAAAAGGGAGCCCAAAATTAAACAAACAGTAAGAGACATAAGGCCAGAAAACATCGCTCACCTCAACACTTCTCTTTCTAAAGAAAGATGGGATTTTCTAAATTCATTCCAACCTGTAGAGCAGCAGTTTAGATTGTTTAACGACACTCTAAATTTCCACATTAACATTTGCTGCCCTACAAAAATGATCAATGTTTGCGAAAAAACTTCCAAAAACAACTGGATCACAGCGGGTATCTTAGTTTCTAGAGAAAAACTAAAATTTTTTCTCCGAAATTTACAAAACCACTTCAAATGAACAATTTAAAACTTTTTTCAAGAATTACAAAAAAAACATACAGGAAAGTGATCCAAGCTGCAAAAGCATATGATGTCTCAAAATCTATTCTCTCTTCCAAAAATGTTTCAAAAACAAACTTGGGGCATCATTAATAATAAAACGAAAACTCATAAATCAGTCAAAATTAAAATTGGGTCTAGGCTTGTGGACGATGAAACGGAGATTGCCGATCAGTTTAATAACTTTTTTGCATCCGTTGCTGATGGGCGGGGTCCCCGGCCATCTGAAAACCTCAAGTACGCCCCCTTGCAAAGACAAAGCCCCCACATCGTCAATGGTGTTGGCGCCCGTCGTTGAGGATGAGCTTCACCGAATTATTCAGCAGCTCCCAGCCAAAAAATCAAACGACCTCAATATAATGTCTCTATGGCTCATAAAAAAATGCTGCAAGCATTTTAGTGAGACCCTTAACCCAATTTAGTAAATTATTCATTCCAAAAAGGAGTGTTTCCCTCTCTCCTGAAAATTGCTAAAGTTATTCCTATTTTTAAGAAAGACGACCCAGCTTCAATTACTAACTATCGGCCTGTCTCAATTTTGCCAGTGATAAGCAAAATTTTTGAAAAGCTATTTCTTATAAGAATGCTTCATTTTTTGGACAAATACAATCAGCTCTCAAGTGAACAATTTGGTTTCAGAAAGGGCAAATCGACAACAGACGCAGTTGTGAGTCTTGTCGATATGATTGTAGAGGGAATTGAATGTCGAAACCACACAATGAGTGTGTTTTTAGACCTGTCCAAAGCATTCGACTGCGTAGATCACGGTACACTGCTCGACAAACTTGAGTCACACGGCATTCGAGGCGTGCCTCTTAAATGGCTTAGCTCGTTCCTAAGTCAGAGATCCCAAGTTGTCCAAATATCAAATAAATCATCCAAACCAATAGACCTGAGATATGGAGTCCCTCAAGGGTCTATACTCAGTCCTGTGCTTTTCCTGCTTTACGTGAACGATATAAAATCATCGCTTCTGCATGGAAAATTGGTGCAGTTTGCCGATGATACGACTCTTTTTTTCAATGCAATGTCAAGCGAAGTTTTGGAACAACAGGCTTTTTTTGACATCAAACAACTGTGTCCAATACTTCCACAGCCTCAATCTAACAACAAACTCTTCAAAAACCAACGTTTTAAATTTTGCCTTGCGCACTGCAGGCAACCAGTGTGAGCCGGCCATTTTGTTAGATGACTCCACACTGGAAGAAGTCTGCTCTTCAAAATTCCTAGGAATGCACCTCGATCGAGGGCTGACTTGGAATGAGCACATTGACCATGTTTGCGCAAAAATCTGCTCAGGCATTTTTGTTTTGAGATCTTTAGCCAAATACTGTCCGAGTCAGGTACTGATTACGGCGTATTACGGCTTGATTTATCCCCATCTTGCCTACGGAGTGGTCCTTTGGGGAGCTTGCGCAAACACTCAGTTTCAAAGAGCATTCAGACTCCAAAAAAAAGCAATTAGAGTAATCGACAAAATCAAATTTAGAGAGTCGTGCAGGGAAGCTTTCAGGAAATTGCAGCTGTTGACTCTGCCGTGCCTCTACATTTTGGAAACAACTTTGTTTTGTGTGAGTAAATGTGCCTTAACCAGAGGCCAAGACATACACATGTATGAGACGCGTGGCAGAGCAAACTACCGGACTGGGAGACACAGAAACGGTTAGTTTATGAACGCCTACCCTCGCAAGCGGGTGTGCAGTTCCTCAACAGACTGCCCAATTCAATTAAACATGCCCCAACGCCTAAGGCGTTAAAGACTCGCCTCAAACGCTTCTTGGTGTCTCAGGCATTCTATAATGCGGGTAAGTTTTTGGCATTTGACTGGGAGACCGCCCAATTAGAAGACTGACTCTGCTGTGCCAAGTGGGCTGCATTGGCGAAGAATGAAAGAGGCGTGATTGTAAAATTGTAAGTATGAATGTGTATTGTGTGTATGAATGCTTGGAATTTTAGAAACCCCGTATTGACGTTTGCCATACAATGTATATACAATGTCGCTGCAATAAAAAGATTTTGATTTTGATTTTGTTCAGCGTTTAATAAATAACTCTGTTTAAAGACATAACTCCTGAAATCTGGAGTCAACGTCTGTCTAATAAGATCGAAACTGTGGTCATTCCTATATATTGCAACAGTTCGAACTCATATGAGTGTGAAATTCGTCGAGGTCGAAATTCATAATGCACTTAAGGTATACTGTTTAGGGAATACACCTAATAACATACTCAGTTTCTTGATAGCCAGTTGACGAAACTTGAAGTTCATAAACTGTACCATTTACTACACACAACTGTTATCTTCATTTGCCTTGTGCAATGTTCACACTACTTGTACACCTCAGTAAAAGGGGAAAACCATAATTAATGGAAAGAATGTTATGCGTAGGTATTTTTCCTTGTGAAGCAATGTCTTTGGAGCAACTTATTAGTATATGACCTTAGCGATGTAGTTTTAAGTCAGCCTAGTTTTATATAATATAAAGTTTAGAGTCAGTAATAATTTTTATACAAACAAAGGTCAAATGTCATGGAAATAAGTCTTTTGGGGTGGTAAAATTGATAGTCTCTATGTGTGATATTCAGACAATATTTATCTATTATTTGATAGTTATTAATACCATTAAAGACTGCTGGAACACAGAGTTATATTTTAGGTGGTAAGTGAATCCCAAGTATTAAGTTCTTAAAAAAACTAGTTTTATAATAATTTTAAACTATTATTTGTCGTGGGCTGTGGTATTAATGCCAATGTTATTGTTATTAATTTTAAATCATTTACAACATGTCTTAAGATGTTAATACAGATATTAACATGTGAGACAAGAAAAAGTGCATATGTGGTACATGATCACCCATGCGACATGAATGAGTGTTATTCTGAACTTTTCAGTGAGTACATTGTCTGCTTATGGGCACTGTTTTACTAAAGAACGCGGTTTCACGGGCTGGATATCTCCAACATGAACTGACGCTCATTCTCTAATTTTTAAATCCTTAGGTCCTCTTGATAATTTTTATATTTGGAATTTTCCGTCACCTATGGCCTCTAAGTGAATTAAATGTTTGAAAAAGTGGAAGAAATACATCCGTATGCTTGGATTCACCTTGTCCCCAAGAAGTTTCTAAAATTATGAAGGGAATAGATACAATTTCATTAGGGGTGACAATTTACGTATAGGACATCTTAGCCAAAGTTCTCGTAAAGTATGGGCGATTCCACGATCTGAAGATTTGAACAGGCAGAAATATCTTATAGAACAAAAGTTTGTAGCGTTATTGTTAGCTATCTTAGACTGTTTGATTTTAGAAAGCGGAGCTTTCTCAGTCTGGAAATATCTAGACTGACACATTGATGTCAGTCTAGATACGTATAACTTCAATAAGTTATACGTATCAGATGTCAGAAAATGGAAAACTTAATTTTAATAAATAGGTAATTAACGCACAAGCGATCCTAGAGACTAAAGGTTTCATGGGTTATGAGTAACGAAGATTATTAGTCATGAATAACTTAAATAAAATTATATACTCATAATTGGTAAGTATGTGTGTTTTCACATCGTAAATTTATAGTGTTGTAAAATAGACAACGGTAAAGCAAACGGAATTGTATAATTAATGGACTCATAAAAAATTACCGAATTTTCAGATTGTGGGTTTCAAAATAATAGACTTTTCAGCTTGAAAACTATTTTCACTCATATCGCGGCTTGCAGAGCTTCAGTGTCCGGATGCGCTTACTCGTCAGGTCTTATGAACTACGGAAGTCTGACTTACAGTTTTGACCGGTAATCCAATGCTTTTGTTCCTATTGTTACACTCGTAAGCTTTGCTTGAATACTGTTTCAAGAATGCTGAATACAAACTTTATATTTAGAGAGCTATTTAATCAACTAAACTTATAGTTAGCGAATATACTGTACATATATTTTGCTAAAAGTAATGGAAGGGATAATACAAGAGTATAGAACATTATGAAAATAAAGTAATGATAAAAGAAGTAAATTAATAATCTGTTTCTCCTCTTAATTCTTTAACATTACCAGACTTGCTTATAATTTATATTTTAAAAATATTTTTTTAATCTATCGCCTCATATAGTAAATTACATATTTTTAGGCATTACGTATTTAAACAAATGCTTAATATGGATATGCTTAAGATTTACCATAGAAACCTAGGATGTATATTGTTTAATCTGTATGTAACTCTGTAAATCTGACGTTGTTTGATTAAAATTTAAAATCTTAACTCAGAAGTAGCTTCAGTTATAGCTTTCCAAGCGCTTCAACTTTGTATTTTGTTGACCCGTTTCTAAAAATGCTACATATCGTTTGAGGAAAATTGTTAGTCGCTAAATTTATATATATTTTGTTTGTGAAACATACGTTTCCAACTCTAAATATTTTATAGTTTGTTGTTGTTGCCACCCGATTTTAATTTATTTATTCCCGTTTTTGTTATAATTATTTGTTCTTATAATACGTTTGCTGTTATTTGACTAATTTATTGCACTCATTTTAACATCTTCCCAATAATTATTAGTTTAAATTATCCCAATTTTTTTTACTTTAGTAGTCGTTAACTACTATATTATGATTATGTAACTCAAAATATTGTATCTAGTCTGTATAATAGGAAATCGTTTAAAATAGATAATTTCAGTTAAAGAAGGTCATTCTTCTGTTTACGTGGTATGGCCAACATCCTGAAATACATTATGTTAATAACGATATATCTCATAAATAATTAATTTCAAACATTTGTGATGGACTGACGGATATAAAAGCATATCGTAACAAAGCAAACACAATACGCAAACACAAACAAACACGCGCGCACGTGTGTGTATATACGAGTATATATAAAAAAGACGATATCTGATATTTTTTAGCACAATACCATAATTTACAGTAATAATGTATGAGAATCTTAGAAAGAACATGATCCTTGTCTTCTTTAACTAGTACAAACAATTAACAAGTTATAAGCAAAGTTAGATTTAAATTTAAGGGACGGAATAAGGTCTTTCTTACCACAAATAACATGTTAAACATTCAAATGAGTTTGAAAAACGTTCTAGTTCTTTTTCAAACATAGAATTTTCACACAAAAATCTTAAATAAATAATGAGAATCAAATAATTCTTGCATAAAAATTATGTTTAATCTCAAGAATGAACATTGTTTCAAGCGAGAAGACCAGTACTTATAAAAAATCAAAATCTGGAATTGAAATTTCACATAAAGTAATGACATTATTTAGTATAATTAAGGTACAAGCAAAACCATTATGTATAGAAGTGCCAAGTTCAAATGTATGGAGTAAACTATATAAATTCAAGAATTATAATTAGGTCTATTTCTGGGGACCAAGACACAATTATGACAAAAATTAATCGCATTTCTAAAATAAACGCATGTTTAGAAAATCATTCAGCATATAGAGTTGGCCTAATATTTCCAGTCATTTCTGTCGATATCTGGAACTGTCTACAATGAGACTACACATTTAAGTCACATCCATTATTCTAAAAAATGACAACGACAGTTTGCAGTACTTGTAAGAGATAAATATCTGTCCAACATGGCTCCTTTAGCCGTGACCAATCTGTAATGTAATTTAAATCAATTATTAATTTTATTGGAGGGAATTCTTTACTTATAAAACCAAATAAATCTGAAAAACTATTCTAGAAAAAAAAGTTAATAATGCAGTCTCTTAAGTATCGAATATAACACAATTAATCTCGAAAAATTTAAAAATGAATATTGAGGAAGGTTAGAACTTTACGACTGTACTGCAATATTTTATATGACATAAATATATTTTTATTTTTCTAAGAATATCCAAGCTAATTTTAATGAAGATGTCAACAGCTTTTTGAAAACCCATGAGTTTTCGAAGAAGAATTGCCAAACTGAAAATATGCAACATTATTATTGTTGGATAGTTGCTAGCTAATTAGGGATCGGCATTTTTAAATAGATTCTACTTTACCAGTTTTTGAGAAATATATGAAAAAGGAATCTATAAAGAGTGATTAACCAATTTCATATGTTGCGCCAATGTGTGTATAGAGAATAAGTTTATTAATAAATTACAGTTAATAAATTTAAGGCACTATTTTATTGGTAGTAATTTGTCAATTCTAAAAATCAAAACTGCATTATCCACTTTATTATTATGAATTTTAAAGTGTATTTTACTTAAATGTTTAGCTTTAAAATTCCTTTTAAAAGAATATATTGATTACAATAGATTTGCTAATTTATTTCATTAAAACATTTTTAATTGCACCTTGATAAAACACGATTGCTGTTTTACATTATTAAATTACTGTCTGTACAATATCTCGAGAACGACCTAACCTTTAGCATATTCGTGTGCAATAAAACTCCCCTTTACATAGGCAATAAATAACAATCTACATTATTATTATTTAAAATATTTAAATATTTGCTCTATAGTTTATTTGTGTTATTAATAATTTGTTTCCAGAGTAGTGAGATGAGCCAAAACAAATTGTTATAGCTAAACAAAGCAAAGGATAATCTAGACATTTTTTTAATAATCATACAACTATAGATACAGGTATCTAAATCGTATTTAAATTATGAAATTTGCATAGTTATATATGTATATTCTGAACAGTAATTTTCTAAGAAACAAAACAATCACAAGTATATATATACAACTGCACCATAGAGTAAGCAGGATATTTACAATATAATATTGCATTATAGAGTAAATTATATCTAGAACTGTTTTAATAATTAAATAGAGAGTGAGAAAAAAAGGTTTGTAAAAGTTATAAGCCTACCTCAAGTGATAAAGTCGTTAAAATCTCATCAAGATCACGATGTCTCTGATTACAGATGTTTCCTAGACGATCATTTGCCTTTCCGTTTCATCTTTAATCTGCAGTGGTCTAAAATGTTTAGTTCGTACTATTTATCGTTAATATTTTCATTATAATATAAGAAGGACACAAATTGTTAAACAAATAGTTGTAAAGTGACTCATATCTACTTGAAACCGAAATATTCAAAACAGTTTAGGTTTTCAATATTTTTACTCTGGGCACGCATAGGAAAACTTGGAAGGTATAAGCTTATAAAATAGCTAGGCCACAGGTTAATTAGATATATTATTTATTTGCTTTTGATTTAAAGGACATGTTTTTAGAACATTAATACAAGACCAAATAGTATTGATTTAAAAGTTAATATTTCTAAAACGGTAATATCGATCATGAACGTGATTTTCTAAGATCATACATACTCTTATATAAATATTCAAATTAGATTAATTTATTTACGAATTTTATTTGAACCAAAACTCCTAATACATAAAACTCATACCCTTATACCAACCAATTTCGTATTACGTGATAGATGTAATGGATTTTATTAAAAATAGTTCATTAAAAAAATTCAAAACAGTTTCTAACAAGTCGTTAAAAACTTTTATATTTCTTATTCGTCAATTCCTCATTTTATGTAAATATTTGCCTCTTCTTATTTATATCCAGGAAAATCATCAGAATTCGTACAGCTCCCAGTAAAAAGAAACGTTTTCCACGTTACAGCTTTAAAGCCATTAAATATATTGGCATATATTGAAGTATTTAACTGTAAGAACCTCTCAGCTGACATCTGAGTGGCTAATAGGAAATTCCTACAATTGGTAATTCTCAGCTCCTGAAAGTCCATGACATCGCTAACGGAAACATAAGGATTCTTTGACTATCAGGTATTTTAAATAACCTTCATCCATTTATGTTAAAATTAATTTCAATTTTCAATGGTATTGGCACAAGCATATATGCTCTGAAGAAATTTATTCTTTTGTCTCAAATAAAATTACGAACTTACATAGAGTGTCAATTATTTAAATAAAACACATATTCGTTGAAATAAATTGATTATTAAATTATATATAAACTAACGTATTACTCCTAACTATTTTTAAAATCAATTATAGTATTATATTTATTCTAATATGTATTTTGACCCTCAAACCTAACTTGTATTCTTGAAAGATGTAGAAAACTTATCTCAGGTAAAAATATGTTTATATCATTGTCTTTTTGATTAAATCACTGGGACCAGAGGCTTCCTCCGGTGAACATGTTTCGTTCACTAGAGCACCCTTGTTACCAATTCTTTGGTAGTAACATATTGAATTTTAAATTAATTAATATAAAATATTTATGATTTTTTGAAAAGGTTTTACGGATTTTGGTAAATAAAAGGAAAAAAATATAAATATGTTTACTAAAACACACGGACATTAATTAAAAGCCAATGAGTGGAAAACAAATTCTAAACTTTTAATCATTAGAGTGATCTGTCTTGTAGTAGGTTCAAGTAATGACAAAAGTGCTGAGTCTCTCTTGTGAAAACAAGTCCAAGAGAAATGTTCTTTTAATGGAAGCATTTATACAGATGTTAAGCTTGATGGATGACTTTCCACTTGGTGACATTTACTCGGCAATTTTCCAACATAAACAAAGTAATAAAAACCTTAAAATATATAACAAATATGATGAGAATATGCCATACCCTTTGGTATGGTAAGAAACAATACTTGAATTTTACGATCTCCGTATTACACATATGATTTTGAAGTCATTATTAATATTATTATTTTTCATCTGTATTTCATATTCTTGATAAGTTGTATATAAAATTCCAAAACATAATCATCCAAAAACTGAACTATCACAACGCCCACTATTATATTTTATACTGTGAGTATAGCAGCTATGTACAAGAATGGGATATATTTACCAATATAGAGACAGGTAGAGGAAATCCATTGGTGCAGTGTCAGAAATGTAGCTGACAACCTGGGCGATATTATCTTTCAAATGTATGGTTTAGAAATACCTGTAAATCCCAGAAACTTATTATTATTATTAAGTTATTTTTATTATTAGTTATTATTATTAAATAATAGTCAGGTACAAACCTGCCTTGACGAAAATCAAAGTCTAACAAACACTATTGCAGCCGTATATCATGTCAACTGTGTTTGAAACAGGACTGGTGTTTGCTTGTGTAATTATCACACACAAAAATAGTGAAGAGATCTCCTTATGTACAGTGACTAAACTCAAGACTTGCTTAAAATGTAATATGTCTCCATTGCGGCAATGCAAAACACTACATTACTGTTCCGACTGGAAATAATTTAATAGTAAGACTAGGAATATATTTAGTATTTTAAACTGTACATTTAAAATCTGAGATTTCTAAATAATCCCTGGTTTTAAGATAGTTATATGGGTTTAAATAGGAAAGGAGATTTAAGAGAATTTCCCTTGGCTCAATGTATTTTAGCCGAAAACCAAGCTTTTCAACGGACACATATTATGTTCTTTCAACTTTTAGCTACTAAATAGTTGTGTTAGAAAAAAAAACAAGGTTTTGAAAGAATATTTACATATATTACTGAAAAAAGGTAAATTTCATTTCCTTCCTACTTAAGGTGGTATATTTACAGTTTAGAAAAATGAAACGCCTATTAAAAATTCATTTTCTCAAGTTTAATTTCGTTAAGCAATGTGATAACTTTGAGCTCTTGTATACTCATTATTCAGAGAAATATAAAATAAGTTCCTAAATAAAAATCTTAAAAATAATTTTTCCATTAAAATAATCGCAAATAACAGCGCTTTTCATTATATAAACTAAGTTTACCACCATACTGGAAAGAGTGTAAAATTGTAATACTCTAATGTAAATATATCTAAAGGAAAATAAAACTAGGGCAAGATAAACTGTTTGCAGTAAGTTATATCGTTTATAATTTTACAATACCAGCCCATTTGTATAAAGCCAGCATATGTATATTATGTGTGTGTGTGTGCCTTAAGTCTTGCAAATATCATGATAATATACAGGGTGGAGCGCGGTAATTTGCTTTTTTGCACTGCAGGCTATGGCGGCACTGTTGGTCGAAGAGAGGGGAGAGTGGGCGTGACTTATAGTGGCTGAGGGGAGATTTGTATTCCTCTGCGTTCCAATTGCCATCATGCAGTGGACACGAGAGGAGAGGTCGTTTTTGAGTTGAAGCGTATTTTTCAAATGCCCACTCGATCATTGCAGTGCAGCGTGTTTTTTCGTTTACGATTCGCTGTTCCCCCATGCGGACGTGTTCCTGGTCGGCAATCAATTGTAAATTGGGTAACTGCATTCAGAACAGCAGGGAATATGTCATGAGTACGAAGGGGGACCTCAGAGAAGGATTACAATACCGGAAAACATCGATAGAGTTAGAGCAGCAGTACTGCAATCTCCAAAACGCTCTACTCGTAAGCAATCACTTGCTCTTGGCATTTCAAGACGTTCTCTCCACCGGATTCTTCATGATGAACTGAGATTTCACCCGTAATAAAATGTGCGTGGTCCATCAATTGTCAGCACGGGACTATTCGACACGGCGTACTTCTTGTGAAGACATGCTTGCAACTATACTGCGTGACGCAATTGTGTTCTTTTCTGATGAGGCACATTTTCACCTCAGTGGGTGTGTCAACAAGCAAAATATGCGCTACTGGAGTGAAACAAACCCCAGAGGAGTCCACCAGAGACCTCTGCATTCGGACCGTGTCACTGTGAGGTGCGCCATATCATGAGTAGGCATCATTGGCCCTTACTTTTTTCAGGATAACCGTCGTGCTATAAACTGTGAACTCCGAAGGGTACTTGACTATGATACAGGATTTTTTTCAGCCGGCTCTTGAGGCAATGCAATTAGAGGATACATGGTTCCAACAGGATGGTGCCACTGCACACACAGCGAGGGTTACCATGAATTGTTTGAGGCAAATGTTTCCTGGACGGCTTATCTCTTTGAGGGGTGATGTGAACTGGCTGGCACTCTCACCAGACTTAGCCCCATGCGATTTTTTCCTTTGGTGTTACCTGAATTCGAAGGTGTATATCAACTGTCCCAACACCTTGGAAGACCTAAGGAACAATATTGAGGCAGAAATTGGCAGAATACTAGTCGACACGCTTGTTAGAGTTAATGAAAACTTCAGAAAACGTATGCAGCAGTGTGTGGATGCCGAAGGTCGACATTTGCCAGATACATTATTAAAAACCATGTAATTTAAAAAATTCCCTTACTGTTCAATATAATTAAAATAAAAAATAAATTTTTTCTAAGGTTCATAAATTTTTTATTTCATTTCCAAATCAGCAAATTACCGCGCTCCACCCTGTACAAAAATCTTGCACTAATCAGGTTTACGGGCTGACTTCCAAGAACCGATATTTAGTAAGAATTTACACGATTATATATGGAAAACTGAAAAACCCATATCTATATTTTAAAAATAATAAAACAGCATATATTTGGTAACAATTCGATTATGATGGGTAGACTGAATATAAGCTAGAGGCATATGTAATATGATGATTATCAGAAACTCAAACACATAGTTAGTACTGTACTAGTATGGACACTAATAATACACCCATTATTTATTAATTTTCATGCAACATATGCGTAAAATTCGTTACTTATTTTTCTAAGTCTGCAATAATTAAACTATTATTTAAAAATTAAGATCCATTCCTTGTTCTATCACTTCATTGTTTATTTGTCCGTATTATTAGTTAAGTGTGTGATTATGTATTACAAAAAAGTAGAATTTTTAATTTCAAAAACTAAATTTTAAAATTTCATAAGGAAAATCAATTAGATAAAGTGTGAATTAGGCTTAAAACCTTCATTCTCCAGTAATAAAGTTGTCATAATCTTATGAATTCCGATGAAAGATTTTATTCAGGACGATTCATCTCTTGTTAGATTATGAAACTAATTTATATACTTTTTTATCTGTAATTTCTTGTTAAGAATTTACCTTTTAATAATTATACTTTGGCGTTTACAACGATTACTCTACATTTATAATGACAAAGAAAGTAATTAAAACAACTGAATAATGTATTAGAGCTACTATTAGAATGTAATAATGTTACACTGAACTTTCGTGGAGCCATATTAAAGGCATAATATATGTACTCGACATGTCCAAGAAGTTGCGCAATTACTTCGTTATAATGGCTAATAATAACACCATATATAAGGCAATTATGTGTAATTACAATAATTGTTAGTATTTCTATATACACTTATATTAAAAATTTTTACATTATAACAACTGTTATGTTTGCTGTAAACTATTTTTAACAAGAATATATTATGGGGGGTTTTCAGGATAAGAACAAGACATTTGAGGAATATATTTCCAAGGTAGCCGCATCGAAATGGCAGTTAATGAACCTTAACAATTAATCAACATCCACGCAATAGATGAGATACTTTTAAAGATAGAAAGGAATAAAATCATAATTTCTTAAGAAAGACATAATAGAAAATATCTGAACAGAAACACTTTTAGTTCTGAAAATCATAGCTCAAATCAAATATTACAAGGGCCATACCATCCTAAGCCGTCACTGCCAACCATTTTATAAAAGGATATCATTATCGCTATTCAATTATTTGATCTTGAGTTTATAAATAGTGATTGTCATTATTGATAGTCAAAAATTATTTGCAAACGAAAACTAAATATTATGAAGATATAATGAATGAATAACTAAAGAAATATTTTAAAGGAAGTAAAAGTATAACGTTATTTTCGCATAAAAAATTCACTTAAAAATACTTACTCAAAGCCGACATTTTACACTTAAATACATTCCATAAATTAATAAAACAGTTAACGGAAATTGATACCAATAAGCTTAGAAAATTAAACAAAAACTACCTACATTACTGCTGAAACACGACTCCTGGAGATAAAAAGCATACATTTAAATTATTATCCTAACTTTTGCAATATTGCATGCGTAATATTTGCGAATTTTCCAATTATTATCATGCACGGTTCAGCTATATCGCGCAGGGGCGTTGTATATACTATGGTCGTGAGATGAGATACAATAAGAATTCCAATTAATGAAAACCAGGTGACCTCGCTGGTCAATTGTCAGGCCCATTTTTTCCGCTCTCTCTAATCTATCAATGAGTGAATTATTTATTCAGAACGATTATTATTATTCATTTTATTATTAAATATATAAAGGAACTTCACTGTTACAGATAAAGAGTAATTTAACATAGCTAGTCTAGTCATGTTGATTCTACGTCATTAAATTTTATCGTGTAACTTGTTCAAGATCCCTCCTAAACTCTTCAGAGGTATTAATTTATTTTACATATATATTACAAAATCCTCATGTTCTAAATATTTTTAGAAAAAGTCTTAGTGATTCCAAGCTATTTTCAAGTACAAAATATATATATATATATATATATATATATATATATATATATATATATATTGTGGACGTTTGTAAATTTTTTATACTAGATAATCACCTACCACAATTCATTCATATTCATTGAACTTATAAAATTAAGTTTCTCTTTTTGAATAAAATAAATAAACGAGGGCAAGTTGCTACATAAATCTTACACAAGGTATACATTATACACAGCTATGTAGCTTTTGGCGTTCTTGAGTTATGTTTGGTACTTCTCTCGTAACATTATGTGATGGTGAATTGCTGATTACAGTATCTTATGTCCTACATAGTATAATGTAATTTACGAATCAAGGGTACCTACATAATAAAAATATAAAGTAAATTTATAAGCTAAATTTATAAGTAGATAGCATTCTTTAAACGTATTAGGGGAGTGCGATTAGATCTAAATTGAGAACCGAAGAGAATATATTTCACATAAAGGAATATACTTAAAACAGTGCTGTCACTGGTGTGAGAGGGGCCGGCACTGGACCAACATTTAATCTTTAAATTTATATTTTAATATGTACACTTTTTTAACTTATGGTGCAGAATTGCAAAGTAATATTTTCCCAAAAAATACTTTACAGTTTATGGTGCAGACCCAAATATTAAGAACCTCAAGACCTGCTAAAATGATTTTCATTGTCTATGGTATTAATTAATAGAATATATAGATGTTATGTAATGCACACACGAATAATGATATGCAGGTAAAAAAGTATATTACAATTGTAAGAAAATAACGAATCATTAAAAGATCAAAAGTATTTTTGCCTCAGTACCAGAGAGAACGAAACACTATTACCCTAATAGGTTGTGATTTAGCAAAATTTATTACTCCGTGGATTAGACAAATTTAAATTCTGTCTGTCTGTCTTTCCATACGATGTTTATAAAACGAACTGTCTTGTATTCTTGAATTTGATTTCGATTTTAGTATATGTCCTGTATGAGTCTCGGCTTGAGAATATTTTTATATTGTTATTATTTTATGGATATCCCCATGAAGATTTTATTCCTAGACTTTAAACTGTGCATAGTGATTAAATTATACATAAACAAAAATGAGGGTCTATATTCAATCCTTGATTTATATGAACATAGTATTTGTCATTGTATATATATATATTATAAGATACACAAACAACCCTCATTTTGTTACACAGATTTTACTGAATAACATAAAACAGTGAAAGAATAACAAAGCGATACGCCTTTTTTGTTTTCATTTTATGACGTGATAAACTTTACAAGGGCTCACTAAGCCTTGTTGTTTACGAGACAAAGTGATAATGCAATTTTGTTAAGGTAACAATCTTTTCTCATCACTTAAGCTGCAGTAATAAGCTTGACAGCCTGAAAATGCCGCAAGGGATTGTAAACAATTTATTCCTATTGTAGATGCTTTTCCTAATTCTTTTAATATTAATTTTGAAATTTATATCAAGCAACATTTTTTTTGGTAATGTCAACGGATACACAACTCAATCATAAAGGCACGAGTGTGTATACGTGTGAAGTGAAAACATTTAAAATAAAACTATACATTTACATTCTAATTATAAGAGAACGCAATTTTCACACGGTGTAAGGTGCCAAACGTTGATCAGAGTGTTGTCCTACACGGATACTATAATATTATTATTTCAGTATACCCTATAAATTTTTACTTATTACGTCAAAAATAAATAGAAAAATCTACTAAAATTTATATTTTAAGTTGACTTATTGCCATGATATATTACAATTAATAACACAAACTATATTAGGAATATCCTTTGATAAGGTCAATTTTACTTTGGAAATTGTTACACGTAAATAATATTGAAGAACTAGGGAACGCATGACCTTAGCTGCGTTTACGTTGTCACCAAACGAAATTAATATCCCTATATTTCATCGTTATAAAATACTGATCTATCTATGTTAGTTTGTTTTAATTTTAATGTTCTCACTGTTTTTATTTTGTGATTTATTTAAGGCATAACACAATTGTATCAAATTATAGTAAATTTACCCTATACGATTTAAGGTTCAGTGGTGGCAAGCATTTTTCATTTTATTTTATATTATACAAAGGGTGTTATAAAATAAGAATAAGAATAACATTTAAATATTAATTAAAACATTATTTTAATATATATATATATATATATGTATATATATATATATATATATATATATATATATATATATATATATATATATATATATCGTTCCTATACTGAAGCGCAATGAAAGTTATTGCTAACTGTTAGATTGTTTAAAAATAATATTATCTGTTTTGTTTATGCAGTATAAAAGACTTGCTCATAACCTCATCTCTAGTTGTCAAAATTCCCAATATCTCAAAAAATATTAAGTTTTGTACACTAATGCCTTATAGCGTATAGAAGTCAAACGAAATATATTCATAATGAGTAAATATATCTAGAAGATATTAAGGTTGCAGCTCGAATGAGAACAATATTTTTTTATTTCAAATGTCCGAGACGGAATAAATTATAAAAATCAGCCTTATGGTCTTGAAAGATTAACACAAAGAGATTTTCCGTCTGCGGCGTGTATACATATAAAACTTCATCGTTTGTTATACACTTATGTTATTTTCTGTACCTATTAAACGTACCTGAAAATCTTGTTAAAGGAAGTTTTATATGGCCTTTCCAGTTACTAGTTCTATGATTTATTGGAGTATTAAGGAGAGTTAAACGTATAGCATAGAATTAAGGTAGGGGTAAAGCCATATAAGTAACACTGCGAAATCACCCAAAAAAATGTGTCTATATATCTACTCAATATCCCATTGAGATCGTAAAACAGTTTTCTTGAGTAATCAGAGATGTCCAGCTCACAATCTGATGAAATATTTTCACCTTTAATTCTGATTGGTTGTTAATAAACTTAAAAGAGAGTAGTTTTCGGTAAAAATCTATCTGGTTGTAAAACTAACATGCTCTGTTGTTTCCTCGTCCACATATTTAATATTATATAAAATGGGAAAATCATTATTTGATACCGAATGACGATAACACAAGGGAGTGGTGACTTCTGAGGTCGTAGTAATAAATACTCGAATTGCAAAGTTTACTTATAAGTTCAATTTAATTAATGAAACTTACAAGCACCACTTTTAGTTGGTAAATTAAATGTATACCTTGCCACGTTGCTGCCAATTAGAGAACAAGAACTAAAAATGTATATCTGATAGGTGGGCCTAAATTATCCAATGTTCTATGGAATTACGCCTATGATATTTTACTTTATAAAACTTTAATATTTTACTTCCCTTCGCAATATGCAGACTCACAACCCGGGCGTCAGCGTCTTGGCACGAGACATTGAAGCTGTAGTCTAAGAAGGGTTATTTCTAGTCGGTAATTACTAGAAGAGGAGTAGAAGTTATGAAAGTGGTAGCCATCTACTCAAATAATACGTGAGCTCGCCTAAAACAAATTCGCGACGTTATTAGCCATTTAATGAGACAAAAAACTTATCACAACGTACTCATCAGAAGGACGACGCCACAACTTGTATCAATTTCAATTAAGCAAATAAAATATACTTCAAGGGTAAGTTACTTTACTATTTACAACTTTAGTTTACGTTACATTCATTTTTATATGTTTGGCATCAAAGGGCTAATTTAATAATACGAAAATATAAATATTACTTGCGGACATAGCGCGCGAGGTGTAGTTGGGCGTTTAAGGGTTACAATACAATATTCTTACGCGTGCCAATTAGGTAGTTAGTCCGCCGATAATTTAGTTCCGGAACATTGGATAAAAAATAATATCAAGTTGTACTGGCTAACTAGGTTGTGAAATGTTGCAATATATAAAATGGAACTAAAACATAAATAAATAAATGGATATAAATGGATTTCCTGGTATTTTGTACCAGGAAATCTTATTTCTGTTTATGATATATCCTTCTAAGATTCAGTAATGATAACAAGACTTTCGAGCCTGATATTGCTGTGGGTTTTTTTTTTTTTTTTTTTTTTTTTTTTTTTTTTTTTTTTTTTTTTTTTTTTTTTTTTTTACGTAGGGGGAAAGCATTTGCGCACGGAGTGTGGGACTCCCTTGCGGACTACCCACTAAACCCCCTACGGGCCACGGAAAGCCCAGGCCGGAACCCTTTCGGATGACATCTTGCCTGGTCCGTGTGTCTTATGTCTCAACCAGGACAAAACTACTTGTTTCGGAAGCTAGGGGTCAGCCAGGCATCCGTCTTCACGCTTCTAATGAAGGATCGCATGTACGTGAGTGGTGACTGCATTCCAGGCGTCCTCATTCTGCAGCATCATCTCCACAATGGTCTCTGCCGTAATATCACCCACTGTGGTGGCGAGCGTTTGCCTGGCCTCGGTGAAGCGCCCGCAAGCGAAGAAGGTGTGATGAACATCATCATCTTCCTCCGGGCAGTAAGCACACCGAGGCGACCTGACTTTTCCCATCCTGTAGAGGTACTTCCTAAAGTAAACGTGCCCCGTCAGGAACTGACACAGGTAGAAATCTATCTCCCCGTGGCCACGATCTATCCAGGATTGAAGCTCTCGAATGAGACGGAAGGTCCAGCGGCCGTCCAATCCTTCCGTCCATCTCCGCTGCCAAACCTGCAGAGTCTCCGCCCTGGCAGCAGCCAAGGCATCCTTTCTACCCCGCTCGGCAGCCTCCCGGAAGACGGTCTGTCTCTCGATGGCCAGCAGGTCAATAGGAATCACCGCAGCCACGACCGCCACGGCTGAACCGGAAACGGTGCGATAGGCGCAGGCGACCCTAAGTGCCGCTCTTCTCTGTACCGATAACAGCTTTTGACTGTATCGCCTTATCCTCATGACACCCGCCCAAACCTCTGCGCCATACAGAAGGGTTGAGTTTACAGTAGACATGAGGAGGCGTCTCTTACTTGACCTAGGGCTTCCTACGTTAGCCATCAGCCTGCCGAGAGACATAACCACCTTAGAGGCTTTGTCACACACCGCCTGAATGTGCTCCCAATACCGAAGACGGCAGTCGAGTAACACACCCAGGTACTTCGCCGCAGTCCTTGTCCGAACCTCGACACCCCCCACATTCATAGAGATCAGAGTTGGGATTCTCCGTCGAGTGAGCATAACGATTTCGGTCTTGGAGACCGTCAGCTCAAGTCCATGGCTCGTCATCCAGGCATTGACCCGAATCATTACCTGATTAAGGCGTAACTGTGCCAAGTCCGGCGTCCTCGCCGTGATGACTGCAGCCACGTCATCAGCATAACCCACGAGGTAGACGTCGTGGGGCATCTCGAGGCGAAGCAAACCATCGTATGAAACATTCCATAGGTCTGGGCCGAGAATAGACCCTTGAGCCGCACCGGCAGTGACCTCTTTTGTTCTCCTTCCGTCTTTGGTTTCATACAATAGCCGTCGGTTCTTCAGGTAGTCCTGCACAATGACCAGGAGATAGTCGGGCACACTGAAGTCCCGCTGCAATGCCTCTAGCATATCCTCCCACCGAGCAGAGTTAAACGCGTTTTTTACGTCAAGTGTAACCAACAGCACAATCGGCCGAGCCTGGTGACAAGCAGTTTCGGCCTGCTGGACGGCACTGATCACCTCTGTAATGGCGTTCAGAGTTGAGTGTCGCTTTCGAAAGCCATGCTGCCGGGGAGAGAGATCTCCGGCGGCTTCGATGGACGACAGCAACCTGGGTTTCAGCAACCTTTCATAGAGCTTCCCCGCGGTGTCAAGCATACAAAGTGGCCTGTATGCCGACGGGGAGTTCGGATCACTTTTGCCTTTGCTGATCAGCGCCAACCTAGCAACCTTCAAGCGCGACGGGAACACACCCGCTACCAAACATGCATTAAACATGTTCAGCAGCAAGAGCGGATAACTCGCCGCCACAATCTTCAAAACCTCAGCTGGAATGCCATCAGGTCCAGGAGCCTTCTTGTTGCGCATGGTAGACACCGCCGCTACAAGCTCCTGCTCCGTAAAAATGGGAACGTCTGGTACCGGTCTCGCTACTCTCTCCTCCCGCCTTACAGGGTGACTTGGGAAGAGAGCTTCCACGATCGTCGAAATCATTCCAGCAGGCATTTCCGTGCTTTTCCCTATTCCTCCTAGGTTTTTTCGCACAAGTTTGTATCCTCTTCCCCAAGGGTCCGGGTCCACTTCCTGGCAGAGCTCACGCCAGCATCGTGCTTTGCTCAAACGAATTGCTGCACTAAGAGCTTTCTTAGCAACCTTGTGCTCTGCCGACCTAGTTATAGCTTCAGGCCGGTTTCGAGCTCGCTGCGCTCTACGTCTGCACATTAGTGCAGTTCTCCTGAGCTCGCCAATTTCGTCCGTCCACCAGAAGGCTTGCCGACGGCCCCGGTATTGCTGTGGGTTGTTACGATAAATCATAAAACAGATTTCTGCTTGTTTTAAATGTTTTTTTAAGTCTTCGAACAAATACGAGACAATATGAAAACTTTTTTAAATATAGTGACTAAAAATTCAATAAGATGTAAGTTGTTGCAATTTAAAATACATAATTTATTATATCTAAGTTATCTGTAATATTGTGCAAAAATGTATATTTCAACATTATGTTACATTTATAATTAAAATAAACGTAATATATATTGAAGACCTTTTATTTCTACGGTTTAATTTATGAAAACCAAAAGAAACTAGTTAAAACTTGAATGATAAATGGGGGACAAATATGGTAATTACTTATCTTGGGCTTTACACGTGGTAATTGGCGGGTTAAAAATGGTTTTGAATAACCCCCTAAAACATCTGTATAAATTTCAAGTATTAAATGTTATTTATATGGACCCCTTATTGATTAGGTTAATGATTGAGATCTGAATATTTGCGATACAATAGTATTATACGTAAATTGATAGTGTTTGTATTATAATATAAATTCTTTCAACTTTAACGTCCATTTCATCTTACTAACGATCTATTTATTAATATGCACTTTACTCAAAAGTTATTCAGTACCTTCCCGTTCTATGTAATTAAATACGATTGTTAGTTTGTTGATCCCTTATTCAATCATAAAGGACTGTTCATTTGCATTTCATTATCCAATAGTAATTATAATTTGCATACTCTAACTATGAACTCGTAGACAAAAAATAACACGGTTATGTTGTGGTAGATATTGAAATAAAATTAAAGTTTCAAAATATATTAGGACGGTTTTTTTATTGACTTAGCTATAGTTAACACATACATATAACTTAGGTAATGACATCATGTTTCTAGTGGTATTAAGAGTAATTTATTAATATTAATAATAGGAAACAATAATAAATCATAAGAACACATTAATAAATTTTAAATCTGAAATGCGTATTTTGTTGCATTTTTGGTGTAAATAAATCCCCAAGTATAAAAATTTGATATTTTAATGACCGTTTTTCTTTGACTCATAAAAACAAAAATGTTTAAAAAGGTTACACTCATACCAGATTTCAGACCTGCGTCGGAAGCTGCACGTTCACAACAAAGACATCCATCTGACGATTAAGAGGAACTCTTAAAGGACTGATGTATTCAATTTTCAATTTCGATATAGTTGAGGTAGTGCTTTATGCTAAAATTCAACCCTGTAACTTGACGCATTTCAAAGTGATTAGTTATACATGGACAACAGAAAAACACAGAAATCTGCTTTCGTTACATAATTATTGGAGAGTCTGTGTTGAAATTTTAAGTAACTGAAATTTGTTTTGGAATATTTAAAAATTATGAAACGATTTATGGCCAACTCATTATAACAAAGAAATAACTTATAATTACACCCCAAATTACATTCGACGACAGAATAATCCGAGTTTATTTTCCTCTTCAAAACCATGGAATGAGCAAATCATTGACATTTTACAAAATGTATGATGAAAAAAGTATCCCCCCTAAATCTAAAATGTATCTTACATATATGCAAACATTCTTAATACTATAATTGCATTATTGATGTTAAGCATTAACGAAAATTAAGTATGTTTTCTAAGTTTGAGTTGTTTTAAGTTTAAAAATTGTGCAGCGAGTTAAACATAGTATTTAAGTAACTTTTCATTTGACAGGCAGACAGAACATTGAGTTAATGGAAACTTTTTACTAGCATACATGGCATAACTTCTCAATCCATAGCATTTTTTAATCGTCAATCCGGGTCAAAATGCAATAAAAACTATTTTTGTACTATAAATATTATTTTCCGTTAAGCATGCTATGTGTATATCATACAGTTTTCGTTTAAAATTGTGCAGTACCGTCTCATTTTCAAAATATAATTATAAATTGACCGACTTTTTATGAAATAAAAGAACATAACACTATCACAATATATGTTTCTAATTTACTAGAACATGTTATGTTGACTTTTCTCAATATATTATGTGTCTCATTAGATTTTACGTGTTTTTATATTTGCCAAAATAATTAACTTTAAACTAATTTAACCATAGCCACTTTCAAGTAGACAACAATTTTAACTGCCAATGGACCAAATTATACAATTTTCAAAAGTTTTTATAAACTAATAAAGGTCTTGCACTAAGTTTCAACCACATAGGTCTAATATTTTGACAAATATATATGAATGCAAGGATAAATAAAGTCAATTTCGTTAATAAAGCGATTTTTAATATTTTAAAAAAGTTGCTGTAAATATTTTTTTTAATTATTTAATCACATTTTATTTAATTAAATACTATCTTATTTGATATATGAGTTCGGATTTTTCTTAATAATATACAGACTATAAAAATATTATTTTATTCAAACTTAGAATCATGTTAATATCATATGATGTATTTGAATGTGTGTATATATATTAAATGAGAATTAAGTGCATGCTATTTCATAATATACAAATATAAAGGTATTGTATTAAAGACCCTTACGAAGTAAGAGACTTATAATCAATAATTACGCATCAGACACTAATTTATATCTAACATTGTTACAAGACAAAGTTCAAACATAACTCAAGAACGCCTCCAGCTGCATATCTCTATATAATCTATGGCTTCTGTCAAGTTTATGTTGTAAATTTTCTACGATTGGCTTAGTTTATTCGGCCTGATAAACCTATCACTTATTGTAAATAGTTTATATTTTCGTACTAAACCATTGCATAGCTTTATTTTAATTTCCAGTTTAACTAAATCAGCTTGTGGTTACGGAGACTTTTGTTTAATTTTACTGCTTCAATTCTTATTCTTGTCAACACATTTTGTTTTACATTAAAAATATTTATAATCTCTCTTTAACAAAGACTTAACAAAAACTTAATTTACTAATTTGCCTAAAATCAAAGACATAGTTTGCAACAATTTTTATTAACATATCTAATGTGATGGCTGCATGTCATCTTAAAATAAAGATTACTCCAAAGTATTAATAGAAATCCACATTCTCTACTTACATGCAAGTACATGTATTAATAAGGTAGTTTTTACCATCTCTAAACAATCATAACAACTAAATTATCTAATTTATAATATAGGCTATACTATTTTATAGGGAAAACAACATACATTTTTTTGTTACTTTAAGAGATATTTTTAAATACATAACTTATGAATCAAGCATATCTTCATAATAGGACATATAAAGTAAATTTATCACCTAAGGTAAATATATAGCGATCCTCAAGCGTAGTAAGGTTAGAGTTAAAGATAATTCAACTCTCATAAATATCATAAAGGGAATACATTTAAATAGTGTTGACATTGGTGTAAAGTGGGATAGCACTTGAAGTAATGGAAGAATATAATAACTAAAGAAATACATTTGACGTTTAATTTATAAATCAAATTTTATAATTTACACGTTTTCATCTTGTCAGAAAAGATTTTCTATTACTTTATTGCTTTAAAAATATTTTGCAGTTTATAAATCAGAAACTAAAACATTCAGAACCTCAAAGCTCACTGAAATTGGTATAATTTCTACGCTATAAAACAACTAAATAAAAAATAATTATATAGTACATACAAACGTAATTTTACGCTTTTAACGAAAGTAAAATCAATTATTTTGAGAAATCATAATATTGAAATAAAAGAAGATAAAATACCCTGCTTTGCCCAGAGAGCCAGCTGTCTATAGAGACAGTGCTCTAACAGAGAGTACCTTAGCAAAATATATCACTGGTGGGAGGGTTGGTTTTAAAAATAATTTATGTTTGTATGTCTTTCCACACAATATCTATAAAAAAACTTATAAATTTATAATTTGATTGCATTATAATACATGTTACTCCATTAGGTTCAGCTGAGCACTTGAAAATATTTTTGGAGATTTATTATTGGTAGCATTGATAAATTTAAAAAAACACTCATTACAATCATAGTTTATTTTATCATGCGGAATTTTTATTCCTAGATTACAGAAAAACTAGGTACTAAGTTGATTTTAACATGTGCTTTACTATTTTACCACTGCTTTGAAACCCCATTTTATAAAACAAAAGTGTAAATGTATGGTTTTTTAGACTTTAAGCTTTCCATGAAGCTTCATTTCTGCGTAGACCAGAATGTGTTCCATGATGGATTATGTCTAATCCTTGAATTGGTTGAGCATTTAATTCTCGTCAATCTCTTTTCCCTATATTTCTAACGGACATCTAACGAATGCAATTAGGTACGGATTTGAGGTTTTAGAACCAACATCCGTTTTTTAATCCTCTTTTAAATGATTAACTTGAAATTTCCGACTTATTTTTTAATTTTTATTTAATAATATATATGTTAAAAAAATTAAACATATTACGACAAAAGATTTTGATATGATCAAATGTGTGTTCAATTTTTCTGGAACGAATAAATATACAGAATATGTCATACTAACCATTGCGGTATTTATAATTTTCTTCCAACACTGTTTAGGCAAGTGCCTCTACTTTCAACTTTGAAACAAATTGTGAATTTTAAATCGGAACGTAATATGAATAAAAAGTTACGGAACCTGATTGTATGCGACCAAGTAAAAGTTAATTTTAAGTAGAGTAAATTTAGCCATTACGTTGTTATATTAGGATGTATAATCAACTATATAGCAAAACCAAATATGTTTGTATTCTATAGAATGCAAGTGGTATTGTAAGAGGAAGACCAGAGAAATTTTACGTAATAGTTAAATAAACATTGGTGTCATGAAAGTTATTGCATTAATTTAATTCAAACGTACTGAGGCATCCAAAGCTGGCCTGGACATACAAGAAAGGTAAATGTTGGTATAACTTTTTTCAGCAGCACAAATATGTATACGTTTTTTTCATTAGGGTTGTACAATATGAGGATAAGTGCATTGGTAATATTATACCAGCACAAACATAAGGTGATCTTTCCACAAATAGTCTTAATATTTATCAGATTTAATATTGTGATGTCCTAGAAATAAAGTTTATATGTCATACTAACTAAAAGCATTTGCAAAACCATATTCTCGTATGTATATAATTAAGAAAGTGTCCTTTTTAAATAATTTATATAAAGATAAACAAACACCTCTTAATTTTGTCAATAGATGTGAAGAACTTTACTAATTCATAGAAAATAATAGATAAGTAACAAAACAATAAGCGGTTGTGGTTTTGATTCCAGATTTTGATATTATTTACAAGGCTCCAGTCTTGGTAATCTGTGTTACGTACCAAACTAAATGATACAGCAATGTCGTTAAGGTAACACTCTTATCTCATCTCTTCAGCCGCACTAATACACTTAGAAACTAGAGAATGCCGCAACGAGTTCTACACAAGTTGTATTCATTGTTGATATTTTTCATTTCATTTAATTATTTCTTTAAAATTTCTCCTCAAGCCAATTTGTTTCTCGTTATAGTCAACGAATCCATAACTTAAAGAATGTAAAGAAAAAGACTAAAAGTTTTAAGCAATGAAAAGAGTTTAATAGAAACTATGCTTTTGCCTGAGACATGTTCCTGGGTATTTGTTCAGTATCTTACAGAGATCACGCAATACAGTTATCTTAAGCGATTAGAGATGTCTAACTGACGGTTTAATGAGGTATTGTTTCTGTTTTATATTAAGACTAGGTTTTATTATTTGCCATGTATCCTCAGAAGTTTTCACATTGAATTATATGTTGTTTTAAGTTATAAACTTAAAAAGGAGGTAGTTAATAGTAAATGTATACGGCTGTTTCCACGCTTGTATATTTAAACTGATATAAATTGAACTAAGGCTTGTATATTTCCGCATCCTGCATCCTAGAAACAGTTGTGAAAAACAGAATTCGATTAGATGATGCTGTAAGTCGTAATAGACTATCATAACAATATATATGTGTGTGTGCCCTTTTTCCCGTGATTTTTAGGTTTCGGCGGAAAAAAATACAAATATAAGTCATATAGTGCCTAAAACTAAGGTTTGTTAATTTGGAATAATGATGTGTGAAAATTATATGTTAACATTATAGAAATACTATGTAACCTAAGTTATAGTACGCGTACAACATCAAGTTAAATTGGTCATCAAAATAAACTTGAAATTTATTAGACCTAACCTTTTTACCACCTACGTTCCAAAAATCCATTGGAGCTAATGAAAACTTTTACGATACATGGTATACAAATATTTGAGATTACGTAACAAATCTTTAATACAGTGGTGAAAATAACCATAAAACATATATCCGCATTGAAATTATATAATTTTATTTGCCTGCACTCTTTATTTTTTAGCTTATTAATTTGGTTCTGAGCACTTTACGAATATATAACCTTATATGTAAACTAATAATGATTAGATTTCAATATCATAATTTTTTTAATCCATGAACTATTTAATTTATTAACGATCTATTAATGTACTGAAAAATTATTTCTTACACTCAAGGTCAATGCAATTAACTACGGTCTTTTTTGTTGTTGATCCTTTTATTCAATAATGAATCACTGTTAATTTCCATTTAAATATTATATACTAATTACAACTGCATAATCCTACTGATATGAATATTCACAATAATTAACACGGTTATCCTGTGATGCAAACATTGAACTAAAATTAAGTTTTCAAATTAGATAGTAAGAGACTTATTTTGCTTTTACCGTATACAATATTCTGGTTTCTATTTTGATAATAAAATGTCTTTTAATGACATAGACCATCATATTAATTCCCTAATATATTATCATGTGTAGGAGGAGTAATGTAATGTTATAATTAATACCAAATTATTATTACAGAATTGTAAAACTTTTAGGAGTAACACATTTTTACACAATTTTAGGCAGTAACTTTTAAAGCTAACTGCGTATTGCGTAGCGTTTTTATGAAACGTCATCCACTTACTATTACTCAATAAGAAAGTTTATTTACTCTTTTTACACTTGTGCATCAAAGCAAAATATTACTACAAAATATATAATTTAACGCCATAATTCGGACCATCTTGGGAGGTTTAGCATTTAGAACACAGATGATATCAACGCTACGATAAGAGCGACTATTAATGGACTGATGTATACAATTAGCAATTTCAATACAGTTGAGGTGGACCCTCACACTAAACTTCAACCCTCTACCTTGACTAATTTCAAATTTATCAAGTTATACATACAGAAACAAAGACATAAAAATGCTTTCGTTACGAACTTGTTGGAGCGTCTGCGTTAAACGACTACCTAACTGAAATTCGTAGTGAGATATTTAAGAAATTAAAAGCACTCCTTATCACCAAACTAATATGTTCAAGAAATCAACGTATCGCAAAAATTCTCCTGTACTAATTATATACAACTGCAGGCTAAACCCGTGTTTAATTTCCTCGTCAAAACCGTTTATTTAATAAATCATTGATATTTACTAATTATATGGTGGAAAAAGGCATGTTATATATCCACCGAGTATCGTAGATAAATGCAAATACACTAAATACTCTATTTTAACTTTTTGTTTAAATAATAACTGCATTATACTTCTCTATTTCTTAGTAAAGATCCCAATTAAAACCCCTAGTTTTAAGTAGAAGTTAAACATTTATATTTTACTTAACTGGCAGATAAGATATTGAGTTACTTGAAATCTTTTACTACCATACATGAAATACCCACACCATTTCTAACATTTTTAATCTTCAATCCGAGTGGACAAAACCCGATAAAACTATTATTTTTACTGTACTAATTCTATTTTAAGCGTGCTATGTAGAAGTTATTGCTTGTAGATATTTTCTTTTGACTTGGAAAGGTTTGCAGTCTTATGTCTCACTTTCAAAATATAAAGCTAAAATGCTTGACTTTATAAGAAATCAACCAATATAACTTCATCACATATGTTGATAAGTTAATTTAACATGGCGTATGTGCGTTACAGATTTCAATAGTTTGTACCTGTTTTCTCTTTCCTTACAACATACCTATAAGGCTAATAAACATATTCACTTTCTATTACACTTAAATTAAATCTCCAGGGGATCAAATTTGATAATGTTGAAAAGCGTTTATAGACAATTTGAGGTCTTAAACTATATAGATTTAATAGCTTAAGAAAAATAGACATTAGTACAAGAAGACATAAATCGTATTTTGTAATTAGAACCGTCATATCTATTTATTATTTGAAGTCCCTTCAGTACGTCATTGGTTTTTTTAGTATATAAATACTGTTGCAGAAAATATATCAAAACAACAAAACATTATACATGATTTAAATTTGAATACTTGTCAAGCTTCTTTATTTCAATATTTTGAAGACTGTAAACAAACTATACTATTTATATTTAAAATAAAAGATGGTAAAATACAACGAAATTTACTTAAATTTATACAAATTAAATAATTATTAAATGTATGTTTCTACATATTGTAAGATGATAAAGGTTTTTTTATAATTTATGTCATACTTTTTAAGATGTAAGAGACTTGTAATGAGTAAATGTGCGTCAGATCTTATAAGGACTAATTTATATCCAACATCGTTACAAGAAAAAGTTCAAACATAACTCAAGAACGCCTCAAGCTGCATATCGCTGTATAATCTATTGCTCCTGTAAAGTTTGTGTTCTAACTTGCCTACTTTTGTTTCATTTAGCTTGACAAGTCTAACAGTAATAGATACTAAATAACTGTGACAGGATTACCGAGACCTTTGCTTATTTTTACTTTTTATTTGTCTTCTTGTCAAAAAAAACTATTGTTTTTTCGAAGAATATTGGTAATCTATGGTTTAACAAGAATTGTTTATTACTTCATTCTTGCCTTTTCATTTAATAGTCTGAACTATTAATAATAACAGTTAAAACTTTTATTTTAATATAAAATAAATACTTAAATACATGTATTTGCATATTTTCATTGAATCTACGAACATAGATGGATTTAATGCATGCGTGAGTTTGGAATTTTTTTTATCACAACCGATGTTCTCGTGAATATAGGATTCTTTGGAACAGACATTCTGTCTCGAATTCCAAGGTCAATGTCTTAAAATTCCAATTCCAATTCGATTATATCTTAAAAGTGTGATATGAAAGTGCCTGTAGTATAAAATGAGCCCAGATATTGTTTATATTTTTGACTGTACATGGAAATGATTTAAATAATTAGTAAGAATCTAAGAAGTGAGATTGCTTCTTTTAGGCGATCACGAGTTTTCCTACCCGTATTATTTACCTAATTATTAGTTCCAGAGGAGAATGTCTATCTAACCTAGGATACCTTACTTATAAAGACATTTTACCTTTATATAGCATAAACTATAACTCCCTTAAATAGATAGGGTGTTAAACAAATTGTTAAACAGAAAAATCTGTTGTTTAATGAAACTGAAATCTGCGTTAAGATGTGCTTCACTATATACAGTAAATGCACAAAGACTCTTGGGTATTCAACCAATTTCAGGGTAGCAGGTAAGGCAGTAATAGTCTGTGCAGATCTGACATTGAGCAAAGCTGTTTCCGAATGCTAATCCCATTTTTTATGTTCTTGTTCAAATTTTAGAGCTCTCTTTATATACATAATACATTATATCCAATTTTCACATTGTCAGTAAATTCTCACAGACGTATGAGTTGTAGAACATTTTTCTTAGCCAACATAAGTTATAAATATTTATAAAATATCGAAAGGCACGTTTTGTAACAAAATAAATTCTTAATGTCTTAACTCTAAAGGTTAAAAACGAGACCTTTCCCCCACTAGCTACAAAGCAAAGGTTAATTTACACACTGATCATAAGATTATACTCACAAGAGTTATAGCAGATTTAGACACTGACCCTAACTGTGCGCCAAATATATGTGTTATTTATATGATAAACTGTATATTTAGAACTTCCAACTATAACTACACTTGGAACCAAACTAATTCTTTTAAACACCCAGCCTGTATTTAATTAGAAAGTTTAATTGATCAAAACCAATTGTGATTTATCATAAATAATTATATCACTAATGATAGTAATATCTTATCTTAGAGAAGCCTCCCTTGTTTGTGACTGCTGTTTTGAGTACCTTTGGTCTCTTGAGACCTCAGGCCTTTTTGACTTAACCAAAACTCGCTTTAAATATCTTAAATATGTTTTATCAACTCGTACAACAAAATTATTCCATATTACCACAAAAATTCCCGTTTTATTCGTAATCTTCAGTAGAATGTTAAACAGCACTATTAATTTTTGTTATTACCTACCAACCAGTATTTGTGTGTAAGGATGAATGACAAGGTTAAAAGTAGTTGTTATATTAGTGTAGTTTATACCAAATATCCATTAAAAAATATACAGTTAATACTTATCTATGAAATTGTGAATTATTACTTTTGAGACAAGCACAAAGAACTGTAAACAACTTTATCTTTAAAATTGTACATAGAAGAATACATAGGAGCTTATACTTGATAACTTAAAATATTTAACGATGTTTAAGTTTTTATATTAAAAAAATGAGTACCTCCATATTTTAGTTTTACCGTGAAAAAGATAATATTTTAGCGCATTAAATGAACATTCAGATGATACATAAGCAATAACTACATGCATGTTTTGTACGTAAAGATTAAATGTAACGGGTTTCAACTCTTAATATAATTTTTTTGCTTGGCAACATTTATTAAGTTCTTGATGGATTGGGATAGCTTTGTTGTTTATATTTATATAAGACTCAAATCTACGTTGAACTAAAGTAATTCATATACCTAACCGAATAAAAAAGAATACTCAGGTTTTTTATTATTTATTCCCAGATGTAGTTATTCACTCTGATGACAGCGACGAACCGCTTTACGTCATCATCGCCTGCTCTATATATGCCTTAAAGTCTATACATAAATTTTTTGCGATAAAATCCTTTCTACTCGACCATATAATTTATTAAATTTAAAAAAAGAATCGTTTTATGATATGATCTGTTACTGTACTTTTGAGATTAGAAAAGAAGAAGAAGCTCTAACATAACCAAACTCAAAGGAAAAAGTTATACACACTCAATGGAAAAATATATTTCTTCAGACAAAGTATTGAGATTAGTAGATATCATACAAACAATTATTCTGACAAATGAAAATGTAAAATTAAAAGCAAACATTGATAGGTGTTTCCTTTCAGTGCCTAAATTTATGAGAAACTTAGTAAATGTATTGTTTTTAACCATATACTTCGCTTTGATGGTGAGAGGAATATAGTAAATTATAAAACTTAGTTCATCCTATTTTGTCCAGTGGTTTCATTATATCTTATGAATAATATGTATGTAAATTTTCCTTCAATAAATATTTAAAATCAATTGAATTGCTTAAAGGTTCAACCAGAAATCTTTTGTAATTGTATATTACAAAATTAGTGAAGTACGTTTCAAGTTTTAGAATCTTTAGACAGTGTACTAATTAAGGCATTAATAAAGTTATTTGATTGATATTTAACTAACTGTGTTTATAAATTCATACCCCTGAATAAGAGGATGGCTTCTAACTTTTCAAACAATTTTTATTTCATTGAGACGATATTGACTATCCGAAATTCTCTTGACTATAACAAGAAGATTATGTAAACCTCTCCTTTTTATCTACTAACACGTCTCTATAAAATACAAATGTATATCTAATAGTAATTATATTTCAATTGGTATAATTCTTAGTGACAAATGGATTGGGACAGTTTTGTTAGAAGTATGTTATAACCAACCTGTTATATTGTTTGTGTGGAGTAAAAAAGCAGCGAATAAGAATGCTTTTTGCATTTTAAACAATTACTTTGGAACAAGTAGGAGTACTCTTGTACTAAAAGCATAATAACTATGCGTGCTTAGCGGAAAATGTATACACTAATATCAGTAATGGAGGGAAAATATGATATTCGTATTCTAAGTTTCTTCGGTTACGTTTTAGTCCGCTCAGGTTAGTAACAAGTGTACCTCAAAAATAACTCAATTAATTAGTATTATTGGATCAGGATCATTGATCAAAATAAAAGAATATAAATTCTGAGTACACCCTGTGATACCTTTGTCCATGGAAAACTGTTTTGAGAGAAAACGTGCGTAAAAATAATATTAATGAAAAGTTCTTCAACCAAAAACAGGCGAGACTTGTCAGTATTTATTTTAAGAATTTAGCTCTTATATTCATAGAACAAAGAGCATCCTTTGAAGGGCATTTAAATCAGAAAATTGTCAGCAATAAAGGCAGAAATCAATCATCGTATTTCAAAGTAATTTTAAGACCGAGGGTATCTCTATTTAAGCATCAGCTAACAAAAAACAAGTAGATCGTAAACATGGAATCTGAATAAATGCAATAAGCAAATTTTTAATCGTTGTTTATGCTTGAAAAAAAGTTTTCTTTAACTATTTCTAAACTTTACTCATGTTTTTTCTTAAAACTACTGAGGGAACGGAGAAACGTTTTAGCCTACTGGGTGTAAAGCTTCGGGGAACTCTCTTAAGCTCAAATATAGAAAATGCATTTTTTAATTGTCGATTACAAAATTAATTTTAATTGTAGCATTTATAGAATTATAAAATTTACTTCTTAAAGTTATTTTCTGAATTAAAATATGATAGCTCATTATTCTAAAGCATACAATGATTTTCATTAATAATATTAATTTGCCTCAAAATTATTGCTGACTGAAACTGAGATAATAGATGTAATAGTGTGAAATGCACTCACTGAAAATATGTTAGGCAAATGAAAGACTTAATCTATAAGAGGTTAGTGTTATTTTTATACAAATATAATTATAAGGTTATATATGCACTGAGAATTATTGAAGATAAAGTATGATCTACACAATTTTCTTCGTTGTAAAGATCGAGGAACTGTTCTTTATGTTTGTCCAATAAAAATACATAAATTATGTTTGTCCAGTAGGTACCTATTATAAACAATTCTTGTAAAAAGAGGTAGTTCCTAATTTAACTTAATATTAATTTCTGATTCTGCAAAAACACTGGCTTTTAAAATTGTACAATTAATGTTTTTTAATATATATTATAAAAACTATTGATCCCACTGAACACTCACTACAAAAAAATACATATCCTAGTTGATAAATTTGAAGTTTATTTTCTTTCCACTTCCCAATAAAATATATTCAAATATTTCTATATATCTTTTTAGTTAATGTAACATTTATAAATATTTTCAATAAACGATTCAAAACATACGCAATCGATGAATTAAGAATCGATGAATTAAGTTAAGTTAATTTTCAAGGTAACAGGCAATAAAATCTTTAAATGTTATGGAAGTAATTATCGTTCCAACTTTTCATTTAAAGTAGTGAATCGCGAGTTCAGTCAGCATAAAGGACATTTATCCAGTTCGTTGAGGTAATTAATTTCTTGGCAAGTCATGATGCTTAAGACTGTTTCTGTTATTAAAATATCCTATTTTAAGATAAGAAGGTGTTATTTCTTTTTATTATGACTAGGCTCTTAATACTTTCATAGCTCTTAAAATAAAAATACTCTCTAATACCTGTAATATTATGGTAGGATCATTTTGAGAAAACCCTCTTAAATATTTATGACATCGTCGTAAAATGTATGTCTTCTTTTATTACCAACTTGAGACAGTTTATAGTGGAAATATTAATATTATTATGCCACTTGACACATAGGGTCACCAGTTTTAATTTGTTCCATTACTAAAATCGCGAAGGTTCAATGTTTGATGGAACCTATGGACGGCACCCATAATGCCGTGGCCGTGGTATTGTTTATTGTTCATATTCATACCCAGTTACAGTACAGTACAGTTCTTTTCAAAATAGTATCGTGATTTTAAATGTATAATTAATTTTATAAGATTAAACCTATTCACAATGTTACACTAAATATTGTTGTTGGTGATGTATGAATTAAAACTTCTACATAAATGCATTGAACAGAAGTATACGATTTATGAATGTTGAACCATATCCAGACACATCCTCTGAATTATAAAAAAATCTATACATTTATAATTGTGTGACATAAACTAAGTAATAATGCTAGATTTAACTGTTAAATATATTTGAAGTACGTGTGGATAAGGACAAAAACATTAAATATAAAGGAGCTTCTAAGTTATAAAGCGGTTTTTTCATTATATTTCTTTACAATTACAGTCTACAAAGCATCGCAACATTGCTAACTCAATCATAATATCTAGATATATCGCCTTAATTTTATTGACGCATCAACCCTCTTTCTTTACCAAAGACGGTTCATTATATTGGGGCTAACAGGCCTTTAATTTGTTGAACTCTACCCGATTACTAGACAATTCTACAGTCTTGGAAAGAACATCAGGAATACAAGTATTATCACGTTTATGACCAAATAAGTTCAGCAGCTATTTGGTAGTTCAACCAATCAGAGATCAAAATTATTTTTTCTCCCTACTTTTGTGTCATTCGGAAGTAACCGTATACATAAAGGCTTTCCTTATTGCTCATTAGTTTTCTTCAAATCTATTGAATAATACATTTAAGAAAGGTATATATTTTACGACTTTTATCGTTATTTTCCCAAATGTTGTCTGAGCTATATGGAATCGCATGTTTTCCAGGCATTAAAGTTGAAGAGAAAAAAGTGAGGTTGGAATCGGTACAGTACAAGGTCAGTGGTACTAATATAAATTTCGATAAATTGATGATAAGATTTGAACAAGCGTTATCTCTAAGACTTGACATCAAATAACGGTCCAAGTTCATAATTCACTCCCAATGTACGTAATAAAATGTATCGTTGTATTAATATATTTATTATTAATTTATTAATATAGTTTGGGGAACGAATATTTTAACAATGTATATTATATTGTAAATATAAGTCAAATTAGCACTCGTAAACCAAAAAAAACTTCAGATAAAACAAAAGAGTATTGCTTCCCATCACTTAATTTGTAATAGGGTTAGGGTTCGTTGAGGTTGAACGAGAATTGTTAGGGGTATAGCTCATTATATGAAGATAATTTGGCTTTAATTGTACTACGTAATATGGTCAAAAATACAATTTCTTATCATTGTTATCTGTAAGGTAAATGTAAAAACTTTCGCATATAATTAAAAACATTCCTTGGAGAGGCAATTCAATACATGCAAAAATACATTCGATGATGCTTGAAACTAAATTTACAGATTATCAGGCCATGCTATTCTCGAAATATCCTGCGTAGAGGTATAAAGTAATGAAATGTTCACATACCTACAACTGATAGGCTTAATTAACGCTTAGCCAATAGAGTTGTTTTTCCAGCATAATAAAACTGGACAGTGATTTTAGTAGTTTTATAATGAGGGTAAAAACCTTTGAGTGTTAGTGTAAAGTACAGCATCTCATAAAGGATCCCAGTTTGTGGTGCTGAGAGCGGTCCTGTTTATGGTACGGTTATTGTCCCTTTACCAGCCGGTGAACTGGACAAAGAGGTTTTCATATCTCGGTCATGTGTATGATAGTGAATAAGTTTCTATCCTGGAAACTCTGTAAGGGGTAATGCTTCATTAGGCTTTATGTAACTGAATACTGCAATGTGGTGCTATTTACTTGCCTTTATTTTCATTGGGACATATTTTAAGATAGTAATGATGAAATTGTAAAATTTTACATAAATAATAATAAATTTTTATGTTAAACCCGGGAGATATTTAAATATACACGAAATGTATTGAAGTAAAAATATAAATAACATTCCCACTGAAAAAATTATGGTCTGATTTAAATTGAAATATATTATAATAAAGACATTAATAATAAGATTTATTTTTATAATATTTTAATATAATAAACATATGCAAATAAAATTTTTTATAAAACTGAATGGATTAAATATAATATTACAAGCCAAAAAATAAATTGTGTTAAAGTACATTACTCTTCAAAATCTGTTATTCCTATATTTATAACCTTCCATGCTTGAGATATAAAAGTTGACCACTCTCATTAAATAACAATACAATTAAAAAAGGTTCTCTTTAATTAATAAATACACCTGTAATACAGTAGGCTTCAGTAAATACATGATTATTGGATAATATTAAAAAAGTATAAATATTTTATTTATTGTACAAAATAATACTAATTTCAGGTCAGACGTGATGTGGCTACTACAAATCTTATGGCATAGCTTACAGCAAATTTCTCATAAAAACACCCTATAACTTCCAAATTATCTTGAACATCGCTATCTGGGCTGAGGGAAAGGTAACCTCATAGACTACCCACCGGTGAATGGTATTGTCATATTATGATAACAACAAGAGCGCAGTGACGTAATACTGAGTAATATTACATGATATATACATATTTTGTTCAAACATATATATATATATATATATATATATATATATATATATATATATTCTTATGTATTTTTACCTGATAAAGCTAATAAAATAGGTTTCAGAACTGTAGCTGTAGTAGTTTTTGAGGGATTCAGGGTTAAATGCAAAAAATTGGGGCACGAAACAATGTTTTTTTAAGTTTGATGTACAATAACTTTGTTAAATTGGTAATAATTACATAAAATCAACAAACATTAATTGTAGAGAATTTAATTCTGAGAAAATTGATATAATCAAAGTCTAAAATAAAACAGAAATAAGTACCAAAAAATCGATTTTATTCAGTATAATACATTACTAGCTGTAAAGAAATACCGTACGGTTTTTAGTTAAAATAAAACAAAAACAAAATGTTTGTTCCTTAATGATGAGATAAATTGAGAAAACAAGATTAACTGTTAAATAAATTTGTTTGTAAATAAAAATATCATGTTTTATTTCGTTGTATTTTTTTTTAAAATAAAAATTGACATCAAATGTTCGAAAATAAATGAAGCAAACATTTTCCCATTATTGTTTACTAATCATCGAAATGCAGTTTTTTGTTTTATTAATTTCTAAGTTGGTAACGCACGAATAACAGCTGATCAACAATGGTATTCTGTACTGTTACGTTAGAATTGTGTATTAGTGGTGTTTTGCAAGCTACATCAGGAGATCGGGTTCTGTGAATCGTGTTATTAAATGCAATTTTTCTGTGAGTTATAATTCGATTGTTTATTCAGCAAAAAAATGCCTTACTTATTTACATCAGAGGAATACGCTGATATGGTTTTTATTTTGGGTTACTGTAATGGTAATGCTAGAGCTGCTGTAGAAGAATATGAACTACGTTACCCTAATAGGAGGATTCCAGATACCAAAACAATTTCAGGAACTTTTCGTACTCTTCGGGAACAGGATCACTACCAAGTACTAGAACCAATTATGAACGAGCTGTCCTACTTGATGATGATATTGTTATTAATGCTGTTCATCGCAGTCCAGGTGTAAGTACACGACGTATTTCTATGCGGATAGGAGTTTCGCGGTCAACGGCGTGGAGGTCACTTAATCGAAACAAATTTTATCCGTTTCATAAACAAAAGGTTCAACATCTACAGCTAGGGGATGGTCCGCTTCGCTTGAAGTTTTGCAACTTTTTGAATATTAATAATCAACTCTACAAGCGTATTTTGTTTACGGATGAGGCACAATTCACTCGGCATGGTGTCAATAACTTGCACAATGAACACTCATGGGCAGAAGAAAATCCGCATGAGGTAGTGGAACAGAACTTTCAACACCGATTTAGCGTCAATGTCTGGTGTGGCCTTTTGCACAATCGGCTGATTGGACCTTTCATATTACCTGGACGCATAAATGCTGAGTTCTATTTGCATTTCCTTCAAGAAGAGTTACCGCAGCTGTTAGAGAATGTTCCTTTACATCTCAGACAAAATTTTTACTTCCAGCATGACGGAGCACCTCCCCACTTTTCACGTGCCGTTTCTGCTTACTTGAATCATCAATTTCCTGGACACTGGATTGGTCGTGGAGGGCCTCACCCTTGGCCACCAAGATCACCAGATCTATCTCCATTGGATTATTGCATCTGGGGATGGATGAAAGACATTGTATACAAGACAAAAGTGAATTCTCGTGATGAATTAATTGCCCGTATTATGGATTCGGCTGTGCAGATACAGGGAAGTCCTGAAAAATTAAGAAACGCAACAAAAGCAATACACAAACGTGCTGCAAAATGTATTGATAATGATGGCCACATTTTCGGACATCTATTATAAAAAGGTGCGTACGGTTGGCCCAACCTGATTAATTTTGCTTAAAACTAGTAATGTATTATACTGAATAAAATCGATTTTTTGGTACTTATTCTACAGGTACAGTTCTGAAACCTATTTTATTAGCTTTATCAGGTAAAAATACATAAGAATTTACGATACTTCTTACTTAATTAACCTTTCCAAAAGTTCAGTATGGCTTTATTTTACTCTTTACCCAGGAATTCAGGCGAAATCTTTCGCTAGCTGTAACTCGCTAACGAAGCGTTTTCGGACCTATGTTTATGTAACATTTTTTCATTATTTTTACTAGTACTGTAAAAATAGTAAACATAATAGTAATAATAATAATAATAATAGTAATAGTAATAATAGTAGTGTGTAGTGGTAGTGTGCTGTAGAAGTGGGGGGAGAACTTCATGAATCACCCTGTATATATATATCAACAATGAATTTATTTTTAAGCAAAAGAGGTTGGTAGTACGATATATGAGTGTCAGAGTAAGTTGAATATTTTTAAACATTTCACGCTTTATGATGTAAGTATATGGTATGAATTTTACTAGCTGACTCGCTATCTTTCAATTAAACAATATAGACAATGACCTGCGATACAATATACAACATTGTCCAAATATTTCTGTTTTGTCCAAAGAAGTATGGGTATACTTAAGATGATATAATAATTCATTATGTATTAGTGTAATATGTAAATGTTTAAATTTACATAAATAAAGAGAACCGTATCAACAAAATTTTTAAATTTTTAATTCAATTACAACAATAAATTTCTTTTCGGTATTGTGTTTGACCTTTGGTCTATTTGATATCAATTAACTATACTTATAAATTCCAAACAATTTAAAACATTTTTAATAAAACGTTTTATAACTGTAATTAAGATTAATAACATATTTCATTATTCCTGAAATATATTAAGTAAATAATTGACTTTGACTGTCAAACAAGTTCTGCACAATAATGTTAACAATTCTATATTTCAATTTAATTCAAAAGGAAATATTAATATTAACTTATTATTTTAATTTAATAAACAAAAAATTTATAAAAATAGATCATGAAATTTGAACTTCGTTGATTTGAAATGAAACCACGCAAGAATATTTAAAATTATGGCTCATTCTTTATTCAGGTATTATGAACAGAACGAATAAGCAAATTCTATTATTTCTTTTATATGATGATTGTATTTTTCCAGTCTTCCGAGAGACAGCTAAATGCTAATGCTCAGCCAATAACTAAAAAACGATTTATTCATAAACAAGTGTTTTATTTATTCTTAAAATTTTTTTTAATATATTTCGACGAATTAAGTTTTTACACAAATAAATGTAGCTTCAAAATATCTATAAACTAATAATCTTATAATGTGATGTATTAGTTTATGGATATTGTGTAGGAAATATTAAATTTATATATTTGATGTAAATGGCTTTACATGCAGTATATTATGTTCTAGTAATAGCAATAATAATTATGTAAGTGTCCAGAGTAGACGAATGAGTTCTCAGGGAGCAAGGGCACTTCACAACTAGTGTTATCTCGGTGACTGTGACGAATTTGTCCATTGTGTCTGGAGTACAGCGTTCTCAGTCTCTCCGAGATGTATGTGGGCTATTATTACTCGTCTTTAACTGCCAAAGTTACTGAAGTAATTACTCTTTGTCCGTACCGCTGGATGACCTGGTCCTTAGTTAGTTGAAGATTAATAATCTTCTTTGCCACAAAACTCTTATAGATTTAGACTAATTTAAATATTTACTAAGCAATAGTGGATTACCATACAACAATTTAATTTTAATTTCTTTCAATAATGAAAGAAATGTTTTGGAATAAGTGGATAAAAATGCACCTATAATTTATTCAAATTCAAATCAAACCACGCCTAATGCATTTTTTATAAAATTTGGGCAAATCTATTAATTAGTAGTCTTGAAATATTTATTTGTATTTACTTTTAAGAACGACATATAAGAAACGAGGTGAACTGTAGAATTTAAATTCTGTATTAATTTCAATGAAGAAAATATCAAGTCTGGCTGAGCCTTAGGAAACTTTTTTACTAAGGGTTGATTGGTAATTTGGCATGACGGCAACAAAAAAAATTAGCTGAATGAAATAAATGTGTAAAACAACTGAATATATGACTATTTAACATATTATAAAATGTTTGGTAATAGTATAAGTTGCCCATTTATAGTTATTAAGGTGTAGTCTTCTAGTTTTCAATGCAACCTTGATAAGGTATGTTACGTCTCACGTGGGTGTGGCGTACTCTAATCCTGTATCCATAAACACTTGAACCTATTAAAATGAATATTATATAAATTAACTTTTTATTGTATTCTTCTAAGTTATAGCTAATCATTTTACCAGTTCATAGTTTAGTACCAGTAAGTTATAGTTTAACTGACCAGTTCTGTAATCAGTTAAAACGTTAAAAGTTACTTAGATTCTATTTTAAAAGATAATTCACAATATTATTTTATTGATCAAAAAGAAAAAAGTAAGGTTTATCAAATGCCTCTTTATATATTTTATACAAATCAACAATTATAAGTTGTATTATTTATAGTGTCTAAAATTTACAATACTTTATTTGTATTTACTGGCGTTCTCTGTAAAAGCATATCCAATATTTAGACTTGAGATGCCCCAATTATTGTTTAAAATAAAACTTAGTTTAGATGCAGTCAACAACGATCAAAAGCCAAAAGAAAAAACCGTCTATCAACAACTTGGAGATGGAAGTAAAAGTCCAGCATAAGCTTTAAAACTTGTTGAAACGCACCTCATGTTAAATATCATTTTCTTGCCTTTTATATTATATTTTATGCTTATCAACAGGTCTACGACTTCATACAAGAAAACTTGTATCCTTTTCATCTATAAAGTCATTCAATATTTGTTATTTGATGGTCTTATTAAAACATTACTATTTCATACGTATAAATATACGTTTCGTAGTGAACTCAACAGGTATGTAACAATGCTCCTTTTAAATAGGCTAAATTTAAATCAAAGGATTATGAAAGTCGCTGAAGCTGTCTTAACTGTCACGCACAGAAATGCACAGATCAGGCATGTACAACCTCACAAAAGGGTTACCACAGGGTCGACTCACCGTACATAGACAGTTAAATGAGTATAGATACGTAGTAAAAAAGCAGTTCACAATCAGCATCACTTGGCGTATAGGAGGAGGGGGACAGTCCAATACCTGTAAAACTACATATACTAGGTTCAAGAGAGACGAAATCTACAAATATGTAAACTCCAAGCAGATCAAACGGAAATATTTCTTCTCAATAGCGGGTGAATAAACTTACATAATCTTCAGAAGGGAGATTGGCAACAGCGACATTTACTCGGTCCAAAAATGATAGACATTGTTTGAGATGTTTTCGAAAAATCGAAAATTCCGTGACAAGCAAACAGCTGATCCCCAAAATAGTCTGTTAATATTTAGGCAGTTTCATTGCAGCCTTATTATGACTACCATGTATAAATATTAAAATTTAAGCAAATGTTGAATATTGCTGTGGCTGTCTTAAACCGGTTTATCTAGGAGAATAATAAAAAATTTCTGACAACACATTTCATGCAATATACTGAATATTAGAGATTAGTTTTAAAAATAGGTCCAACAAATTAAATAAATTAATCCTAAATGTATGTTAATAAATAATTTTCTTGAATAGGCATTATTTATGTTTCAAATTTCGTCATACACATTTTTTCATAATTTTGCATTAGTTTAGTAAAAATAATATAGTTATAAAAATCTTAAAGAAATATTAAAACTAAAAATGTGCTATAATTAATAAAAAATTGAGATTTATTTTAATCTTAAAAATTTTTATTTTTTACATTTACGATTTGGAAGTAGCCTTCATATTCGTCCTTGAAATAAAGTGAACATATTCCATCCGACATTTGGATTTTTCACTAAATGTATAAAAACTATTCATCATAACTCTATGTTCTAGTAGTTACATGACTGTTATAAAAATGAAGGTGTCAACAACAGATATAGCTAGAGATATATGATAGTTGAACACACTGACTGCGGCGGACATATACTGACAATATTCCCGCTGTTCCCATGTTATTCGATACTAGTGGGGGAAGTGGCGCTAATAAATGTGTTGACAGACTGAATGAAATTGTCTCTCTGACTACCACCTTACACCAACAGTACAGACCACCCATCAAGGCTTACTATTTTTAATTCGTCGTTGTCGCTGGTCTAACAATAATATGTTTGTGATAAATATTGACCTTAAAGTGAAGCCATTACTTATTTAACACAGATGTGCAGTATGCATAACTGGTGAGGGTGGTGACACAGATGTATGTGGCGTGAGACAGCGTGAAATTATCACCCCACCCACCACCCAACACTGGCCCGCATATATCACCCATCAAGCTCCCTTTAATTCTGATTTATCTACGAAATCAACAGCCTTTCCACCAATAGTCTTTTAACCAATAATGTAATGATAAATTTAGACCAGGACAAATGAACTTTATCACTGAATTCACTAGAATGCAGAATGAGGCACTTTTTTATAACCTCAAGAGATATTTTCTGCAAGTAGAGTTCTTGTATTGCAAGATATAAAACAAATCATCTTGTGTTTTGGAACAGGATTCGCTTAAGCTGAAAATCTCATGGATTGGACGTGCAAAATAATAGAATTAATTTGTTTTATCTGGAAACCATAGTTTCCTGTAATACAGATGTTGTAAAAAGAGTCCTTTTTTTATACATTTCACATAGGTTAGGCTAAATGTGTCACATATCATCCACTTAAATGGCATATGATCAGGTTCAGTTTGTTCAATTCTTAGCCTCTCATAAAACATAGCTTTATCGTTTCACAAATAAATTTTAAAATTTTCATTTCGCTCCACAATGGGATTTTAAATTCAGTACTGTCGATTTTATTCATTTATATTTAGGAATAAACGTTCACGAACAATTTAGATTAAATAAAAAATATTTATAGAGACATCTTGCCAAATTGTTGTCTAAAAACGTTACTACTATTTCACAATATTTAAAAAATTAATACTTTTACATAGGTTGTGTAGCATATATTTTGTTCTATAACGTTTCTTAATTACACCACCATTATCCGTAGCAGATATTTTTGCTACTTTTACCTAAATCCTATTGACTAACATACATAATATTCTAACTCAGCATTGCTCATATAACTTATAGATGTGCATCATATTTTCTGGACTTTTCTCGTATAGACGAATGGACAGGCATACAATGAAAACATGTTTTAGGCTGATGTTTGTGTAACCTCCACATACGATGTATAAAATACGTCAAAAAAATAAAGATAAATCGCCACTGTTACAAAGGTTTGAACATTAAATACCACCAACAATGATTTAGAACCGTTTCGTAGTTAGTCTTTTACTTTCAATCGTTCACATTTTACAAGCTGCTCATAATGTTTTATTTTTTAAAAGAAGAATTTTAATTTAATAAATTATTCTATTACTGTTACACTATTATTTAATCAAATACTTTCAGACCAGTGAATGATCTGGGCAAGATGTAAAACTGTAAGTAATTGTATTAAATATTTGCCTGAATGTTACGCTCAGTTATTTTTCACGGGATTTGCGTTTCTTATCTATCCCTCCATTGTTTTAATTATGCTGTTACTTTGTTGAAAAGCCATTACTGTTGTTAGATGTTAAGGGAATTACATTTAAACTCTTACTATTTCACTTATTTGTTAATTATTCAGAGTCTATTTATTGGTTTATTTATTCAGAGTATATTTGCTATTTAATCATAGTCTATTTACCTGTTTTAGAATATGCATGTAAGTATACGAGTATGTGTGTGTGTATGCATGTGTATATGTATGTATGTGTATGTATGTATGTATGGGTATGTATGTGTGTTATATTTTCTAGTTCTTTATGCAAACTATTACTTTGTTAGTTATTCTGAGTTTATTTATCTATTACAATAGAGCATTCATATATTTATCTATTTATAATTTGTTTGAAACACTTGTTATTATTAAGTTATGTTATGCTATATAATTATGTTTGAATAATTAGTGCTCCAATGATATGCATTGAGTAATTCTAACGACTTGAATATTTATTATCAAAACATAATGAGGCCTCAGATCGAAAATTAATTTATGTTTAAATAATATTATGGCCAGTAACCACGATATCATAGCTTTAACAAAAACAATTTACAATCTGATGTTCATACCAGTGAATTGTTCCCAGATACATATAATGTGTTTAGAAAGGACAGAGATTTGGGTGCAACTGGGTTATCTAGTAGAGGAGGTGTTTTATTAGCTGTAAATTCCAATATTGTGTGCCACAGAATTCATAACCTGGAGTGTAACACACCGAACTGTGAAAATATATGGTTAAAACTGTCTAGCATTACAGGTAAATCGTTATATCTATGTGTTTTTTATATTTCGGGCTAGAGCTTCTTTAAAAACGTATCAAGCTTTTTATGAAAGTTTACAAATTAATAATTTCATTAATAATAGTTCTTATGTATTATTCGTAAGAGATTTCAATTTGCAAATATTTGGAATGAATTATAATTTACAACAAGGAGATATCTTATGCAAAGAATTAAATGTGTTTTTAAATACTCAGAGCTTAAGTTTTGAAAAATGGAGTTTTAAATTTTCAAAATAAACTTTAGATTTGATCATTTCAAATATAAGTAATACCGAAGTGACACGATGTTTAGATCCGCTTGTAGCTGAAGATCCTTATCATCCAGCGATAGAGGTGAGGTATGTTATCGCTACTCAACAATTGTGCAAGTCAAGGTCTCCTGACCAAACAGGTTTATTGTTATCACAAGACAGACTTCCTTCAGTTATATCGTAGTTTGGCAGAAATTGATTGGACTCAAACTTTATAGTATACATGATGTTAACGATGCGTTAGAATATTTTTATGATAAAGTGTACGGGATTATTAATGAAACTTGCCCTCGTAAAAAGTATAAATTGTCGAAGTTCCCTTTCTGGTTTACTAAAAAATATTATTTCAAATTTAAAAAACTAAAAGACAAATTTTTTACCAAAAATTTAAAAAAATTCATGATCAAGAGTACTATATTAGATTTAAAAATTTTAGGTCAATAATTAAGAAAGACATACAAGTTGATTATGATAACTTTATTCATGAAGCGGAAAATAATATTGTTGGAGATAGTAAACAGTGTTGGAAAGTTATAAAGAGTTAAAAAGTCAGCCAATAAAACTTTATTTGTGATGTAAAATAATGGTATTCGATTAAATAATGGTAGTTTGATTGTTGATGGTTTTAAAGACTATTTTATCTCGGTATATAATGATTACCAAGTGGAACCAACTGTGGGATGGCAATGAAAGAAACCCCCATGACGGGTGGCGATTGTCTGATTTCTGAGGACCAACGTCACCGACCAGGATGATAAATTGGCTATTAAAAAGTTGAAATCTAAAACTACTTCAGGACCTGATTTGTTACTTCAGTACATATTCAAAGCCTGTGAAGATATTTTAATCAAAACCGTTAAAATTTTTTATGCAATTTAAGTTTAAAATCAAGCACATTTCCTGAAAAGTGGAAATTGACTAAAGTAAACCCCTTTTTTAAAAGCGGGAAGGAATACCAAATACCAAATCATAGACCACCTGTTAGCCGTTTTGTCAACATCCTGCTAAAAATATTTTGAAAGCGTTATTTTACAAATATTTATTTAACTTTTAGTAAATACGTATCTCCTAATCAACATGGTTTCTTGCCTGGACGCTCAGTTAATACAAACCTATAAATTTTACTGATTACGTCTCCTTGGGGGTTGAACCTCGTTGACCCAGACTGATGCAATATATCTTGATCTGTCCAAGGCATTCGGACACAGTGTACCACTTGATTTTATTGAAAAAAACTGCACCATTATGGATTGTCAAGTAGTACTTAATACATTTTTTTCATTCTTATTTAATAATACCGAAAACAGTTTGTATGTTATAGGGGTTTATTTTTCATCTAAATTTCTTGGTGCAATCTGGGGTACCTCAAGGGTCAAATTTAGGTCCTTGTTTATTCTTATTTATGATTAACGATTTGTGTGACCACGTTTTTAAAACAGTAAATTCTTTGTTATTTGCTGACGATTTAAAAAACTTTTTTATTACATTTCTTCAATAAGGGACGCTGAAATACTACAAGCTGATCTGGATAATGTGTATAAATGGGCTAGCGAAAATAAAAATGAATTTTAATCGAAAGTGCCATGTAATGTCTTTTACCAAATCAAATAGTTCCAAATACACAACTACAATTTAAATGGACAATCAATTACAAGAGTCAATTTAGTTAAAGACTTGGGCGTTACAATTGATAACGAATTATCGTTCAGTACTCATATAGAAACTTGCGTGAATGCTGCGAGTAGAATGATGGGCTTTATTCTGAGACAAGGTGAGAATTTTAGAAAACATCGGGTCTTTTATGGTGTTGTTCACATCCTTGATCAGATGGAGACTTGAAAGCGCCGCCATTGTATGGAATTCCTACACATTTAATTTATAATTATATGCTTGAAAGAGTGCAAAAGAAGTTTTTGAGATATTTATATTTCAAGTGTTTTAATGTTTACACGTATTTAGTTTCATACAATGAGCTGTTGGAGATGTTTGGGTTTGACCGAGCCTGAGCCTGAGGAGGCGGGTCTTGGAGCAAGTACATTTGTGGGGTCTGGTCCGGGGTCGAGTGGATGACGCGTACTGTTTGGGGACCCTCAGCTATCGCGTACCGAACTTTAATAGCAGAAACAAGTTTTTGTTTAATTGACCTCACTCACGCACAGTGATGCGATCGTCTTTTCCTCTGTTGCGGATGATGAGGGGTTATAACGTAATGCTTTTGGGTGGATCCGACATTGATGTTCACTTTGACAGTTTAAATATCTTTAAAGAGAAATGCATTTCAATAATTTTGTATACCAGTCTTCATAGTATAGTTTTTCTTTTACAATTTCTTAAATTCAAGCTTATATTTATTAAATGTTGATTTATTATTTAAAATTCCATTAATTTATTAAACTAATTTCCTGATATTGTCATTGCCATATACTGTATTTGTTATTTATCTGAATGTGTATTATTTATTGTTTATTTATTTATAATTAGTGCCTATATAACGTTAAGAATAATATGTATTTATTAGTTATTTTTGCTTATAAATATTCCAGTGATACAATGGATATGGGACTTGGACTCAAAACCACTTATTTAACATTTTGATTTGTTTGTACTGCTATAATGTAATTGGGTATATTTCCAGTTTTATATCATGAAAATAAAATAAAATAAAATAAATAAAAATAACAAATTTTTATAATTTATATGATTAATAGATTATTTACAGTGAAAACATAATCACAAAGCTTTGATTTCAAGTTCCCATCTCTTACAATTATTATTAAAATATTATTATTTAATTGATGTATAGACAGATAGATATCTTTATTTATCTTTAAACATTTACATGCAATAGATCTCGTCACAATATGATGCAATTACAATTTGCAAGTAAAAACAGATCAAGAATTACATGCAAAAATATATATATATATATATATACATACATTACATATAAACAACGGCAATCAATCGCGCATTAAACTCATAGTTAAATCACTCGCATAGTACCGTTGAATCAAAGCAATAGCTAAAAGTAATAGTTAATAAGTTAAAAAGTGTTTTTTTTAAATAAATATTAAGTTAAAAAGTTAAGTAGACTAATAGCAATGTAAAAAACAAACAAAACGTGCAACCCAGTTCAAGAAATTAATTTAACTTAACATGCGAACTTAACATAGTAATATGATACTTTTAAAATGGAAACATAGGGAAAAAATAATCAAAAATAAGCTACAGTTTAGGTAAAAGTTAAAATACACATATAACTTGTATCTCCTCAATCATTAACATGTTAATGTCAGAACTGTAAAAATTCATCGAGTTTGTAAAATGGTCTTTCAATAAGCCAGTCATGCATGACTTTCTTAAATCGTTTTACACTGACATTCTGAGCACTCTAATGTAATTTGTTAAAAAGCGATATACCAACAAACTCATAGGAAAACAAGATCTTATTCAATCTTGTGTATGGTCTATTAATTAAATCTCTATTTCTAGTAATATAATTATGTACATGCTTGTTAAGCGTGAAGCTGCAAAAAGTTTTCTTAACATGCAACATAGCTAAAAGTATGTAAAGATTTACCATTGTTAATATTTTTAATTTTACAAATATAGGCCTGCAGTGAGCTCTGGGATCACTCCCATCCAAAATTGTCGTGGCCTTCTTTTGCGTGATCAAAACACTGTTTTACTCCACTGGAGTTGCCCCAAAAGAGCAAACCATAAGCTATCGTGCTATGAAAAGATGCAAAATAAACCATTCTTATGCTATCATTTGGTATGCATTGTTTGAGGGGTCTTAGAAGGTAAATCACTCTATGCAACCTTTTACACACATAGTCAACATGAGGATTCTAGGATAGCTTTGGATCAAGTATAATTCCCAAAAGCTTCACCGTTTAGCTATTGCCACTATTTCCATGGTTACTAAAAGAAAAAGAATTTTTTTTCTCTCTACATTCATCAGAAACATGTGGGCTCTGTACCAGTTATTCGCCTGTATAAGTAAACTATCAGTCTCCGTCTGCAAGGAAGCGATTGATAAGCGTGATGTGGCAAAAGTTACATCTTCAGCAAACATTACAGATTTCGAGCTTACAAAACAAACCAAGTCGTTTACCATAACTATGAATAGAAATGGGCCCAGCACCGACCCCTGTGGTACCCCGTACTTAACCTCAGAATATTCAGAAAACGATCCATTTGAACAAACTGTTTGGTACCTTTCACTGAGGTATGACTTGAAAAGAGCTTGATGACGGTCAATCACAACAATACAATTCTAGTTTTTTTAGGAGTATGTCCCGATCGACACAGTAATAATAATAATAATATTCCTTTATTGCATAAAAACAATTTACAACAATTGCATTGCAAGCGCCAGTAATGGTACAAAAAATACATCAGTTATTTGATGATTTGTCAACTAAAATTATTATTTTATGAAAGGCAATAATCAGAACCAGGGATTTTTCTCGTTGCTCTTAATTTTCAAAATTTTCATCCCAGCGGCTCATCATGAACTCATCAACAGAATAAAATGCCTTTGATACCAGGAGGTGTTTTAGACGAGCTTTGAATTTTTTTGGATCATCGAGTTGTTTGATAACTTCAGGGAGCCTAATTGATTATTCCGACACCAACTTGTGACGGCAAGTGTTCAAAAGCAATTGTTCTGTGTTGGTCGATTCTAAAGTTGTCCCTGCCTCTAGTCTCGTACTGATGGACATCCCTACCCTGCAGCAACTCACATTTGAGTCTACAGTACAGGGCGACATCGAGAATATAGAGGCAGGGTAAAGTCAGCAATCCAAGCTCCCTAAAGGAATCTTTACACGACTCTCTGGGTTTCAATTTTGAAAGAATTCTGACAGCTTTCTTTTGAGTTCTAAATACTCTTTCGAATTTGTACTTAGAACAGCTGCCCCACAGTCTCAAGCCGTAAGTCAAATGTGGATGTATCAGGCCAAAATATGCCGTTTTTCAATACATCCAAAGAACAAAATTTTGCAAGATTGCGCAGGACAAAAATGCCCGAGGCAACCTTGGAGCAAACCTTTTCAATGTGATCGTCCCATGTCAGTCCTCGGTCAAGGTGCATTCCAAGGAACTTAATGGATTCAGCTTCATCAAGAAGAAAATCGTCCACCATCACTGCAGGCCGTAGTTCTTGGTCTTGTTGCTGCCGGAGGCAAAAATTCATGACGTTTGATTTCGAGCTGTTTGTTTTCAGATTGAGTTTTGAGAAATGCTCGATGCATGAATTCAACTCAATAAATGCCTTCACTTCGAGATCGTGTTTTGATTTTGATCTGATGCAGAGAGTCGTGTCGTCAGCGTATTGAATCACCTTTCCATTCTGGATTGATGACGTCAACCTATTAACGTAAATTATGAAAAGGACTGGCCCTAATATTGATCCCTGAGGGACACCATAGGGCATTTTCAAAGGCCTTTGATAGGTCACACAAAACGGCACCAGTGGATAATCCCACTTGAAGTTTAGAATGGATGAAGGATATAAGCTCATCGATTGCTTCGATCGTGGACCTCCCCGGCCTGAAACCAAACTGCACAAATTATAAGGCCACAATTTAATTTAGTCAGATATTCCAGTAGATCCTCCAATTGATCAAATAAAACTTTACTGTTACTTCCACTTGGTCTGTATATAGCTATTACGATTGTTTTTAGGATACTATAGTCTAATAGCACAGGCTTCAAAGTTCATTTCTATACAGAACCTCTCAACATCAACCACAGAGTATTTTATTGCATCACAGACAAACACAGCAGCACCACCATGAATCTAGTGACGCCTGCAATAAATCGAAGCTAATCTAAATTCCTTAAAATTATACAGAGTACAGTTGTCATGATTTAGCCAGTGTTCTGCAAAACAAAGGACAGAGAACAGTTCAGTGGTTATCAAAGCTTCAATTTCCAGCACTTTGTTTGTTAGGCAGTGTACATTGCCAAATAAGATTTTCCGAGTAGCTCTACATCCTGAGTCAGAAATGACTTTAAACTCAGCTATAGGAGACACAGATCTCATACTGTTGTTTAAATTGGATTTAAAGAGGACACAACTTTATCTAAAAAAATCTATATCCGCAGAGTTGGTCTTAGCCTCCTGTTGGCTTTCAGGGTTACGAGGTGGCGGAACATTCTTACCAGAGCTCCTTCAGGCCAATGCTCTGGATTTAGAGCATCTTTAACTTTGTGCTCTGGCAACCCAATTTTACAGGATTTTTAGGTGTTATATTTAGAATTCCACCCTTCAATAACCACTTCAATCCTATTTTACATTTCACGTAATTTGAGAGTCGGTTTTCATCTACTTTATTTGAAAGCCTATAAATAAAAAGCAATTATTTCTACTTACTGTGGGGATGTTAGCAGTCGATTTGGTACAAATAATTGCAGTAGGCCTAGGCCTAGGCTTGTTTTGGTTAAGACCAACTTGTCTTTAGGCTTGGTTATTTTGCATCTTCTTCCTCCTAGATGAGACGAGTTAAATTTATCAGATTTCTCTTGACTAATCTGCGAAGGTCTTGGTGCAGTTTCCTTGGGAGGTGCAAGTACTTCAGAGTAAGTTTGCTTTTCAACAACAGGATTTGGTTTAATTACATTTAATGTTTACACTCGAATACACGCTTTTGATGTTTTTGTAACCTCCACATACGATGTGTAAACGACGTCTCACAAATGAAGATAAATCGTCTCTGTTACAAGGGCTGGTGAATAAATACCACTGGCAATGATTTAGATGCGTTCCGTAGTAGAATTTTCACTATAAAATATTTGCCTTTTACAAGTAACTTATGTTTTTTCTGCTACAAACATATAATAAAGAAACATAGTGTGGAATTTATAATATCAATAACATTTGTATAGTAAAAAACTATACTAGAGGTTTTTATTCCAAGCAACCTTATCTTCGATGAGCGTCTGGGAAAGATTATAATCGTAAATATGTAGTCAGTGAGATTGAGGAGGGTAAATTTTAATATTTCTGTGTTTTAATGTAGTATATAATAGTTTTCGTTAATTAACGATTACGATTCAATTATGATTACGAGAAAGCTAGAGATTACCACAGATTTCGTAAATACTTTGAATGTCGTCAAATAACTTCTGAACAGGGACGGCACACATTTCGTAGAGCATCCCAAAGCGAAACTGCCTATTATATTACAGCATTTATAATTTAAAATTTGATCTTTAATTTTGCTCTATCTGATAAAACGGTTTTTACACACTTTTAAACCATTTCACGTTTGTTAATAATGAAAACTAATAACAGAAGCAAGAATAACTTCATTAGTAGCGACAAGGTTCGTTTTTTAAGTTTGGGTTTTCATAAATATTGTTGCATGAAAACAGGACGGATAGTCCATGTAACGTGAAACGAGAGACGTTCGTAAAATCTGAGAAGGGTAGAATATTAGGACTACGTGAAAAGGAAGTTAAATTGCTGCAATAGGTTTAGAATGGCATGCACACTTTGGATTTTTTAACGTAACTTTTTTATGTATCACACTTAAATAGGTACTAGTTGTATTGTTTCTAGTACACAAATGACACATGTTTCAATAATATGCGGTAGAAATTATTTGTATGATACATTGTTATTGGTTCATTTAATAGCATAAATGAGGTATACTAATTTATTTATTATTTTGGATAATTTCTCATATCCTTATTTTATTATAACAAATCATAAAATATAACTTATAAATTAAACAAGTTATATACTGTGGAATATTGTAATAGAATTGACTGATATTTTCACATCAATCAAAACAAATTTTATATAAAAAGCATACGGTTTACAATTTGTAATGAAATATAACGTAACTGAATATGTTTTATAAGTCCAAATACTAAACTAATAAAATAACTATAATGAACAATACGACAGATGATTTTCAAATGATACGTTAATAAAAATAAGCACTTAGCATACCTTTAACGTGTCTTATCATCAAAATATATTCTACCTTCTTAGAGCAAGATGCATTTACTGCACAATAAATTACTCAAAGAAATTAGGAAAAGAAGAGTGAAAATATATTTCATGCAAGAATCCCCGCAGAAATCTCCAACTGCTAGCAATACTTACCTTGAATGTTCGGAAAAAAATATTTCTCTTATAGCATTATAACTGTACACTTTAACTTGTCAAAGTTGGATAAAAATGTGTTAATACAAGCTCAGTTTCAACTTTCATTTGGTAAATAACGTTTATTTTTAAGCGGGCTTACGGAAGGGAAGTTATTTGTTCTATATTGTTGAGATAACTATTATTTAAATGATTTCATGCTTAAAGAGCTAAAAATATATACTATCTTCAGGATATTTTTATGTAAGAATCGGTTTGTATTGTAACTGTACATAAAGCGTACAATATATAAAAGTACCTCGCACTATTTATTAACACCGAAAAAAAGAATCCTGGGATGCAGCAAATTTCTATAAAATGTCCTTCTGAGAAAAAAGGGAGGACAAAACAGAGGAAGGGAATTATTTTGAGACAGAAGGTAATACGATCAAACAGACAGAAATAAAATGTTTCATTAAGCCTAATTATTTGATCCTTTAAGCTTTTACTGGGATACGCACATAAACATTTCAGTTATTACAATGCTATTTTCCTGTAAGACTTCAACGAGATTTTTAATGTTTATGTTAAATTTTCAATTAATACTTGTGATTGAAAGCCATTGAAACATATATATTACTCAGAATGTCTACGCAGCTCATGTTTTTAATGGTCTCAAATGATCGTTAAATGCGTTTGTGGAATAAAACTATGGGTTAATAATAACGGATAAAAGCTAAAGTAACTCAGCCTAATCCGTTTATTATATCATTATTACACTGAAATATCAACTGATTAAATGTACTTTATAACACTACAGTTATTTTAAATGGCACGTCACACTGATGGAAAACTTAATTAACTCCAATCACATATATTTTTACACAGATATGCCAATTATTATGGTACATTTTTGATTAACTGGACCTCATTGAATCATCGAAAATTACTTTATAATTCTCTGATGTAAGTTAATAAAGTTTAAAACACAATGACTGAGTCGGCTAGTCATTTGTTATAAGAAATTTACATGACCTCAAATGTTACATTGTTATGAGAATTTCTCTCTTATATATAATTATAATTTAATTTGGACAAGATCCACCACTGATGTTAGGATAGGGGATGGGTTAAAAGTATGTTCAGTATAGGTTGAACTGTAGCAAAAACTATGTGTTTCATTAAAATGTATTCTGCCACCCCCCTTTCTCTCTCTCTCTCTCTCTCTCTCTCTCTCTCTCTCTCTCTCTCTCTCTCTCTCTCTCTCTCTCGCTTTCTCTCTCTGGAGAAATATATTATTTTAAAAATTACTTTTAGGTGTTCCAGGGTAAATAATACCAATACTCGAGTCAAACTTACCTTAATCTGGCGTATTATCTAGAGTCTGTATTTTAGTGCTGAACAACTCTAATATTGCCTGTTCAGGATGCATTCCCACGTAACAGAAAGTAGATACAAACTTGTAAGATGAGTACTAACCCACCTAACTCAACGTAGGAGTACACCACGTATCGAGTAACAGGCATCGCTGAAGTCTCATATTATACAAAAGTTGCTTCTTCACGACATTATGTAATTTATATTCAAGGAAATATACTCAGACTTTATACAATTACTTAGAATTGAAGATGTTTGTAATAAGAAATCTAATTTCGACAGACGTAATTCCTTATAATCTATGTCTACAAACCGTTCTACTCGCTGCAAAATGTTCACAATTTCAAGGACACAGAGATTTTAATATTTGATTAGGTCATAGAAAGCAACATTATATTAATAAGTGTTGTTGGCTCGAGATATGTTCACAAAATAAGAAACATTTTGGTAAAAATATATTTGAAATATTACTTGCCTACAGGGTCAATAATTATTGTAACCAGAAAAACTCACGTTACCAGTCCAATTTCATTGTTCTTGATCTAACTTAATTAAATCTTGAAAGTTTAAATCATTTTATTGGTGCGTGAAACGACTCGACTGACTTTTACGAGGTTAGTCTTGGACATTTATATCTTTCCCTGTCCCAGTAATCCGAAACGACGCATTTATTGTCGTTGTTTTGCGCAATCTAGCCCATTAAGACAATTAAAAATATACGCTTAAAAACTCAGAGCGTGATAAAGGTATGCAGTTACTTATCTATTTCCTTGGGCACACTATATCTTGAAACACATCCATCTCGTTTTCAGTAAAGGAAGGTAAAATTTAGTTAGCTACATTGGCTAATGTTATTGAATCAATCCTTTCAAACACACCTAAATTTGTATAGAAAATCAATTTAGTTCCCTAAATTCTTCATATTATGACACAATGATATAAAGATTTGATAATTAAATAATATAATACAATTAAAAATTAAACATGTCTAATTTAATGTAATGAACAATTATATTTTTACCTAAATGTCCACGTACATATAGATGGATTCTCCCTAAATGCTCTATGTCATTTCACAATGTATCGAAAAACTACCAATGGGTAGTTAGACATTGTAGACATTATTTCAAATTGTAAAATTTCAAGAATAGTATTTAATGGTATATTGTGGTTCTACAATGTTTTATGACTATATATTCAAACAGCATAAGGACTATATCTGAAATTGTTCTAGATAATTATGACTCTATTTTAGCACAAAATACATTTCTTTATTGTATCATATAAAAGTGGTGATTGTATATGTTAGTTGCCTTAATTCAATTTATAAGTACGCTTTCCAATATCGATTACCTATTATTACCAACCCTCAGTGATATTCAACCGTGTGTTTCTTCCATTCGACGCACACTGTTGAGGAATAACATTGAATCATTTGGAAAATATTAAACATCTAGGTAAGCGTTATTCCCTTCATAACACCGGGGATAAATTTTTACGGTTGTCGATAACATCCGTATCAGCCCGGATAGCCGGTGTTAATGCCTGTCAGGATAGTGAGATGTTAATACCGGTAACAATAGTGAGGTGTTAATGCCTTTGACTCTACAATTAGTATCGTCATAATAACACATGCAGATATAATTCCATTGCTTAATTTTATAAACTTTTATATACGGAGAACATTCAAACATATCAAAGAGATATTTTTTAGAATTTGAGGTAAGTAGCCTATTCCCAATATAAATGTAGTTATTGCTAAGCGAAAGTTTCCAACAACTTACAAATACTGCTAATCTTATATTTAATTAGATGAGTCTTAGCTCAAAATTAATTTATTGTTTAGTGGTATGAGCAAATTTCGTGCATATAGTTCAAATTCTATATGTGCCATTTTCAGGAAACTTGTATCAGTATAGTCTTTTAAACTGACTGTATATGAAGTTTAATGATATTTTTGTAAGAAAGCATTTTGATAGTACCAAAAATAATTTAGAATTTGAAACGTATGATATTTAAAATATTCCAGTAAAATATCTTTTATGTAACTATTTCTAGGATTGTTTCTTATACAGAAACAATCGTTGGTTTCAGCATTTTGTTCAAACCATGTTAGCTTTATCATTACAGTCTTTTAATTTTATTTACACACGCTTAGTTTTGTAAGTTTAACATCAATAAAATAATACGGTATATGCTTTGCTTCTTTGAGAGACATCTTCAGTCAAAAATACTTACTATACAGTTGGATTTAATGTCCCCTAAAATTTCTTTTGTGATTAAAGATGATTATCACGAATGTTTTAAGTCTTAATTTGAAATTAGCCAAACATAAGATGCGACATTTAAAACTAATCAGAAACAGCATTTTCTCTATTCTAATAGTAGCAAAAGGGCAGTGTAATCGTTAACCATTAATCTCAATAACACGCTGACTTTTATAACAAATTAAACTCACCAATGTATGATGATCATAGTAACAGCTACAACATTTACTTTACTGGATTGCCATACACCTTACGACCTATCAGCTGACACTTATAGTATATATAAACCAGTGTTATAGATTATACTGTGTAGCCTCTAACCGCTTCGAGACAACTAGGATAGCAAAAACGTTTGCATTAGCAAAGTAAAAACAATTACACAGATGGTATGTTGAGTGTGTAAACTGTATCTCCTAGATTAAATTAATAAAATGATACAGGGTAATACGATAACTGGCACATAAATCTAGGCGTGATAGAGAAGACAGTAAAATCATTGGAAGCTAAAGACTTAACAGGTCTTTGGAGTATTAACAGTCGCAGAACATATGCTTGCCTTGGGCGTAGATTGAGTTATATACTGAAATTATCCATCAACCTTCATCATTCTGCTCCGTCATCGCCCAGCTTGAAGACCGGAAAATCGAGGAGCTCGTCCTCGCTCCACTCCGAAGACCTCAACTGAGACACGTCATCCCCCTGTCACTCAACAACCAAATAACTCAACGGTCGAGGACACACCAGACCCTGCAGGACCTGCCAGATCAGCACTACCCAGGCCTACACCGAGACCTCGTGATGAGCCTCCTAAGCCTGCCTCCAGTACTAAACTACAGGCCCAGCCGCCGACACAAAACAACACGCCGACCCCTCAGCCTGCTGCCCGCTTTCCTGAGGACCTCAAGGCAGGGATAGCACAGTTTCTCTCCCAGCTGACCAGCATGGTGGCGATGATGTCACGCCCCATGGACATGTTGTCCGCCACCATGCATGGGTAAGCTGAGAGTTGTCAGCTGGAACGCCGACGGGCTGCCAGACAAGCGGCTGGAACTCAGCCAACTACTGACGGAAATGGATGTGGACGTCGCTCTTCTTCAGGAGACCCACTTCAGGACGACAGACCGCTTCAGCATCCCCAACTACCAGGTGTACCGCACCGATAGGCAGCTGCAGAACAACCGACCTGGTGGAGGCTCGGCAATCATGGTGCATCGGCAGGTGACCCATCGTCCACTGGCAGCAGTCCCTGCCCCAGGTGCCGAGAACACCCGGATTGCCATCCACTACAGTGGATCCGAGCTAGAGATTGCCTCCGTCTACAATCCGCCGAGAAACATTCTGCAGACTCGCTGCCTCGATGCCCTGCTGCGGCCTGGTTCCCCTGCACTTGTTGCTGGGGACTTCAACGTAAAGCACCTGGACTGGGAATGCCGGAACACCAACTCCAACGGCAGAAGTCTCCACCGTCTCCTGGACAACCGACTCCACATCCGACTACTGACTCCCGAGGAGCCCACCCACTACAACTACAATGGGTGACACCTCCCGGACATACTGGACATCGGTCTAGCTGGCTCGCTGGACGGACACATCGAGGTGTTTGCAGTGTCTGATCTCTCGTCAGACCACGTGCCAGTTGTTTTTGACCTCCCGGACGACGGAGCTCCATCCTATCCTCTTACTCGTCCCACTAAGATCAACTGGCACTACTTTGCAAACCACCTCGCTGACCGACATCAGCCACCACCAACTCCTGCCGAGTCACCGGACCAGCTAGACCGACAAGTACTCGAGTTGACTACCACCCTCCAGGAAGCTATGACGGCCTCGTGATCCCCTCTCTCCCGGACCGACTTCATTCCACCTCTATCTGAGGAGCTGAGAGAGGAGATTCGCCTACGACGCAGACTGCGAAGGGAGTATCAGCAGTCCCGATGTCCCCACGCCAAGCAGACCTTCAACCGCCAGGCCAGGAAGTACTCTCGTCTCCTGGTGGAACACAGAGCGGCTGCATGGGATGACTTCGTGGATCATCAAGCTGACGGTGGTGTCGGCGGCATCTGGAAAATCTCCAGGGCCCTCCGAGAGGAGAAGAAGACCAACCGGTCACTCCATGGCCAGCGTTGCATTGCCTACTCCCCTGGATATCGAGCGGAGGACTTCGCAGACACCATGGAAGAGCAATTCTCTCCACACGCGGATGTCTACGACGAGGACACCTATGAGACCATCGAAGACTTCCTGGAGGGATACCAACCTGACGAAGACGACCCACTGCCCACTGTGACTACACTTGAAGTGCAAGACCAAATTCGCCGCCTTCGCCCGTAGAAGGCCCCTGGCCCGGACTCCTTGGGAACTCCAGCATTGAAGAACCTGCCGGCTTGGGTGATCGTGACGATCACCTGCATCTTCAACTCATGCCTACGCCTGGCCCACTTCCCGACCATCTGGAAGGATGCCAAGGTGATCATGATGTCCAAGCCCGGCAAGGACCCTCTGTTCCTTGAGAACCACAGGCCGATCTCCCTCCTGCCTGTGCTCTCCAAAATCATGGAGAAGATCGTCCTAGCGAGATTTCCTGAGGAGTTCTTCACGTCTATCAGGACAGAACAATTCGGCTTCCGCACCGGCCACTCCACCACCCTACAGCTCTGCAGAGTCCTGAACAACATCGCCGGAGCTGTAGGGAGGAAGCACCACTCCACTTCGGTCCTGATAGACGTGAGCAAAGCCTTCGACAAGGTGAGGCACGAGGGACTGCTCTTTAAGTTGACCTCGTCACCGTTGCCTGGCAGGATTTTCAGGCCGCTCCGCAGCTATCTCCACCTCCGGACCTTCTCCGTCAGCGTAGCCCGATCCATCTCCACGACCCGCCCAGTAACATCTGGTGTGCCGCAGTGATAGGTCCTCGGCCCGATCGTGTACCTGTGGTACACAAACGACTTTCCGGTCGCTCCGAGAGTGCAGCTCTCCCTGTACGCGGACGATGCGCTCCTCACGGCCACGTCTGCCAACCTGAGGATGGCTGGGTTCTACATCCAGCGGCAGGTGCACCTACTGGAGCCCTAATTGACCAAGTGGAGGATCAAGGTCAACGTTGACAAATGTGAAGCCATAAACTTCACCTGGACAAGGAGACAAGCGGACGGCCGTCAACTGTCACTCAACGGTGACGACATACCATGGAAGACGTCAGTAAAATACCTGGGGGTACTCCTGGACTCCAAGCTGACCTTCACTCCCCACGTCAAGAGGATCTGCGGTCAATCCAGGAAGGGCATCGGCGGCATAGGCCCCCTGCTCAACTCCACGAAGCTACCGACCAGGACGAAGGTCCTGCTCTACATGGCTCTGATACGACCAGTGCTCACTTATGCGGCCCAAGCATGGTACAACCTCTCCTGCAAGACCGCACGGAGACAGCTGCTCGCTGTCCAGAGCGTTTGTCTCCGGCGGGCCACTGGGTCGCCCTGGTTCGTGAGGAACACCGTGGTCGGGGTTTGTCCAACGTCCCCACCATCAGAAGCTTCGTGGAAGGCCTGACATCGAGCATCGAAGAAGCTGCAGACTCCTCTCCGTGGGATCAAATCCGTGAGCTTCGGGCCCAGGAGGTCCCCCAACTGCGTCTTCCAATGGATGACTGATGGCATCGAACGACTACGACTGCACCACGACATTCACCCCACTGACAGGTAGCGAAAGCTACTAGGGATTTGACCCTTGAGACACAAGGCAAAAGCCTAACCGGCAGAGGCCTTGAAAGATGTGGGAGATCCACCCCCCCCACAGTCACACCGACTTGGACTTGGGAAATTATTGTTTTATGGAAGTAGGGAAAAGACTGTGTCCAATTTAATAAATAAATGTGCGGTGATGGTAGATATATCGTATTCTTAAATGTTATAGCAAATGAATGTGACATTATTTACAATTATGGAGTTATTTTTACTAATAAAACAATAAATTATATGTTTAAAAATTATCAAAGAAAAATTTGTTTTTATATTGAGGTTTTTGTCCAAAAGAAAAGGAGTATTCCAATTACATAATAAAAGACGATCATAGTTACAACTTTTGATTTTGGTAGTCTTTCGCTTCTTTATTTACAATTATATAATAATGTCCCACTAGTTTTTACTTTCTATGAGACACATAAAATTAGGAACAAATATCTCTCTATAAGGTATTTAAATAATAAAATTGAGTTATTTGAAAAATTGAGTTCTTTAATTTCTAATAGTATGTAGATTTAGGTTACTTAAATTCAGGAATAAAAATCACACTATCCTTTGTAACATGTTATACAAATATTTTAACTATTTTCTTATTACTAGCAATTATTTTCCGCCTGATTACTATATGCTCACTATAATCTAATTTATCTAATTTTATATTATGAAAACAATTTTTAATGCAGTAGGAAAAACAATTGTCAAAAAAAATCTTCTATATGAATTCTAGGATATCTGTTAAAATGTTGACCAATTATAACCCCAATTATGTAATTATTCTTAAAGTGCAGTTTTCAAAAATTAACATGTTAAATTAATAGTTTATAATTAGGTTTTCTAATTAAAAAAGTTACCTACTTGTTTTAATTTAACATTTTTATTTTTTAATAATCTTGAACTAAAATACAAGCACTAATAGCCAACTTTTCATTGTAGACTATATTTAAAACCAACACAGACTTTAAAACTTTGTTTCCAATCGTTTCATTAGGAAGATTAGTTTGCAAAGGGGATTTCATCAACTTGAGTCAAGACAAATTACAGTCGTGTTTTTTTCAGAGAAAAATGATCCTTATAGTGTAGGAGACGAGAGACAAATTGTACTGTAATAGCATACAACAATTTTTCTTCGAATTGAAAAAGAAATTTTTGTTGTTAAGGAAATCGTGTGACTCACTATTTTTGGAAGATGTTAGGTTACTAGCATACTAACTATATGTTTTTGGAAATTATATAAAACAAAATTAGTCACACAATTCTATTTGTTAGACTGAATATTCCTATGTTTACTGGTAAACTATACTAAAATGACTATCAAACCAATAAAACAAAAAACAATTTTTAATGTAGCATGGTAGCTGGTATACTAGTATATATTTACTAAAAAAGAAAAATAGTTTTTCTCTTCCACAAACTTACAGCAGGAGCTTTTTACAGACATGTGAAAATTATATTAAAAGAAAACCTTTTATTGTTTGAGCATGGCTGACTGATTTCGTCAAGAAATGTATTGGTCATTTCATTGGTCTAGTATTGTTACTAGTACATAAGTATATTGGTCTTATACCTAGGTTAGTTTTAATGAGCTAGAATTTATAGCAATTAATTAACAACATAAGTATGTTGGCAATTTATTAATTAACTATTAAAAATTTCTCAATGCAACGTCATACTTTGTAAATGTCATATATCAAAGTTTTTCTACAAATAAAATACATCATATATATATATATATACACACTACTAATACATATATAAGCGTAGATCATTTTACATTATAAAACAACTCGTATTGTTTTTCGGTGCACAATAACTTCGACACACATATTTATTATTCAAATTAGTAAATAAAACCATCTTAAATTAGTTGCATACATATGTTGTTTAATTTAGAGTTTCATTTCATGTATAATTTTTATACTAATTTTAAACTCCTTTCAGCGATTAGATACGTACTAATCTACCTGAGAAAATGTCCTAAAAACATATAAAGGTACAGATTTACCTGCGAAGACTCCCTTTGAAGTACTCGACTCTAGACCTATGATAAATGGAATTTCGCAGACTTATTTTAAACTAATGTACCTATTTCCATGAAATGTTCTAAATATTTAAAAACTTTTACTGTAAATTTAAAGACTAATATTACAAACTTTCATAGTTATTTTGTGACATAAGAAGGCTTCTATGGTCCATGTTTGATATTTCCTTGATCACGAAAAATCTAAATCAATTATTGAAAATAAAATTACCAAAAACTAAGTGAATACGGCAGTTAAAATTATAAATTATTTGAGTATTTTCTTAATAGTGGCATCAAGTCAAACTCAATTTAGGAGTCGGAAATAAATTCACTCGAACCAGTAGTGGTAATAATCTTTCAACTCCTACAAAATTGCATATAAAGCAATTGGGAAACTCTTTTCAATGCAGATATAAGAGTTTCAATTTGGTTTAAGATTCATTATACATTTAAAATACTGTTATGAAACATAAAAATATGTTATCGAGTAAGATGTCCACTTTTGTAGGATTACTTTACAATTTATATTGTACCTTTTGATATTTTTCATGAAGTTTATTTATAATGGTTTCGTAAATATATTTCGACCTTATATGATTTTCTTTACATCATAAATTTAAGATTCTAATGCACCTCTAGAAATTACATTTTAGTATAAGTTTTATACATTTTGGTATGAAAAATTCTTAAAAATACTGTAAGTAATAAAGTTAAACAATGCATAAATATAATATTGTTGATAAACGAAGACTCATAAATTTGGAATCTAAGAATAGGTTTTAAATATTATAATATCAACGTTGTGTACAATAATTTGTGATACTTAAAAAGGTTATACATTATATATATATATATATATATATATATATATATATATATATTTCTTACTAAAATATTGAGATTCCTACACAACCTCTGTTCACAAAATTTAAAGCACTTGTAAAATTATTTGTACTGAATAAGGCTTTTAATAATTTACTAATGTGACGTAATTGCCTATGATAACTATAAGCTCTGTAAAGTTGTCCAATATTTGTTCTCAGATACTGCAAGGAACCACACACATCACATCACGTGTCACGTAACAGGATATTCTAACTTTACAAGCATAATTTCAAGATTAAGAATAAAATGAGGAAAACTTTATTTTCATAAAAAAAACATGGGACAATGGCGCGTGTGTACTTATAATTAGTTACTTAACAACCTTATTTATAATGATAATTTGTATTGCCATATAGCCTTATTTTAAAGTAAGTGAAAACTAAACTAAATCTCATAAACTGGCATGTATCACCAACGACCTCAATGTTCCTTATACAGAAATGAAGCTTCAAACAGCAAACAATGTTAGAAATATACTTCAGTTTATTTTCTTTATAAAGGACGAGAGACAATAAAATAATATTCTTATTCACTGTAACAAATACTACTTATCATATTCTGTATCGATAAATTTGTAAGTAAATTTATCAGTGAAGAACTTGGCATCACAAATAACCTTCAATCACTTTCAATTGTATTCTATAACTTCCATCTAGGCGATAAATTGAGCCACGTGTTGACAATATTAAATAAAATACCAATATAGTCGATTCTGTTTTGCATTTTCTATTCCATGTAATATACTTCAATAAACCATCAATATAACAGTAACAGACAATCGTTTACTTTTTGTCAAATTAAAATCTCTCATCGACAGGTAAGAGATGGGACAGCTCCAACATTCAATTATTACTTTCTAGGGCGGAGCTTGTCACTTCTTGTTAGCTCCGATGCTCATCGACAACTCCTGTTTTTTAACGTATATCACGGCCCGGATTTCAGGTACTCTTCAGACTAACAATGAGTAACGTCAAAAATTGCATTCTGGTTTAAATTTATCTGTTTTCTCATTTATGTTTGTGATATGATAGTTAGGCATTATGATACAACGGGCGTAAGTAAGATAATTGTTATCCAGCATTGTATGACTCATTTAAATGTGTGTGTTGCTGAAAAAATAATAACTTGGGTTATTTTAATGTAACATCTATATGAATGAATTGGCTCTAACACATTAAAGTATTAAAATTATAACACATCCAAAAAAATAATTCTTAAAAGAATGTATGTAAAACTACTTTGTATGTAATATATTTGAAAATACAGTTTAGTTACTTAAACATTAAAACTGCATAATTTGATTTTTCATTTACTTTCAACGGTTTAATTTCGTTATATATAAGTACTTCCTATTTTCGTACGTTTTTATAAGAAAAGAAACATGTAATAGAATATTTATAGCTTACCGAATTTAAAAATATGAATTAAAATGGAAGTGTTTTTATTTTTTTTATAAATCAGATTTCTTAATATTACAGTTAATATTAAACCATATGTCAGAAAGCTATCAGATTTTTAGCCGTTAAAAAATAACAACGTGATAACGGTAGTAGTATCACCAGTTCATAACGTTGATCGAAGACTAAAGCCTCTGTTTCACAATAAAAGATATCCTATTACTTTTCTATCTTAAAATTTTCAGAATGCCTGCTTAATTTTAATTATATCTTAACAGAAATTATACAATAAATCAATATATATATATATATATATATATATCATATATACGTACATATATATATATATATATATATATATATATATATATATATATATATAAATATATATATACGTATTAATGATTAAGTAATTAAACTATTTTTATTATATTTATTACACTTAAAGTAGTAGCTTTATATACAGTCTTTCATAAAGTGATTGTTTTAAAATTTTACATGTGTTTTAATGTTTAAACCATCTTAGGTTAAAATTACCAATTAGTTCTACACAAAACATATAGATATCATACGTTGCTGAATAAAATTTAAATTAAATTAAAGGACTTTTTTATAGTAACGTAAAATGTAAAACAAATAAAAACTCACTTACATAAATTTCCAATTGCTAGAATGTAATTAATTAATAATAGTCTAAAATGTGAAATAGTGTTGAAATATAAAATTTATTCTGTATTACAGTCCGAAAAATTGATTGATTGATTTAATTATTTCCAAAATTGATGTACAGAGTAAAATATAATACATAACAAAAAATCTTATAGGAAATTATCCCCACATGGGCATCAGCCTGTGTGTGGGGAAACGAGCTCCTCAGTCTTCACTACTAATAACACACAGATAACTTAAATTAAAATAAGGAAATGAATTGTCATTAATAAAAACAAATGAAAAATGAAGATTTACTCTCTAAAATAAAACTTACAAGACCAGAGGATGGAATGAGTAAATTTACATGAGTAAATTTAGTTTAAGAAATAATCTAAAATTTAAAAGGAATATACTTATTTAGAAAATACAATTTGAAGACTTAAAAATGTGATTTATAAAAACTTGTAACTTACGTAAAAAAGAGCAATCAGAAAGACTTAATTAAAAATTAGCCGATATAAGTATGGAGAGACTTGGACCACACCTGCACACCCACGCACACACACTAAACACACACACACACACGCACACGCACACACACTAAACACACGCGCACACACACACACTCACACACACACGCACACACACACACACACACACACACACACACACACCAATCACGCACTCGCACACTTGCTCGCACCACATGTCCTCGTGGGCCTGCAGTCAAAACGATTGTACAAACTCACCAAACACTCAGACTAACATTGATTGTAATAAAAAAATATAACCGAAATTTAACACATAAAAAACAGCATATCTAGGTGTAGTTTGAGGAAAAAATACTAACGAAATCTATCTAGCCCAGCATCTACTGACCATTTACGATAAATTTACGAAGTTTATTCCGCATGTAAGCTACGTGATTACACCACTTCAAACGATTGTCAAAAACTACACACAAGTATTTATACTCACTCACCCTTTCAGCACATTCACACAAAACGCATCCATCCTGGCCACCGCAAGTATGCAACCGTAGCTTCAAAACAAAAGGATCACCGTCAGCTCGTATAGAGATTGGCATACATTAAGTTTTGGCTATATTAACTGTGAGCCTACATTGATTAAACCAGCGCTTGACATTGAGTAGACCGCACTCAGCCACATCCCTCACTTGCTCCCAGCTTTCAACCTCAAATAACAAAGCGGTGTCGTCCGCATAAAAGAAATATCTGCCTTTACACAAAGTCAATCTTCCTAGATTGTTAATAAAAATTAAGAAAAGCAAGGGCCCAAGAGTACTGCCTTGCAAATCCCCTTACTCAATTTTTTGAGGAACGCTTGTATGGCCTAAAACAGAAACAACCAATCGGACAAATAACTTTTGAACCATCTCCAAGAGTTGCCTTGCATTCCAATATATTTTAATTTTTGTAGTAATAATTGTCCATCAACTGTATCAAAAGCTTTAGCTAAATCTATAAAAATCAATAATGGTTTTTTATTACGGCGAATCGTGTCATGAACACTTTTAGTTAGCAAATATAAATCGTCATTCAAATTATTATCTTTTCTTAAACCGAATTGATTTTGTACAAGAATATTTTTGATGTTTAAATATTTTTCGAGTTGAATTCCAACACATTTTTCCAATAATTTAGATAAAACACTAGTTAAAGTTATTTGCCTGAAGCTAACACATCGATTTTTTGGGCCTACCTTATAGATTGAGATTACTTTACCCATTTTAAAAGATGATGGGAAAATTCCTGTGACATACTATTGTTTATAATATGTAGAAGTGGAAGCTTTAAAAAAATTTAAAAAAAATTTTGATAAGAGTAGCCGGGATTCCATCTTCTCCCGGAGCAGATCCGCGACTAAGGTTTTGTACAAACACGAGCAAGGATATCCTCGGATATCGGCTCCAGCTGGAAGTAAGAATTTGCCCCGTAATCCTCATCATTCATAACGACTTCAGTCACGGGAGACACAGCACTGGCTAAGTTGGCACCCACCCTAACATAGTACTCATTTAATGTGTTAGCTACATTATTTATATCATTTGTCTCAATATTAATTTTGCCATCCAGAAACTGTTCAATAGGAAAGGAATTTGTTTTTATTCATGTCAATAATTTTAGCAATATGTTTCCACAAGAGCTTATTATTATTTTTTTATTCATTAATTGTATTTCTAAAATATATTTCTTTAGCCAATTTAATAGTTTTATTTAAGAGATTTCTATAGTGCTTGAAACAGGTTTTTTTACATTTTATCAATCAGATATTTTATTGATATTAATGATGAAGTATATGTTAAAGAAATATTGGAAGCGACAAGTTCCTCAAGTAGCCCAAAACCACACGAGTCGGTAATAAAGGAGACATATTGATTCTTGTGCAGTTTTAAATCCTTTGGCTTTAAAAAAAGGTTCATATTTCCTTTTTTTCTATACTACCCACAGGCGTTTAAATAATCTACATTTATGTTTTATACATGTTAATATAATATTATAATCTTAAGTTAAAATATTTTGCTAAGGGTTGTGAGTGGCATTAAGACGGCTGAAGACACATTTTTTATACATTAAACTTTATGAGTTGAATTTGGAGTTTGGTTCCAGTTTACCTTCCTTTTAATACAGCTTTTTTGGTATCTGGCTGTCTCAGATTTAAGTCCTAGAGTATGGAGAAAGAGAATGTAAGGTTAGACGAGAACAAGTTGAAAACGAAATTTATGATCGACGCCCAAAGAAAAGCCATACAGTTGAAAATATCTTATATTATATAACCACAATAACAAATGCTGTACAAAGAAAATTTAAATGACCACTTGATAACGTTTGATTATACACGTATTAGCTAATTTAATACAATGTTACTTCATTGTCAATAAGTTTACGGATAATCTAGCAAGATTAGAGAGGCTAGTTACAGTTCTCGAAACGTTCGGAGTTGTTGTACCAAATGGATGCCGTCTCTGAGAGCGAAGAACTTCACAAGTGTTATCTCAATGACTGTGACGAATCTGTCCATTGTTTCTTGAGTACAGTTTACTCTGCGAGATGTATACGGGCCATTATTACCCGTATTTAAGAGTTTCAGTAGCTAACAGTAATAGCTATTTGTCAATATAGTTTTTACTATCTTACTACGGAGTTTGTTGGCTATTAACCCGTATGGTCTGATGTTTTCAGTAAATCCAGAACAAAATACATTTAGTAATTAAATAATATTTAATGGTGACAAGTGATACATACTCCAAAATATTCAGATGATTTAAATAGATTTTAAAAATATTTTATATTACGTCTATTTTGAAAAAAATTAAAAATATTACATTTTATGGGAAACAAGTATTGAAACAGTTAAACAAACATGTATTTACGACTTAAAATCAACAATATTTTAAACGGATACGTACAAAAACTTAAAGATTTATAGTTTTTAAATAATAAATTCTACGTTTTTAAAAGCTCACTCAATTATAATATAAAACAAATAGTTTTCCTTTTTAGACCGAAGTTATTTGCAGATTTTTTGACAACCATAATGGAAATAAATCATTCATATGGGATTTAAAATGTAAGGAAAAATCTATTATTCTTTGAACGTTTTATAACATATCACTGTCCGATGTGACATTTAATGCAATAATATAAAGACAATAAAACTAACTCATCTTGGTGTACAAAAAGTAAAGGAAGTAAAAATATAACTTATGCTACTAAGTGCATTGTAAATAGGGAGTCTGCATGTGATGGAGTTGAATTACATTAGAGGCTTTAGAGACAATTCTTCTACTTGTACTCAAGTAGTAAGTCCTCTTATGTTAAAAAAATCCTCGAATGAAAAATGGAGCTTGGTTAAATTAAATAAAAGGAAAAAAGGTGATAAATCAAAGTTAGTTCTAAAGCAGTCAACTCATAGTGAATGTAGCAATAGATTCTCTGGTTTATGTTCAGAGCCTCAGGATTCGCAGGTTTCCTATATGAGAAATGTATCTGGGTTGGGGAAACAGAGAAATCAGTATGTTAGTATAGGTAAAACAAAGTGTCTCTAGAGCTGAAAATGTAAAAATTTTAGTGTAAGGACAAAATTCATAGTGGGTCTAAGAAAAATGGTTCAATTGCTCTTGAAGAAACTGTTTGACTTACCTTGTAATAATTGTTATCAAAACTGGCAGTTGTGACCAGTGACACTATAAATAGTGAAAGTGGTTATTCTAATTTAAAACAATATGTTATTGATAGGTGACTCTATGATCCGATATGCTAGTATTCCAAGTTGTAAGAGAGGGTGCTATGGTGGAATGTTGTTGCCCTGGTGGTAAAATAAAATATATAAAGGAGAAACTATTGAAGTATACCAACTATAATCTTTCAGTAATATATTTCCATGTTGGAACGAATAATCTCAGAATGCGGGTTACAACGTCGGCCATGGTAAGAGGGAGGTTCTCCACGATCTGGCTGACCTGTTGTTCACCACAAAAACTCATTTCCCCAATACCATGGTTTTTGTAAACAGCTTATTAATAAGATCTGATTAAACATACAGAGCTCTCTTTGATTTTAATGAACAAGTAAAACTGGTGTGCAATAATTTTGATGTTGTTTTTGTTTAGGCTAATTGTTGGGTGAAGAGGCATCATCTAGCAAAGGATGGAAGACATCTTAAAAAAACAGGGGAACTACCAGCTGGGGAAGTTGTTTTTTGAGTGTTTTTACTGCAATTGGTGACCGGATTCAAGGGTTTCTCACTGTTGATGCAATCTTGGACATTAATGAAAGTATTTTGGTCAGTGATAAAACTATTTTATCTAAGACGGCCCAATCCAAACCCTCTGTTGTGCCTCCCACTGCCAATAGTTCTTTTTTAGAGGCGATGTCTCGGGAAACTGTGTAGATAATAATCGATCAAATCGCAATCTTAAGATACTTCAACACAACGTGCAGGGTTTCTGAGGAAAAATAGACAGTTTTCAAATATTTATTGATTCCGAAGATCCAGATATTGTTTGTTTATCTGAACACCATTTAAGAGATTATCAGTTTGAAGTAACATCTTTGCAGGGTTTTAATGGCATCACAGCTTTCTGTCGTAAATCTCTTCAAAAAGGAGGGGTTTGTATATTTAGTAAACCTTCTATAAAATCTGAGGTCATAGATGTCTCACGTTACTGTCTAGAGGGTAAAGTGTGAACTTGCTGCAGCAAGGTTTTCAGTTTGGTAACAATCAAACCCTCCTTATTGTCGCTGCTTGAAAACCACAGCCATTTTCTTCCTCAATGCAGGAGCACGACGTTTTTTATGCACGTCTATCGGATTGTCTTGCAAAATTGATGAGTTCAGAGGGTAAAACAATTGTTGTAGGTGATTTTAATGTCGATTTATCTGTTTCTGAATATTAAAGCTGACAACTTGTTGTACATGATGACCTCTCATGGGTTGGGAAATAAAATCACATCATACACTAGAGAATTTAAAAACTCAATGTCTTTGATAGACCATGTCTACACTGATCTTCCTGATGCCACTTGTAATGCCTCTGTTTTAATCACGGCATTGTCTGATCACCATGCTCAGGTGGTAATTGTTAAGTTATCACTTCCTGGGAACACTAACCACCCCAGGTTTTTTACTTAGGCGATCATTTTCGGAGGATAATATCCGTATTTTCAGGTATTTACTCATGAGAGAAACTTGGTCCACGGTCTATGTGGCAGATAAAATGGACGATAAAATGCGTATTTTTGGATCTTCCATATCGTATTATTTTGATCAAGTATTTCCTGAGAAGAAAGTTAGAATTCGTAAAAATGTCTCTAAAGGTTTAAAGTGTCTCTAAGTGTTGATCAACTGAAACTTCGTGACGAGGTCATCCAGTGGTATCACTTGACTAAAGATTTGGATTCTTCTGATGTGAGAAGACAGCTGTATTTATCATTAAAAACGGCAATACAAGTCTAAAATTAGAATTGCAAAATCAGCCAAAGTGCGGGAGGAGATCCAGAACTCTTCAAATAAAGCAAAAACTGTATGGGATATAGTGAACGAAAATAGGGGTAAGAAAAAGCACCAATGCTTCGTTCCTCAAACCATTAAGGATGAAGAGGGCGTTAATGTGAGTGATCCAAAGCTGGTCTCAAAATATTATTAATAATTTCTTTATAAATGTTTCCCATAATGGTTTCACACTTCTACTGGAGGAGTTTTTTCAGATTATCTTCCCTGCTATAACACCTATTCTTTATTTTTTACTCCTGTTTGTAGGAAGGAAATGTCAGACATTATAAAATCTTTAAAAGCAAAGCCATCCTCAGGCTATGACAACATGTCATCTAAACTTCTTAAGTCATGTTGGGAATCCCTTGCTGAACCACTTGTGCATCTCGTTAACTGTTCTTTTGAAAGTGGAATCTTTCCAGATGTGTGAAAACTAGCTATCGTAAAGCCATTGCACAAAAGAGGAAAAGTTGATGATCTCGATAACTTTAGACCAATCTCCCATTGTTTCAAACGTTCTCTAAGGTTTTTGAAAAGGCAGCTTTAAGTAGATTATGGTCTTTTCTGATTCAAAATAACATTTTGTTCAGCAACCAGTTTGGATTTGTCAAAGGGGGTCAACTGTCAATGCTATGTTTATTTTCATTGATAAAGTCATCAAGGCTCTGGATAGAAGCAAGTCTGCTTCTGGTGTATTTTTCGATTTGCGAAAGGCATTCGACATGGTTTCCTCAATGAGCATCTACTAAAGAAGCTTGAGAGCATTGGTATACGTGGTGTCGCAAAGCAGTGGTTTTCTTCTTACTTGAAAGAACGTCGACAAGTTTGTAGAATTGCCTTTTGTGGATGGAAACACTTTAAATAATTGGCATTCTGATGTGCAAACTGTTTAAGGCGGGTGTACCCCAGGGTTCCATTCTGGGTCCTCGTTTGTTTATTTTATATATTAATGATCTTAGAAGATGTATCTCAGATGCCCACTTGTGCTTGTTTGCGGACGACACATCAATTGTGATAGAGAGCTAATGTCGTGAAATCATGGAGGTCAAAAACTTTTGTAGAATCTAACCGGATAGTCCAATGGTTCCAAGAAAATGGATTAGTTATCAACACTAATAAAACCACATTACTTGAATTTTGCTATCACAAGAAAAGCATAATGATGACCTTAGTGTTTGGGTTGATGATGTAGAAGTCTTTTCTGAACAAAGCGTTAAGTTTTTTGGGCTTATCTATTGACAGAAATTTAAGTTTTTTCCTGTCATATAAGCGACGTGGCGCAGAGGATAAGTTCTGGAATATTTGTACTGCGTAGGCTTTCTCATTTTGTAAACACTGATGTTCTACTTATAACATATTATGCACTTATTTTTCCTTTCCTTTCTTATGCGGTAACCATTTGGGGTTCCGAGAGATGCAATACGCATTGTATCTTTGTCTTGCAGAAGGAGGGCAATGCGAATTGTTTTCTGGCATTCGTCAAAGAGAGTCTTGTAAATCTGTTTTTAAAAAGCTTTGAAGTTCTGACATTTCCTTGTGTTTAAATTTTTTACACTTTGGATGTTTTTAAGCAGAACCATGGTATTTTTCAATCTCTTGTCCCTCAATCTGGATATAACCTGCGAAACAAACAAAAACTGAATATTCCTTATCATACCACTTCCTTCTATAAGCATCACACCTATTACAGTGCCATATCATTGTTTAACGCTCTCCCTGATCACCTTAAATCTAACTTGGATCTAAACTATTTTAAAAGAAAGCTCAAGTCATTTCTAATTGAAAATTGTTTTTATTCTATAGAAGAGTATATTAACGGTAGATAGAGTACCATACATAGATTGCTAGTAGTTTTTAGTTATATTTACTTTGACGCAAGCCAATGCATGTACTTATGTTATTATGGCAATAAAGAAATTTTTACTTTGACTTTGACTTTGAAAAAGTGCTCGTTCATCCGAACTTTGCCCTTGAAGTTTCATGTTTTGAAACGTCATTGTGGCAGTGAAGAAATTGACTATTACAGACCTAAAAAGTATATCTGCATTTCATTACAACTTTTAACGACTGTTAGCCCTGTTTGTGGTCTGTAATGTTTTGTTATATCTTCTCAGTCTCTTTATTTCAACTCCGCAAGTCATCTCTTCCCGTTGTGGTTTCTCATTCTTGCAAAGTTTTTCCTATAGTTTTTCAATTGTATCGGATCTAAAACCTGCCCAAAAGTTTGTCTTTTTTTTAAGAAACACTTCATTGTAATTTATTGTTCATAATACCACACCAATATTGTGTGGTTTTAGTGCATTGAACTAAACAGATAGTTAGTACCTGTCTGAGTAATAAGTGGTTTTACTATATTCCGGCCACGCTGTAGGTAAGATCAAGTGGTTGTCAATGATATCTACAGGTGCGAATAAAAACACTATACCGGCGTGAAGAAGATAACTCTTTGTAATGCGATTACTTACTCTTAACCAATCAACTACAAGCATCATGTAACATTGACCATATGGTTCTTTTTCCAAATATTTATTTTTGGTAGTTTTTATAGTTTTAATTTTATCCATTGGTAGTAGAATATATTCATTAGAACTAATTTGTTTTTGTTAGACTTCATTTCACAAAGTAAAGGTTGTTTTAGTTATACCAGCTGAGTAAACCTAACAACTAACATTGGTTCTGACAGCCTCCGCCGTTCACTGTTGTGGCCGCACTTTAATAGCTCTCAAACTTCAGTTTCTTTTATTTATTCGTCTGCAACCTACAGGAATTCCATTTAGACTTAGTTGATAGGGAGTATTCGAAGTATTTTTCGTTAAAATCTTTATAACATTCAAACCTAACAGTTTTATTAAGTAAGCGGATACCTACAGGCGGATAACTAGAGGCGGAAAGGAAAAAGGGACCTCTTGTCGGCAACGTGAGTTTTTCAGTACAACCGAAATAAGTGGTTTCGGTCAAAATCATCGATATTCACTTTATGTTTGATTATCGAACTTTACTTTATGCTTTACATGCTACAATTGATAGTTGAACAGTTTTCAATAGATAAAACTCTCGAAAGAATCATTAAAGCGAACAATGTCCAGCCTAGGAAAAGGGACCTCTTGTCGCTAATGGAGAAATAAACATGGCCGACAAGAGGTCCCTTTTCTAAAGAGCGCTAAGCTGCTACGCCGTACTTTAAAAACTAAACTCTCCTGAATTCTAGCGTCGTTTGAGAGAACTACGACGAAATTGTCCTAACAAAAGAAGATTTTCTCAATGTAATAAAGCCTTCCCCAACATCAGATTGCTTTCCTTTCGTAGTGTTATGACCAATAAACTTCGGTAATTCATATTCTGACTATGACAATGAAAGTTTGCATATAGATAGACATTTATATCTATTTATTAACGAACTACTGATGGTACAGAATAACAACAAAGTAGCAAGTATTTTTAGCCTGTTTGTTGGTAGCCATGCAGACAGCTGATTTACCGATTGGGGCACTAAACAAACAGCTGTCTTGCCGATTTGCGCCAAAACATTTGTTGTTGTTACACTATACTGGTGGCGAGAGAAAAGAAGAGACCTGGCCCGTGCCGGCGCACAGCTGTGTACTAGTGTGTTGCCGCACGGTAATTTGAGGCGCTTCGCCCCACAGCCAACCCTGCGAATTGTTTTATCCTAGCAATGGAGTTATTTGTTTTCAGTAATGTGGCAATATTCAATATTGTGTTAGTCAGTAAGGTATCAATGTTATATTTTATATACATAAAAGCAATACATTTACATTATACATATATGAACATTAGTAATTGTTATATTAATAATAATAAAAATATTCAATTTCAGCAATTCATTCCTTTAATTATTGTTTGTTTACAACCACTGTAGAGCCTAATTATTAGAATTTATTAGAAACGTAAATGTTGCTCAATTTTAATTGATCAAAACAGTACCGTCATTTAAATTATCTTATAAAACATAACAATTAGGCCGCAAATCAATCAAAACAGTGTAACAATAATGGAATTACGAAACTAGGCGCGGCAACATACTAGTAGTAGCGCCTGAAATTTTCAGATAGGCCATAATCCAGGTCTCTTCTTTTCTCTCGCCATCAGTAGTAAGCTGTTGTATTTCGTTTTGTGTTTTTAGGACGTGTTTAACTAATTAAAATGAGTGAAGAAAAAGTTTTAAATATATTAAATAGTATAGGTCTTAGTAATAATCGTAGTATTAGTGATGAAGACTATAATGTGTATGCAGATTATTTTGAAGACAGACTTTTTTAAGTGAAAGTGAATTTGAGAAGACACCTGAGGAGGACAACATAGTAAATCTTTCAGACAATTCATTGTTAAAAAAACATACCAAACCTGGATGAACTTACTGAAGGTAATCTTGACCATCTTATTAACATTGATGATGTAATAATTGAAATAGAAGAATCTGGTAATAACCAAGAAGTAGTGGACGAGGATGATGGTGGGCAATACCTAGTCACAATTGATAATAGTGTTGATTTAATTGATAGTTTTGATGCTGACAATGACCGTGAAATCGTTTTGAATTTTCTACAAACTGGCTGTGGCTGTAAAAATAAATGTTCTGATTTATTTTCTTCTGATGAATTATTGCAAATGCACTATGATATGCGCAGAGTTAGACCATTATCATGACAATGTTAAACACGTTGGACCAAATCATATTAGGGCCAACTTCGCTGTTTAACATCAGATTCTGAATTAACTTCCCGCTCCAAAAAGATACAGACTGAAAGAAAAAATGCACGCACCAATTATCTTCTAAAGGGTAGAGCAGTTTTTAAAAATACATACATGTTTGGTCATCAGATCAAAATTAAAAGGCTGAAATGTCTCACCAAAATGTAAAATAATACTGGATTAATCTCAAAAAACCATGGAAACACAGGAAAAATAAAAACACAACGTTACATCTTTTTCTGACACAGAGTTTGTTGTTAAGTTTTTGCAGAATTATGCTGAGCAGCATGCAATCATGTTGCCAAGGCAGAAGCAGCACAGTGTATAACACCACACTAAAATTACTCCCTTCTAGTGACTCGAAAGTTAAAATCTATGAAACTTATAAAATCTTCATTTACCAATGAGATAACCCAGAAACCTGTCCATTCCAGAGTTTTTAGTAATATATGGAGGGACATATGCCCTGATATTGTAGTCATGAAACCATGGACTGATTCTATGTGCCGTATGCCAAAAACATTATTCTTCTAAATGGCCTTGGTGCCGGAAGAAAAAAAATAGAAACGATTGAGATGATGAGAACCCACCTGCAGACTGTTTCCAAAGAACGAAAGTTTTATAATGAAACTATCCAAGAAACAAGAATAAAGTTTCAAAACGAAGACAAGTCTGTTCTGCACTATAGGTTTTGATATGGCTCAGCAGGTTCACATACCAAGTAACCCTCTGCAGCCTGGGCCTATTTATTTTCTAGTCCCATTTTAAAGTAGGCATATTTGGCGTGATGTGCGAGACCACAAAATAAGCAAACTAATTACTTTATTCCAGAAAGTGTCAGCACTACAAAAGGATCAAACCTGATTGTAAGTCTTTTTCACCACCACCCTCGAAAACAACAGTTTCGGAGAAGGACACTATGTTCATTCACGCTGACAATTGTGTTGGCCAAAACAAAGAACAAAATCCTAATGGGATATTTGGTATGGAGGATATGTCACAACAAAAACAAAAAAAATTGTTTATCGTTCATGCCAGTAGGCCCTACCAAGTTTGTCTGCGATTGGGCCTTTGGACTTTAAAAAAAAACATTCAGAAACACTTATGTTTCTTCAATGTCTGATTTAGTGGATTGCGTCAAAAATCAAAAAATCAACTCCCACAACACATGTCAATTCTGGTGTGGTGGTGGGGAATGAAAAAGGTGAAGTTTGCAGTTCCAGTTTTATGATTGGCTAAAGTTTCCTACAAAAAGAGTGGTGCAAACAAAGTGCCCCTTGTAAACACAGTACAACCATTTTGAATTTAATTCAATATACAAGGGAAAAGTACACTGCAAGATTGACATTGATGGAAATGAATTCATCCACAAGATGTTCCCGACAGAAGATGGACCACATGGATTTCCACAAGAAATCACACCTGAAGGGATGACTAGAGCACGGAAAGAATATCTATACAAAGAATATTCGCCAGTACTGCAAAGATGAGTTCAAAGATGTTCTGTGTCCATGTCAAATGGTTCAAATGCAGAGGAAGAGCACTGGTGCTGTCGATCCGGATGATGGACGGGCCAGAAGCAGTTCCTGGACCATCCAAAAAGCGCCGTTAAGGCGCTCTGTTTAACCAAAAACCTTTGTATTCCATTGGAAAGAGGACAATGAAAGCAAAATATTGATATGTGTTTCATCTATTAAATGTAAAAAATAAAGATTTTGTATTACTTTTAACTTTTTGTTTGTTGTATTCCCAAATATGCCCATTTCTAGTATACAAAGTTAAATTTTCCATAACTTTGTTTTAAAAAAATCGTAGAAACATGAATTTTGTAAATGTCTTCTTTTAAAAAATGTCATTAACTCAAAATCGGAAATTGTCGACAAGAGGTCCCTTTTTCCTTTCCGCCTCACTATCTTAATTTTAAGACAATTTATTATTATATCAAGTCATAATTTTAACGTGAAAAAATTTATTCTGGTGTCAATTTAGTTTATATTTGTATATTACTCAATATGAATTTTGTATTGAAATTTATTTATACTATTATTTTATATTTTTTATACAGAAATGATATCCCTTTAGTGACATTTAAAGATGCAAAAAAATAAGTTAAATTTAACATTAAGTGAAGATAAAGGGAAAATCTCTTGTCATTATTACATTGCTAAGCAACTTTCATATTGTTTGGTTTGTTGAGTCCAAATAAATGTAAATGCTTAGCAACAATCAAATTTCAATAGATAAAGTATCAGTTACAGAAACTGTGTAGTATTTATAATAAATCCATTAGAATAGGTGTAAGTATTTGATGTTCAGTAGAAGAATATTTAATAACAGTATAAATAGTTGTAGAAATGCGAAAAATCAATAACTAGTGAGCTTTGCAGTGACCCTTGTACCTGTCGTCTGATGTAACGACTAAATATTTATGCAGTTGCTCTGGATGTCTGGTAGAGATTGGGAAGAAATCCTCCCCACCCAAAAGAGGAACTTTTTACTATCAGGACACATTTACTGTGACTGGCATCTCTATACCTCGCCCTCTGCATTTGAATGGTCCAATAAACTACGTAATACATCAGACTATGCTGATGCATTAGAAAGTGGTTACGCAACTGTAGTTTAAATGAGGTGCACAAACAGTGAACATAAAATACGCGTAGGCCAAAATATATAAAAAACACTCGTAGTGCCCCTCTTAAGCGTGCTATACTACCAAGACTAGAATTGTGTGCCGCACAACTTTTGCCAGTTGGTTAGCTATTGTGCTGATGAATTAGATAAACATTTTACCATTAACTCTTAGTCTCTGTAGCATGAAATTTCTTGGTTACAAATCCAACTGAAAAACCACCTGAAGTTTGATGTGAATCACCGTGTAGCAGAAGCACAGGATGGCACCAAAGTCAGCTGTACCAAAGCGCAGCACAACAGCAACCGACCTGACCTCCGTACGACACAGGAACCCTCACCACCAGTGCGTGTCTACTCCAAGTGGAACCCTGGCCAGCTCTGTACTCCAGGTTTTTCTACTTCTTAACCAAAACTGTTTAACGGCCTCCCTTTGATTTAGTGTTTGTTTTAAGTAGCTCTTAGATGTGTATGGATTATTTTGTTGAACTCCTACCCAGCATTATTATAGGTCGTTCAATAAGTCTCGCGCTTCGTTTCCTCTCGGGCAGAGTATTACCGTCTTGAGTCTTTATGCCCTTTTTCTTACACTCATTAGTACGTGAAATTCGTACCGTAAGAACCGTTAATATGTTTTGGTCGCGGTCACTCCGAAGTCTTGCACTTTATTCTTCTTATAGCCTAGCATTGGGTATCTCGCTTTCGTTCTCTCTTAGGCATCATAATCCCGTTTTATTTTCCCGATTTCATATATTCTCGTACTCGTTAGCAGTTTCTCGTTGTTATAGTCAGAAGGGACATAGTACAGTCGCAGTCAGTAAAAAGTCTTGTACTGTGTACATGTTGTTATCTCGTATTGACGATAGCCGCTTCTCTCTCTCTCTCTCTCTCTTGGTAAATGTAGTGCCGTCTTGAGTTTCGATTCGCTCTTTCTCGTACTCGATAGGGTGTCTATCGTTACTCCCTTTGGAGGTGACCTGGTCTAGCCGCGATTGCTTATCACACCTCCACCAATCCCCCAATTTTGGATTCGATTAACTTGTACAGTCCGTGATACCCATTTGATGTAAATTTAATCTTATTTATTTATGTAGCTTTTGAATACCAAAATTTGACTCCCCCCCCACCCCCCCCCCCCCCCACCCCCCCCCCCCCCCACCCCCCCCCCCCCCCACCCCCCCCCCCCCCCACCCCCCCCCCCCCCCACCCCCCCCCCCATTTCTTTATTTTTTACATACATTACTCGGATCTCTATATAAATATTAACGTTACCAATTTTTAAAGTAGAGTAACTAGATGCATTCTGACTATAAGTATCCAGTATCTCCGCTATCTCTCATTAATAAGTGCAAATTTAAACCACAACATTGTTTTAATACAAAGTTGAAACATAATTCAAGAACGCCTCGAGCTGCACAGCTTTGTATAATCTATGGCTTCTGTAAAGTTTATGCTGTACAAGTTTGATAAGTTTATACAGCCAGATAAACTGTATTTTTTAACGACATATAATTTATTGAATATGAATTTATTTTTAAAGGTACATTTTTAAATATTGAGCGGTAATTAATTCTTCAATAATTTTTACCTTTACTGTAAAATAGGTCCTAATAAAGAAAACTGATGTTCTTATACTGTTCTTACGCGGATACATGCCCATCAGATATATAATTATCCTCCATGACAGCACCAGGTCTGACACTGTGGCTTTGACAAAGGAAGCACTGAAAGAAATGGGACTGAAAACACTTTAGCAATTTCCATATAGTCCAGAATTGCCCCATGTGATTTTTTTTGGTTCATGCCTATTAATGAATCACTGTAATGATAAAACGATTTGATTCCAATAGAAAAGTCTAGAAGCACAATTAGCTTACACGTCGCCCTCAAACTGTCTATGACGGGAGAGTACTGAAACTTCTAAGTCTGTGGCTTTAGATCACACAGGAGAGTCACTGAAATTTTTTTAAGAAATATAAGTCTATTTTTTCTGTAAAAATATATATAAATTAATTACCATTTATTATGTGATGAACGCTTCTCTATATTTTTTTCAGTAAACCATTAACCTATTTTAAGGACGAATGTAAAACTTTATAGTGCATTATAAACATTATATAAGCGTTTGTTATTCCTGTTTGTTTCATAATGGGTGTTATTAGTATGTATAAAACTAAAATGATTACACACAATTTTCCTGTACAACTAACTCATTCGAAGTGAATTATACATTTGAACCCCAATTTTTTCTATACAATGCCGTGTTAACATCTAAGTCCTTTTCTTGTACTAAAATTTACTGAACGTGTAATAAAAACACATCGTCATTTAAAATTTACTTTGCCAAGTAACTTACGTTACTTTCAAAACATGTTTTCGTAATATTTTAATGTTACTGGGTTTTAACTCCCGTAACTGCAGATAAATATCCTTAATATTAACGTATACTTAACGATTGTGAAACAGGAAATAAAAAAACTCTAAAAATGCTTTTAATTTTATCTTTAGTTGATCCAAACAATTATCAAATAATTTTAAATGTACAGGTCATACAATAAAATCATTTAGGTTTCATAAACAATCCAAAACATGTTTAACAGTAGTTCAGTGCCACTCGTTTAAGTTTTAAGTATAAGTTGTGTATTATATTCTTCAAACTCCATAAAAATGTTACTTTTTAAGCCTAAAAATATGGTGTTATTATTGTTTTATACATCGAAATGGAAAATTTCAAAACCCCCATTAATCTTTTGATCCTTTCATCGTCAATAACAAAGTTTATCATTAATAATGTTCCAAACACTTTTAAAATTATATATAAAAAAGAAGACAAAACTTTATGACAGAAAGTGCAATGGATGCACAGAGCCAAACCTGTAGCTAATCGAATGACTGGCACGATGAATGTAGGTGTACAACCGATTGAAGGTCACAGGTGAGACAGGAATAGTCTGTATATTTGTGACACAGAGCCACAATTTAAAATCATAAATACTTTTTTGTGTTAGTGTTAAATATAACGGGGTTTAACTGTTCGATATAATGTATATTACCATAATATAGACACAACAAGGAGGAATGAACAATGAACATGGATGGTAATCAATAACATTACTTTTGATATGTTCCTCTTTGTGATGGGAATAATTCAGTTCATTCATAAGGATGAAGAGGATTAAGTCAAGTATTTATATTGAAACAAAAAGTGGGTTTCCGTTAAGACCACTCATATGATGAAACAAGTAAAAAACTACCCAGAATTTTCATTATTCATTCCCCACAGCAGCCGCTCACTCTTTATCTGGTGACAGTAACAAATCGCTTCACCTCGTCATCGCTAGCGCTATATATAATTTACATTATATATTTAATTTTGTCGCAATACAAAGTTTTAAAATCCAATGTAGCTTTTATTCAGTTCAAAAAAACATGAATATTATTGAGCTTTTTGTTTACTGAGGACATGCACTTTTATATTTCTTATTACTCTTTGTCCTGAAAGGATCATTTCTCTTATCCGGATATGTTTATGGTTAAGGTTAGAAGTAGGACCGTTTCTTCTCGAGATTATATCAGCAGGGAAAGCGGGTACTATATGTTATGTACTTAATATTAGAAAATTAGGAATGCTAGCTTTCGGCCTCTCTATAAAAATATTGCAGGGAACATAACTCTCGAATTTCCTAATTTAATAATTGAGAATCTAATTTCTACAACAGCCCGTCCTTACCCAGGAGATTTATACCTATTTATTCACGCTCTACACCAATAATTTGACATTTTTAGTTAATAACGTGCTATTCCTGGATTTACATTGGTTTCCATAATCATTATAAAGTGACATATAGGTTGTTTTTATGTACCTAGGGTATGTCCAACTATAAGACATACACTATCGATCTTACTTGGAGTTTAATTTGCTTGGTTCTTTTTAAATCTTACGAATGGAATATAAAAATGATTTTGAAAGATAAATAATTTTGAGTAAATTGTTGTGATGAATTATTTTTTTTAAAGATAGTTGTTAATAACACCCCAAATATCTTATTCCTTAATAAAGTATGAAATATGTGTCTAAAGGTGTACGTTGGTCAAATTATTTAAAAATCATTCCAGTCTTGTAGTGTATTTATAGCTGTAATAAAGTCGTAACATAACACAATTTTTTACATACGTTATTGAGGAAAAATATTATTTGGATTATATAAAATTATCTAAAGAAATTTTATTAAACACAAAATTTGGAACTTCTTTATATTTAACAAACTCTTTTTCTGACCAAACGTGTCTGACTATGGAAAATGTAAAATTTTAAAACTTCACGAAATTCACGTCAAGAGATTGAAAATAGAGTACTAAATATAGTATTTAGGTGGCATTGACACTGGTTGATTAATATTGTGTACTTCGATAAAAAAATAATGAACATTCCTTATTATTACTGTTATGACAATGGATAAAAAACATTATAACAATACATTTACTATACTTATATGTACTAAATTATAGCTCTAATTTTTAAGGCTTGTAGTCCTCTGGCATCAGATAATATTTTCAATATATGGTTAAACAAGCTCAAATAAAATTCAGTTATTTCGATTGGTAGAGGGTTAACCTTAGTTTAAATCATTTTAGAAGTAATTAATTATGTTAACTGTATCAAGAGTTTACGTAACCTGCCTATATTATCACTGTTGAAAGGACTGAAGAGAATATTATTAAATCTCCAACAATATTATATCAAGCCATCAATAACTAACAGGGTAGTAAATCTTTTAATAATATTTTCATATATTTGTATAGTAACCACTAATACAGTTTGAAGGTTATTTTCACGATGGAAGGATTATGAGGAAAATAGAATTTTTCCGGACATTGGCCATCATTCAGTGAAACAAGATATAAGTAACACTCAAAGAAATCAGTAGTGTTACTGATTTCTTGTTTCACTGAACGATGGCAAATGTCCGGAAAATCCTGTTTCCTTCACTAATAAAGGTTTATGTAGATTAAGCTAAATAAAGGAGCAGCTAAGGAGGTTTTATATATTTTGAAACTGTAACGTGGGACAAACAAGAGTACTCGTACACTAAAAGCACAATAACTATGTGCTCTTAATGTAAACAGTAATATCGCTAATGGAGGGTAACGATGACAATCGTATTCTACGCTCCTAGCCTGAAATAAGGCTCAGATTTGTTTGTAAAAATCGTTCTGCAATCAAAGTAATGCGAAAATATACTGTTTAGTCAACAGCACCGTTGAAAATGAACATCGAACTGAAGTGAGGACAGGTCACATAGTTGTTTTATATTATTTGTTGTGCCAGGTTATGTATAAACAGGCTGCGTTTTCCTAGGGATTACGTTTAAACAGAAATATTTTAATGATTTTAATTTTATTTCAAATTATAAGAAAATTTATTACATTAAACAAGTTTGTTACTTTAGAGGAGTGGAAATTTGTTTGTTTTATCCTAGGTTTTGTGTAAATTTGATATCTTGCAAAAGAAATAACGTAAAACTAACAGTGCGTATAATGCATAGGTGATGTAGTATAATATTTACGCCTTACATTATTACTCAGTTTCTCTGTCTGGTGTGCAATGTTAACACATTGACTGCGGCAGACACCTTTGTGCGCTTGGTATCTTTTTTTAATACATACAATCACTTATAATAGATTTTCAATTAAAGTTTTAGAGATGCATATATAAAAATTAAATAGACTTGATAAGGATATAATATTATAGTAATGTAGAAAGGAAACTAATTTTATTTCGAAATGCATGTAAATATTTTCATAAACTAAATACTGTAAGTTATATTTTTAGTTTTATTAAAATTAATGTATACTCTTCTTAATATATGGTATATTTTTTTTTTTGTGACTTCAACTTGAAGTATTTAAAATATTATTTATAAACCTATTATTAATTAATTTAAACGTGATTTATTGTAATATAAATTAAGAAATTATAATCAATTTCGTATAAATATACAATTATTAAACCTAATATCGAAGTATATTAAACGTAGTAAAACTATTTACTCATTCATTCCTATACTAAAAGTGTTTTTAGGCAACAAGAACTTATAACTCAAGATTGAAATCTATTAAAATTTTATGTAATGATTTATACAAACATACCAACTAGCAATGAGTGACAATATTAAAGGTACAGACTTTTGTCAATAAAAACTACAATATATAAACATAAATGTTTACGTAAATCTATACATATTGTTATACTTATACACATACATAATAATGAGGTTGTGTATATATATTAAATAATAGCTAATCTTTTTTCCCCCATCATAATTCTATATTTTAACAACTCACATAAATGCACACGAGTGCAATTGAATGATTTTCAGAGTTTATTATTAATTACTTAATTCACCTTTGATGTTCCCTTAGTACTCTCATGATGGATTAAATAGTGCAAATTGCCTGTGAAGGCTTTAGGGTCACATTATTTACTTAATTTTTATAATAATATAATGCAATCAAATAGTTTTTTGAAGATATATCATTTAAGTTCAAGATATGAGCCTTCTATGTGGGACTAATTTTCCAAATAAAAGGTTTTTAAAAGACATCACTGTAGTTAGTGATGGAAAATATAGTTTTAAGTGAGCAGAAGGAGTTTTAACTGCAATATAAATGTTACAGGAGAACTCATTGCAATGGTAAAATAGCATTTAGTACAACTTTTCATTTTAAAATGCGGAAAAGAAAACTGTATTAGTGTATTGTTTGAATCTTAACATTTTGCTACAAGTTATCGACCATGGTTTTTTAGCATTAAGTTATTAGGATTATTAATTTCAAGACTCAAAAAAATAGCTAATGGTATTATTGGAGTGATAAGAGGCTTGTCACGTATAAAATAACATGAATAATAATTTAAAATTGTAAGTATTTGTAAATATGTTTGTAATGGGAACTTAATGCAGAACATTTAACGATAAAGTGCGCAGTCCTCTCGTGAAACAAGACCAGGAGAAATGTCATTTTAATGGAGGCGTTTAACCAGATGTTTACGTTGATGGATAGATTATCCTCTGTGAACTTTGTTATAGCTTCTTCTTTATCTTCGAGCTTGATCATAAGCAAAGTATATTTTAAATATTTCATGACAAGACAAATATTTTTCGGAAAGTTGAAATGAAAAATTAAAGTTCAATATTGGGTAATTGAAATTAACCGTTACACAGGAAATCTTTTAACAAGAAATTAAAAATTAAAGCTTTCTATTATCTTTAAACAATTGAAAAAGTTATTTACTAGGATTGAATGTTCTTGTAATGTGTTTGTAAAATATACAAACATCGAAAATTTAACTGTGGCAAATATTTTTGCTTACACTAGACTGAGCAAGCAAAATCAACTAAATCTCAAATGAATTCACCATACGAGGAAAGGCTATTAACTTTTTAATGATAAATGCAAATATCTAGATTTTAAAATTTATTAAACTAACATTTGTTATAATTATAAATGAAATTCTTTATATAAATCAGTTTAATATGATGTGTACCTAATGTTCTTTTTTCGTTAAGGTAGTATAAAACAAATTATTAAGTTTGATTCACACTTCTAGAAAAGTTATGAATAAGACGAAATAAGTTTAATTACGGTTGAATTATACTGAACTTCTTTTCATACTAATGTTTTCAATGAAATTTTCTATTTCACATTTTTATGCCACTAAACTGGGTGATTTTATTGTGATACAAAATTAGGTTTCAACAACGGTTCTCCACACAAGATATCAACACATGACACCTGAGAAACCGTGATCTATGATTTTATTTATGCCCCAAGCTCTCTTTAACTTATGAAAAATCTATCCTCGGTTGACTCATTATGACTCATAAAATCTTTACTCATCTAAGTTTTCCTTACTTCTTTGCTGTTTATATAGTTTTTATACGTTAAAGAGGTTATATTTTTAAACTGCAGTAATCGTTCTACAATGTTGAGATATAAAATACTTTATCTTTACTAGTATGTACAGGATGATAATATTAATTTGAAATTTATAATATATATATAAACAAGGGTTTATTTTATCTGAAATGTATAACTTATACTATTATTCAATATGTCACTATGCCGCATTTTGTAACACAACATTTGATATCATAGTTATTTATACAGAAAACACAAAATGTTCAATAACCCTCGGCCAAATCCAGTAAGACTGACATTATCAACTTCATCGAATAATTTATGTCACATTTTAATAATACTTCATTTGATATCATAATTTACCTACATTGTTAACCCAAAAATGTTCACTAATGATTGTCTAATTCGAATAGAGTGACATATAACTGCATCAAACTGGGTGTTTGCCTATTTAGAATTGATGTTTCATCCAATATTTAAAGTCCTTAAGTTAGTTTGTTATCAAAAACTTGTTATGTGTAGATAGGCAAACAGAAATTAAACTTTTCCAAACATTCTACTGTTCGGTATCATTAAACGCTCAGGCAATACATTTATTTTAAACACAATACAACAGTAACATTGTCACAGAATTTTTACCACGAGAAAATATAACTCAGCTAAGAATGGTTGGAGTAAATTACAGCATCTCATAAAAGATCCAGGTTTGTGGTGCTGAGCGTTCAGTTTTATGGTACTGTTATTGTGAAATTTACCAGCCGGTGAGCTGGACAAAGAGATTTTCATATCTCGGTTATGGTGTATGACAATGAATAAGTTTAGTAGCCTAAAAAAGTTGAAGATGGAAAATGCTTCGTTAGGCCTTACGAAACTTCACGCTGTAGTGTAGTGGACTTTAACTGCATTATTCACATTGGTCTGTACTTTATGGCAGTATTAATTATATTGTAAAAATATATAAATGTATTATTTAACATTAATTCATATCTACGTTTTTAACAAACCCAGGACTTCGTAAAGTGTACAAAGATGTAAAAGTTTTTAACGTCAAACAAACTCTATATTATTCCCATTAAACTTTTTTATTGTTCTGAATGTACAGAACGCAATTATAAAATTTTAAATCTTCAAAGTAAAACATTATTCACTACAATTCTAGCTAAGTAATAATCTCAAAAGCAACTATACCTATTCGGTAAAAGCTATTGATACGTTGAAGCTGAAGGAAAGTTTTTATAATGAGAAAACAAGGGAACTTTCCAGGAATACTTTTTTAATTAGTGAATATAATTTATAATATATAGAAATATTAATCTAAATTTAACTGACATTAAACACCATGTTGACACCTTTTAACTGCATTTCTCCAAAGAGGTAAATAGATTATTTTTACCTTATAATTCTAGAAAGCGTGCTTGATTAGAAGAATAATAAAAAATACGAAGACGCTTTGTGACAAATATAAACCTGTTTTTAATTAAACTTTAATTCATGCAATAAATTAAAAGCATTATTTAAACGCTGTCACCTTAGACAAAAAATGCTGTGGTTGCTGTAACATATAGTACTAAAAGATGGTAAGCTCTATTGATATCCACGTATGGAATTGACTGTAGTATAATAAAAATAAAGTGATTGGACACAGACCTTAAGATCCAAATATTTTAAATAATAGTCCTATAAATACCAAAATATTTATCATACATAACTTATAACAAACTAAAAATTTTTCTATGTTTTAATGAGCATAGTTTCAAGAATATTTTACTCTTTCTCTTATACTGGTGGCAAATCAGAATATTATAAGGATGTAGCGTCAAGGAAGGAAGTAATGAAAAAGTAATTACACGCAAATTATTGGTCACTTTTTTATGATAAATGCTAGTTTAATTACTATAAAACAATTAAAACAATAATCCGTAATATTCTTTATAGCCTTCACGTTTTTACTGCTTATTTATATCTATTCAATTTCAATGTAGTGAGAGTATTAATATATTGAAGACAATATGTTTGAAAGTTTACTTAAAATTAAATGTCATGAACAACATTTTGTTTCTAATACAGTCAGAGAACACGCAAATAGTGAGGCTAAACAAAATCGTTTATCACAAGACTTTACAACATAGTTTCAAGAGAGTTACGGTTTTTAAACTTGTTCAAACGCACCTCCTGCCGAAAAAAATTTATTATTTTTTTTTTTATTGATGCATAATGAGAAGAATGCCCATATTTTACTTCAAGGCTAGTAATCTTATTGATCCAAATCATAATTTTAAAAGAATATTTAGAATTTATTCGTTTAGTTTTTTTCATTAATTACAAATCCTTCAACTGTTTGTAGTACACTTAAACTCTTGACATATTATGGCCTTCAAAAAATACATGTTTATTGAAACTTTTGAATCAAAACTCGCAGATGTGAATTAATTAGGTTAGGGCAGATATATATATTAATAGATTAGACTAGTAGATTTAATTAATTAGGGGCAGATCTACATGTGGGGGTAGATAAAAGAGTTAAACCATGGTAGGCTGAATATAATTTATCAATCAAGCAATACTGTCCCTTCCTTCATGTTACTTGTGAGTTCCTTAAACGAACGCACATCTTTACATACTGAGACTTAAGATCGAGAAAGTGCAACGTTTGACGATTTCAAAACAGGGTTTCATTGTTTAGAGAAATTTAATAAATGAGGTTTACAAAACTACAGATTCAAACAACATTTTTAAGGTCTATTTATCTATAAAAATTGTATTCTTTAGCAAATTAATAGTTACAATGCGATATTAAAATGATTTTTTGTCAATTATCTTGATATGTTACCACATATAGTTTGAAAGATTATTATATAAGTTTTATGGTGACAATAAATAAGTTAGTATAAAAACTATTTCACAAAGCAATCGAGTTCACCGATGCTGGTGCATAATTAAAATAGTAAATAGAATCCAACCTTACAATATCGAGATCTAAATTTTACTCAGGAGATCTCATTATATACTAAATAAATTTGGTAGTAAATTTTATAAATTCTAATAAAAGTTGTATAATATTCGTATAAGAAACTTCTGTCAAATCAGGAAACTGCGCCTAGGTGGCCGTTTTTCACATTTTACAATTTTGAAAAGGAATTTATTCTATCTTAGGAACATCTTATCCCCAGAATAGTTCATTTCTGGATTGCTTATATCTCTCAGTTGCTCATTCACTAGGCAAATTAAAACTAAATGTATCACTAAATCCGGGCAATCCTATAGAAGTACAAGAGCGGCGGAATTACTAATCGCAAATGTTGTGATCTTGGATAGCACGGTGGATATAAAGGACTAGTTTACTGCAGAGAAGGACAGTTGCCGTGGATGGAGCTCCTTTATTAAGGTTAATGTCAACCTACATGAGGAGAAGTCACTTACCTTCTTTGATTAGAGAAGCTGGATCAAAGTTAGCCTTGATTAATTTCAAAGTGACATGAATTATGTATAGTCCACTATTCTACTTTTTGGGATATTAACAGGAGGGTAACGGCTACCCCAAACTATAACCCGTTTTAATTGTACTATTATGTTTTTAGAAAGCGCAAAAAGTAATATTTTGAATACAGGTATTGATATTGTGTTCATCTTTCTAATTAAAAAAATCACTTAATAAACTATACGGCTGTACATTGGAAAAAGGATGTGAATTTGGTAAATACACTGACCAAAATATTAGAATTTTATCGTATGAATTAGTTTGTCAATCAAGAATTTGGTGTATTAATGATTTAACAAAAGTAAACGTACATGGAATAATCTGAGGGTAAATAAAGGTGTAGTAACCTCGCGTAGATAATGCTTTTTTTCTAATAGTTTACAACAATTAAGACTCGTGTTTTAGCAAATATAAATAGTATATCTTGTGTTCTTTGTCAGTACTCTTGTAAAGTGTTGTAAATCATGGACCTGTAGAGCAAGTGGTTATTAACATAACACTATATTTCAATGGTATAGAATATAAGAAATCACTGCTTTATTTTATTTATATAAATAACCCTGTGAGCACTCATTATACAATAAAAATAGTTTTCTATGACGATTCAATTTACACATTTACATACATTTTATTTAACTTTTACGCCTGAAAAATAAAAATAATTGCTTCTTGCTTTTGCTGTTAATTACTAATTGATATCCATTCGAAAAGTATTAGTTTGTACTAAAGTAATAAAAGAATTTAGTAACTCAATTTTCATGTTGTTAACGCGACGCTGAAGGTAAAACCTTATGAAAATAATTACTCTTACTACTTTTTATTCAAAAGCAGAGAAACTCAAGCGCAGCCAGCATAAAAGACTTTAATCTAGAACATTGAGGTACAATGGCGGTAATGATCGTCTCGTTAACTTCAGACATTTTCAGTCTGTTGCTGCTATTCAATTATTCTGTATATTACAGATTATAAGAATGCTATTTAGTTTTTATAATACTAGAGTTTTAATTAATTTTGCGGGTCGAATCATACAATATATATAAAATACCAACAAAAATGTATTTAATAAATTTATGTTTTAAAATAATGGTACAAAACTGGTGATACTGGTGATGTTCTTTGAAACCTTAGAACGACATTTTGATTTTCTTTACTTTCTAAAGCTCAGCCTAAAGTGGAATAATAAGTGTAAATATATAACCTTAGAACAACTTTTTGATTTTCTTTACTTACTAAAGTTCAACCTAAAGTGGAATAATAAGGTAAAATAAGAATAAATATGTCAATACATAATCGGTTTAAAACTAATAACTTCTCTGTTTACATTTCCTTTTAAATATAGAATGTTTAAAAAGACAGTAATGATTTCGGAGATTTGTAATTGTAGTATTAACGGCATATACAGCTACAGACTATTTAAATATAATCTTTTTAGTCTGATGCATAAACTAGTAGTTAAAAGTTACTACGTTGTGTAATTTACTGCAACTAAAAGTTAAGGATGTCCGAAAACACAGCATTTCGTCCAGACAGCAACAAACGAACGCAATAGTTTTTACTACAAATAATGCAAGTTACGAAGAATAGAAATCAGAATAAGAAAATAAATTGTACATATTAGAACCACCGTTATGCCAACAAAGGCTTTTGCTACGTTTCGAGGCCATGGGCGTCATTTCACCCATATCGCTATGGAATATAGTATTTAATGTTGTTCCTACTGGTTCATAATAGCAATAAACATGTGAAATTTCAGCTGTTTCGCTGGCACTGTCGGGACAGTAGGTCCGCATTTCCAAGACAAACTGACGTATCATAAAGTAAGTATACTTCATCTAGAACAAGCTTGAAAAGTTTCCGACAATTCCTGCAAGATTTGAATCACGTGACAAGCGAAACGAATAAGCAATGCATTGTGCGTATCGGCACTGTCCGGACAGTGCCTCGCAGTTTTGGCGAGGGTCACGGGACTGTCCGGACAGTGGCCCGCAGCGAACGTGTTAAATGCTGTGACATATGGGGCTGTGAATCTACAATTTGTGTAGTTCAGATATGCGATGAATCAATTTTCATATGACAATAACCACATACAATTGTGTTTTACCACAGGCAATAATCATACTTAAATAAATATTTTGTAGTCATATTAAGCTAATAAAGGTATAACATGTAATTTTTACAGAAGTAATACATAATAGTTTACGAAAAATGGAGTGCTTTACTTAGAATTCTTGTCAAACAATGGAATATAGTATAGAAGGTACGCAAAATAGCCATTCTTTATAGAAGGAAAAGTTTATTACAAATAATTAACAATGAGTTTTCATTTAAACCCACAGATTGACTGGAGAGACAAGAAATTAATCTTATCTCGGAGTTAAAGGGACTGAGAGAGAAATGGAGGATATCTTTCCAAACGCACAGTAAGGCACGCGCAGGTTTAGTGAGGTAACAGCCTGGCGTTAGCTTTGAGCAAGTCACCAGTCATAGTCAGTCGTTGAGCCCGAGCGCGATTGTGTTGTGATAGTTGGGTTGCAGTTATTAGCGCGGTTACACACCACGGTATGGGTGAGGCTTTGTTTTGGTTCATCGCTGTTGACTTCAACCTGCCTGTGGTCTGACGATCTTACCCGACGACATGGAAAACGTTCAACTAAATTTCACAGTGGGGTCATGAGATTCAATGCTTCTTTGTACTTCTCAGCGTTGTCCGATCATCTCAAGGTAAGTAAATTATCGATTTTTATCTGTGTAGTAAGATAAAATGTATTTAATTAATAAATGTAAAAGTAATTGTGTCAAGCCCAATATAACTTAGTACTAGCTCAATTTATAGATACTTAATAGATTTGTAAACAAATTTCAGTACAATAACATGAAATTTTACCATGTGGTCTGACTTACTCCTTTCGTTATTTAATATTTTAAAGTTAATAGGACTAGTAGTTTTAAAAATGTGTCTTAGATTGAAGACTCTTGGAGCCATTGAGGAAAGAAATTAAAAATAGTACCAAATTTTAATAAAAACAATAATTTTTCCAATATGGTTTATTTTTTGGATGAGGCCTTTCAAAACCAAAGGTTTCATAACGAGCACAAATAAATAATTACATTCGCTTAATTAAAATTAATATTAAAAATACCGTATGGTTTAAATATGCATATAAAAGAATGTTAGAAACATCATTTCAGCCAGTATAAAAATTTATTTATGACCACCGTTTTAATTTTTATATTAAAATAAACCTTATTAGAAAAGTATTGCTTTATTAATATTTAGTACTATTTTAAATGTCTAATAGATACTTTTAGGAGAATTGCATTTTATAACAGTTTCTTTTCCTTGTAACATTTAAAAATAAATACTTCACATTTTCAAAACCTTTATAAAAAGATAAGTGATAAGTCAACACAATCTACAAATTAAAATACCTGTTCTCTATAATAATACAAAGCAATCAAAACCAAAGAAATTAATAAATTATATTTATACAGTTTTAATTGGATTGTGTTTTAAAATGGAATGATTGGTTATTTTTGGACATACTACAAAAATGTATTGTTTATAAAAATCCTAGCAAATTCTCAGCATTAATAAAAAGTCATGAAGTAATACTGAAGTAATTCAAGAAGAATTTGCAGTGTATTTAAGGTTGCAATGAATTCTCTAAGTAGGTACTACAAAAATGTATTGTTTATAAAAATCCTAGCAAATTATTCAGCATTAATAAAAAAGTCATGAGTAGTACTGAAGTAATTCAAGAAGAAATTGCAGTGTATTTAAGGTTGCAATGCATTCTAAGTAGGTATTAAACTTGTTTAAATTTGGTTATTTTATGATGAATAATTTGAAAAGGATGATAAAATTTCAGACATTTCGCATTGTGATATGTTTAAAAAAGTTTATCACCACATCTCAAGAATTTAATTCTACCATCTTCTTTCAGGTGTATAAAACTTAATTTAACAACTTAACGGCCCTGGGGCCCTGTTTATAACACCGTGTGGTCGGCCTTTTCTTGACCAATCTGATCTGCCAATATGTTGTCTTGTACATATTAAGTATATTCTGTTGCCTATTTGTAAATCAAGATTAAAAATTAATGATTACAGGGAATTAGAAATTTTTTATATTGGAAACATACATTGAAGTAACGATATCAAAATAATAAGGGTTTTCCTGTTAGGGTAATTGTAAAAGGTCTACCTATTTATTTCTTTACGGAGATTAATATTGCAAGTTAATACGCAATTGTTATTAATGCAAAGGAAAAACAGTTACAACGTTAAACAAATTTTGTTATATATAAATTGAAGAATTTTCTGCAAATAGAACAATTATGGAACACTACAGTTCAGTGTTTAGAACGTATTAAACATTTTCGATACTCCATAACTTAAATTAGTATTTTCAAATAACACCAAAATATTGTGTAATCTGATAAACTATTATTTAAATATACAGTTAAGTTTTTGAAAATTATCTTATGAATGACTTTTAGGATGTTATCACATAGATCATGTATGGAATTATTAATACGTAATTCATTTGCCACAAAATCTACTTACTTCAAACCATGGCTGGTAGGGAGAATTTTACAATAGCTTTTTTAAACCAAATTTTATTTACTGCTTTAACAAATGTGTGGGTACACTAATATTCAGGTTACAGACTGGCGGCCTGGAAGTAACGTTTTTTTAGTTATTTTGGTAGCCTATGTTTATTGGGTTTTTGGTGAAATTAGTTTTCAGATTAATTTTATTATATTTTTCAACAGATATATACAACTTTATTTTTGTAAAGGACACCGTGAGAAATTTCTTTTCCAATTGCATTCCAAACACAAACCACACCAAACAGAGGTTGTAAAAAGGGTCATTGATAAGCTTGATTTAGCCCTAAGGATTACGGGTAAAACAATAAAACTTGGTGCAATCATTACTGCGCCTATAAATATACGTTTTGAAGTGACTATCATTTTTTGTCACGTTGCCCCTGAAATAAAGAAATAGTTTTTAAGGTAGTCTTCACATCTAATGGAGGATGGTCTACAAGGAGTTTGGCTATACATTTTAACATAAGCATAGCCCAAGATATACATTATTTTAGACAAAGAATAATATTTGATGTAGAGATTCAGTAACAACCTTAAAAAATATTTCTTAGGTCCAGTATTAATTTATTAAGTTTAACTATTTTAGATGTACACCATCCTCAAGTGTCTCGAATTTATTATTGGAGGACACACTTATGAGAATTTGTACAATCTTCACCTTGTAAACTAAAGAGTTGAAGGAATTATTTGACCGATATTGCATTTGTTAAAAATTTAATAAAATTATACTAAATAAGTCCAATATTTAATAAAATATTAACCATAGTTAAATATGTAAAAGGAAAGATCGATATCATAGGCCATCTAAAAGTGCTTTCTTTTTAAATTACAGCGTGCTCGGGCGTTCACTTCTAAAACCCCTCATGGACCGGAAATTCCATAGATAGTGAACTTCCGGCGAGTCGCGTAATTGCAGATTCTCGTGGGAACGAAACGATACAGACTCATTGTACTCATTCATAGGAAATAAATATTTAGTAATTCTTAAATATTAAATTAATAAAATTGTATTTATTTTTTGCTATACTAGTGATTACGAAGTAAAAATATTATATTGGAATATCAAAACATAATTACTGTTATATAGGCTAATTTTTATATTTTTTCTTCAATAGGAAATCTTCTAAAAAATCTGAGTGATATGTTTGACCCATTTTGTCTCAGGATAAACTACTTTAATTATCTGTAAATAACAATGTGTCAATTAAAAATGAAAGTAACTGCTGAATTTACTGGAAAATTGACACTACGC